>NC_142203.1:39153875-39810375 GCF_049639895.1 Pseudopodoces humilis | reverse complement strand
TGTAATATTTAAAGCTCAAAGTACACTCACAAACTAAAAAGAGGTTATTTTAAATAAGTCTGCTTAAGGTATAGACTCATTATTTGCGCAGGATAGGATCAGGAAGCAAATTGAAAATTATGTTCCAAACCCATGCCAAATAAAAGGTACAAATGTCAAACTTACCCTGTAACCAGGGTCTTCCATCAGGTCACAAGAGGCAGCATTAACACCTGTATGCCACATCGTCTCTTTGATGCTGCAGCCATACATAAATACATTCTTTTTACGAGAATGACCATGGTAATCACAGTAGACCTATAATAAATCATTTAGGAAAATAAACCCAAGGCATATGGAATTAACATTTTATGAACGTAATAGACAATTATTTTTTATTTGTACAGTTGAACACTCCAAAGAATTGGGCAACTCAATCCCTTACATAATTAACTCGTGCATTAAAACAAAAAGTGTGCGATTCATCTAAGGAAGGTTTAATCTTCTAGCCTAGCAAAGGTAAAAGATTTACATCTACAGGTTTGCTGAGGACCAGTTCTCCAGTCAAATTTAAGTGTGACATGGTTTACAAGACCATATCAAAATGTTTAATTTATAGACTAGCTACATAGAGAAAGTTTAAAAGATTCAGAATTGCTTACACACACATACTTACCAAAGGCAAACGTTTTATAGCAGCCAGATATTGCAGTAACCCTTTAGCATGGTAAATAGTGGGATGCAGATCTGGATTTGGATTTTGCCACTGCCTGTTTAAATCTTCTCCACTTAAAGAGCAACGGTGGCTATTGTGGGGGGGTGGAAAAACGCATGATGTAGTCTGTATTATCATACTTTTAAATAAGCCTCCCCCCCACCTCAAGTTTTCCTCATCATCACTGCTTCTTTGGAAGGAGTCTGGCAAGAAACAAACTTAAATTTTCTAACATGCCAAATAATAGAAATGTTTGGGGTGCTCTAAGATATGTTACAGAAAATCTAAAAATAAATAGAAGTAGTCTTTTATGTGAAGTCAACTGTAATATTACTTATTTGCTGTTGAAACTGAAGGCTTGCAATTCTATCCAAATTCTAGATCAAAATCAGTAATTTCATATATATGGTATCTTTACAATTTTGGTGTCTTCTGTAATTTAAAGATTAATGCCAACAAGAAATCTAATACTTGACATGTGAAGTCATGTTAGGAGACAACAAGCTGTGAGAAAAACAAGGACAAAAATAAACCCGAACAACCCATCAAACAAAAATATCATCTCTGTATTCAGTCAGTTATCAGCAAGAACATTTAAACTTGCAGGATTTCATGAACATGCAGACATCATCATTACATTTGCCTTTAGACTGTGTCTACTGGAACAGCTTTCTTAAATGCCCCTGTATCCTGAATTATTTAATTACACATGTTCTAGTATACGCATCCTTTTACATATAAAAAGACAAGGTTCTACTGAAATCTGTAACTAGTTTTAATTTTACTATTTTGTTCACAAAACCTTTTAAAATAGTAGCTACAATAGATGAATAGAAACTGTAGATTCACCATAGCAAAATCTCCATTTCATATGAACTCCCTGCAACCAAGTAAATGTAGACTGTTCAATGTTTACTCATAGCAGTTTCAAAAGGTTCTGAAATATCCCTTAAACTTATTAAGAAAAGTGTAGCAAAAAGTTGAAATAACTACTATTAATAACTTCAATCAAACCAGGACACTCCCTTACCCTTTGTCTTGCACACCTATTAACTTCCCACCTTTTAAAAATATTATGCAAAAGGCTTTCTCAAATACAAGGCACTTTTTTTTTTCATGTAGACCATGAACTTGTTTAGCTTTTCCTAAATGCAGGTATGATCTCATATAACACTCTTACAGAAATCCAAGACAGAAAGACAATTAAAATGTCATGTCAAATCATGTAGGAATGATTATCATACATGAACAACTGAAATTATTTTTGTAAAACTGAAATTTGTGAAGGAATGTAACTGCCTTTTAAGAAGCCAAAAATTCTAGCAATATTGCAAGTGTCTGTTGCTTTTTATTGCTTTATTGCATTTGTATCTTTGCAGGATTAGTTTAGATTTTAATTTTTAAACATTGATGCAAATAATTAGAGTACACGTTAAATAGTTGTGAGTAAATATATGCTTACTTTCCATTGATGACACCATCTGGATTGAGCATGGGAATAATTTTGAAAATGTAAGATTCCCGTAAACACTGTGCATTTGGACTATTGCTCATAAGGTATTCCAGTGTTCCCTTCATAACCCAGCTTGCATTAGTCTCTCCAGGATGTACACGAGCAGATAGGAATATATAAGGACGATTCCCTAAAAGAGAGATCCATAGAAATTGCAAAGTATGATTTAAGCTAAGTAAACAGTTTGATTGATTGATTGATTGATTGACTGGAAAAAGAACCAATAGCCCACTGCATTTATTACAATGCAAAAAACACTTCTAGGTTGAGTATTACTGAGTATGGGTATTATTGACAGAGCTTGCCACAATATTTTTGGAAGGACTGATAATTACAGAACTATCACAATGGAGCTTTAAATTTGATCACATACAACTAGTTTGAGCTGGCAGTTACAATATGACTTTCACGACTTTTTCCCAATAGCCAAGAAAAGTACTGAGGTGAATAAGCAAACCAGGAAATAGAAAAAGCTCACTTCAAATCACAGCAGTTAGATGTTAGCTTTATGAAAGATTTTTTTTGACAAGCAAATAACCTCAGCATTTTAAGAAAAAAATTACTTGTCCAGTATTCTTTTCCAAGAAGTGCTGCCTGCAAAATGTAATGTACAAACCTAGTAGGAAAAATTTAAAATACATGAATAAATACTCTTACATTTTAAGATATAAATATCTTTGACTACCACAAATATATACTATTAAATACAAAGCATATCCTGAACACTGATGTCTCTTAGTTTCACAAAATTCATTAACTTTATTTTACATTGCTATTTTTGCACTGCATAATGGTTAAGACTAAATTTTTTCTATGAATACCAATTTTTACATTATTTTCAGCTGATGAGAAAGAAGACTTATACTTACTGAACTGACAGATATGTTCATAGTAATTGGACTCTGGCATGGCTGTAATAGTGACTAATGGACAGCTGTTGCCAGCCAGGGTCTCACAGAGAACGTCATGCCGAAAATATATCTGCTGAGGGTTGTGCATAGATTCCAGCTTCCTAAGATGCATCTTCATCCCAAAAATAATGAAAAAATACTTCAAATCCTTTGCAGTCACATATGACAGCATATTTCAAAGGTTAACAGATCTTTGAGATGTTCTAAAAAATGTTCATGTTTCCAGGATAATTTTGACCATGAAATACCATTTTCTATGTCTCTGACTGATTGAACAGTTCAGAGTCTGGTTTTCCAACTGCTTTGAGAAAGATGAAGAGGGCAAATTATTGTACACAGATGGAACATATATAAGGGTATATGGAAAGTAAGAACCTCTACTTCATTAAGGTTGTCTGATCAGGGACCTTTTCACTGCACAAAGTAGTAATAAATAGAGGAAGAATCAATACACAGGAGCAGAGAAATGAGATGTAATGGAACCCACAGCAATCAAAGTCACCAGCCTCTCATTGAAGAGGCCATTAAGAATCTACAGACAAAGACTTGGAGAGAATCACCTCATAAACAAGAGGCACTGGATAATTTGGGACATTTGAGATGGGGTTGTGGTACCATACAGAACCCAAGCACCTGATTCCTACAGTGTGCCCTTAGCCATCTCTCTGTGCAGCCTTACTCTCTCTACCCTGTGCATCCAAGTGCTGTATGGACTCACACAACTAAAAGGACAGATGTAACTCAGTTTGGGCTCAACAACTGGAATGCACAAGAGTCTCAGCATCAGTAGATGGAGAAGCCAGCCTCTCGGAAGCATCTCAATGGGTACTACAAGCTATGAGTTCCAAGTCCCAGCTACTGATGGACTCAAAGCAGACACCAGCAGCTGGAGCTGTAGGGATTGTAGGCACTCTTCAGTTAGTGGTGTCAGCAAAGAAGCAAGGGGATGTCTCACTGCCAGCAACCGCAGTGGGTAAACAAATTGGTGTTCAGCCACTGAGGCAAGGACAGTGAGTCCATCAAAACACGTCTGGTAGGACAATCAGGGTTGAGTTCCTCAGTGACAACACCTGAAGCAGGAACATGCATTACAAGACCATGTACCTGGTGGCAGCTGCTAGGGATGGGTGGGGCAAGCACATGCATCTTCCCTGCAGCCGATGCATGTGGGGGCACATGTGAAAGTTGCTACTGAACTTGAAGGTGAACTACCCAGCGAGTAAGGGCCCCAGGTCAAGGGAGGGGTATCTAGCAGGCAGGCAGTCCCTGCTGGCATTGGGACAGAGCCACAAGTGCAGAGTGCCTCTGAGAGGAGTGTGCAAGTGCACACACCTGTTTGCTAGTGAGAATGAGGCTGGACTAGACCACAAACTGGAGGTCTGCACAGCAGATAAGAGAGACCTGGGATCAAGGCAGGGCTATGCCATGGATCGGCCATGCCAATGTTCCACAAGCATGCTTGTGATCCTAGAGAATAGGCAGACTTGTACTTTTACTAGCACTTTTACTAGCAATCCATACCTACTGCAGAGGAGGATGGGGTGTCTGTAACAGGTACACAATCAGGATAGTGCAGACAGCGGTGCACTTTGTCTGTGCCAGTCCCTATAGCCAGCCCTGCCTGGGGGAGTGGGCATGCACAAGTGTTTGTGCATAAGTCTCTTTCTCTTCCTGGGATACACACTCAGACTAGTGAATATATAAGCAAATAGGAAAGCAGCAGCAACATCCATCAGCCTGGAACAGAGACCCCCAGGTCCCTTGGCTGGCCTCCAGCAGCTGGGCAGGAGGAACCTCCAGGACCAGGAGCTGCTGGAAGCAGCAGTTGCTTATAACATCTCTTAAGAGGTACCCCTTTCAAAAGCCAGCATAGTTTCATGAAAAGCTGCATTTAAAGCTTCTATACACCGGCCACTGAATCCTCTGCTTTGCTTTTATTGCTGTGACAGAGGCAAACGAGACATTCTAGGCAAATTAATTTTGCTTAGTATTAAAAGCTTCAGAAGACTTCTTTAGACTATTCATAAACCTAAAAAGATCTCAAATTATTTTAGTTATAGCAGCTTTAATTATCAAAAAGTATATATAGAACAGCAGAATACAAGCAATTTAACACAAACACTCCATCAAATTAGCACTGCTTCCAGCCGATAAATATTAATTTATGTAACAGAAAATAAGCTTCTCACCTTTAAAGTTGAGTATGTATATGGATAATGGTAAGCAAAGTAGCACACATCATCTTTATGTTGGAAAGTCACTGTGAATGTAATTGTGTAATAAGATTTTCCTTTCTGGCCCCCAGCAGCAATTGAACTTCTTGAAAAGTGATTCCTATATTAAAAAATTAAGGTAATACACAAATTAGAGTGGTTCTTTTTTCACTCTATTCATTATTTCTAAACACACATTCTAAGAGTCAGAAGGTTTTTTAGTGACTGTATTTCTCTTCTATGTACATACAGGTTAAATACAGGTTGTCACCAGCTTTAAAGATACTTTATTGTAACAGTGACACACACGTTTATTCACATTGATAAAAGGTGAGTAAACAAAAACAAGTAACACAATAAAACAAACAAAAAAGTAAGGAAACAGCTACCAACCAAGAAGGACTACATATTGATATGCTGTACCATATGATCCTGTGTTTTAGAACTCCTCTACAATAATTCCACCACAGATTATAGAAGGCTCATCCCAAAGACCATGAGGTCAGTATTACTGGAAGTTACTAGTAAGAATTCAAGTAGGCATGCATATATATGTTCCCTTAAAAGCTTCCCAGAAACAGTGTCCAATTTCGAAGGAAAGTCTAAAATATGAACAGCTTAAATATTAGTTGTGTGATTACAAAATGAGATCCTGTGTATTTCTAACACATATATTACTCTCTTTAGTAACTCAGAAAAAAACCCTCTTCACAACAGAGTAACACAGAACTATCAAATGCAGAAACAAGTACTTCTTCTCAAAAATTGTACCTCATGTTAATCTTCAGTGTAAGATTTGCTGCATGTTTGGTCTGTGTGTGTACTTACTTGTAGTAACAAATATCTGTCCCAACACGAGTCCAACATGGTCGAGAACGTAGTGCTTCCTGAACAGAATACATGAGGGGCTGCATACCTGAAAGAAGATATGCATCTCACTTTAATGCTTACCATTAAACAGAAACACATTAGCACATCATGGACCACATCAACACTTACATACAAGTCTACAAATTACCTCTACTTATTTACTCATTGAATGCATTTTCATTAATGTTTGGGTATTGTATTGTGTGCTTTTTAAACCAGGTGACAAAAGATTGATGATTTTCAGAAAATAACAATTAAAGAAAAGAGTAAGACCTAAATGGAATGTTTAAATGAAAGTTGAGGTTTGCATGAATGGCAGACTATGAGCATCCATTCAACTCACACTACAAAAAGGCTTCACAGAGAACATAAAAAATTCATACTATCATCCATTCATGTAAATAACTGGAAAATAACTGATGTTTAAGGACAATTTTTTTAAAAAGTAACTCTTTAAAGTCTGTTTCTTTGATAGCATACTCAAGTTGAATACTAAATATGAAGTTAAAGGAGAAAATAATACATACTAATTGAGTATCATTTACTCATTAGATAATTAGCCAACCACACTGACTGATTCAGTCAATTTATCAAAAAAATTAAACTGTTAAGTAAGTATGCACAACATAAATAAAAAAATACCTAAGATGATTGATGAAGATTAGTAAGTAACTTAAAAGCATCTTATTAGCAGTCAAACTACCTGGTATTCTGTGACTTTATCTATGAGAATGACAAAGTGTATGACAAAGGAGAATACAATATTACTCGGTAACAAGAGTTTGAAGCTGCAGATGGGAGGAGAAATTTCTTCCTTCTTAAAGGACAAATTTCAGAATATACAGGAGGAAAAAAATCCAAACCATTTGCAAACCTTTGAAAGTTTTGAAAAAAGCACACTGCAAACACTACTACACTTACTAGAGACAGCAATGGTCACTTATAAACCCCAGTATTTCAAGCCAGACTTACTTCTCCTTATCGTCAATAAAACAAAACTGTTTTGGAATGTCTCCACTTACATTCACATCTACCCCTATGCAGAAACAGATGAACAGAATGATAACCACTGTCATTCTTCTTGGTCTGTGTGAATCAACAGGTTTTGTTGCTGCCCTCCCCAGCTCACTAGTCCTAAGACAACTGTAGCTGCAGTTACCAGTAAATTTCTTCTGCTTTGGCCTCACTTACAACAAAACTTCGTATTAAAAACTGACAGCCCTTGGTTTAAGATGCATTTCTTCTTTTTAAATACAGCTGTCAAAATACTTTCTAGCAATACTATTAAAATAAAGAATTTAAACTGACAACATGAATACTGCTAATTCTGTGGAGGAGGGAAGGAAACAGCTAAGTTGACTAGAACAGGTATTTTTTACATATTTCTTCTCGAAGTCTGGGAAACATATCTTACCATAGTTGAACTGACTGTTTGACTTTTCACAGTTGATGATGTTAAACCGGTAACCAGTGCCAGTTTTCATTCCGCTGACTTCAAAGTAAAACCATTGATGGTAATGATTGCTATTTATATCTGAGTTCAGAATTAGATCATACTCATTTCTGAAAATTAACAAAAACATATCAGTGATCGTAAGAAGCAGAAATAAAAGGCCTAAACCATGAAAAGAAGACATGAAGTATCTTACTTTCTGATCTGAATAACTTTGCGCAGGTTTCCAGATTCAAATTTGGAATTAAACTTCAAAACATCTGCCTCCTCTGGTACAGAAAAACTATGAGTAGAAAAAGGGACCAAAATGAATAAAACAAACTTAGCTAAACCAAATATATCAAATAGCTTTCTTTTAGTCCTCATTTGGCAATTCAGAAACTATTTTGATCCTTCCTCTAAATACAGCCTGGGTAGAAAAGACCCTATTATGTCAGATGAAACTTCGTACAAAATCTGCTGTAAACATTATGAGTCACATCACAAAGAAAGTAGAGGTGGCTTAGAGTATTTCTTGAATATTACTTACAGAAAGGTAAAAACTTACCTCAAATTATCAAGGTCATACACAACTCTATCTATAATGTCATTTTGATAAATCAGCCTTTCAATATCTTGAGAGATTTTTGTCCTAAAAAATAGAAGCAGAGTTCTCATTTAAAATGTCACTTACTGTTTCAAATCACAAAGAGGAATTGTCTTATACAGGAAAACTAACAAAGTTGACATGAAGACAGTGGTACAGTTCAGACAGACCTCAGCCTCACCCCCACTTTTGTGCGCAAACTCAAGGTGTACTTAAGTTTAAACAACTGCATTCACAGCTGACTGAATCCAGAATTTGTATGTGAGGGATCTGAGTTTTCATGCACACAACTCACTGGGTTTTATCTGAAGGAAAAAAACGCATTTTCATACTTCATAATAGAAGCAAAAATTACTCAAACATTACTTATGTTAATGCTTTAATCCATGACAACACCTGATAACATTAGTAACTCACATGAATCCTACCATAAACAAAATTAAAGAGTTTTAGGGAGTAGGTTGTACAGTGAGTGTGTTAGTGAACTAGCTTTTCACCTCCAGAGATCTAGGTTCATTTATCGACTACGTAACAAATAAGAAAGAATTTGGTGAAGTCAGCCAAATGTCAGCTGTGTGCTTATCCAGATCATAAAGCCATTGCACAACTGGCAGTATCTAGGTCCTGGCTTGGAAAAGTAAGAATGTGTTGCAGTTCAAGAATGAAACATAGTGGCAGAGCTGTGTGGAAAAGCTTGCACAGCACCTGCAATAAGAAGAAAAGGAGGCAGATTAACAATGAAGAATACAGAAACAGAATGCTAAAGTACATTCAGGCTGTAAATTCTTGATTTAATTAAAATAAATACTGCTAACAAATGAAAAACAGAAGGTAAGTGGACAACTCTAGCACATTTTATTAAACTGCAATTAACTGAAAAAGAAAAGAAGTCACAAGTTGAAGGTACTGACAACATTGTGACAAGGCTGACTCACCACAATCCATCTGAATAGGTTCAGCTCAGGACAGAATTACAGATTTTTGACCTTAGAAATTATCTTAGAAAACTCATTCAATCTCGGCACACCTTAGCTCTAAAATGTAATGACACTCCATAATATCACAGGAGTTTTGCCAAGACAAAATCCATCAATGAAAATCCATTGTGAGTATTTTAAAAATAATAATGGCATTAAGATACCATTATAATAACCAGTGTAGATGAAAGCAAAGAATAAATAGTATTCAAGATGCTCATGACAAGGAAAAGTAGTAGCAGACATTTTCATGTTCCAAAAAATGAAGGTAAGACATTTAAAGAAAATTAAAGGAAAAAAAAACTCTAGAACCAACACTGTGGCTGTGAGGCATGTGCTTAGAGATTACTCCTTTGTGGATCCTGATGATTAGAAAACACTGAAGTATACAGAAAAAAACCCCAACCCAACCAAATTTTTTAAGGAATAGAAAAAAGCAGAAATTTAACCCCAAATTTATAGGGTATTTTTCATATAATAATTGTCTTCCTAAAAAGATAGAGTAGTATAAGATACTTTAACTATTATCATTTATCCATACAAAAATACACAGGTAAGATATTTGGTGATAATTACATGCTACTAAATTTAAAAGAGAAGAAAATCAAAAACATTTAATCTCCTGGCACATTGCAAGACTTAAAAAAACCAACAAACCCAAACCTTACATTGTTCTAATAAAAACAAGAAGAAAATATATTAAGTCACACCTTAGATCCCACAAAATATTTTCTCACATTACATGGATGGATTAAATCAACCATTTATTTTCTCAATAGGACTTACCCAATGAGCAGTAGGTAAGTGCTTACATTACAGAGAACATAAATCACACTGAATGCCAAGAGTTTGGACACAGCTTTGTAAAAGACTTTAAAGCTTTTCCATGTCCACTACCAAACTAATTTTTACAATCCGCTATAAACTATGAAATTATAAAATAATTATGCCCTTTTTAAACAAGTTACCTTCTCAGAGGTTTGTTACATTGCAGTAACAAGACTGAGTCATTTCTAGAAAACTGAATTCTTAAAACAGTGTTCCTTAAAAATGTGATGCAGGATTTTTGGTTCAAGGTTAGCCATATTACCTGGTATTTAATTCTTGTTCACACAAGATCTCAAAAAGTTACTTTCAGCATAAAAAATACAACAAAAATAAAACATTTTCAAGTTAAAATATACTGTAAAATTATCTTAATGATCTAGAAATCAGCCTTATGAATAATCGTACAAAGTTTATTTTTCCAGTGCTTTATATCTAACAAACACTGGATTGACAAATTGTATCTGACTTCACTCAGTTTTATTCAGGAAAATTCAGAATTATTATTTATTACAAAAACATACATAAGAATTTGCAAGATTTGCTTCAATGCAATTCTTAAGTGATTCCTGACTCAAGACTATCTCCCTTCTAAATCAGCTGAATCTATCTAATAAATAACCTGCTAGGAAAGATTCTCCTCCTTCAACACTGAACAATATATTCATTATGTCATTAGTGTTCCAGCAGTTCTCATTTCACTACAAAGATCACTTTTTCACTTTTTCAGTGAAACAGCTGAAGGATTTTCATTCAACCATCTAAAGACACTGAATTGCTTAATAATTTTAATACTTAAATGCAAGTACAGAGAAACTCATTAACTTGGTTACAGTTATGAGTATAAAGGCAAAGGCATTCAATTTCATAATTAGGCAAGTGGCGAGGTCTCACAGCTACTACTTCATGTTCTGCTAGTGTACTCACATGTCTTTACTGTAACTCACTATGTATATTAGTCAACTCTTTATACCACTTCTGCAAACTGTTAAGAATCTCATCACTCTTCATCATCTTCTATTATCTCTCAGTGAAGAAATAAAAGGGTGTGTTGATATGCTTTTGTTGTATGTCATTCTGCAGGACCTACCACAGACTGCAACCCGTGCATTTGTTACCTCTAAATTCTTTCATACTGTGAACACTAAAGCCAAATACTTTAGTGTATTAATTTTTTAACTTTTTCCACTATGGAGCTGGGATTTTATAGGTTGGTTTGTTATTTTGCAGACTACAAAGTTTACATGGGAAATGGTGGGAATGCAGAAAGGAAGAATAATAAATTGAATTTCGTATTTAGAATTAGCAGTCACAGAAATCAGACTGTTTTCTTTACGGCTCTGCTCTGATCAATGCCAACTTACCTACCTTCCAACTGCTTTTTACTGGAAACAGTTTTAGACATTGCTTGTTAATCACAGCATAGTTAGGGTTGGGTGGGAGATCATCAGGTTTATCTCATCCTAAACACTGTTTCTCAAAGGCATGAAAACAGCAACAAGAAAAGGAGTATGGCAACTCACCTCTGCACCCCATATGGCCTTTCCAGAATAGGTTCCTTAAATGGGGGTGGAATATGGCCAAAATAATCTGGATAGGCCACTTCTGAGTATTCCGGAACAGATTTTGTGTGCTTCACCATTTCAAGATAAAGATCACAGTCATGAACTGGTGATACATCAGAAACTTGAAGCATGACATGCTCTCCTGGTGAACTAGATCTGGAATCCTCCTCCTCCTCCTCTGAATCCACTCCAGTGCAGCAGAGTTTTCCCAGCTGGACAGATGATCCTTCAAAGAGACCACCTCCAGAGGGTGAAACTTGCTCACAGGATTTACTACAAGCAAGTGTGGCAAGGCTAGCTTTGCTTTCTGTCTTTACTACAAGCTCTGAACCATAATATTGATCATTTTTTGCACTGTCCTGGAGACTGATTCTGTCCAAGCCTTTCACAATTTCTTGGCTTAGACACTCGCATGATGGAAGCATGTCTCTTTGATCATTTTGCTGATGTAAACTACTGTCTTTCAGGTTATCTTTCTTTGGTAGTTCCAGAAACACTGGCCTTCTATTGTATTCCTCTGTCAATAAAGGATTGCACTCCTTTAAAGCAACTCCTTTTGTTGACGGGTTTGCTTCAGCAGAGTGCTCCTCACTGGCTGTAGGAACAACAATAGGTCCACTCAAATTTGCATCAGGTACAAACGGCTTTGGTTCCTTGGAAACTAAGTCCCATTCCTTAAAAAACAAAGGTGAAAAAATAATTTAAAAAATTATTAACAAAAAAAGTAAACAGTTCCCAAGATTCACACATATTAGAAACATTTCTCTTTCCTTGTTTTAAATGTAATTTAAAAGGTGACAGCTATTATAAAATCACACTGAAACAGAGCAATGAAGTTTCATCTTTTACAAGATGGCCTTAGAGCAATAATAAGCAGTTCATTAATAACAAAGTATAAAGTCAAAGTAACTGCCCAGATATTTCAACTACCTATTTTAAGCAGATGCATAGCTTTAAGAAGCCTAATAAAATGAAATGCCCTCAAAAATATCATGTCCTTCTTCACTATTTTACTTTCTGCTGTGTGCAATAATCAGACACCAGAAAACAGTTTTCCTTTACATCTACCCACAGTACCCATTTCTCAATAGGACTTAAGCAACCATAACACTTAACTAAATAACCTAGGATAAAGTACTCCCATATGCAGGTCCAGAACTGCAGATCCATGATTCTTGGCTAGAGGAACTATTCATCAGAGTCAACCTGACATGGCCAGAAATGTCCTGGGAATCATATACTTTACCTGAAAGTTTTCTGAAAGTTCTGGGAAAAAATGCTCATACATTTTCAGTTCTTCTTTGGATCTTCCCAATTCCTGTCTAGGTTTCAGTTTATTAATATCAGTCTCAATATCATCATTCTGAAAGATCACCAGAACAAATTAATTTTGCATCTAAAATTAATGAACTTCTACAACATTAATCTGAAACATTCACCTTTACTCCTAACACATTCATACTTTAAAAGATAAAATACCACTGTTTCAAAATTAGCTGAACTGCAGCTTCCATCACGAAGATTTAGACTGCTCAGTATTGTTATTATGCCTAAGCCTCCTTTTCAACAGTGATATTACAAATATTTCAATTTTCTTGCTTTCATCCAAACTTATTATACACAGATATCAGATTTTACATGAAATCCATGCATATTCCCAGTACTGGAACTTGGAATGTGAAGACTTCATCTGATTGCAGTGACAATGCAATACTTCCGTGGGGATATAATGCATCCATTTGGGGATGGAGGGAAGATAATCCCTCCATCAGAGCTCATGAGATCCTTGAATAAAATATATCTTTCCAGTTCATGGACAGACAATTCAATTAACCCTTTAATACACATAACATAAAAATAAAGAATAAGGCCGTTCTGACAAAATATCTATCCATGTCCCAGCTGGCAGCTGGAAAACAGAATACCTTCTCTAAGTGGTACAACAGTGAGAGGTATGATGTCTACCACTACAGCTGGCTGAACTTCAGCTACCTTGTTGGAACACTGATCTAGTCAATCCCAGTCCAGAATGCTGGAAAAGGTTAGAGCAGCTCCTACATATGGATCAGCTTGTGCAAGAAAAGCAGGCTGAGAGAAGTACAAGTTGGGAAGAGAACACTGCTAAAGCAATCTCTGGTTCTGTTCCACTGCACTCCAGACACAACAAGTGTGAAGCAAACAAATTTTGATAAAAATCCTGAAGCAATCTGAACAAGGACAGTTGATATTTTCAAGCAGCACCCACCTTCTTTAAGTTTCTGAAGCATTTTCAATTTTAGAAATTGTCCTGAAAAGCTCCTTAAACTGCTTCTAAAACTACATGCATTTATATACCAGATTCAAGCAACTTAAATAAAAAATTGCTATACCTGACTTTTACTTATTAATTTTATCTCTACCAACCTTAAAATGCTCGTCCTTGTCATCATCAATTTCAGTTTCAATTTCTGTTTCTGTTTCAGCATCATCGTTATCATCACTTTCATCTACTACATCATCCACTACAACACAAAAAGGTTTTGTAAGGCATAATATACATTTAATCCAATTATACATGCTCATAGAAGATCTTCTGTGTTCTGGGTTTAATTCCTTTTTCACTTACTCCTTGAAAAAAATTGTGAAAATCAACTAGTAAAGTAGTGCTGAGGGGGTTTTGTAAAGTTTTCTCATAGTGTTTTTTATGCAGGAAATTTGGAGATTGTCATTAAAAGGCTCATTCAAACGTTTACAAATTATGCTCATTTTCTACTCAGAATGATTACTGGTACTGCTTTTACAGTACTGACTATACAAGACTATACTTTTAATGAACCCAGACCTCTACCCACCCCCAACATTCCACATGTCTTTTAGTACAGAACTTTTTCTTTCTAAAGCACTATGTATCCTATTTCCTTAGGTTTTTCACTTCTTTTTGTAACAGATAACAAACCTATTAAAAAAACATATCATTAGTTCGCTTTAGTAAACTAGGATGTTTCTAAACAGGTATTATACAGTACCAATATACTGTATTAAGCAGAGATTTAATTTCTGTGGATTTTGAAATGCGCTTCTAAATCTATTTACTACTTTGAAGACAAAACATAAACAATCTTTGAACTGCTGGAGTCTGATCCACATGAACCCCAATAGGATAGCTTAATTCTTTCAGACTATGATTACATTTTGTATCAGGAAATATCATGAATAAAAGATATTAAAATAAGCTGACTTTGACTCTTCATTTTAGACTAACTTTCTGACAGCAACTTCATTAGTTGCTTACCAGGTCTGAAGCTGTTTTACCTTATCAAAATATGTATTAATTAACTGAAAATTATGAAAGGTGCTCACAATGGGATGAGTTTATTTCCTACAAAGAACCATATAAATGGTCTGCAGTACAGTGTTTTCTAAGAGACTGCAACAGGGTCCAAGAAAGCAGCTCTATTTTCCCATCATGCTGATGAAGGAATAACCACAGTAACATAAAAAAGCCAGTGCTTCAGATGGCACACATTAACCTAAATTCATCACATCCTAACTTACCAGAGTGACAGAAGGAGGGGACACATGCTCCTCTAAGATAGGATGTACACTACAACACTTTTCACAGAGGAGAATGTAAACATGAGTTGAGAGACCATTTAAGTTTGAATACAGCAATTCAGTTTGGTGAACATCACCTTTTAGTCCTTGTTTCCTCCTTCATTCTATAACCACATGTGTCTGGACAAAATTTTTATCACTTTAAACTTAACATTAGAAACTGGTGCTCCACACCAACAGTCACAGACCCTTTACTCATTGAGAAGTATCTCAGAATCCTTTTAGCAGAGAACACAAATAAGTGCAATTGATTCCACCTTCCATAGAGCAAAATTAGACATACTCAAATAAAAGTACTACAAAATCACCATACCATCAGGAGGCAAATTGTACAGCTGAGCCACTGGACCACTGGCAGGGATAACTGGGAGTTGGAAATGGAAAGCACTTTTAATAGTTGGCAAAGGAAGACGATTTTTGGGAAAACATTTTCTCATTATTAGGCTGGATGTATTGACGAGAGGATCAAGAGTTCTTACTGCAAGGCACTCCTGTTAACAGGAGAATAAAGAAAAGTGTTTCTCAAATTGAAAGTCAAACTATATTTATATACTATTAACAAAAAAATTAGTTCATGTCTTCTTTGAAGGACAGAAAAACTTACACTAACTCAAATTTACCTTTTTTAAAAATCCAGATTTCAAAACAGAAAAACATTTTCACCCAATCTTTTTTTAAAACTAAGTTCAACTGCCCCTCCCAGAGACAGCCACAGCAAAATAACTGCAAATACAAATTTAATTCTATACTCTTTCATTGTTTCAGTATGGTACAGAATATAATCCTTACTCCCATAATCAGAAATGACCATGAATCTCAGAAAAGAAATAAAAATAATTGAAGTCATGGCGAAAGATGCAAAAGAAAACAACATAAAAAAAGCCATCAGGATAAACTTACCTGTGAAGTGTTGTAAAGAATTTTCATCCCATTTGCATTAATAAATGCTTTTCTTCCCAGTTTGATGTTTGTAACACTTTTAATGCACTGTAACACTCCTTTACGTATCAGCATGTATCTGTGTCGACTATCATGACGGTGCCAATCAACATAAATCGTTAAAAGCACCTGCACATATCCTCTGTCTACTGCTCTCCTGGCATTTGTTTCTTTGCAAAAAAAGTTAGGAAAGAAAATTAAAATTGTCCAGTGACATCAAAATTAATTTGAAATTTTACTTTCAATATTTAAATTATTCTTTTTATCCAAGTAACAGAATTGTTTCAGTTTGAGTAGTATTTTAGCCACCCTTAGAAGAGTTTTACATCAACCTAAACAGAACTGACTGGATAACTGAGACCAGTTATTTTCATGGTTTACTACATGAACAGCATGCATTACACTTAAAAGGCAATTTTAAGATGCTGTCACCCAGTAAACTAAAAAACAAAAATGTTTCTACAAAGTATATCCATTACTATCCACACACACTGTCTAGATACAAGATTTGAAACAAACTTGTTTTCACTTGCAATCCATACAGTTTTATCACTATCGGTCAAATTTCATAAGCTAAAAATACTTCTACTCCAGATACTGGTACAGATACAGTACAGATACAGTATGACAGTATGACAGCTGGAATACATAGTAGACTAATGTCATTATGAAAATATTTACTTGTATAAAGTGTATGAAGTTACAAGTTAAAACCAGTATGGAGAAGACATCCCTAAATACATGAACAAGACTTCCTGTTTTAAAGACACGCCTTTTTAACACATTTTACTCCCCAATATTAAAGTTTAACTGCCAATTTACAGAACAGAATACTGACAACAATTTGGAACTATTTCTTTCCCTAAACTTCCCAAGGAGAAATTGCAAAATTCATACATACACAAACCTGTAAGACCAAGGTATCACACTGAATAAACATGAACATACTCAGCACCCTGTGATAGTACAGAAATTTCCCACCACTTGAGTGGAATGGTATTCTACAAATCTCATCACACCTCAATTCTTATTCAACTCCACTAAGACTACTATAAATGCTGTCACTTTAACACAACTCTTTGGAGAAAAGGAGTTTTTAATTCCTTGCTAGTTACAGTGCTGGTTCAAAATCTGCAAAGATGACATTTGTGAGGATCAATTGCTGCTGGCTGAGACAGTCCATGTCTGGAAACACACCATTGGTTTTGTTACCTTTAATTCCACTTCATGAGCATCACTGACAGATTTGTTATTGGGACCCGAGTCACAGTAACTCAGGAAGGTACTGAAGAATACCTGTATTCTCCCTAGCCATCCAACAGATATTTTCAGATGTATGTGTAAAAAAGAGGCACAGGAGTTAAGCTATAGACATCTACTACTGAATTACTGTATGCTGAGGTGAGTGAATGTAAAAACACGTTTTTCTACTGTGGATCCAGATCAGTTCTGCAGAAGCAGTGCAGCCTTTCTGCCGCATAACTGACTAAACAGTAACCAAGTATTAAATACATGTATGTACAACAAAAATAAAGCACCAGAAACTGCAGTTGAAACTTATTTCTAGTTTTTCTAGCCTTAGTTTTGTTTTGGCCACTGACTTAATGTTTAGTTTTACTGTGTTGATATATACACACATACCCATTATAGCTCAAGTACACATTTTCTTGTAGTCAAACACTTACTTGATTTTAGCAATGCAGCAAGTGTGTCTAAAGCAACCCTGTCAACATAACAAGAAAAGTCAAAACAGCAACCAACCAGTAAGCTTATCTACAACACTGTAAAACTAGATAAAATATTTACTGCTTACAGACTTATAGAGAGTCTAACTTCATGTCTTCCTGGTTGCACTGTAGCACAGACTTCACTTCAATATTTTACTTTACTAGAAGATCACATATCTCTGCTATATCTGAAGTCTGATGACAAAACTTTAAAATACCAATACAATGTCTATACAAACTTCCAGCTTTGGCAAAAAGACTGTGACAATGTAATGCTTATGACCAGCACTCACTGGTTGTGATATTTGAAATTCATGTCTTTGTTAGCAGCAGAACAAGTACTTCCACAGAGTAAAGGGCACTATTTTAGAAAACTCTGCATTAATACCAGCAGTATATGAATATACTCAGAAACAATGCCCATCAATCTGTACTACAACACAAGATGATCAGCATGAGGTTTTTCTTGTACACAAACATCTTCTTTCAATTCAACTGTGCAAATACAAAATGTATATACTTATTTTTTCCCTCTTTGTGAAGATGGACTTGATGCATTTGGTCTTAAGACCATAAAAAAGGATATCATGATTAGTCACATCATAGAATAGTACATTCATATGTGGAATTCTAGCTGAGCCTTCAAAGAAGAGGACATGATTTTTGAACACTACTTCTGTGACCATAAATATCAGATTTTGATCACATAATGCTATCTCTTTTATAATGAAGTTAGAATATGCACAATATGAGATTGATACTTTGCTAATCAGATGAAAGATTTAGTTTTCCACTGGTATGTGCTTCAAAAAGGTTGAGAATATAAAGAAAGGACACATTTACATCCACTTAGCTACTTTTTAACCCTACACTCCTCCCAAAAACCCAAACCAAATCAAAAAATCCAATCAAACAAAAAACTCAAAATCTACAGCTACCACCAGAGTGGGAATCTAAAGTCACCACTTTCACCTACACAGTGAATTTTAATTTTTTTAACACAATAGCACACTAGACAAATATTGCTGGGGCTTCCTATTCTGTGTTTTATATTCTTGCTCTGGATGTCTATTTCCTTTGCAGAAAAATGGAAAGAAAATTCTATTACCAAATGAAACAGACAGTGTCACACCAGAAGCACAAAGCAGATCACAGAATATGCTGAACTGGAAGAAGCACACAAGGATCATCAAGTCCAGCTCCTGGCCCTGCACAGCACCATCCCCAGGAGTCACACCCTGTGCCTGAGAGCTTTGTTTAAATGCTCTTGAACTCTGTCAGGCTTGGTGCTATAGAAACAAACTGAAAAAAATGATGTGATTGTCTTGATCTGTTTGTTATGATTTGGGGTTAACCACTGTCCAGTTTCCATGCAGGAATATTACAGATAAAAAAATAATGTATATTATTTTACTAGTACTGCAACTAGACATTCAAGTATTCTGTGCTACTCAACTGGGGAAAATTAAAATCTCTCATATTTATGGTACTCCTTCCCATGTCTCTTCAGTTTAATCTTCAAATATTAATTGCATTTGATTTCTCCAATATTGTTTTTCACTTACAAGTAAGTTTTGAAAAAATATACAAGGTTTTACCATATAGTATATTAACGAAATCTTACTTACTTCATAAGGCTAGTATTCCTTTTACTAAAAGGGCCAATGATCTTAAACATCAGTTCTACTACTCCATTCTTTCCCAGAGATACTGCATTTACAGCTGGAAGTCAGAAGCAATCCATTTTAATATAATGTAGTAAGAAAGGCAAAAGAAAACGATCAATACACTCAAAACTAAAATTCACACAAGTTAATTTTGAAGTACAAAAAATGCTAGACATTTTTGTGTTTTAAGACATACAGTGACAAGCAAACACTACTCTGCACATAATTAGCATGACAATCCAATCCTGATAAAACTTGGAAAATAAGACAATTATTACTTTACAAATAAAACCAGGTACTACTTCCAATGCAGGCTTCTGCTTTCTATGTTACTAAGATACAACACAAAAAGAATTTTCTCTATAGAAATTCACCGTTTATTGAAACAGCAGGTTTTCTAAAATTTCAGGTTCTATGACTTGCTATTACCCTTCAGTATTTGGACAAACAGGTACATTCACCAGGATTTGAAATCCAAGAGTTATAAATCCAAGTGTTATAAAATTTAAAAATGCCAACTGGCATAGCTTTCCTGAACAACATGTTATGAATATATGTCCTCAGAAAACAAAAATTATAAATGTAATATATTTGAAAGGGAGCAGATGAAAATAAATAATGCTAAGACCTATGTTAGAGAAATATGTGCTTGAAATATATGTTTGAAGTACAACAGCTAACTGAAAATACAAACTGCTGACACAGGCACAGAAATTTCATTCCTGACTGAGTTTAGTAATACATTCTCCTAACAAACTAGGAAGAGAGCAGCTAAGAATTTACATCAATATAATAAATGCTGTTATCACTGCAGAATTTAGTACACGAACCCAAGTAGAAATTTCATCATCATTAGCAGCAACATCATACCAGAATCTAAGTTAGAACTTATTCTAATAGTAATTGTATGTACACAAACTGGAAGTACTACTCATCAGAATATTACAAACTACTACTTTTTCTTTTCATAAAGAATGAGGAATACAGAAAATATAACTCATCTAACAAGTTGAATTAGAGACTCAGTCCTATTTTCATGATGAAGCAAGTTTTCAGGTATACAATGTAACTAATGTAACTATCTGTATTAGACTTTTCATTTTAGAAGCACTTTATGTCATTGTCAGACAACAGAACATAACAACGCAACAGAAATAGAGCTGCCATGCTTTGAAAATATTAGGGCTTTATGAATTATAGCTGCTCATGTGAATGACCTGGAAACATAATCTTACAGATTATCAAATCAGTTCTCTCGGGGGAACATGGACACATTTCTAATTTCTTGCACTTAAATAAGAAGATTAACAACCACTTCAAGCTCAAATAAAAAAATTAAGAGCATCTAACTGACAGCAGAGATACAGAAAGAAAAATATTATTCTCATCAACTTCCTATTGGCTGCCTAAACAACCAGGCTCTTGTGGAAGAATATTAGTCCAATAGTGGAGAATGGAGCTCTTGAACAAAAGGAGTAAGGAAAAGGTTAAATTAAGAAATAATTAGGTTAAATTGATATATCTTCTGTGTTAACCAAATTTTAAATTGGTACTATAGAAACAAATAAAACATCAGGAATAAAAAGAGGAGAATGAATAATAAAGAGAATAATTATTTAACTCAAAGTCCTTCTGTAAACAAAATGTTTGCAATTCTGGTTTAGAGTTTTAAACATCAACATTTATGCAAATTAGATGGCTCAAAATTCCACACATCCAATGGCATAGAACAAAAAAAGAAAATTTCTAGAATTTAAGTATTTTGAAGCATAAAGAGAAAATTCTCAGTAAAAAATACAGTTTAAATAACTAACATTAAACAAGCACTCAGAGTTGATATTTTAACCTTATCTAGATAAAAAGCTTTATTCACATAGGAAAGAAAATTATGTTCTGCAATACTTACAGTTGGTTGAATAAACTCTTAATACTTGAAGACATGGCAATATTAGCCTGTGGTTCTGCAAATTCTGCTTCACTAAATTCAGTGATATGTTCAGGGCACCATTTACTCTTGCTTTCACACCAATCTTCTTGTCTGACATCAAAGAAACACAAGACCAATCACACTAATTTTGAAATTGTTAAAAAAATAGAAGTTAAAGGACTGAATTCTTTCTACTGATGCTTATGCTTATCTACTTTCTACCATTCTTTCCTCCCCTCTAATTTACTACTTTTTTTTCCTTCTCTAACAATTCTGAGTATGTGGATGCTTACACAATAACAGAAAAAGGATTACTAAGTTTCAATTATAAAACTGTAATTACTAAGCCATAATACTACCTTTTGGACCAATTTTTGCAAGAAGAGTATGAAGAAGCACCATTAGTTCTTCATTTGGAGGACAGTCTTTGCTGGCAGTCAAAAGCAGCTGTAACAAGATCCGTGTCCCTCCTTTGGTGACTAAGACACTTGCCCTCCGACCACCACCTAGAAATTAAAATTGAACTGATACATCTAAAGCCAAAGAACAATTAAATATCTAAGATACAGTAATCATGTCGTTTTAGAAGAGTAATATTTTCTTTATATGTGACTGCGCTATGCAAGAATATGCTAGACTTACACTCATAGCAACATAAAGTATTGTGTAGGATTATTAGAAAGCTATCTTCAGTCTTTACATTCTTTTAATTCTGCATATGCTACAGCTAAGCAAACAACAAAAAACAAGAATCAAAGTAATGATAATATACAAAAAAGCCAAACAATAAAAAGTAAATAGTAAAAACAAACCAAAATGTATCTGAAAAAGAAAGCATAAATATAATCATATATTACTCCTTAATGAAAACTTACCAGCTGAGACTACCTCAATGAGAATATTCAATGTATTTAGAATAGTTTGAGGATCTCTTGTATTCTGCAACAGAAAAGAAAAATCTGTGTTTAACATAGCAGGCTAATACCATGGTTTGGATACTTAAAGCTAGGAGGAATTGCCACCACAAAATCATGTAGAACTTTGGATGTACCCAAGTAGCAACCATCCCACTATGCAGCCCAAATTAACCACAAAACTAATTAAAACACACTTTGTAGTACAGCACATCAATTAGAACAGATAGGTGACAAGCAATTTCTTAGACTATATAAATATAAGGGAGTGAAATTCTAAAGTAGCTTACTTAAAGACAGTATCTACTCATTAAAGACCAACACAAGCTTTTAAGATTCCACAGAATAACAACATATTTCATAATATGAATATAATAATAAATATATACATTTAATAATGATAAAATGCAAAACTGTTACGAACCCATAACCATAAAAATGGTAAGATTTTACCTCTAGGGTTGACAGGATAATTTCTATTCCAGGGGAGCCCTTAGAAGTCATCTCTTTCCTGGTTTTTTCTGTCAGAGAAAAAGACCAATACTGGCTTGAGGGAAAAAAATGTGTTATCATTGGCAAATTGACAAGAAAATTTACACTGCAAATAATAAAACTTATTAAAAATGCATATATGTATATAGAACTAAGTAAAAGACTTAAACAATTTTAAAACTAATTTTTGTTTTCAATTGTTCAACAATCTTATGATGGCCTAGAAAAAAAAGTAAAGAAAAAAAATCAGGAAGAAAGCTACCTTCCAGCTACCTTCTACTTTTCATATAAGTATATACACACACAGACATATATACATATGAAGTGAATTATTACTTAAATTACAGATATTTGACAACACAAAATGGACTCAGCACTATGAATACTATACTAGATACATTAAACATGGGCTAAACAGACATTTTCAACAATCAGTGACAAAAACAGATAGATAATCAAGTTCACTAAACAAAAACTCAAGTCCAACAAGGGAGATACAAGAAGCATGGGTCAAAAAGGAAACTACTAAAACCACAAAGCTTAGGTAATTACCTTGACTCTGGACCAGATGAAGGATCTTTGAGGTAACATATCTGGCATTGTCTGATTCTCCTAATACAGAATCCAAATTGATCTTCTCCAGCTGTGACAGCAGGGATGCAGTCCGAGAATTGGCAGAAACACTACAAGACAGGATTTTTCCATTTAAATCAGAGAAAAAAGCTCCTAACAGAAACTCGATGATAGAATAATGGGTGTGGCTAATTCCCTTCCTTATTTTATCTGGATTGAAAAACAATCTTAATTCTCAGTTCTGGCAGATTTACAGATTTTGCAAAGCCTGCACCACAGCAGACTAATTGTACGTAACAGCATCTCCAAGAGCAACTGTAAACAGGGAAATCAGTTGCAGCAAGTAAAATACAGATACAGGTACAAATGTTGCTCAACTACGTTATCTAGAGTGACTTATATTAATAATTTCTGTTAAGTGACAGGATACCCTATCAAACCTGCCAGTCAAGAAAAGACTGGCTACGCACAGTCCAAAAGACTTCTTGTCTCACAGGGTGGTATGTCAGAAAAGGAAGAAAATAATGTCATTCGCGAAGTGAGCAAACTAGTACACACCAGCTGAAGAAAAAGAACAGCATTTTGAAGAAAAAAACTTAGGAAGGTTTCCAAAATTATCATCCAAGTTTGGGTTCATTTTGAATACAAGGGTATTTTGGCCTGCTGTCATGGGTTTGTCATGTCATGCTTGTGGCAGGCCAGGCACCCACCAAGCTGCTCACTCCCCTCCATCTCTAGCTGGACACAGGAGAGAAAATTTATTGAAGGTTCTTGGGTTGAGATAAGGATTGGGAGAGACAGCTTACCAAATCCTGTCATGGGAAAAACAGGCTTAACTTAGAGATACAAAGTGAATGTATTACTGACAAAATCAGGGCAGGATAGTGATAAAGTAAAATAACCCCTTAAAAACAGCTCCCTGCCACCCCTCCCACCTTCCAGCTCTGCCTCCTACCCCAGCAGTGCAGGGAGGCAGGGAATGGGGGTCATGGTCAGTTCATCACCCAGGGCTTCTCCCACTGCTCAGGGAGGGGAGATGTTTCCCTGCTGCACTGTGGGGTCCCTCCCACGGGAGCCAGTTCTCCGTGAACTTCTCCAATGTGAGTCCACTCTGCAAACTGCTGCAGTGTGAGTCCATCCCATGGGCAGCAGTCCTCCCAAAACTGCTGCAGCCTGGATCACTCTTTTACAGGGTACAAGTCCTTCAAGGACAGGCTGCTCCAGCATGGGGCCTCCCTTGGGTTCACAGATTCTTTGTGCATCCACCTATTCCAGCATGTGTCTCCTCCAAGGGCTGCAGGTGGATCTCTGCATCCCCATGGACCTCCATGGGCTGCAGGGGCACAGCTGCCTCACCATGGGCTGTGCCAGGGGCTGTGGGGGAATCTCAGTTCTGGTGCTTGGAGCACCTCCTGCCCCTCCTTCTGCACTGAGCTTGGTGCCTGCAGAGCTGTTCCTCTCACATATTCTCACCCTACTCATCTCTGGCCACAATTACATCCACACAATAACTTTTCTTTCTCCTTAAATCTGTTCTCAAAGAAGCATTACCACCACTCCTGACCAGCCAAGCCTTGGCCAGCAGCATGTCCACCTTGGAGCCACCAGGGACAGGCTCTGCTGCACATGAAAGAAGCTTCCAGCAACCCCTCACAGAAACTACCCCTGCAACCACTCTTCTATCAAAACCAGCAAACCCAATAGTCCTGCCAACAAAAAATTGCTTTGAAAATTTATTTTAGGGTAAGACACCACTTCAGTCCAGACATTTATACAGATAAGTAGATTACAAAGAAAGAATTGCTCTATTTATTCTAAACAGAGTCAGTATAGAAACTGTTTCAATTGATCTATACCTTTGGATCGTAACAATTATTCAGAATAGTTTTGAGATTCACATTCCTACAAGCCAGTAATTCCTAAACAGATGTTTACCACTTTAATTGTAATCATGCAATTAACTACAGGAAACTATGACTTCCATGCATTAACTACCTTGGCTTTTCATTCATAACACTAGAGTCCTACAATAATCAGCAATAATTCATTTTACACACACACTGCTCTATCTGCAATAAAACCAAAGTCAACAATACTAGCTTTATGAATACAGTCAGTTTTGTTTATAACAATGAGGAATTATTACTCCTTGATTTACATCTTACATCTGTGTGAAGGTTTCACACTTACAATTAACTCTAGTAAAATGTTAAAATCAAGGAGAAAAGTTAGCTGAGGGCAAAAATTACACTGCAGAGAAAGCATATTGATCTAAGAGCTGCACAGGAAACTGCTCCTACCACTCTCCTTTTTTCACACTGACATCTAAATGAAAAGCACAGCCAAAAATCAATTTCAGATTATGGATATTACTTACAAGCTGATAACAAAAGGAATAAGAAATGGTTATATTAATTATAGCTTCTAAATGAAAGTAATTTCATATTTTGAAGTAAGACTATCACCTTCTGAGGTGCTTTCTAGACTTTGAATGAACTTTTTTTAATTTAATTATTACAAGTTTTAATCATTAAAATTTTCATTACTGAAATTTAATTTTGAAAATATAATTATTTAAAAAATTGAAATTAAATCTGTCTTGGGTGCTGAAACATTAATTTCCTTGTGTATGTAAAGCATAATCACTCCAACCCTTTCTGATCATCTAATACCAGGCTGAATAGTATGAAGCCATAATTATTTGCATAAGCTTTGTTTTGCTTATTTCTGCTTCTCCATTTATGCACTGAACTTGAAATGCTCCAGAATTGACCCAAGATTGTAAAGAAATCCACCAGCTCTGTTGATCCAATACACAAACTGACCAATGTTGGATGTAATATAGGATGTTATCTTCACCAGCTCCACAACCAAAACAAGTAAGGGTCCAACCAGCCCACATATAAGCCACTGTGTAAGAGAACTGCTGCTTCAACTTCTGTGTGTGTGTATCACTTCCATCGTGGTACACCAGTGGTCCCACAATGAAATTAATGTAGTTTGAAAGCTGAAAACAACCCAAGAAAGCAAAGCTGATGCTCAGGAAGAATAAGAGTAACAGTAATAGTAGTAGTCATAATAATAATAACAATGATAATGATAATAATAATAACAACAACTATTTTTTTAGACAGTTTTTGCAAAGATAAAATTTATTTATAGGCATTAAAATGTTAGAGCAAACCTGATTTTTGACTGCTGCAGCCTGGGAAATTCACGCAACACTGACACATGGAAACAATTTACTATGTACAGGAAGCTGGCATCTAACATAACTCCTCCATAGTTAATAAAAGCTTTAACAGGTTTAGGTAGGGTAAATAATTCGCAGCACCAGGTTGTATATAACAAGTTCTAAGAGTTAGTTATAATCTCCTCCTGGTGACAGAGCTTCTACCAATGGCAATAAGTACTTATTACAGCAGAGATATCTTTAAAATGGTTTTAGGCATCATCTTGTGTAAAGTCTTCCAACATAAATACAGCTAACTACATTTCATGTCTTCAGCATACACAATAAAGCATCCTTAAAAATTAACACCAGCTGACACCAAAATACAAATAAAGTCCTGATTTCCTCTTAGTTATGGCTGAGTTTTTCCTCTTAAAACAAGAATTATACTCTTATTTACCAATATTCTACACTAATCTGCACAGTGGTTATAAAACTATTTGACAGTTTTTCAATGCTTGCACAGTACATCAAAAAGACTATAGGACAGGAATTACAGCGTTACAGACATACAGCAGCACAATCAGTAATATTGCTGTGACCACCCACTTGATCTCAGAACAAAATGAAAGCACAAGTTGTAGTAAGACTCTCATTTTTGTAATGCAAACACGTATGTTTTGACCAATGAACCATTCAGCATCCAAATCTAGGAGACAGTCTCCAAAATGGAGAGGCACCATGGAATTCAGTATTTTCAATCCCACAACAAGAAACAGTCAGAATGGACTCTGTCCTGTCAGAGGTATGTTTTCTCTCAAGCTGCTAACATTGCAGAACCTCAAATGAACACCCTGAAGACTGTGGCTAGACTCTTATGGTGACCAGACAGAGAGACACAGCAGGAGCTGAAGACTCAGGAGGAAGAGCTGAGACTCTCCCATGCTTGGAATGTGAAGGTACAAAAGCCCAGGGGTTCCTTTGTTGGTGGTAGCTCCTAGGAGGCACCAGCTCAAGATGCTTCTGTGTTAACTGCACCATGAGTAAACTGGTTTGTAGAATGAGACACTGGAGACTGCTAGGGGGAACCTGGAGTCAAACCTGGGCACAAATGTAATGCGGACCAGTCTCAAGAATTCTGACTGGAGTATCCAGTATAAATTTGAGTCATCACCCATCAAATTAGAAGACTAACTATGGTTTCTACTCAGTCAAAAGCCATTGTCAGAAGGAATGGGATGATTCAGACTGACCTCACGCACCAACTTGCAGCTGTAACTTGCAGGTCTCCAGCTGCAGTGAGTGCCTGAGCTTGTCACTGATGGTGGAGGGCAGCAGAGACAATATGAGACTAGTTTTCCCATAAGGTGAAAAACCCTCCTTGTTAGGAGTGACATTTTCACCCCATCCATTCTAAAGCCTCCTAGTAAAAGCACTCTTGTCACTGAGGGTTACAGAGAGTCTGTATTATCTTTAGTTACTAAAAACATGACTAAAGAGCAGCAGATGAAACTTCATAACACCATAAAAACTATTCTTTTCAGACACAGATAAACACCAGAGCTGCTGTTCATGACATATATATGCCAAACCAGTCCCTAATGATCTGCAAAAATGATTCAATAACCAAAGGCAATCTCATTCTTTGTATCCCTTCCTATGAAAGACTTTCTCCCTGAAGTTTAATACTGTCATTTCAGGCACTTCTTACTATAAGTGCGACTGTCCTTTATCTGTTCCAGTGACATACCTCTCTAAGCACAGTATCTTGCACACATTTCCATCAAATATTCTTAACCATTTTCTGCATTTCACAGAGTATTTTGAAATAATTTGGTCCTCCAGTAGTTTTGCAGATCTTTCATGCTTCAAGTTGTCTGTAATTTTAACAACTTTCTTCTCTTACAGATCATCAGTAAAAAAACCAGAATATTTCCCACCATTACCTGTAACCAGAGAGAGAGCACATCCAGAAGTAAATCGTGCACCATTTCCTTCTGACAGACATCAACTACCACTGATCTGATATGCAGTCAGTGCTCCACTCTGTCCAAAGATAATCAATAATTATTATTCTCTGATAGATTTACACTTTAAGCATCTTGAGTTTTACTTTGAGTCTTTTGGTCTTTGAGCCTTGAAGTTTACAGGCTTAGTTGATCTTAGGTGATCTTACTTCATGTCTTCACAGGCAGGAAACTCTTTCTTCATCCCACATTCAAATGCTACAGTTCAAAATGCCCCTCACATCACCACTTTGCTTGCATAAAGGAAACACCCCTGTCCTTATGTCAACTGTTACCAAAACTTAGAACATGACTCTAGCTAACCAGAGAGCTTTGTGGATTTCCTCCTTCTCTGGTCAGGAAAGCCACAAGTAGATAATAAGGAAGCATGCCCAGACAGTGAGGAACAGAGGACTTCAGGGCTTCACACTTGACAGAGAATAACCTCAACAAGGGGCTCACATTTGAAAGAGAACTTCCTCATCAAGAAAACATCTTCTCAAAGAGAGAATCCTCTCTACAGAGACACTACTACAGGGACACTTCCTTTACTCCCAAAAGATCTGAGCATTTGAACTCTGATCACAAAGAAGTGCTAGATTCACAATCCTCCATTACTCACTGTATGCCACATTCACTATGCAGATGCTAAAACACATCATTGTAGCTTTCTATGTGTCTACCCACAATGAGAAAGATAACTCTGAGCCATGGCTGCTTATAAAAATTTAATTATCTTAGAATGGTTTTTGCCTATACACCTTGCAAGAAGCCTTACAAAATAGAATAGTCAAATGAAGGATGTCATCCATTTCTCAACTGTACCTACTTCCTCTGAAACTGCTGTTTGCAGTTAGCCAGCACAAAGACGTAAAAGGAAGCTCCTCCTTCCCCCACAACAAATAGATCTGTGTTTCAGTATGTCACCGTGAGCCTTTAAAATCTATTTTAAAACAGGCAGGCTTCTCATGAGTTTGTTCGGATTTTAGTCCAGCACAAATAATTTCAAACTGTTTTTTTTTTCTCAACCACTTCCAGTTACTAAGTTATCATTAGAGAACTGATATTTCTCGTTAGTTCATAGCTATCTCTCTACACAGAATCACCATAATTTATGCACCACTTAGGGAACAACTGTTTTGAATTGCAGGGATGGAAACTTTCATTTAGTCTCTAAGTAAAGAGGAATAAATGGCACTTCAATAGCAACTCTGCAAACATCTACCATTCTTTGTAATAGTATATTGTATACATTATAATTTGTAGTATTTTCAAGAACACTCATTGCTGATGGAGAGCTTGCTTTGCTTATCATAATGCCTAAGGGGCTAGACTACCACAAGAACAAGAGATTTTTTTTACCATTTCGTTTGACCTAACCTGTCACAAAAACAGGAAAAACCAGTCTGATATCAACCCTAACCTTGTTCCACCTAAAGTCAGCAAAAGTAAAGATTCTATGTACAAGAATTTAAAGTCAAATTTTAAATAGATCCCAAGATACAAACATAATTCACAGTAGAGCATGTTCTTCATGCAAACTCACCTCCTCACACAGAAAATAACTGGTACTTCAGAAAACTAAGACTGAAGCCAAAATTCCCAATTTTGCTGACTTTTTTTTTTTTTTAATCTGATTTGACAGATTGATTTAATCTGTTTGATTTAACGAAGTGGTTTAATCTGTGCTACCTTAAGAAAAAAGTAAGACTGAAAGACTTTATATAGTTTCCTGAAGCTTAACAGTCTTCCAGAGATAATTTCACAAATTTCTCAAATGCTAGCTAAGTTCACATGAAAATAACAAACACAGCTTTTCAACCTGACATCTTCTGCATCCCACTCCAGTTTGTCCTAGCAATGTGTTGGATTGCAAGATTGTTGCAGGATGACACACATCTTATGACAAATTCATGGCTTCTTACACAGTATTATAAACTTTAATTCCTTCAGTAGAAATAACTTTGTGTTTTGCCAATATGTGCATAAAATTATGGAATTAATTAAATTTTCAATTAAATTTAGTATGTACTTTATAGTTGAACATGTCTAACACTAACTGAAAATTTAGATTTGAAATGTTATTTATTAAAATGTGGAGATACTTTGTGTAAATCAATATTGACTCCCTCAGTGTTTCAGGACACCAACTTGCACATATCCACAATGTGTATTTTATTTATGTTTCACTAAGAAGATAAAGATATTCCCACTAATAAGATAAAGTTATTCTTACTAAGATAAAAACTGATTTTTCACAAATCTCAAATACCTTGATGTTAAGTGGTGACTGTAGTTTTAAAATTTACCTTTTTTCAGATGATGTTTTTGCTTTGTTCATATCGGAAATAATGATTCTTCAAATCACCATCTCTGATAACCTGTAAGATATTAACAACTACGTATTATTGATATATTTTGTTCTTTGGAGAAGAAATGCTGTCACCATGCTAAATGTCCCTTCACTAGAAATGCTAAATTACGTTAATTCACAATGATTGCATTTCTCCACACTGTCAAAAGCTCTTCTCCCTTCAGACTATGTGATCCAGCTTTTAAAATAAACTATTCATTTAAGTACGGAGTATGACTCTGCATTATAATTCAGGCCTACCAAAGCTCAGACTAATTACAATAAAACAGAAACTTGCATCAGTCACTTACTAGACGTTATTTTGCTGCCAATGACAGAATTTTGTCAATTGAAGTTTTTGCTGAAGCCAGTAAATACACTTTTTTAACTTACTTGGCAATACTATGAGATGCCACAACGTACTGATTTCTGACTGCTATTTTATGCATCTATACAATAACTAAGGCTAGAGGCACAGTGAGAAACATGGAGTATTTGGTGTTCTTATTTAAGCAAGACCTTGATACATTCCTTGGACAGAAACCATATCATGCCAAGGACTCAATTTTCCTATCCATCTAAGGACATAGTGTCCTCAGGGCACACCACTTCCTCAAATGGTGCCTCTAAGAAATTAAGGTTGCAGTCTACAGGACCATTAACTGAGCACCAGTACTTCCATCTGAGATCTACTATGAACGACAGACAAATACACTGTGAACAAAAAACTGTCCTCCAAGAGCACAGTGGTAATTTAAAAGTAGAAGACAGAGAAAAGGGGGAACTGGATGTTCAAAGGTATGGGTACTAAGAATGACTAAGATAAAGCACTCTTGGGAAATGCTGGCAAGAAATTTAGCCAACTACATACACACACAGATGCTCCCCCCCATACCCTTCTCCACCCAAAAATGCGTAAAACCTCTCAAAAATGCTTATTGTTCAGCACCTAAAAATAACAGGTCTTTATTGCTGGTAAATTCCACTCCACTGCTAAAAGCCTAAAGCAGATGAGGTATGAAAAAGGCTTATTTCCAGACTTACCTGAAAGGAGAATATTTTCCCGGCAGCCAGGAAGAAAATGCTTAACTTTTCACAAGAATTCCAGCTTGACTCAAGTTAACAGGTGTCCTAGCTTTGTCCAAGTATCCTTCAGGTGTAAATCTTGAAATCCTTTAAACAAAATGAATAGTTACAAGAGAAGAGCTGTGTCCACCACATTACTGATAATTTCATGAATTACAGAGTCTGGATTATTCCAGCCAGGTTGCAGGTCTTACTGTGTGGAAATCAGACCCTTGGATTCAAGTAACCAAGAGCTGTTTTGCTTGCACCAAAAGTAGGACCCGCTGTCATGCAGATGATGAACAGTCTGCCAGTGCCAATAGTGTCTATATATTATTGTGTACTGAACTGCTGTACAAGTGGAGCCAGCTACTGAGCTGAACCATCTTGAACTGCAAGGTCTTAGTTTGTTTGCCTAAAGTCACCACAAAGTATTTCAGTAAGCACTAAAGTGCTTATTGATGTCCTGGGTCAAGGGAAAAGTCAAGTAAAAAAAGAAAAAGCACAAGAACAAAACCAAAAAAGAACCCAACAAAATTAACAATGGATGAGAAGGATCAGGGGAAAAATAAAAAGAGAAATGCACACAGCAGCAATCCAGAGACTTGTGGTGGGACATGTATGCATACTAGAGTGAAAAAAAAAATTCTGTTTAACATATGACTAGGTAATGCTAAAAAACAACTTACAAATTAATTCAAAACTTTTAATAGTATCCTTATTTTGAATAAACACTTGATAGAAAGCTAAAGGCAGAAGGTGGATGATTTTACATACATTTTACACAATGCCACTTGCCTTTCAGTGGTAGCAGAGGAGATGAACAACTAGCATCACTTCTGCTTGTAAAGGACCAACAACAACTGAGTGAAAGCACTTCAAGTTGGAGGGAAGCACAGAAGAGCAAGAAGTGCTGACAAAGTAAAATTCCAAGCCAATAAATGCTGGATTCTGAACAATCTCTCTTTGCCTTTTTACACCCTGCCTGTGAAATGTAATCTCATTCATCCTCCCATCTAGACAGGGGAAACAGGCAGTCTTCACAAGATCAGAAAGCTGCACTGTAATAACTGCTGTAACAATGCTGTCAACAGCACAATAAATTAAATGGGCTGCACAAAATTACATATAACTTTCACATTTTCCTTTCTCCTCAGAAAAGCACATATATGCCTCACTCCTAGGTGAATTCCTTGTCACTGAATCACTGAGTCATCTTCTCTGCTGATCCAGCTTTTCAATACCCTAAAAATTTGACACTCACTGAAAAAGTTCATGCAAAAGCGAAGAGGACAACTCCTCCAGTATTTAGCTTTCATATGAAATTCTGGCATTTGCCAAAATCTAAGAATAACATGGAAACCATTAAATTCCTAGTTCTTGGATAAACAACTCTAACCACAAAACTACTCTACCAAATGGCAAGGACCATCACAAATCAATCTTCTTTTCCTCAAAACAATGGTTAAAGAAATTAATTTGTCCTGCTTGGTTCAGACCTCATATTCAGACGTGTCTCTTAGGCATTACTGGGAGTCCCTACAGAGGACTTGTATGAACTCCCTTCTCCAGAATACTAGGTCTATATATATGTGCTAAAACCACATATCAAATTATCCTTATCAAGAGAAAAAACAAAATTTAAGTTTTTAATGTTTATCTACCACAACAGCTCTGCAAAACCATACATATTTCTGTGTTTTGCTTTGTATCCAAGGCTTGCTGCAATCCCAAAATACCTTCAAAGCCAAAGCTCAGACCCCACTTTTGATTATCACAGAGCTATCGATTTGAAAGGTGAAAAAAAGTAACCACGAACAAGTCTGCAGCAACTAAGTTTTTATTTTGATGCATACTTACTTATAAGATAGTGCAAGCAAGTACCTGAACAAAATCTTTAGTAAATGCTACAGTACAAAAAAAAAAAGCAAATTAGTACACATAAAAAGGAAGGAGTACAAAATCTCAGGCGACAGAATAGTGTCGAAGCGCAATGAATCAAATATTAAATAGAAACACCAGATGTAAGAACTGGGAAAACACATAATTATTTAAAAGATCATAAATGCTTAAAACAAGAAAACCTATATTGAAACCCTGAAGGTGGTTGCATTCTGGGGTATGCTTCCAAAAGCACTTCTAACTCTCACAGAAGTACATGTGAGTTCCCCCAATTTGGTGCAGATTAAATCACAAGCAAATGCACATTTCATAGTGTCTTATTTCATGCATCCCAAAGTCTCAGAAGCTGTTCATGGGTCAAAGTATTCTTTTTCAAAGTACTTTTAAGTCCATTTAAACAAAACCATATAAAAAGACTTCTGCATTGTTTATGCTCTAGGCAATCTTAATTCCAACATACCACTTGTCGTTTACATTTTTAAACACTGAAGTAAATTGTTTGCAAGAACAGACTATTTACTTAAGCGAACTTACACTTGTAGGAATATACTCTGTTAAAAATTTAGGAAAACCATCAACACATGGCAGCAAGAGTCATGATCTCTACACCAACAGTAACCTACCCAAAAAGCTTGTAGAGAGCAGGTAAACACGATGATAACCAGCATTCTAAATATGGCAAAACCACACAAATAATACACCACACAGAAATGAGCAGTATGTTACCAAATATTGCACAAGAGAATTATGCACCAGGACAGCAGAATACACTTCCTTTGACAGCAGTAAGAAATGGCCACTGCTATTAATACAGTGGTGCAGTCTCCCTGATCTTGTCCTCTTGCACCATAAGGACCCATTTTAAAAAGTTTCAGCAATTATACCTTAAGTAGCTCCTTTGCCTATTTAATCCTTTACTCTTCCGTACCTAATATACTGTTTTCCAGTTCAGTCTTCCAAATGACAACCTATACAACTACCTTTTTGAAAAAATGGTGGGTTGTGGGTTGTTTTTTGGCTTTTTTTTTTTTTTCAAGAATGCAGTTCTATTTTAATGCCATACAAACTAGCAAAGTTATTGCATGTGAACAATTTCCTTAATAAAAACATGACACCTAAAGTTTGGTAAAAAAATCACACAAGCTATTTGGAGATGCCAGAGTTATTTGTACAAACTGCTTTATATCCTAAAAGCTTAATCCACAGAACAATCCATAAAAGCTTTGGATACCTATAAGCCATCCTAAAAATGTGGGGAAATCCTTCATGCTTCACAGTTAAGTTTCAGGTTGGTAAACACGACATTGTACTCAATCACAATCCAGTGAACAGAACCATATACATAAAGAATGATAACTAATCTGGTAGTGAGAATCTGTTTCCTGAAGTTGACTATTCCTAGGCCAGCTCCTGAATCTTTACAAGCACTGGAAAACAAAACAAGAAGCTTCCCCCTCCATGTCAAAGCTTATGCTGTGTTTCATAGGAACTGAAGTCCTAGTCAACAGCCCAGAGAGATTCAATTATCAGGACCAGCTGTTGTTTTAACTGAATTGTAAAATAGGATGGAATGGCATTGAGTACACACTGAACAGTTACCTCTTCCTAAGATTTTAATATATAACAGTACAAAAAGTTTTAGTGCCATCAGATTATTATAGTATACCTGAAAGTACCTTAGAAGTATTTTTTCCATGTGAAAACATTCCTTCAAGATAGAAAAACTAGAGATACTTTTCGTCCAGATGTAATTTTAAGACTTTATGTGGAAATGGCAGAAAATAATCCCTTATCTAATGACTACCCAACTTCTCTAAGCAGAAAAACAAAATATGAAGTTTTTGGTGGAAGAAAGTCTAATTTGTAAATCTAAAACAAAATTAAAAGGCTAACACCCTTCACTAGTAAAAGAAAGAATACTGCTGAAAATCAGTTACTGCCTTTCCCTTATGCCATTTGCTATAAATATTTATAGTAGGGAACAAAAAAAGTCAGCTGATTAGCTCACCCATTGCTGCATTATAGCAAAGTGCCAACATTTTGAAGTGACTAGATAAACTGCAGCATATAATCAGACATTCAAAATGACATATATAAAACTTCACAGATGACTGAAGCACCAAAGACCTTCACAGCAGGCTGCCAACTATGTCATGTGCCCATTACCACCAGTCCACTTGACTCTAAAAAAGTCTGACAAAAGTAGCCAAAAAAGCCAAGCAAGCAAGAAAGAAAAGCATTTGCCAGGAAAGGAGCAGAACACCAGTACTTTATATCTTGCCTGGAAAGAAGCTCCTAGAAAGTTACTGGCATTTCAAGCATAGGGTTACTTCAAGATATGACAAACTTGTTGTCATCAGGGTCACATAGTATCACGCTCAAAGCTTACGTGATTTAAGCTGACAGAAATACTGCAAAAGTCAGCTACTTCTTGCCCAGCCGGCATAACCCTTTCATCAGGTAGAAGGTGAATGGCACAGGGAGGGAGGAAGAAGCAATAAAAATAGCCAGAAGGAAAAGGACAGCCACTTCAGAAACTAAGTATTTCCCTACACCAAGAACTGAACAAGAACTGGAAAGAAACCTAGGAACTTTTGCCAGCTCTTGGAAAAGATTAATACAGTGGTAAATGTGAGGGGTGCTTCCTAGCACTTAGCACAGTTATTGCTCCCTTAAGTTACACTGTCTTGATGGTTAAGGTCAGTCTGTAAAAGAATCAACTCCAAGATCTAAACTTCCTAGTTCACAAACTGAGTAAAGCAAACACTCAATCCTGGTTTTAATCCAGATGAGAAAAAAAAAAAAAATAAAAAAAATTCATGGCTCCATGTTGCAGATTTATCCACTCAAATATACTTCAAACCCTTCAACCTCACTGGTGTGCAGAAATGCAATTATAACAACCCATAATACTCCCAGCAATCCCTTTCACTTTCAAACTCTTGATTTATACCGTTTTGGTTATGAATTACACTTGGAATAATTAAAACAGCATTACCCACCTCCAGTATGCAAACCCCTGGACACCCTGTTTTTCAGAAGTTTTGAGTTTTATATAGTATGTAGTGGAAGTTTTTATGTGCCTTGTACTATACTAAATATTTTAGGGTGACATTTTCAGGACTGTTGCCTCTGCAGCTGTTGCAAAAGAAAGGAAGGATCTTTGGGTACTCCCTTCTCTCTGCTACTTCCAGTCTTTCTATGGTTGCATTTCCAAATGGAAACCATGCTGAATCATCCATGTATCCAGGACACACACTGGATAGTTCATAATCTTCTTGATGCTTAGCACAGGATATTGGACAGTTAAGCTGTGGATAGTGGCAGAGCCTGAAAACATACCCAGAAACATACTGCTGTTACAAATCTCTCCTAAGCACTCATACAAGCAGCTGCCTTGTTCAGCACTCTCACACTCCCTCACAGAAATCTGACTTCCTCTCTAAGTTCTTTAAGGAGTTCCAACACTTCATTTACTATTGTTATACTCCAAGGCCAGGGTGACTTGATTAGCACTCAGTGCTTTTAGACATCAGCAATTCATATCACGGGAGTAATCTCCTAAGAGCAAGCAGCTCACATATACTGGAATTCAAGGAGACGTTTCAAATAACAGATCAAGAGCCAAAAAACAGGTGATCCTCAACCATGTCTAGCAGAGTATCACCACAAATTTTAAAGACTGCTAAGGTTCTAGTCAAAGAGACTGCTGAAAAGCAGAAATTTAAAAACAAGCTGCCTTTTTTGCAAATCATGAGGCACACTGCTGACAAGTTGTTGAGTGAAAAGCTGAATGTCTTTCCTAAACTAAAACCTAAACAGGAGGTGAAATAGCAAACTCCTTCTGTAAGGTGCTAAAAGGACTTCAGTGAACCCTTCTACTTTTTCTCTTTACATGTAGCTTCTTACATGTAATTTCAGGGAATTTCCTCCTAGCAGTGGTAAACTAACTAATACAAATCTTCTGCCAAGATAACTGAATATTTTTCAAAAGCTTCAGTTTGGAAAATAGTCTGTGAACTTCTTGAACACGAAAACTAAAATACGAACACCGCCACCTCCAGCACCTGAACTGAAAGTTAAGCCTGAGATCAGGTATCGCTTCACACAAACATATATCATATATCAGGTGTCACTTCACACACCATGACTACTCCTTGGTTTGAGATAATTTCCAGCCTTTTTGAAAAAAAGAAAGACAGAATTAATTTTTTTGAATGAAACTTACAGAAGAAAAAGGTATTTTGCTTAATTTATAGTAGCTTAAAAAGTCAAACACAGTAGTACACTGAAACATCAGAAACTATGTGTTAAGATTATCTTGATGTTAAATAGGAACATCTTCACGAAAGGAGATTGTCTTGTCACTCCCCAGCCCAAGACATAAAAAGATATTCCAACACAGACTTGCACCCACTACACAGCATGAAGTATAATTTCCAGAAAAGCTCTTTGGTCATAACTTCAATGAAGGATTAACCAAAAGGTGGGGCTATCCCATCAGCAACACTCAGTCACTCAGTGTTACACAAAATACACCCTGAAAGCTACCTGAAAAACAGAGAAGCCTTTTCATGACATATAACCTATAAAGGTAGTGCAGACATGTATTTCGTTAAAGGAGCGTAATTCATGGGAATACACTAATTGGAGAGCTAATTTTCTAATGCTGGAAAAACTAATACACAAAAATCAACATTCACACCACAAGGCTATACAGAAGTTTCATGGTGTTTTTACACTACACAGGTACAAAAGAATTCACTTTCTGCCTATACAAAAAAGCTTACTGCCCTAAGCAACCATAACAGTTCGTCCAGCTGAGGATTCCTAAACATCTCACACAAAGCTCGGTGCCTGAAAGCAGTTTACACTGAAGAAAAACACCACTGCACCCCGATGTGCGACCTATTTCTCAAACCTTCTCTGTCGAGCATTTGAACCGATACCTACAAAGAAATATTTGCTGTACTAGATTTCCACCACCTCAAGAAAGGCCGGAAAAGGAAAGAAATAAAAAGAAAGAAAAAGAAAGAAAAAGAAAGAAAAAGAAAGAAAAAGAGAAAACAAACCCCAAATGTTAACAAACTCCTACCCACGGAGCGTTAAGTCTAACAGACGCCGGGCAGGCCAAGTCGCACGGCACATGAGGCAAATGTTATCCCAACCGCCGTATTTTCCACCCAATGCCCATGCTGGGCTACCCCTCCGGCGGGGCAGCGGGGGCAGAGCCGCAGCGTCCGGGGGCCGGCAGGGCCAGGGCTCAGCGCAGCCCCGGCTGCGGCAGGGCCGCCCTGCAGAGCGGCCAGCGCGCACGGCCCGGCGGAGCGCCGCGCGGAGCGCACCGACGAGATCGTCCCGCGCCCGGTGCGGGCTCCGTGCCCCCGGCGGCTGCACCGCGGGGCTCCGTGCCCCCCGCGGCTCCACCCCGTGCCGCGGGCAGACCCGACCGCGGCCAGGCCCAGAACCCAGGCACCGCTCCTACCGTAGGGCCTGCGACCATCTCCGCGGGCGAGATCGTGCAGGGCGAGGCTCCCGCAGAGACCCACCGTGCCCGAGCGACCCCGCACACATCCACCGGCGCCCACAGGGACGCGCCCGACGGCCCCGGAGAGCCCGGCACGGAGGAGCCCCGCCCCAGTCCCGATCCCAGCCCCGGCCGCGGCCCCGCCCCCGCCGCGGCCCGCTCCGCCCCGCCCCGCCCGAGGTGATGCCCACTCCCGGGGCTGCACCTTGGCGGCAGGCGGGGAGCCCCCACTCACCCCGCGGCGCTGGGGCGGGGGGCGCCGGCTCCGCGCTGCGGCCCCGCCGTGCTCATGCGGCGGCGGCAGGACCTGCCCGCACCGCAGCGCGCCCCCGGCCCCGCCGCGCCCCGCCCGCGCCCAAGCCCCGCCGCCGGCGGGAGCGCGGTGCCCGGCCCGGCCGGCCGCACGGAGGGAGCGGCAGCCGCACGAGTCGTGTCAACAGCCCTGGCTTGGCCGCCCCCCGTGCCAGCCACTCGCGCCTGAGCAGTCCATACTTGTGTGAGATAGACAAGTGTCTAATGCGGGCACGGAGGGCAGCAAGAGGATGGGAGCAGGCTTTTCTCGGTGGTTCGCGAGCAGTGGGACAGGAGGCAGTGGGCACAAACTGATGCACAAGAAGTTCCACCTGAACACGAAGAACTTCCTTGCTGTGCGTGTGACCAAGCATTGGCACACATTGTCCGGAGAGGTTGTGGAGTCCCCCTCATTGGAGATACTCAAGAACCCTCTGGACACGATCCTGTGCGGTGTACTCTCAGATGACCCTGCTCGAGCACGGAGGTCGGACCGGATAACCCACTGTCGTCTCTTCCAACCTGGCCGATTCTGTGTTTCTGCAATGCCTTCGTGGGGCGCTTCCCCCCAGCCCAACCTTTATACGTAGTTTGTTGTGGCAGGTAAGTACCTGAACCCAAAGAATCCTACTGCCCAGGGCACTGAGGTACCACAGAAGCAAGTATGAAAACTCATAGTGATTCATTAGTCAAAGACTTTGTATGCCTCATCACATGCCCCCCCCCGCCCCCCACCTTTCCCCTGAGAATCTTTGCAAAAGAGAATACCTCATACGCTTCACAAAACATTTTATAGCAAATTAACCTCCATGTGCCTAGCACCTGGTTTTGAACCATGCATCAGTACCGCTGATGACTTCTACAAGTGGGTAATTTAATCTCCCTCTCTGACACTCGTTAAACTGGAACAACCAGCTATTTTCTTTTTCATGAAGTACCTCAAATGAGGAAACTATTAAGAATCTGCAGCCCAATCTTTATACTGAGTTTACAATTCTGACATGGGAAAAGCAGCCCTTTAGTAAAAGCCTGGCAAACTGAAATCAAGTTCAAATCCCAGTTATACCAGTAATAAAGGCACAATCCGTACCAGACCTATGCAAAGTTAATTTCCCAGTAACTTTGTGTATCCATGGAGTTACCCATTCTAATTCTTGTTCAGTAAAAAGCAGGTTTCAGATCTTTTACATTTACAGTTCTACTCATCTTCCCTTTCAAAGTACAGATACCTGGTGACAGCACTTGTTGCTAGAGGACACGGAATGATTCACACAAACATGTCTCAGTGATGTGATAGAAAAAAGGTACTTTTATTTTTCTGACTTTAGTATTTATAGATTCTTGACAATGACCAGGGATTGGATAATTAAATTACTGCTTTCCCAATTACACTGGTCATGCAAAACGTCCATTAAAAGACGTTTCTTAGAAGGAATGTATAAACATTTATGTTTATAATTACTTTCCTGGGAAAGTGGCTAAAACTATGAAAACAAGATTAGAAGGTTTAATTTTCAGGGTGACAGCACTTGCAACTCCTGTCCCACATATATCATTCAATCTACCCAAAGATAGCCAAAACTTTTCTACGGTCTAGGAGGCGGCTGTGCATTTTGTGTGACAGTTTGCAGAACACTTCCATAGGGCTGATTCACCTGAAGTATGATTTACAGTTACTATTTGTTAGTCCTTTAACTCGGGGTACAGTGTTAGAAAGGTAAGTTCTGCTTATCAGCCATGCAACGGTACACAGATGACTTGCACAGCGAGCATATACACCCGTACAGTATGGACACAGAACAAAGCTGCTCTACTAGCAAGTCAGGAGAAACCATGAAAGTGAGAAGCAGTTAACTAATTTTGTTGAGGTATGACAGATGGGAGATCCTCATCCTCCTACCTCCTATTTATGCATAACTGCTTATATACATTTTAAGTCCTTATCCCACCATATTAACAGAAATGGATACTCAGATGTCCATTTATTCAGTTGTTCAGTTATCCACATTGTCTTTCTCCAGCAAATAATTCAACATTAATTATGTTTCCTAGAACTTGTAAACCCATGGGCTATGATCATAAAACATATGTGTATCGGGAAGGAGCTTCCTCCCTCTCTTACAAGCTTCTCCGGGTGCCTAGCATGAATGAGAAGAGCACGTTATCAGAATGCAGAACTGTGCCAGTGCATTGGCAAAAGGTAGGAACAGTCTCACTTATTCCATAACACTGGTCACATTGGGAAATGGTAAGAGAATATTTAAAACAGAATTCAGTACAGCTACAAGTTGTCTGTGAATTCTATTAATGGAATTATTTTAAATGCATAACTGTCTAAAGCAAAGCAGAAGACATAGAATAAACACAAGTATGACTCAGGCAAAGACAAAAATAGTACTGGGCAGGCTCTGGCAAGTAAAGGACAAATAAAAGGCGTGTAGTTAAAAATCTCTCAAATATTTTGAAGTCAGAGTCAGTTTATTTAAGTTAGTTATGAAAATAATGTTTTAAAACAGCTCTATCTGTGTCCTGGCACATGACAAAAATAAATCAATTAAAAAGATGAGAATTTTCTACTGAAAAAAGAGGGCCCAGCAGTAGCTCAAATTAATTTAAGACTGGCAAAAAGTGTGATTTAAGAAAAAATTAATGATAGTAATGGGCCTAATTAAAATACTCGTATCAGTTACTGAAATCTATTAATTTTTTTCACTCAACGTAAACAAAGAATGCAGAATATAATTGAATATTCATCTTGATTATTTAATCCAAAAGACTGTTCTATGCAGAACTCCTATTTTTACTGGCTAAACATTTGTTAATGGAAATAGAAAGTCAGTGGAAAGTTAAAGGTCACTGAACAATTGAACCTATAATTGGTTTTTTTGGGGCAGGTAAACTGGTTCCAACTTTAGGATTTATTTCTATGGAGGACAACTTTATCTTTAGAAAACCTGACTCTGGTGTACAAATTAAGTAGCATTGCTGATCTTATTTACATAACAATTCTTACCAATTCAGATGCAGATTCAGATTCAAAGACAGCAGGAATATGCCCTAGCTTTGTTTTCAAACACGCTACTGATGGCAAAAGTGAGCTGTTTATCCACTGAATTTTTTCTGAAGCGTTAATATAGTGATTCATTATTCTTTTGGTTTCACAAAATTTTTAACACTTTAAGTAGAATCTTTGACAAGCATACAAAACTATTCCAAACAATTTACATTTAATTTACCCAGAGAAAATAATAAATTTGAAAATAAGGTGGTGGCAAATTATAGAGCCATCAAGTAAAAGCTTAATGGGGAGCCAGGCATGCATGTCTGAAAATTGCAGCAACAGTAATACTGTCTTGTGGAGCAGAATGGGTTCCACCAAATTTAAATCTCTAGGTTTGATCAAGTGACCCACCTAGCAGATGAGAGAAAGGCTGTGGATGTTGTCTACCTGGACTTCAGTAAAACCTTTGATACTCTCTCTCCCACAGCTTCTTCCTGGAGAAACTGTTTGCTAGGGCTCACTGCTGGGGCTGGCCCTGTTTAATGTCTTTATCAATTATTTGGATGAGGGGATTGAGTACCACCTCAGTTTGCAAACAACACCAAGCTGGGTGGGAGAGTTGATCTGATGGAGGGCAGGAAGGCTCTGCAGAGGGATCTGGACAGACTGGATCAATAAGCTGAGGCCAGTGGTATGAGGTTCAACAATGTTAGGTGCTGAGTCCTGCCCTTGGGTCACAACCCCATTCACGGCTACTGGCTTAAGGTAGAGAGAGACTGGAAAACTGCTCAGCCGAAAAAAGACTAGGGGTCAGCAGCAGATCCTGATGTGGGGCGCTGAGGAGTGTGGAGCATATCCAGAGAAGGGCAGTGGGGCTGATGAAGGGCCTGGAGCACAACTCTTATGAGGAGCAGCTGAGAGACTTGGAGGTGTTTAGCTTGTAGAAAAAGGAGAAAAGGATGTTCAGGAGTGATCTTATCCCTCTCTTACAACTACCTGAGAGTGTAGCACGCAAGGGCCTCTTCTCCTAGGCAATTAGTAACTGGAGAAGAACACATAGCCTCAAGATGTGCTGGGGCAGGTTCAGGTTGCACATGAGAAAGAATTTTGTCACTGAAAGAGTGCTTAAGCATTGGAACAAGCTAACCAGGGAGCTGGTAGTGTACCATTCCAGGAAGTGTTCAGTAAACAACTAGACATGCAACTTAGGGCTATGGTTTAGTTGACATGGTGGCATTTAGTCAAAGTTAGACTTACAGGTCTTTTCCAGCTTTAGTAACTTTATGATTTGTAGGAAATTCAGTCTTAGGAATATACCTTTTAGTGGGACAATCCATGGACTTAGAGAAAGTAACAAATACATACCAGTCTAAACACTGTGTGGAAAGGCAAGGACATCAGAGGTGTTATAAGTGAAAAAAAGCTTATAAGTTTACATAAATCATGTTGCGTTCATGTAATATTGTTGACAAGGCAATACAAGCAATTAATTGAGTCACGGATTACTGACATTTATGCAGAGACACAAGTTTTCAGACAAAGATAGGCTCCTCAGTCATGTATTTTTACAGGCTACTAAAAAAGTATTTACTACTAAGTAAGCTGTACAGCATGACTTCCAGGATCTGATCACACAGCTAAAATAATCACCAAAAAATTTAAAAGATAATAGTTAGCCTCTCTGTAAGCAGAAAAGGGTTGTAAAGCATTAAAACAGACTGCCTCTCTGAAGTGTTCAAAGAAGTGTGTGGAGGACCGCTTGAGAACGTGGTGTAATGGTGAATGTAGCGGTGGTGCTGAGCTGATGGTTGGACGTGAAGGACTTTTTCAGCCTTAAAAATTCTCTGATTCTATGATAAAAGCAAGGCGAATAGGAAAAAGCTCTTCAAAGTAACTTAGTGGGTAGCAACATATAAGCATCTCTAGTTCCTATCCTGTTCCCTGTAATTATCAACTAGATAATAATTGTTTCCTATCAAAACTTAAGCTCTGCTATTTAAATCTGCCTTGCCTGTTGCTATACTCCTATTACTGAACAGATCCAGTCAGTTCCAGAGAATGAAGCTAAGATCTCTCCATCACTCTTAAAAGCAATCACTACTTCATTTGGAAACCAACGCTTGCCTACATGCACATTGGAGAATTTGTACTTGACTCTTTATCTCTAGCGTATCTTAAAAGTTAGAACACTTGGTACTTCACCAACATTGTGTCTCCTCTTTTTCACCTTCGAAATGATCTTTTGTGCTCTGTTATGCATGTATTTCAGTGTATAGAAAAACATTTTAGTTCAACTTCAACATTTTAGCTGAACTTCTTGTTCAGCTACTTTAGCCTTTGTAATTCTACAAATGTAATAACACATCGATATTTTTCAGAGAGAATTCAGAATGTAAAGATTTGGTGGATATTTTCATCTAAGTTTCTGGGGACTGGGGTGGGAAGGAGTGGGCACTGTTCTTCAGTGCAGGAAGAGGACAAGTTTCTAAAGTGATGCACTGTTTCACAGGTTCATACCAAGTCAGCCACTTTTTTCCATATGCCTACTGACAATCACATTTCATTTATACATGTAGATTATTAACATAATCCCCCCTCCATGACCCAACCAAAACCAGGAATGAATCTCATTTGTTTCAGTCTAAGAACCTCCATACTCACAGTGTAAAAAAAAAAAAAAAAACAACTTAAAATCTATGTGTATAATTTTCAGCCTACCTGAAGTTCATCTTCTTTCTATTTATGAATGTATATGCATACTTTGAGATCTCTCACTTTCCCTTTTCTCCCTGCACCAATTAGTTCCATTAAGAAGGACATCCAAAGCAATGGGAAGTTCCTGAAAAATCAGCAGTACTTTAAGCACGACAAAAGGTAAAGAATAATCTTTAGAAACAAATATGAGATTCCTCCTTCTTGGGGCAAGGCTATGAAGATATCCTGCAGCAGATGATCATTTCCACAATGACTTAGGACACTTTTTGAGGGAGAGAACAGATCTCTGCTATTTAGAAAATGATAAACAATTTTAATTTTGTACAAAGAGGTCACTAAGTAATTCTACACGCTTCAAATTCTTCAGAGCAAACAAAACAGACTAATCTCTTAAATCTGATTTTCATTTCACACAGTACTTGAAAGATTGGCAATGCCTTTTTGCTTATGCCAGTCAAAATTTCTTTTACAGAATATTTTTTTTAAAGCCGAATAGCAGGGGACAAGGTTGCTCACTTGTCTTCTTAAGTATCCCTATAAAATTCATAATGCTTTAATATGAGCTTCTGCAGTGTAAAAATAGACATCCTGTATTACAAACTCATACAAAATACATCAGTACTTTCAAAATTAATGTAACATCATTTTGGAAAGACAAAAATAGCAGTCAGTCAAATGACTACACCCTAAACTGTCACATGGTTAGCAGAAGCTTTCTTAAACAAAGCAGCCTATTTAAGTCAAGTATATGATGACATCTTCTAACTGTACTACAGGAACAAAGGTACTCCACAATTAATACTGAAGCAAGTCCCTCATAATCCTTGATCTACTCCCACTTCACCAAGACAGAAATACAAAACAAGCGTTGGAGGTAACCAGCAAGTATTATGTGAAGGTTGCTTTTTTATTCTGTCTTGCTTAATATTGAGGACTACTTTGTGGTGTACTAGACTAAGGAAACAAGGGATACTTTTATCCCAAGGCATTTTAAATACTAGTGATTTTTGAAAACTATCCCCACAAAAAAAAAAAAAAAAAGTGCGTGTAATCTAAGAATAAATAAAAATCGATTTTATTTCTCTGGATTTTCCCATGTGCATATCACATGTACCAGAAGTTAGATCAGTCCTTCACAGCATTTTGTCAAGGTGCTTCATTGTATCATTTCAGGTTGAAGTGCTTTGAGGTTATTGCAGTGAACATGCATTACATTTTTTAACTGCTATGGTAATTTCATACACACAAAACCAACCTGCTGTTCATTTTTGATGCTTGGTATTTTTGCCAAGGGAAGTGATAATTGCTTACATTTATTTGGGATGAATCCATTGCCATGATTACTTCACAAAAGTCAGCTTATAACTGCAACAATAAAATCTGTGCAGAACCATAAACAGGTATTTCCTAGTGGAATACTCTGTGACAAACTTCAGACCTTTTCAGAGAGTAATTTTTGTTAAATATTGTGGTTTTAAAAGAAGAAATTTATAGTGAAATTATTATTATATGGACTACAGCCCTTCTGTTCTTAAACTAAAAATGTAATTCCCCTGAAAATCACCTACAGAAAAGAGTGCTGGTCAAGCTGTCACATTATATCATATTATTATATCATATTGTAACTGTAATAAAGACAGCTAGTTTTCATGTACAGATGTTTTAAGCGACATCAAGTTCAATAATAATGATCTGTTCTTTCTACTATAACATTGGGATCATTACAGATATCTGCTGTATTGTTGTATATCATCCCTGGAATTCTGTATAAGTACAGTGCAGTTGTCAGCCATCAGACATTTCAACAGCCATTAAACTAAAGGTAACTTATTCTTTCAGATAAAGTAGGTTGCTGTCATTGGTTTAACAGGAGCTCTCACTGAAATTTCTTGCTTCTCACCAAGCACAAATGCTCACTACTTTGCATGTTGAATAGGAAGGATGATGAATAAAGTTAGTGCTTTTTATTTTAATCTCTAACTTGTTTCCCAAAACCGCGGAGACAAAATCTACTTAAGATCGTCTCTACTAGCTCGGTAAAGCATTGTCTTTTACCCTGGTGATCTTAGCCTGAAGCTGCAAGCATTCAGTCATACTAAAACCCTAGTTTAAGACATCATCTCACGTCACCTAGCTTCCCTCTCAGCAGAGATAATCAGCACATCTCCGTAGACCCTGTACAGAACACAGACTTACGTAACCTCTAGCACATGACGTTCATTAAAACGGAGGGCAAAAGGAAGGGGAGGAAACGTCTAACAGACGAAAAAAAAAAAAAACCAAAAAAAAACCCCCAAAACCTGCTCGGAGTCTGTTTTCATCCGCCGCCCGCTCAGCCCAGCGCCGCACCTGCCCCGCGCCCCGGGCGGGCAGCGGCAGCACCGGCGTGCGGGATGGGTTGGGCCGGGAACCCCGCGGCCGCGCCGGGACCCCGCTGGCAGCGATCCAGAGTCACAGAATGGGTCAGGCTGGAAGACACGAGGTCATTTGGCCCAACCTGTCTGCTCAAGCATAATCATCCAGGAGCGCGTAGCACAGGCTTGTGTCTAGACAGTTCTTGAGTATCTCCCGTGGGGGAGACTCCACAACCTCTCTGAACAATCTGTTCCAGTGCTCGGTCACCTGCACGGTAAAGAAGTTCCTCCTGGTGTTCAGGTGGAACTTGTGCATCAGTTTGTGCTCAGTGCCTTTTGTCCTATTGCTCGGCACCACTAAGGAAAACCTGGCTACGTCCTGTTGACACACGCCTTGTAGATATTCATACAGCGTCCGCAACAGACCTCAAGCCAGATTCCGTTCCCGCTGTGCGGCAGCGCCCCGCCGCCTCCGGCTCCCGCATTGTGCCCTATCCGCGTCCCCCTCCTGCCCCCCCCCCCCCGCACGGGCCCTCATGGCGCCCGAGCCCACACGGCGCTGGGCGGAGCCGCAGCAGCCCCGCCCGCCCCGCGTGCCGGGCGGGCGCAGCGGGTGCCGAGAGCGCCCCGGCCGCTCTCGCCCCGCCTCGCCGCTACAAGGAGCGGCGGCCGTGCAGGGGTGGGGCGGCGGAGCTTTCTGTGTGCGGCTGCGCCGGGTCGCTAAGGCCGAGGTCGCGAGCTGCTGGCGGCGGCAGCAGCAGCAGCAGCGGGTCTGCGCGTGTGCGGCGGCGGCCCGGCCAGGAGCGGCGGCGGGCAGCGGCGTGGGACGTAGCGGGTGAGGCCCGGGGAGGGTGCGGGGCAAGGAGCGCAGGCAGAGCCTGCAGGGGCACCGAGGGAGGGACGGAGGAAGGGGGAGCCCGCGGTAGGGCGGGCGGCGCGGTGGCCCCTCCTCTGCGGCGGGGCGCAGGAGCCGGGAGGGCAGGCGGCGGTGCCTGGCTCCCCCGGGGAGCTGCGCCGGCCCGCTGAGCAGCGCGGCTCGGCGGCTCTGTCAGCGCCGGAGTTGGGATGACCTGTGGGAAGAGGAGAGCCCGAGGGGCCTGGTTGTCCCGAAATGCAAGGGGAAATTTAATTTATTACAGTTGATTTCCCACGTTTTCCTCATCCCAGCCTGCTGAGCTTGGCAGTCCCTGCGGTCGCTTGAGAACTGGTGACACCCTGACGGCCCCCGACGGAGATTGAGCCTGGCCGGGACGAGGGGTCCCCCGGGCTGCTGTTCGAAGGCCTTTTGATCCTTCTCTTTGTTTTTTGGTAATTCCCGATGCCCGGGAGGTCTTCTGCTACTGGGGCCTTTGTTTGAAGCTTCCGTGGCGGCTGTGGTTAAGCTGCTCGGAGCTTGCCGAGCTCGCAGCTGTCTCTTTCGAGAGCTTCGTTAGCATGGTGGGAGTTCAGTATCGCTGATACCTCACAGGCAGGCTGACCGGGAAAGCGTGGAAGTCCTCAGGGCTGCCCGCGTGTGGGGAGGTTGTGAAAGAGCAAAACCAGCTCGAAGTAACTGGTCGGTGGAGTTTAAAACTTACATTCCAGTCTGAACTTGCTTAACTTTAGTACTGCAACCTTGATGCTGCTTTCTGCAGAAGATATCAGAGGAAATAAGCCTTTTTCCAGTTTTACAGTACCCTCTTTTCAATTCGTGTTGCAGAGCAGTAGGAAGAACGTTATTATTATCATAATATATATGTAATATATAATATTACTTCTATACTACAATATATAATTAATTATAATATTACTAGATATACTAATAGTATAAAAGAACAAAAAGAAAATTGCGATGTCTGCACCTGTTGTTATGCTTCTGATTTTATTTCTAATTTGACAGTAGACACTTTAGTATGGGTGTGTACAGCTGATGTTTTGGTGTCCTTAGTTTCTGAGGTTTCACAGCCTACAAGCTACTGGTAAAGAAATAATGCATAACAAAAGCTTTTTCTTAAAGAGTTTTTGTTAGTAAGGGTTTTTCTGTTGGTCCTGTGTAACAGTAGATGTTTAGATAAAATGTTAGTTCAATTCCCATTCTTACCTGATTCTTGAAAAGAAAAAAAATATTCATGTGAAGCACTTTCTCTAATTTGTGCTAATATATGGTGTCTCTGACAGGAATTTAAAGGTGCGGCATCATGGTTATGAAAGCTACAATAGAAGATGATGATTCAGGATGGGAACTCGGTATGCCTGACAAGATGGAAAAGAGTAATACCAGCTGGATAGATATAACCCAGGATTTTGAAGAAGCTTGTAGAGGTGAGTTGTAGCCTTTTCATTCTGAGAAAACTTAGCATCCTTTGGAGGCCTAAGCATAGTTCTTTGAGCTTTTTTGAGCAATAGTTTTGACCCAGATTCAAGCTTCAGGTGAATGAGCTACATTGATTCTGTGGTAACTCTGAGGTTGGAATTATCATGAGCCACCTCACTTTGCTTCCTCTTCCAGATTACATAAATACGTCTTTAATTAAAGTTTTTTCATCTTACGCCTTTTCATGTCTGCTTTTTTTCCTTTGCAAAGATATCTTCCTGTCTCTTTTGCCAAGCAAAAGTGTCATTCCTGCATGCAGAGTCAACACTATTTCTTTCTTGTATATTTTTGGACCTCCAGTGTCCAATAATTCATTTAGTTCATCAGTGCATCATGTTTCATCTTTGAAACAAGTTAAATTTTTGAACTGATGCAACACATCTCAGTAATGGGGAAGCAGTTGCTTCCATTTAAACTGTGCCTTTATTACTATTAGGTACTATTACTAGTTTACAGTTTTTTCAACTGATTTTCTGGTGACACTAGGGAAAAATAAATATGAAACTGCATCTTACCACACAGAATATTACAGAGTGATAAACACAATTTCTGTATATTATTTCTCTATATTACTCTAAATTACTTTTAAATAATTATTTATATTGCTTTTATCTGTGTGCTCATCAAATATATCTAAAGACTCCTTTAAAAGTTACAAGGAAAGGCAAGATTTTCAGTAGTCTCCCCTGGAAAAGACTAAGGCATCTGAATAAAGGAGCAGAGGAAACAGCTGTATTCCAGGCTATTCAGACACTACTGTTTCACAGAATAATCATTACAGGATGATTTGGGTTGGAAGGGACCTTAAAGACCATCTTGTATCAACTCCCCTGCCATGAGTAGGGACATCTTTCATGAGACTGTTGCTCAAAGCTGTATCCAGCCTGGCTTTGAACAGAACTTGTGCCAGAGATGAGGGACCCACAACTTCTATGGGCAACCTATTCCATTGATTCACCACCCTCACAGTACATAATTTCTTCCCTATATCTGATCTAAATCTCTCTTAGTTTGACAGCATTTCCCCTTGTCTCATCAGTACATGCCCTTGTAAAAAATCCCTCTCCAGCTCTTTTCTAGCCTTCCTTTATGAACTAGAAGGATGCTAGATATTCTCCATAAACCCTTTTCTTCTCCAGGCTGAGTAGCCCCAACTCTTTCAGCCTGTCTTCACAGGAAAGGTGCTTTAGCCTTCCATTCATTTTTGTTAGCTGCTGCTGAACTTGCACCAACAGTTCCATGTCCTTCCTGTGCTGGGACCCCAGAGCTGGATGCAGGGTTCCAGGTGGGGTCTCACCAGAGCAGATCAGAGGGGCAGAATCCCTTCCCTTTATCTGCTGCCCACACTGCTTCTGATGCAGCCCAGAATATCAGCTTTTTGGGCTGTAAGTGCACTGTGTGCTTAGTAATTCTAAAACTTCATTAACTACTAGAATAACAGAGAGATAAGGACACACTGTAAACCACTAGTCTTTTTAGTCTCTCAGTCTTGAAAGTGCTTTGTAAGTAAAAGCAGTAGTGTCATGGGTTGACCTGGGCCAGATGCCAGGCACCCACCAAAGCTGCTCACTCCCCTCCCTCTGCAGCTGGACAGAGCAGAAAAAATTCAGTGAAGGTTCATTGGTTGAGATAAGGACTGGGAGAGATCACTCACTAAATCCTGTCATGGGAAAAACAGGCTTAACTTAGAGATATGAATATCTCTCTAATATCACCTCTCCCTCCTTCCAGCTCTGCCTCCTACCCCAGCAGTGCAGGGAGGCAGGGAATGGGGGTCATGGTCAGTTCATCACCCAGGGCTTCTCCCACTGCTCAGGGAGGGGAGATGTTTCCCTGCTGCACTGTGGGGTCCCTCCCACGGGAGCCAGTTCTCCGTGAACTTCTCCAATGTGAGTCCACTCTGCAAACTGCTGCAGTGTGAGTCCATCCCATGGGCAGCAGTCCTCCCAAAGCTGCTGCAGCCTGGGTCACTCTTTTACAGGGTACAAGTCCTTCAAGGACAGGCTGCTCCAGCATGGGGCCTCCCTTGGGTTCACAGATTCTTTGTGCATCCACCTATTCCAGCATGTGTCTCCTCCAAGGGCTGCAGGTGGATCTCTGTATCCCCATGGACCTCCACGGGCTGCAGGGGCACAGCTGCCTCACCATGGGCTGTGCCAGGGGCTGTGGGGGAATCTCAGTTCTGGTGCTTGGAGCACCTCCTGCCCCTCCTTCTGCACTGAGCTTGGTGCATGCAGGGCTTTTCTTCTCCCATGTTCTCACCTGGCTCTTCTCCATCTGCTATTAAAACTGTGCAATGTTTTTGTTTGTTTTTCTTTCTTCTTAAATCTGTTACCACAGAGGTATTGTTGTTTCTAAATGGCCCAGCAGCATGTCCATGTCTGGAGCCACCAGGGATTGGTTCTGCTGGACGTGCAAGAAGCTTCTTGCAAAAACTGTCCCTGTAGCCACCCTGCAACAAGCTACCAAACCCAGGCATGCAAACTCAATGCAAGTATAAATGCCTGATTTGCTTCCTGCAGCTTATTCTCTTGTGGCATAAGGCAGTTTGGTGTGTGACAAGGCTGCTCTGGAAAAGTTGTGCTAGAATGATTGTAATTTTTCATTTTGTCCTGTTCCTTTGTAGAACTGAAGTTAGGAGAACTGCTTCATGACAAGCTGTAAGTATGTGTGTAGAGTGGTTCTGGCTTTTAGATAAGATTACTGCTTACATGTTAATGTTATCTAATAACTAAGCTTTCTTAGACTTTAAGTAAGATATTTCAAGTATATAGAACATAATACATTCTTTGCAGTGTGTATATGCTGCACCTGTATGAATGCTGAACATACTGATGCTCTAAGTATAACATTACGGTTTTCAACGTGGTTGAAGTTGTGTTTCAGAAGTTCATAGCACATCTTATGATCTGTGGTGATTACATTACTGCAGTACTTTATGGGATATGCTGTTATGAGAAAGGGCCAGAAAAACTTTAAACTTGGTTGCCTCAAACATCACTATCAAGTATTTGATAAATAATCAGTATGCTTTAATGCGACTTAAATAACGTGCTAAAGCAGAAAGTGAGAACTCTACACATTGAAAGCGTATTTCACCAAGAAGCAAGTGGTGAAGGCTTGCTGAATTTATTAAAGAAAGATGAATTTAAATATTTTAAAGATTAAATTCTTTTTCTTAGTGAAGGTGTTCACCTGAGTAGGAAAAAGTTATATTTGAAACTAATAGCTCAGAAAACAGATGCCCACTGTTAAACGAAAACCGGCTTAAAAGCGTGCACAGGGATGTCACCAGCTATTTACTTAGTTGAATCAAAGCACATTTTCAGGTGTAGTTTTATACATAAGAGCATTTCAGAGCAAATACAGCAAGTACACTTTTCAGACTTTAGATATGCTACGTGCAATAAACTTTTTGTATAATAAAGACTGTTGCAGGAGTTCTGATGGATGTCATGCTAAAGTGAAGCACTATATCCCTTCATATGTAGGCAAGGCTTTTTCTGGGGTGGCTCTTCTGCAAGCTTTTATGCCCTAAAGTGTATAAGTGACATGTTGTCACATGCTGTGGGTTTTTGTTTTTTGTATCAGTTTTCTCAACATGCCCATTTTAAACAAGGCTAGTATATTCAATATATATTAGTCTATGTCATGTATATTATCATTAGGGTGTGGGGGATGTATCTTACTTGGTGTTTTTGGGTGTGGTGTAATAAAGAACAGCTTGTTCAGTTAATATCAGTCTATGATTTTACATGATGTTTAAGAAGATGCTATGAAGTTTATAGAAACAAGTGTGCAAAGCTACAGTAGCAGGATATTTCACTCAGGAATGTCCTTATCCTTAGAGAAAGGCTAATAATTTTCTTTTACTTTTAGCCATCTGTTTTCCCACAAACTTGTTGAGGGATCCTTAACTTCGTGAAAACCATGATCTCTGAAGATCAGGACTAATGTTCACATACCTTATTGCCTTTGGTCAGAATACAGTGTACCTGGTTTGTCAGCCTATGCTCTTTTTCATTAGTCTGTGAGGACTGTTTTGTATAAAATAATTACATTCAGCATATTTCTTTATTTGTGTTCTTAGTTTTGGTCTTTTTGAAGCCATGTCTGCCATTGAAATGATGGATCCCAAGATGGATGCTGGTATGATTGGAAACCAAGTTAACAGAAAGGTTCTTAACTTTGAGCAAGCTATTAAGGTTTGTGTGAACTTCCTGGGTTTGCCTACACTGTCTGTAAAAATATACAGTTTTGTCAAATTACAGTTAAGCACAATACAGCATAATTAATGTTTTCAATCTTGAAATTTATGTGGGTTTTTTTTCCTTTTGGATAATTAAGTAAAAAATAGCTTGTGATGTTTACCTTTCCTGTTACCTGCATTAACACAATGATACTAACTCTTCCAGTGAAAAGTACTGTGAAATTATTGGGTGTTGATACCTCAAGTAAATCTATTTCCAGCATTGTTTTGCAAGTTACTCTGTGCTTCCCCAAAACGTGTCTTTTATATGAAGATGTATTGGTTAGCTTCTATTTAACCTGAATGGAAACCAACTTCTTAAAAAAGCTGGAAATTGACACTATATCATTCTTTGAGTATCTCAGCATTGAGAAGAAGCTGGGTAACTTACCAATGTTGACAGTAATGATTAACTTTTTATTTATGATTAAGGTAAATTGGAGGGCAGGGTTGAAAGACTTGCTATTATTTTGGAAAAAGTAATGAACTCAGAGGGAAAAGTATTTTTTTACAGTCAACATTTGGAATGGAGTCAGAGAACTCCATAAAACACTGGCTAAGTCATGTAGAATGTATGCAGGATTGCATACACTGGGCAAATTAAATGATCAAAGTTGTAGCCTTTTTAGTGTTGACCTTTAAGGCAGTAAAATACTTTCCACTAAAACACTTTTTCCAGTTAAAAAAGCAGTCTTCAAAGAATTGGTCCTACATATTATTCCTTGTTCAATTTTTATTATGATTGTATTGTTTTGTGATTTTAATGTTAGCAGTTAACTGGCTTTAAGCTTTTCTTGGCTAGTAACAAATAAGAACTGTTACTTCAGCAGTCTCTTTGGGTAGTTTTATGTTTGGTCAGTGATGGGAATGCAGAGTTTTTAAGAATTTGAGACGTATTGTGAAGCTGGTTGGTAAAGCTAGTGGTATACAATTACTCTGAGGTCTTGAACAAATTTTAATTTCCTTTTTGGCTTTGGTACAAATAAGTTGTATTTTGCCTGTATGCTTCCATAGTATTTAGGGTCTTTGTTGTTTTGTTTGTTTGTTTGTTTTTGAAGGATGGCACCATTAAAATAAAGGATCTCACTTCACCTGAACTGGTAGGAATAATGGACACGTGTTTTTGTTGTTTGGTAAGCATTTTTCTGTTCCTGTGGTTAGATGGTTTTTCATTCTAAATATAATCCTTTAATGCATCTTAAAAAAAGAAAAAACCAGCAGAACTCAAAAAAAGATTCATCAAGCAAAAAATACCTACATATATTTTACTTTTCATTTAGTTATTTGCACTGTCTATTATGAAAGGCTTAATTTTAATTTTTAATTTTTTTTACTACAAGAAATATGGAAGAGAGCTGGTAGTTCCTTAAAACCTTTAAAAGGTTTCATAGTTTCTGGTTTTGTAAATGTACGGTTTTTTTTATTTTCTTCTGTGTGTTGATGTTTGACTCTGTTGAAAGCTGGGTGTGCAGTAACTGGTAGCACTTTGTTGCTCCTTTCTGTACAACCAGAATTGAGTGAGCTTACAGAAGCATTTTGAAGAAAGAAAATAAATCCATTTGGAAGAAATAAGTTGACTATCAGTTCCTTATTAATTGCAATTTTTTTTGTGTATATGCTTTAATTTCCTCAGTAAATTATACTCATTACTTTCCATTACTCTTTAAAATTACATCAATAGTATTTTTTAAAACATTTCCAATCAATTTAGTCAGAAAGACGTGTGAAAATCATAGTATATCTAATAAGTGTAACATCGTTTGTTTTCTACTTCTGGTCCCCAAAAGGGACAGTGATGATATTAAAAATATGGTTATACTTTATTTTTTGCTATTTCAAGATAGAAATTTAAGTTACTGAGTCTTTCCCTGTAGCTTAAAGAAATGTGAAAGTGGTAGAGAGAGGGGGTTGTGACAAGAAGCTCTATGTTGTAAAGGAGAGAGAACATGAAGAACATTAGTGGCTTGTCTTGTAGTCATCTGCATTTTCTATTCACTATTTAAGCAGAGAAGGTTTATAAATGTGAAGGTATCTTAACATAATGACGTATCTAAATCACAGGGGTTAGGCCTGAACTTAATAGAAGAGGTTTATCCAACAAAATAGTTCTAGGCTTGAAACACCTTCACTTGCCCTTTTTTGGTACTTGGAAGGTTGTCTTGATAAGGAGTTTCTTGATGAGTCTTTGAAGCACAGTAAAATGGAAAAAGAATGGATCTATAAAAATGAGGACTTGGCTGTCATGAGTAAAGTATTTAATTTCTTTTTCTCTAGATAACATGGTTAGAAGGACATTCCTTGGCACAGACAGTATTCACTTGCCTTTATATTCATAATCCAGACTTCATAGAAGATCCTGCTATGAAAGCTTTTGCTCTTGGAATCCTAAAAATCTGTGATATTGCCAGAGAAAAGGTTAACAAAGCAGCTGTTTTTGAGGAGGTATTTGTTTCCCATCTCCTGTGGGGTTAACTATGCAATATTACACCATAATGCAAGTAAAACAACATATTAGTGACATTTGTTAGTGTTTGATTCAAGGTTGCTGTAGGAATAGCAGTTCATCATCCTAAAAGTATTAGACTGGATACCTTAAAAATGCAGTTTTCCCCAGTGAAGGTGTTTCATGCTCTCTTCTGTATTTTCCTTGAATATTGGAGCCACGTAAGTATTTTACTCAAGAAGCAGTGCAAGTTTTGTGGTTAACCATTTGAAATACTTTTCAGTTGTGGTGTTTTTCCAGTTTAATTTATTTATTTTTCTGTGTTAGATAGTCATGATTGTCTTATGTCTAAAATGTCCATCTGGCAACGGGATCTGAGTTCTGTTTTTGTGCTCAGAGCAATCTCTGTTTCCTCTGAGCATGGACAAGTCACTCTTGGTGACTGTTATCTAAAATGGATCAAATACTACTTTGCAGATATAGTTCTTAGTTCTATAGTAACATTTATAGTTCTATAGTAACATTTTGGTAGGGTGTCACTTGATGAAAATATGAACGGCATATTGGTATTAAGGATTTATGCAGAAAATAATTACCTGAGGCTGGATTTGGGTGGGAAGGTCATTCAGTGTATTCATTCTGGGTGTATTCATCTGTGTAGGATAAGTCTGGACTTTATACTTGATGGAATTAAACAAGCACACCCCCAACCACTCCTACAAAAGAGAAAAACTAGCAAAAAGACCCAAAACCTAATAAGAAAACAACACCCAAAAAACCCAAACGAAAAAGAAAACCTCAAACCTCAGTCTGAAAATGTAACTACAACTTTTATATTTCATTACACAGTACTTCCTTGATCTTTTTTTTTTAGGAAGATTTTCAGTCAATGACTTATGGATTTAAAATGGCCAACAGTGTGACAGATCTTAGAGTTACAGGTACAGTTTTTGCTTCCTTTTTATCTGTCCAGCAGTCTCTTTCTCTTTTGAGCATGTGATTACTTTCAGACACATCTGATGAATTGCTGGGAGTCTCAGCTGTTAAGTTTTTTATTTGTCTTGTGGAAATTGCTGACTTGGTTAAAAGATCATTTTTGACCTTATGACTTGGTAAAAATCAGATTATTTTTCCGTGGAAAAAAGGTTCAGTTTTCTTGTTAAGTGCCTGAGAGACAGAAGTGCTTTTAGTTGTGCCAGTGAAGTAGCTAGGCATGAGCTTATAATGGTATAGAGACAGACCACTGGAAAGTGCATTGCTTGAGTGCTACTTTTTTGCCTCACAATTTGCTGTCCTCTAAACAGGCTGCTTTAGGAAAAAAAAGCAATATAGTAGTTCTAGAGCTATGGATACATACCTTATTAGGTACATACATAAGTATGTATGTTATTTTTTGATGCACAATTTTTTATATGTACTTGAGCTTTTCACTGATTTATTTTTGAAAAGTTTGTGCACACTTTAGCTTTGCATCAGTCAGCCTATATTCTGATTTTTGATTGTTCCAAGACATCTCCACCATTCCTCACAAGATTATTTTTTGTCTAATCTTTGGCTAATGGATATGCAAAGCACTTTTAAGTTTATTTTCCCCTCAAAATGTCTTTTCCTCTGAGTGGTGTAGGTGTGCCTAGGCTTCTCAGCTTTTAATCATGCTGTGATTTTTTTTTCCAGGTATGCTAAAAGATGTAGAAGATGACTTGCAAAGACGAGTGAAGGTACTGTTTTTGTGTGTGTCTTGTCAATTACATTTCAGGTGTACTTAACATAGGTTTGGGGCAGGGAGCTGGTTTATGAGGAACAAAGGAGGTTTGTGTCATTATGGTGGGGTTTCTGAAGAACCGCTGCAGTGGTTTCTGTAACATGCTTTTAGTTTGCCGTCTAACTAAATCTTCAGATTTTATTGGTAAATTCTTTATTAGTTGCTTCACTAGTAGTAGTAGCTGGAATCATGATGTAGACGATAACACTGGGTTGGGTTACAGAAAGTAGGTATTTAACTTTGAGATTTTATGCAGGGATACTATGTAGTGTTAAAGAAGTTGCTTAATTTTCCTTTACCACAGCTTACAATATATGGTGTTCATGCATTTTCCTTGCTCATTTGCAAAATTTACTTAGATAGATCTTATTACTATAGGAGAGTCATTCAAGTACCTGGATTATATATTAAAAAAATTTGAATTTGAAAACTGTTTTTTCGGGTTATTTAACAGGTGGATGCTTTAGAGAAGTCAAAGGGATTTTATCAGTAGCTTCCCTTTGCAATTTTTAGTAAATTAATTGACATTTCTTTACTTTGCAGAGCACTAGAAGTCGACAAGGAGAAGAGAGAGATCCAGAAGTTGAACTTGAAGTAATTAATTGTTTGCTTTTTTCCTGGATTTCATGAATGTAGATGAGATATTTAAATACGGTATAATGACACCCATGCATATAAGAAGCAGCCAGGAAGTGTGACCATCCAGGAGCATGAGGAAGAGCTGGCAAACAGCAGGACATGCCAGTCAGGGCACACCAAGGCATTTTGTGTAGCAGTTTGTGCAGGGAGGGCAGGAGTACTGTGGGAGTTCCAGGCACCACAATACAACAAAGCTATTAAGGTATTGGAGCATGTCCAAAGAAGGGCCGTGAAGATGATGAAGGGCCTTGAGAGGAAGCTGTACGAGCAGTAGCTGAGGTCACTTGATCTGTTCAGCCTGGAGGAGACTGAGGGGAGACCTCATTGCTTTCTCATGATGGGAAGAGGAGGGGCAGGCACTGATACTGGTCTCTTCTCTGTGGTGACCAGTGACAGGACTTGAGGGAAAGGCCTGAAGCTGTGTCATGGGATGTTAAGGTTGGATATTAGAAAAAGAGTTTTCACCTAGAGAGTGCCTGGGCACTGGAACAGTTTCCCCAGGGACATAGTCACGGCACCAAAACTCTCTGAGTCCAGGAAGATTTGGACAACACTCAAGCACATGGTATGACACTTGGGGTGGTCCTGTGCAGGGCCAGGAGTTGGAGTGGATGATCCTTCTGGGTCCATTCCAACACAGGATATTCTGTGGTTCTGTGATCTAATACCTATTGCTTAGTAATTAGCAGTATAATTTTATTACAGCATCAACAATGTTTAGCTGTCTTCAGCAGAGTCAAGTTTACCCGCGTCTTACTGACTGTCCTAATAGCTTTTACAAAAAAAGAGGTACGTTCATTTGGTGTTTGTATTTGCATTGGGATCCTGTGAAATCCCCATTTTTCATTCTTCAAAATCAGGCAATTACTGTGTAGATCCAGGAGATTTGAATTGATGTGGATGGAGGTAAAGCTGTGAATAAATCCTTACAGTGGCAAATAATCAGTTTTTGTTCAAAGTTGGAAACACAGGGAAGGCTAGTAGCTGACATTATTATGGCCTTGCAGAAAGACAGAATATTCATTACAAAACATTTGAAAATATTTATGGCTTTGTAATTACTCTTTTCACACACATGAGCAAAACTTGCCTGAGTTCAGTCTCCTCCTGTGGAATTATCTGACATTGGGGCAAGAACCCCAATGAAGTTTTGTCCAAGAACTGTTAACTTTTCCTTCCGTGTGATACTGAATTCAAATCTAGACATCTTTGGTCTGAGAAGAGGAATCTAATTGGATTCCATAGCTGTTTTTTGGTTCCATTAGACTGTTTCTTGAATGTAAGGTTTCCTAATTGCTGAGAGGGCAAGAAGCTTCATGTTATATGGCAAAGGGATAGAACTACATGACCCCCCCAGCAGACTCTCATGTATTGTATACAAGACTTTCAGTTGTAATTATTGTAAAGTCTTATGCAGCAAAATATAAAGCATCGAATTTATGTACAGATACATAAAATACAAAGAATGCTACCCCACAAAAATGTTGGGTTGTTTGGGTTATTTTCAGAATTGGTTGTGTAAGAATATTAGAATCTTAATGCCTTTCCTTTTTTCATACTAATATTAATTAGATAGTCAAAATGTATTGGTTTGTAATGTTAATAATTTTTTCTTGCCATTCAGACAAGTGCAGTTGCAGAAGCTCAGAAACTAATGACTCAGGCAGCTGACTTGCTCTCTGCTATACACAATTCACTGCATCATGGTATGCAGGCACAGAATGATACCACTAAAGGAGGTACGTATCAAATTACTCCACTTTTTCCTTTTCCTGGATATGATCCCTTCATAAATGTAAATACATTTGTGTATTTAAAAAAAAAAAGTTGAAATCACTTTTTGAAATCACTTACTATGAACTAAAATATTTGTTATGCAAGTTGTTACAGATTTGCATTGTTTGATTTTAAATTTATTTTACCAGGTGGTGGCTCTCCCTAAAGCAATACTGTCATTTCAAAGTCAGAGATAATGTGAACTTTTGATTATGTGCATTGCTCTTAGAATCAGTGTATATGCCATTTTAAAATGGGAATGATACTTTGTTGTTTATATAGGTGTATGTTGAGGTGTTGAGGACTTGGGTTTTTTAAAGAGTAATTATTGTATTAGTTGGGTTGTTGGAGTCTCAGGAAGTTAACTGTCATTTAATTAATTTTGGCTAATTGAATAATTTATGCTATTATTAGAGGGTTCTGAAAACACAACTTATATGTAGCTTTTCTCTGTCTCTCTCGCCTCCTCCTTAAGATCATCCTATTATGATGGGGTTTGAGCCACTTGTTAATCAGAGATTGCTGCCTCCAACTTTCCCTCGATATGCAAAAATTATTAAAAGGGAAGAGATGGTCAATTATTTTTCCAAACTAATAGACCGAATAAAAACTGTATGTGAAGTAGTCAACTTAACTAACTTGCACTGTATACTGGTAAGCATGAATATTTCTTATTTATTGCCAAAAAGTAAGATCTGAAAATGTGACTTGCAAAAAAAATCATTCTATATATGCATGCTCTTGCTCACTGAAGAGAAAACTGAGCACTACATATGTATTTGGTGTTTTTCACTGTTAGGTACAATTTCAAAGTTTATTATCCTTCCTGATAGTTACCACTTTTCTTCTTTGGATAAAGACCTTTTCTCCTGTCAAACCTCTCACTATTCCTGTAATTCACTAAATAATTATGCATTTTAGTGGCAAAAGCCAAACAGGTTTCTTTGGTTGAAGAGCTGTGTCTGCAGCATCAGAACATAATTCTTTGCTATATGCCTGTTTGGTTTTTTTTTCAAATTCTTTAAGTAGTATTCTGCACATGTGCCTGTAACATGAGAGAGCACTAAATAGGTGTTTAAGCATGCAGTTCCCTAAATAGGCATAAAGTTAAGCACATGCTTATATTCTTTCCTGAATAATTGATGTTACTCTTAGTTACTGCCTACATCTATTAGAAGACAGTTAAATGCTTGAAATATTTTTTGGTATCCATGCATTCACTGGCTGATAAGAGACACAGTTACATCAAACTTGTCTTCCTATTTCCTGTTAACTAATTAAAGAAGTGCATGAAGCATCTGGTATCAGTTAAACCTTACCTGGGTTTAAATCAATTTTTTAAAATCAATTCTTAATTTTGTTCAATACTGGTGTCGTTACGTCATGACCTTAACAATCCCATAGTAATTTTTTTCTGTACTATCATCTTTCTTGTTGTTGTATTTGAAAATTCAGAAACCTTTTTGTTAAGTAGCAAGTAATTGCAGAAAACCTTCATAATCTGTTCTGTTCAAGCTATTCACTGTCTCTTTCTTACAAGTTGTATAAGCTACGCTATGTTTGTGTGTGCTTTTAAACAAAATAGAGGTGTATTTACACAGTTGTATGTATTTGTTTAGGAAAGATACAAGTGTGTGTGTAAAATTGATTTGGTGTACATTTATACATCCATAAATTGGCATATCAACCTGATTTGTCTTTTTTTCTTTTCTTACATATACATTAGGACTTTTTCTGTGAGTTTAGTGAGCAATCACCATGTGTTCTTTCAAGATCCTTGTTACAGGCAAGTCCTAATTATGTCTATTAATGCAATACTTCTGTATTCATTATGAATGAATTCCTGTTATTAAGTATTTCAATAATTTGCATATAAGTTAATAATATTTAAGTGGTAAAAAATGTTCTGGTGATACTTAAGTATTAAATATTATGGAAGAAATGCTTTGCTATGAGGATGATGCATTGGAACAGGTTTCCCAGAGAAGCTGTGGATGCTCCACCAAGTCTTCAAGGCCAGGGGGTTTGCAACTAGATGGTCTTTAAGGTCCATTCCACCTTAAACCACTCTGTGATACTATGTGTGGAGGCTTATGTTCTAATCTAATTTTTAAAATAGTTTTTAAATACTTTTGCTTTGATCTTTTAGTACATCCTAATTAAAACAGAAAGCATCCAATTATTTTTTTTTCTCTACCATAAAGCTTTGCCTGTACACATATTTTTATGCTGCTTTCCATCTGCTGTGCCATTTTGGGGCTGGTATTTGTATTCATCTCCGTGTTTGGACAGAAGTTAATGTATAGACTGCTTCTATTGCTACAACAGTAAAACTGATGGTTGGTGCAGAACAGGCTATTTCTTCTCACTGCTTCTCTTACTTGAAAGTGCATTATACATTCTTTAATTCTGAATGAATATTCCTTCTAGGAGTTTTTAATTTTAATAGGGGGCCCCTAGATGCCAGAACTTCTTTGTATTTGATCCCTATTAAACCATGTGTAGAGCCAATGGACTTGTAACTATGGACAAATAAAATGTGTTCATAGCATGTGTGTTCTCACCTTCCACTACATGTGTTTTTGTAATCCCAGTGGGTGTCTGACAGCAGACTTTTTTCTTCAGCTGCTGTAGAACCATATAAGAAAGGGACACAGCACTCATGGAGGGAAGTTAAATGAGTATCGGACATGATTGATGTAAACAATAGCATCCAGAGGGATTGAAAAACATCAGCAGTAGTCTGGAATTATACCCTTATTTGCCTCCAGAGAAGGCACATGTTTTACACTAATCTTCAGAAATGTCTGATTTATCATCTTCAAAGTCCAAGAAGTAAAACAATTTTGCATGGACTCTATTATGCAAGTAATAGAGCTGTATTTGGTGTCCTTGGAATACCACAGAAGTGTCAGATCTCAGTATTTCTGAGTCTTTAACCTTGGATCTAGTTCAACCATTTTAATTATTAAAGCAATCTTACAAGTTTCTTTTATTTAAAAGCTGCTGCCAAAGCTTTCTATCAGTAATTCTAGAGCATTACTTACAACTTAAAACATGTTTCTAAAAACACATCTTTACTTTTAGACAACTTTCCTAGTAGATAACAAGAAGGTGTTTGGTACTCACCTCATGCAAGACATGGTTAAAGATGCCTTAAGGTCTTTCGTCAGTCCTCCAGTACTTTCTCCAAAGTAAGTGTATCTTGAGTGTACTTGTATGTGTTTACATGTCTGATAAAATAATCTCTGCTTACAAGAGCAGTGACAAATGTACAAAAACCATACGTTTTGTACTTAGTGCTTATGTATGAAGGAGTCAGTTGCTGTTGCTGCACTCATATTTCTTTTGTTGTTTTGTGCTGCATCGACTGGTGACATTTATAAAAAATGTGTATGTACATGGATATTTCCTTTTTAGGTGTTGTCTTTATAATAACCACCAGGCAAAAGACTACATTGATTCCTTTGTCACACATTGTGTTCGGGTAAGTTCATTCCAATTACAACATGTATGTGTGTGAGCATTTGGCAGATTTGCATACATTTGAAAATGAGACCAGTTATTTTACGCACCTGGCATGAAGGCAAAATTGAAGAAGTTGGCCATCTTAAATTGGTGATGCCTTTTAAAAAGACAGTGTAATTACTGCTGGTTTCATCCTACTTCAAATTTTTATTTAGCATTTCACTTTTTAAGAAATCTACATCTACTATCTCTTTATAGAGTAGTTTCATGTCACAAATGCATAGCACTAATAAAATAATTTTTTCATTTTGTCCAGTTTCAGTTTTTCAATAATTGTTTTAAAAGATTCTACTGTTCAATGTGGCACAATGAAAACCTTAAGAAAATCAGAATTTTTTAGGTTGGAAAAGACCTTCAAGCTCATTGAGCTCAAACCAGCACTGCCAAGTCCATCACTAAACCACACCCCCAAGTGCCATGACTACACATCCTTTAAATACTCTCAGAGATGGTGACTCAACCACTTTCCTGAGAAGCAAGCATTGGTTCCAATGCTTGACAAACTTCTTTGTGAAGAAATTTTTCTTAATATTCAGTATAAACCTCCCCTGGCACAACTTGAGGCCATTTCCTCTTGTCCTGTCACTTGACAGAGGAGATGAGCCCCACTTGGCTGCATATGCCTTTCACATGGTTGTAGAGAGTGAGTGATAAGGTCTCCCCCATGCCTCCTTTTCTCCAACCTAAAGACCTCCAGCTCCCTCAGCCACTCCTCACAGGATTTGTGCTCCATATCCTTCCCTAGCTCCATCGCTCTGCTGTGGACATGCTCCAGCCCCTCAATGTCTGTCTTATTGTGGGGGGCCCAGAAATCATAAGGCCCCACCATAAGGAGTACAGAGAGACAACCACTGCTCTGGTCCTGCTGGACACAGTGTTCCCGATACAGGCCAGGATGCCATTGGCCACTGTAACCACCTGGGCACATGGATTTAGGCATAAGAACTACCTCTTTTGCCCCAAGCATGTTGCTCTGGTAACCTTCCTAAAGGATGCTGACCCAATCTCACATTGACTTGTGTACAGAGAAATTGGCTCTTGCATCACTCCATAGAATTTGCCTTCCTGCTAACTTGCTATTTGTAGAGTATTAATGAACCCACCTCCTAATATAGATGTATGAACCAGGTGTCTAGACATCATAGTACTTCTCCTGTATTCTCAAAGTTGCACTGATAATTTAAAATTACACTTTGCTTCTTTCAGCCATTCTGTAGTCTGATTCAAATCCATGGACACAACAGAGCTCGTCAGAGGGATAAACTGGGTCACATCCTTGAGGAATTTGCCACACTACAGGATGAGGTAATGTCCTAGGCAGCAGGCCAGCAAAGTTTCTTTCCAGGTATATTACTATGCTGAGTGAAGCACTGTACTAAATTCTAAATGAATGATGCAAGATCCTTAAGACAAGGACTTCGAATATTTAGCACAATAAATTGTTAGGATGCATCCAGAAACTTTGTGCTAGATGTGTTGAACAAGAACATACTACATTTTTTAAGGTTAACTTTGTCCAATAAGTAGACTCAGGGAAAACCTGTTGGGATGTAATTTAATGGTAACTGCACAGCTTTTAGTCTCAATCCTGCTTGTGATTGTCAGTCTGCAAGATGTAACCAGGGAGAGGTCCACAAGGCACGCTTACAAGACACCTTTGAAAATTCAGCCTTACACCTACATAAGATGTAAAGTGCAAAATTTTATGATTAAAAAGAAAGTAAAAGAATAACTGTTTAAAATATAAGCTCCAACTGATTTTCTCAAGGATGGGGAGAGATGAGAAGAAAAAATATATTTTCTTTTGCTAGAAACACGTTTCTTCAACAGTGAGAGCCAGATAAAATATTTTCCAAGATGTATATGGCAAGGAGAACAATTGAGGAACTTGGAATTGGAGGGAGATTTTGTGTGCTCTAGCTTTTTTCAAAATGGTTTGTTTTGCAGTATTGTAGCTGAGGCGCTGTTTTTTTTGTTTTGTAGCAGGTTGTATAGATTGTTCTGCTTGGGATTACTGATGATATTCCATCATTATGTCTTCTATACTACTTGCTTCTTAAGACAAAATTTGTCTTAGCAGTATTTTAGTTACTCTGGTGGAACACTGTGTTTCTTGCATATAAAGCTTGTAAGTTTATTTTTTCAATGCAGCTAGGTTTTTTTAAAAAAAAGAAGTGATTATTGCTGATATAGAACAACAGCGTGTAATGGGTTCTGAGTTTGCACACATGTGACTGCTAATGATCTATAAACAAATACATTTTAAAATTACAAATTACCTATGTAATGTTCTTGCTGTATTACTGTATATAATATTTTTGTTCTGTGCAGCAGAATTTACTTTACAGTTTTCTGACAGTTCTAGACTTATTTCCATCTTGTAATCTGGAGCATAAATTTACCAACAATTTGTTAAGATTTGGTTAAGATTTTATTTCTGGCTTGGGATACTGTTTCAGTCATACCTTTCCTCCTCTTTGAGGTCTTTTTTTTTTCTTAACAGGCAGAGAAAGTAGATGCAGCGCTTCATAGCATGTTACTGAAGCAGGAACCACAAAGGCAACATTTGGCTTGCTTGGGCACCTGGGTCCTATATCATAACCTTCGTATTATGATACAGTATCTTCTCAGTGGCTTCGAGTTAGAACTTTACAGTATGCATGAATATTACTACATCTATTGGTACGAAAATGCTTTATTGACAGTTCTTCTAGGAGGGATGCACCCAGAGAGCTATAATTACACATACTTGAAGGAGGGACTTGAAATACAATTTTATGATTTCGAGCTTGATCAACATTGTGTTTAGTTTACTTATTTATAATACTACAAGTGGAGAAAAAAATCCATCAGTCTCTAGTTTTTTAGACTTTACTAAATAGTGTACTTTTCTTTCCTGAAGTAGTAATTCTCACTCGTCTACTGACAATAAAAGTGTGTTGATTTTTGTGATCAAGAGCAAGCAGGAGAAAAGCAATTTCCTTTATTCTTTTCTGCCGTCGTAGTATCAGGATCAATATTCTTACTGATCTCTAGTATTCTGGAAAAGGTCTGCAAAGTTTTAAGTCATAACTAAAATCTGAAAGTTGACTAGCTAAAATTAACTTCTTATTTGGGATATATTTGAAAAGACATATTCCACCTTCAGTGAAAATTATCACATTATTTGGAGACATAATACTTGCATTTTTCCACTTTCATTTACATTAATTTTTTTTCATCGTTAATGGCTTGAGCCAAAAGATAATTTAATTCTTTTTAAACTACCAAGAGATTCCTATGTAAGACATAAGCCTTCTTACTGAAAGACTAAAAACAATTCAAATGACACAAACTTCAATGCATTGTGTTTCTATGTTGTTTCAACAGTGGATTAAATGAGAATATTAATATTTCAGAAGTTACCAGGAGATGGCAATATTCTTCAAGTAGTAACTCAATAAGTAACACCAACTTTTGCATGAGACAGTGTTCTTTTTACCTACCCATATTTCCCTCTACTATTTTAATAAAACCACTCTTAGTTGGAATTGTCATGTCAATTGCTTTCTTACTTAAGTAAAGAAAAAAAAGGAGAAGCAGTTTCTGAGAGGTAATGTGCAAATGAAACTCAAATTTCTCAGTAATTTTTCTTCTGATTACAACTTTTTATAACTATTCCTACATTTTTATTGTGCTCCAAATAGGAAATTTTGTTTCTATTCTCTTTTTCCCCTATTCCATTTGATTTGAAGTCAATTAAGATATTTATGGGACTTGCTTCCACTTCCTAAAAAATGTTCTTAAAGTTGTCTCTTTAACTCTGAAAGAGCTGCATATGGATATTGTGGATATTAATATGGATATTAATCACAGCTTTTTTGCTTGAAAAAGCCAGTAGTTATCATGTTTCTCAGAATAACAAGTTGTAACAAAAGTAGAAAAGGTATTAACATAGTATCTTTTAAAAAAACCACTTCATTTGATGGGGGAGTAGTTCTAGAAAAATGTGATCTTACTGGAGTTTTGAAATAAGAAGCTTGGACTTCATTTAGTGAATGTGTTAGAAGCTTGCATACCTTGAGCTGTTAGTGGTTGAATCTGAACCAGAACACAGATGTAGACTGATGTGTTGATTCCAGCCATGCAAAACAAAGAGTTTTCATGGCCCATAAACACTGTCATATGCTGGGACACATCCTTCACCTCTTGGAGCAAGTGCCTTGGTGCTCGGCGGGATGTGGGCAGCACGAGTGCACGGTGCGCTGCAGCCTGTAACAGCTCCATACCACTTCTGTGCAGGTATCTCTCCGAGTTCCTCTATGCCTGGCTGATGTCAACACTGAGCCGTGCCGACAGCTCCCAGATGGCAGAGGAGAGGATAATGGAGGAACAACAGAAAGGCCGTAGTAGTAAGAAAACGAAGAAAAAGAAGAAAGGTACCTAGGTGTAGAGTGATAACTCAAGACTTCTTTTTTTCCCCTTTCATGCAACCATGTAGAATAAAAATTCAAAATTTAATGAGCCAACACTGATATGGGTAGGAAAAATATCCTAATGTTTATGAAGGCTGAATGTAAAACTTTTTAAGAATTTCCTATTTATGAGGATTTTTACTTTCAAATAGATCTTTTGGAAAAACATGAACTCATTTATATTCACATTTATATTCAGTTTCATCCGTTGTGTTATGTGTTGGACCTTCTCAGAGTTTATAATCCTTGCAGAATTATGCTTTTAGTGACTGTAACTAGATTCAATCACTAGACTTCTGCATATTTCTATAATTTCTATTTGGCTTTAAAAGTTCTTAAAGCGTATTTCTTAATTTTACAATGGTGAGTTTCCCTTTTCTTTTCCTTGCCACCTTTTCAAGAGGAACAAACAATTGAACAGCTCAGGATCATATCAACTAAATTCCATTGTCTCTAGAACTTCTGAAAATTACTAAAGTACTTAAGGTGCCAAGTGTTGGGCAGTTTGGCACTAATTAAACTAAGGAAACTAAGGGGAAACTTAAAAGAGGGATGTCAGGATTATTAGGATAAAAAGTGCTTTAACTTTTTAGCCCTGGAAGTCAAAAAGATCCCTGAACTAGGCCTCTTGTGTACAGACTAAATTTGAGGCTGTCATTAAGTGTTTTATAGTGTCATGGGAATACCACTGACCAATTTATTTCATTGAGAGCAGAATTATGTTCATGTGACTGGTGTGTCCTGAGGTCTTCTATGTAACCAGGAGCCAGGTCAGCAGGAATGTGTGTCTAGGCTTTGTGTACTTCAGTTATATTAAAATATAATTGCGAGTTATGTGACTTGGTGGAAATTCTGAAAAATTCCTTTGACCTGAAATTAATACATGTACATACATTGAATATAAAAATGTATTTTTATATAAAATTTGCAGTTCGCCCTCTCAGCAGAGAGATCACCATGAGTCAAGCATACCAAAATATGTGTGCTGGGATGTACAAGGTAACTCATTTGTGTTCTATTTGTTTCCTTATTTTTGTAATAGTGATCCTGCATACATGGCATGCCTTCTTTCTTTGTAGTGGGACTGGAAATTAAGTTCAGATTTTTAATTTTCTGGTAAATTCTCTTTGAAAGAACAGTTTTTCTGTTCTTCCAGTTACAGCTAAATCATAATTTTGGTCTTCCTCACAGCAAAATATGACATAAAGCCAATATTTTTCACTGTATTTATCCTTTCCTTTTAGACAATGATAGCTTTTGACATGGATGGCAAAGTAAGAAAACCCAAGTTTGAACTGGATAGTGAACAAGTTCGATATGAGCACAGATTTGCTCCATTCAACAGTGTTATAACACCACCGCCAGTGCACTACCTGCAATTTAAAGTGAGTAATTTTCAAACGTGGTGCTGTCCATGCTTTTATACAAGTCATTTACTCACCTGATTTAAATATCATTGTCATAGTAAAAGGAGCCTCAAAGTTCACATTGAAGCTATGTCAAAATGCTGAGGACTTCTAGCTTTACTTTCGTGCAAGAAAGATACATATTGCATTGAAGTCTTTATAAACTTAATGTTTAGAAATTGATCTAATATGGCAGTTTAAGATGCTTCTGTTGATTTGCATTAATATAAAATTTCTTGGAAATCTATTAACAGATTTCTTGGCTGTGGTTAATTGTAGCAGCATATTTTTATTAGTGCAGCAAGCAAATGGAAAAATAAAAAAGTTAGTTTTGAGTGGTGTTTAGAAGGGACTAGTGGAGGCTTGGTTTCTCCAGTCTCCTTCTTGAAGTAGCATTACAATTACCTGTGTCTTTGTCTGGTCAAATCTGAAAAAAAATCAAGGTTGGTGATTTTCCAACCTCTTTGGTTAAACCTGATCCAGTTACTTTTTTTCTGATCCTTTAAGTCATAAAGCAGTTGAGGGCTGCACTACTTTTTTTCCTAATGTCCAGTCTGAACTACCAAGCCACAACCTGTGGCCTCTCACATCAATTGTTTGCCATTATAAACAAAGAGCCTTTATCTCCTTACAGCTCTGTCTTTTGGGTAGTTGTTGTCTGCTGTTACCCATTAGCATCCTTCCTATCTAACTGAAAAAGTCCAGGTCCACTGACCTCTCCTTGTGGCTTATATGCTGTAGGCCCCCAACCATCTCCACTTCTCACCATCTTTCTTGAACTGAGTGGATCCAGCCGTGGATGCAGTATTTCAGATAACAAAGCAAAAGGAACAACACAACACAAATACTGAGTTCAGGATGATAACCTTCCTTAATATGCTCACCATACTCCTGCTTGTATACTCCCATATGAGGCTTGTCTGATTTGTAGAAAGAGCACCTTGTTGGCTCGTATTCAACTAGGTGTTTGCAGTACCCCTGGCTGCTCACCCAGCTAGTTATTAGTCTCACTTGTGGGATTAGTCTGAACTGAAACGGCCCTATTTTCTGTTCCAGTTACTCTCCCCAGTTTAATGTTATGAACTGTTGTAGTGGAAATTAAGGAATTGTCATGGTTTTCTCTTTGTCATTAAAGGGTTATTTTTTAATGCCTAATCAAGAACAAAAAAACCTGGAAGAATCAAAATTGCATAAAATGAAATTTCATACAGTTTCAGCATCTGACTTGCTGTAGCTTTAAGTAAACAATATAGTTACTTTTTTTCTCTTATTTTTCCCTGTAATTTCATACCCTGTTGTGTGCCACTATTAAAGCAAATGAATGGCAACTTGTTGAAGAGAGAGACTGTTTTATACAGATTATGAGAACTTCATTATGTTTTGTGGCACTGTAATAGTTGAGCATTGTGTGGTTGTTTGGCTTTTGCCATTTTAAATAAATGTTTTCAACTTCAATTTTGACTTTTAAAATAGTATTTAGTTGACATAACTCTTCTCTTGAATATAGTCATGTGATAAAAACAATCTCCTGGCAATTTTTAGTTTCAATTTTATACATTTTAATATGTATTTATGTATTTCTGTAACACACTAGGAAATGTCTGATTTAAATAAGTATAGCCCACCTCCTCAGTCATCAGATCTCTACATGGCAGCTAGCAAGCACTACCAGCAAGCTAAAATGATTCTTGAGAACATTCCAAATCCAGACAATGAGGTAAGACTGAAATACTGGAAAAGGAGTATTTGCTCAAAATAAAGTATTTGTTTCCAGCTGGATCTCCCTGAGATCCAAAATGTACTTCATCAAAATGCTGAGCAAAGCTGAATGCTTTGATTAAGGAGTAGACAGTGGAGAGTGGTGGCATCTTGCATGGTGGTCTGTTTCAGTATATCAGCTAGCATAAAGCTGTGCTCACTGTTTAAAAAATCTCTCTCTGCTGAGCACCCAAAAGAGGACTGAGTCTGGCACTTGTTCCCTGGGGCAGTTTCCTTAGCACTGAGCTGTAAATGGGCAGGAATTTCTCCCTCTTTGTCCATAGCCTAAAACCTCAAGTGTCTGTGACTGTACCTTGGAGCAAGGATGATGCTTCTGCCACGTCTAAGGAGGTTAATAGTTACAGGATTAGATCCTCCTGAGAATTTACAAATCACTTTCTCCTCTCTGGATCCTGGTGGTGCTCACAAGTGAGCTATTTATTTGAGGCCAAGATACTTAAGAGGTAGTTCTGAGCAGATCCAGAGCACTTCCATGCAAAAAGCCACCTGATTCATACATTAGTTCCTCTTACCATTGTGTTGCAATGTTGAAGATTAGGTGCCTAGAGTCTAAATATACCTTTATTTTTGTGAGTGCCACAGAACTTGCCATAGTTCCCATGTTTTTTGTTCAAGAATTGTTAAAGCTGTGGTTTCTAAGGTCTGTTGAATTTTACAAAAAGTGACTATTAAAATAAATGCACCCTTCATTAAATTTAATTAATTCAGCTGTTGTACTTAAAAGCAAATCCAAAACAGTCTCATCTCTGTTAAACTGATCCTGTAAGATATGATGTTGTATTGCTAATAGTATGCCAACATTACAGTATTATCTTTGAAATAATTGTGAGGTCAAATCCTACACACTTTGTTTTGTGTTTAGGTCAATCGAATTTTAAAAGTTGCAAAACCCAATATTGTGGTCATGAAGCTGCTGGCTGGAGGCCATAAGAAAGACTCTAAGGTAAGGAAATGCCAGCTCAATTGAACATAAAATGTAGTAAAACATACATTAAAGTTGGATTCAATGATCTGGAGATTTCCCAACCTGAATGGTCCATCTAATTGTATGCAAAGCCACCACAGATCTCTTAAGAGCCAAATGAGCACTTTCAAGCTGTAGCTACTCTAAGAACAGGAAGAGTAGCTTAATTTATTTTTCCTCTGAAAATAATTTATTGTAGTTATCTAAATATGGAAAATTCTCACCTATAAATGTTTTGAGGAAAAGAAATTGGGAATGCATATGGGACAACACAGACTAATAATGATATTGCAGGAACAAGCAGCTTGTGCGAACAAAGGGATGATAGTACTGGCTTCCACAAGGACTTATTTTTTTTCAATCTGTTGCTGTTTAATTTTTTTTCTGTCTGCAGGTTGTTCTCATTATGAGTATTAAATGCAGTAGTACTGCTGTCTAATGTTTAAAATCTTTTCTTTATAGATTCCTCCAGAATTCGACTTCTCTCCTCATAAATACTTCCCAGTTGTGAAGCTTGTTTGAAGGACAAGAGATTTTTCTTAGGATACCTGAAGAATATCTGTGTGGCAAATACCAACTGTAGGAGAGGGAGTAACTAGTGCTGCACTTGGACTACGAGGGATGTCCAGGATAAAAGTACTGTTATGTGGAATATTTGTAGTCTGCTGCCTTTATGTGATTTGAATGACAACTGCTGTTTTAAAGTGGTTTGTATAAATTTGTTGGATTTTTTGCGTGAAGCTGATTTTAATCAACTGTATTATTAAAGAATGTTGTATCTTAGTTGATATTATTACAGATTCTAATCATAAATAATTTTTATTACTGAGTTCTGACAAAGTTATGGGCTAGGAACAGAATAAAATCATGCAATAGAGCCTCATATCTGATGTGCACAGCTGAGCTACTGCAATTCTGCATTTAAGAAAGTCACCTGGAAAGATTCTGAGTTTTTATGTTTTTGCTTAATTGTATCAGAACTGCTCACTTTTCGAGCAGAGAAATGTTGGGGTTTTTTCTCTCACCACGTCCTTCAAGCTAAAATTATCTTTTTAGAGACTGAAAGCTGATAAAAATTAGTCATTTAGCTATTGAGTGAGTGATTCCTAGTTGGAATTTGTTCCTTTGTCTTTTTTTCTCAAAATGCTGGAGAATTTGCAGAGCAGACACTGCAGTAGTCAATAGCAATAGCACCAGACACTGAGGACTCTATTTACCAACTCTGCAACTTTGTTACAATCCTAGTATTTGCTCGTGCAAACAAGGGATTGCTGCATGTGCATGATCTTTATCCTCCATTTTTGACTGCAATGGGGCCGCTGGATCCTACTGTGTTTTGTAGTAATTTACAGGTAGATATCCAAAACAGGAGATGCCCCAAACCTATCCTTGCCTTCCTGGAATAGTTCTGCCTCCCAAGCTTTCAGATGTGAAATAACAGAAGTAAGCCTTCGTGTTGTAGCAAAAGAACAACCTTTTGCTACAAGTAAAGAAAAAATGTGCAAAAAGCAGACCTGGCCCTGGCTATGTCATACCTAGGCCATACAAGCAAATACTTTTGTGGACAGGACAACTCTTCATTTTGCTGTACAATAATTTCTGCCATAGGGATGGGCTTGTAACTCCATACTGACCATACAAGACATTTTTTGGTGTTAATCCTATCACCTAATTTTACTGTGGATTAATATCACTTCATCTTCCATCCCCTGAGCAGCAGCACTGCTGAGCTAGAACTTGAATACAATGAGTAACCTCTAAAGTGGAACACCCACTTGTCTTCCAACAATTTGCAGCTTCCTGAAATAAGCAAAAGTACTGTCCTGGAGACATGTTTTTTCCAAATTCTGTGCTAAGGAGATGGTATATTACATTACGTGTTTGCTTATCATCATGATTAACATACTTGAATGCTTCCATATAGCTGCCAAAGGAATAAAAAGCCTGGAAATATGTAGGTGTAAAATGGCACAGGGCATTCATTTGGCATCTTGGGAAAGATTTTGTGACGCTTTACATCTTAAAAATCCTGAACAACGTAACAGTATCTCAGGGACAGCCTTTGTTATTTTTCCAAAGTAAGCAGCAAGTAAAAGAGAAAGCAAATTACATGTGATTTGCAGAACCTAGAAAATAGCAATAATAATATTTCCCCTTTTCATTGCAATTAGAACTGGATGGATTGTGCAGAATGACAGCAGTATACTAGAGAAGATTACTTTTAAATGCTTACATAAAATGGTCAGGTTTAGTTGTAAAGAACACCAAACCAAAGTGCTAATATAACACCAAGATGGTTACAGAATACTAATGCCTCACACAACTAAAAACTTTAGTGAGAGGACAACACTATGTACACGACGGTTCCAAATTAATCTCTTGTTCAACTAAGGGTCCTTTAATTCTAAAATTTTATACAGTAGACATACAGGCTTCTTGCTTACTAGAAATCTACCACCTGAGCTAGATTGAAGCACTTGAAGTCATTGTGAATAAAACTGTAGTCCTTCATGCTTTTGAACATAGATCTTATGCAGGTTTTCAGACCCTTTGCCCTTAGAGGTTTACAAGTGTGCTTTGTCCAGAGGTCGTCATATTTATGGAGGACAACATCCAGTTGGCTAGAAGAAGCCCAAACATGTATAGAAGAATAGCCAAAACAATTAGTTTTAAAATAATTCTCTGGCAATATATTAATTACCATAAAGTGTTTGATTCTTTGGAATTTTTAACTTGATACTGGTAAAGCTATTCATTCAACTTGAATATAGTGTTTCACTGTCTATTTTTTACTGTTAGAATATATGCTTTTTAACAATCAATATTAAAGTCCTGATAAATTTAAATCTCAGCTGCATAATTGTTTACAGATTAAGTCCTAGGAACTGCTCAGACGATGGGTAAATATTTTTATCCAAATTACGGGTAAACATTTTGATGTTAAAACATGTCATTATTTGCAAAAAAAATGCCAATAACCTGACTTCACCAATACTTGTCAGAACAGATGCTTACAAGCATTTGTTTTCCCTGCTGTCTTGACTGTAGTAACCCAGACCTGTTAGGTCTTACTTAAATGGTGAAAAACTGTTAGTGAACTGCTTCTGTGTTTAGGCTTAACAGGAATCATTTGACTTAAACTCTGACCTTCATTTGATGACAACTAATACTCTTGTCATGCACAAAAGAGCCAGCCTTCCACTTGCATATTTAGATATCTTAAGGTACAGCAGCTATAAACTAGTACACTGAAGAATGACACATCAGAAAAGGAGTTAAAAAGTGAAGTGCTTTAACAGAAAGCAAAGACAAATTTGTGATTTCTTTGATGGAATGCTGGTTGGCAAGTTAGTCACAGCTGTTTGCTGCCATGCTGTCTCAACAGAGGTTGGTTCATACTCACAAAGAACGCTCCAAACATGGGTGTCGGTCATGGGATCAGACACAAATACAAAAATTTCTTCAAACCAGCTGGATATACATGGTGGTTGAACTGCAGTTAAAGGTGCCTTAGTGATAAGTAGAGGGTATTTCTAAGTTTACAGCAAGTAAACTAGTCTTTAATTTACATTTAACAACTTACAGAAAACAAAAAGACTGCAGAACATTAACAAGGTAATATATTGTGATTAACATAGGACTTCACAACAACTAAAGCTTCACCTTTGGGAAACACTTCCATGTCTTGTAAATGCATTGTATGGTTACCTCTGTCAGAAGTTCAGGAGAGATTAGCCATGTTGAACAGCTGAGTTTGCTGTTGTACAAGGCAAGCATTTGCATGCCTCTGTTTTCACAGAAGATAGCGGCTGGGTGGAGTAAAGGGTAGTTGTAGTACACCATTTCAGAGGGCTTCTGTCATGAAAAATTTATGAATTTGAATTTTTACACTAAACTTGTGCAAGGTAGGGGTAACCAAACCAAACTGTAGTGCTGACCTTGTCAGCTTTCAGAAAAATCATCCTTGCTAATCTCTTTAACAAGAAGCTGCTATTGTCAGGATCCTTTTTGGGGTTTTTTTTAAACTTTGAAGCGAATCTATGAATTTAATTTAGAGGCCCAGGTACATATATCATTCTGCATAGTCTCTGAGGGTTACAGTTGTGCTTTCTCAGTCTGTGTTGCAGTAAAAAGGTGCCAGAACAGGCACAAGAGTAGATTGCAGCTTGGCCTGGTTTTCATACTTCCTGTGTTTTGTTATGGTAACACAGCTCCTTCCTAAATTCTTAAAACTAAGCTGGGGCTTTCCCTGCTGTGCATTGCTCAGAGGAGAGATCCATCTTTGGCAGAGGACTGCTCATCATTTACCACCAATCCACACACAGCTTACTGTAGTATGACTATACAAGATAGCCAACTTAAAAGTTACTACCTTTATTGCTTCCTTATTACATATTATTACATATTGCAATTTTATAATTGATAGGAAGGAGAAAGTCATTGCACAGGTCAAACTCCTTTGAAACAAGCCTCCAGAGATTTACCTCTTTTCCCCACTGCAACAGTACTAAAATGTCACAAGAAAATACTACTTTGTTTGGGCCCTTAGTCATGCCTTTAGAAGATAATCAAAACCTTCTGAGATCACTTTGCTTGGATCATTGCTGCATTTGGATGAAGAGGTGACTCAGTTGCATCATGAACTTCCTTTGTTCACGATTTCTGTTGTCCTTCACCATGATCAGGTAAGTGGTTCTTTGTATCTTCAGGGTTTTGAACTAATGAGGGAAAAAAAGGTACAGAAATCTCTTTAAGAGGCAGAAGTTTAAGGGGAAGAAAGTTCTAGCTAGAAAACAGTAGAAGAAATACTGTAAGTTAAATACTGTGTAATACCAGATACCACATCCCCCACTAAAGAGTAGGTTCAGTGGTGCTATACAGAAAATAGGTCACACTGTAGACATAAGGTAAAGTTCAAAAAACAAACAGAAATTAGTTAGGTATAGCTTGCTACAGGATATCTTGAAATATATGGTCTTAACATTTTCAGTGTGTGATATTTAGGTTAAAACTGGTGTTTTTTTCTTTTTTACCATTTTCAATCCCTGCAAGTGCTGCTTGCTTGTCTGTTTCTGATTCAGCTTCATTCACATCTAAATTGTAATCAACATCCTTGTCCTGGTTCACTTCTTCACGTTCCTGTTTGTCTGGAAAAAAATTAAAATTAAGTAGTTTCATTCTATACCATAAGGTCACCTGCACACAAAAAGAGTGACTGTAAACCTCTTCCACAGAATTACTTTGCTGCTGAACAAATTGCTGTTCTGAGTAGGTTTTTATATTATTTTTCCTTTGAAGTGTTAATTTTCAGAGGAACTTTGGTTGTAAATCCTATCAAAATAACTAAATGGATGACAATCTTTTGGGATTTGGAAAGCATAGGAAAATCAGCTAGAACTCTGATGAACATAAAGAGCATTACACAATTTCAGAATACATTCAAGGACAGCCCAAGTAAGGGCAAAACCTGAAGCCATTGCTAAAAACCCCTTCTTGTTTTAGTTTTTCCAGCAAGTGGAATACTATTATAGTGCAAAGTGTTTTATGATGTGCTAGGTTGTCACAAAAATACTTTTCTCCTAGAAGAGATTTTCTTCACCCAGTCATTAACACCTCTCAAGCAACATTTATTAACTATCATAAGATTTTAGATAGAGGACTCAGACGAAAATGGAAACATTTCTGATTTCCAAACTACTATCCTTATTTTTCAAATAATCAGCCAGAAAAAAAGGTAACAGCTGAGAGGTGTAAGCAAATCTCACTTAAGATGGATCACAGACTCTGTTGTAAATGTTCTTAAGATAAGCCTTCCAGTTAGTAAATGGCTAAGAAAGAGGCTTGAAAATTGTAAGCCTTATGTCATTCATGTTCAGACTACATCAAATAGATTTTTATAGTTACAGACCTAAAGGTCTGAAAATTTCAGAAGAGGCTCTTCTTGAAAAAGGATGGATGCCCAGACTACTGAAGAAGTTTTTCTACCTTAGCTCCTTTGGCTGCAAGAAATCTACGCAGTAAATTTGAACAATAAAGCCTTAAGAACATCCTCCTAGCCTTTATAGCCGAGAAGTGCAAACCTTTGAAACTGAGCTTGCTTGCGCTGCATGGCAGAGATTTTTTCCTTGCACTAATTGTTGGATGATTTTTTTAATCTTTCGGCTATTTATTTCCATTAAAATGAAAGCAGTTTAGGTAACTTGTAATTACATCTCTTTGGGGTATAGCCTGCTCTGACCAGCATCTTCTTGGAATAATTAGAAAAATATTGTTTTAGCAATGCAGATGAGATTATTTATCCATGCCAAGTTAGTAACAATGTTAATACTGAGACTTATAATTCTAAGGATGCATTTACTAGAAAAACAAACAGCGTTTTTTGTGGGCATCAATTCCTGCTCTGACTGCTATAAACCTTCCTTTTGAATACTTTGGGCCACTGAGACCAAATCCCTCAAGACAGACAAATGTCTAGAGATTGGTCCGGTCTAGAAACGGCATCAATACTCTGCTGTTCAGTGCTCTTGAGATGTGTAGTTCAGGGTCACTTGACAGATGCCAGAAACTGGCAAAACTTTACAGTATCTGATCCATGTTTTTGAAGACTCACAACAATAAACTTCAGATACCCGAAGCCTGAGTTAACAGCTTTACTCATAGTAGCTTATTTTGAAATAGGAATAGCTAGTATTCACACACTGACACTGACATTGTAAAAAGACTAACTGCAAAACATCCATGCATAAATAACCCTCTACTCATCAGTGCTTGGGATGATTAACATCTCATCCTTTTCAGATGCACCATGTTCTTTTAAAGCCCCAATACTGAAAAAAGGGGAAAATTTCCCTAAAGACTGTAGAGCCAATGGAGAGCCAGTAGGGCTGTTACAGTGATGCAGAGGCACTCAGAGTGGCAGCTTCATATTGCATAATCAGAAGTCTCCATCTTAATTCATGGACTGCACGTGATTGCTCAGGACACCTTCCACATCATGCTGACCTTTATGAAAACTTGTACTAAGCTTCCGCCACTGTTGTAGAAATCATGCCCTATTCCACACTTTCATTTAATTTCTTTACTTTTCATTTTGTTACTGTTTTTAACAATACATGACATGCTACAAACCAGCCTGTCCAGGGGGCAAGTCCTGCTTATCGTCATAATTTAGGAACTGTTCCCTCTCAACTTTTTCACTGGCATCCTGCTCTGCTGCTGGCTCTAACATATCTTGCCCAGCTACATGTTTCTCATCCTCAGGTTGACTTGGCTCCTTCTCTGACTCAGGCAGCACCTCCTCGTGACCTGCAGCAGCCTTGAGTGACTCTTGAGGTTTTTCCAACTGACTAGAAAGCTGCTCCTCTTCTGCCTTAGGCTCCTGTTTTCTGATGTCAGTTAGGCTCTCTGTTCTTTCTGAAAACAACAAAAATGATTGCGTGAAAAAAATAATGCATTCCGGTATGGCACCAAGTTAAAAACCTTTAATAAATAATGCTTTATATTTCTCACTAAATTATTTTCCTCTGAAAAAATATCTTTCAATCACATCAGTTCCAGAGATAAGAGGAAGATAACTCATGTTTTTCCTTCTGGTAACAGCTAAGAAGGGAAGTTTATTTTCCGTCAACAGATTCATGCTTCTACATCCTTAACATTTTGGTACATGTGGTTAATAAATTGGGCAAGTGAAACAGAACAGTTTATGTAAAAATTGTGGTGTCCTATATAAGCATCAGGTTTCTGTGTAATACATCTTACTAGCAACAATAAGAATGATTTGATGTTCAAGAGTAGCTCAGGACAAAGTATCACATAGGCAGATTTGCAAGTATCCAAGTCTGTTATTTTTAAACATGAAGAAGAGAGTGCAGGAGTGCTGTAATTTTTAGCTGACATTAACATATATATTTTTTCTCATGTATCTGCATTTTTAATTTGAAAAACACCATAAAATTTTATCAATTAAACTATATTTAGACATTGTCTTTAATTACTAGCTCTCTAAAATGAGAGTTACATGCTCACAAGATTGTAATTTAAGATATAGGAGTAATTAAATTTAAGAACTGAACTTCTATAAGACGCACTACTATGCAAAACAGACACACAAAGATACGTCCATTCAAGTTTTTGAAGCTTAGTGCAAAAAGGAGTCATTAGACTTAACTAACCTAGACCCAAGTGTATAATTTCTCTTCCTTGTGTTTTTCTCAATTACAACACATGGGAAGTATGGATGTATTTGCTGTAAATCTACCTTTCAGCTATTCCACAGGTAGAAGGAGAACCAGGCTGACTATGTCAAACTTACTAAGAAAGCAAATTTTAAGTATGCTTGAAAATTATTCCTTCCAACAGTTGGGTATTTTCTCTATATTAAATGAAGAAAATTACTCCAGAATTGTAAATATTTATATTTTCCTTTATGTGCAACACACCTACTACAATAAAACTGAACCAAGAGAAACAAGTTTTCCTTCATCAGGAAACCTGATTAATGTTCAGACTGTTGGTGTCACTTTTTTCATCTTAATCTGGTGTACAAAAATTATTCTAAATTCAGTTCACCAGCTGTTAGAGGGGCAAGGATTTCCATCTCACCTTTAGCCTGCCTCAGATCTGTCTTTGTTACTGTAGGTACTGCTTTAGGAACATCTTCACTGTTTTTCTGCTGTTCCAAGTCAGCCTGCTTGAACCCTGTTTGCTTCAAGGCTGGCAGTTGAGTATCGACCTATAAAGTGAATGTATGCAGATAAGCGCTGGTCTATAAAACCACACCTGGATTTGGAAAGGGAAGTAGAATTCTGCATGGGAAAAAATCCTAACACACTTGGAAATATTTGGACTGAAATTTTTATTAGTGATAGAAGTACCATACAATTCTGAATATGCAGTAATGTTTCTAACAGCATAGTACATCAGGAGAATTTTAACATACCTTATTTAACTGCAGCTAATGACAAGATTACTGTCCTTGGTTATTCTCGGGAGTGTTACAGCAGTAACACCACACATTTATCCAGTGTTGTTCTGCTACTGTGTCAGGGTCAGCAGAGCAAATAAACAGATGTCATTTGCTATTAATAGTCTACAGGGCAGGAAAACTGAGTTTGGTCATCATTAGACTTCAGCTGAGTAAGGCTTGTATAGAACTGGTCTGTAACTATATTAAATGCAGGATTAAGAAAAGTGTAAATTAACCAACTAGAAAATAATATCTGTTCAACATGATGGAGCTTGCTTAAGAATGTATTGAATACTGGTGCTAGACTGCTATAAGCATCTGACCCACTTAGATACTATGCCTAAGATGTACACTATCTTGAAGATCTTTAATTGGGCAATTAGAATTCTATGTATGGTCTCTCTGTATGTCAGTGTTGGCATGATTGCCTACCTGAGGCCCTCTTCCACCTCCTCCCCATCTCTGGATCTAATGGCTGGCAGTCCTGTGCTTGGCGCTGTCCCTGTCAGTGAATCCCCTCATCTATAGCATGGGGAACATGGAGCTCAGGAATGCCATGTCACTACCTCTCCATAAATCACTCCCAGACTATATGAATTAAGTATTTGGGGGTGTTGGTTTGTACTAGATCTCTTAAGAAAAACAGGACTCAACTTACGATTCACCATGAGTTCCAGGTGAAAATGAAAGATGATCAGTGAAGTGAGGGATGTACCCGGGTGCTTTCACATAGGTGAAATTAAGAACACACATTCTCTAGGAGGGGAATCTGGAGCTGCCTGTAGAGAATGGTGATCCTCCAGCTACAGCACGCTTCTGGAGTCAAATGGAGGTAGTGGAGGCTTGAAAAGATGGGGTGGCCATGATTCCCCTAACATAGCCCTATGGCTTATATGGTACCCCTTATAGCACCCAGGCTCTTCCTTTCATGGTCATTGCTCAAGCAGTCAAGACCCTGCTTACCCTGGTATATGGAGTTATTCTTTCCCCACTGTCGTCTCAGAAACACTAAATGAGAGTGCAAAGCCAGGGCTAGTGAGGAAGGAGCAGAGCTAAGCTGTTTGCAGATGAATTTATGAGACTGATCAAAGAGAGACTTGAAAAAGAAAACAAAAAGATAAGCTCAGATTCAGGATTACCTTCCTGCTTACTTCCATGGTCATTGGAAATTGGAATTCTCCCCCATTCATTATCAACTTGCTGCATTACCACCATTGCTCTCCAGAATAACCCCAAAGGAGGCAGTTGTATTGAGGTGGGGGTCAGCTTCTCCCAGGTAACAAGAGGACAATGGGAAATGGCCCCAAGTTGCATCAGAAGAGGTTTAGATTGGATATTAGGAAAATTTTCTTCACTAAAAGGGTGGTCAGGCATTGGAACAGATTTCCAAGCAGAGGAATAACCATTCCTGGAAGTTTTCAAACAGTGTGCCACAAAAATTTGGTACTTAGAGACATGTCTTAGTGGTGAACACAGCAATGCTGGATTAATGGCTGGACTTAGAGGGGGATCTTAGAGGTCTTTTCTGATCTTCATGGTGTTATGGTTCAGTAACTGGCAGAGAGCTGTGTCAATTCAATTCATGCAAACATTGAATATGAAATACACATGGAGCCCATTTTGCTCTATACCAGTTCAGTGAAAAAAAAAACTGGTGTAAAACAAATGGTTACAAAACCATTTGTTCTATGGGGATTTTTTTGTTGCATTTTTATTTTTTGTTTCATTTACAAAAAAAAAAATAAAGCCAAATATGCAGAGAAAGAACAACCATATGCACATTTATAGATACGAATCTCTTAATATCTGTTACAATATAAATGAACGGGCAATCTTATGGTATAGAAAGTCTCAGAGTTTAAAGGATTGTTTTCTGTTACCAGCTGTCATTGGTGCTGTCAAGGCTTCCCATTTATCTAAGAAGGGCAGTAAAACACTGTGTTGTCAAATGTTCACTCAGATATTTGGAAAAATTACCTCAGAATGAAGTAGCTAAGTCACCAAGAACCCAGAGTTGTAGCATGACTACTTGGCTATTTTGAAAAGCATTTAATTTCCATGAAAGCCAGGCAGAACAAGATCTCTATTTGTCAACACCATGAAGTCCAGTATCAGCAGCTAATCTAGCATTAACTCTTACCAATGCCTGATAAGCAAATGTTACTGCAAAATATTTGGTTATTGCAGTAAAGATGTTCAAAACTCCATCTTCCTTCAATCAGTTATACGAAAATGCTACATTTAAACATGGTTCTGTTTCATAAATAATTCAGTTCATTAAGATCACTCTCCACAATAGAAATCATCAGAAACTGAACAGAAGACCATTTTTCACTTTTTATTGGGCATGAATTCTTCTGCAAAAATACTGAGCCTGGACTTAGTAGCAAGGTTACCTCTTTCTTACGCATGCAAAATCCTTTCACTTTTCATACATTTCTAGCTAAGTAATTCTTAATGTCAATAGATTCAAAGAGTATTTGCTGATTTTTTTAAAGGTGAAGTAGTTGGATAAAAACATAGTAATTGAATCTGTTGTATTTTCTTCAGCCAACAAGTATACATCATTCTTGAAATTACAGAGCTCTAATTAAATATATTTAGTTATTAACCAACCAACACTCCATTTTATTTCTGGTTTAAGGCAGATTTTTTTTCTATTACATAAGCACATACATCTTAAAAATAGTAATTATTCCAGCTGAAAACACTGGACAAAAACATACATAGACCTTGTCAGGGTCATCTTGCACTAATGGTAACTAAGTATGTTTTTATAAATGAAATTCTTGGGTAAGTGAACAACTGAGAAAGTTACAGCTTGGCCAAAGAAACACTGCCACAGATACCAGGGAACACAAGGAGACAGAAATTATTTAGGCAGTAGCTATATTATCATTTCATTCATCTGAGACGATCCCATTTACATATAAAACTGATAAGAGATGATCTGCCCTGCCTTACAGATAAACTGCTTTGAGTAAAAATTGCCTCCAACTATGCACCTTCAAGCAGGAGACTGAAATTATCCTGCAGAGGGGCTTCAATCAAATTCTTCAGGTTCCTTCCAAGATGATTTACCTTTCAAATTGGAAATGGTAAAAAACAGAACCAAAAATGCAACAAACACACACATACAAACAAATAAACAAATAAAAGGAACCTACTGGAAGTAATTGTAATTAAAATCTGTTGCAAAGCCACACTAAAAATTAAGTTGACCACTTCTATATTAGAGTCTTCCCTAGATCAACCTTCTTAAACAAGATACATTTGACAAACTAATGTATCATCTCTAAATGATGAGGGTTCTATTTATTTACAATAATATATTTATTGTTTACTTTTTATCTACTTACTTGATACTGCTGATAAAAACTATTGACAAGAGCTGTAACTTTTATTTAAAGGCATAACTGGATAGCACTGCCTGTTTCTGTTTCTTTCATGTTGCAGCTGTCAAACAGTGCAGGTTCCCAGGATAAAAGGTCACACACTACACTAGGTCTGTCTCCCCCGTTTTACATAGACACAGACTGAAACCATTACCTATGGGAATCTCTGGGCAGATATTTCAGCTATTTTCACACACGCTTTTTCACCTGGTTGTAAAACCAAGATTCATTCCTCACTGCCTTACCCTTTCCATTTCTGAAGTCATTAAACTTTGCCTTTTCCCAGCCAAAGATAAAAGGGTATATTCCACCAAACCCTTGCTGTCTTTGTAATAAGAGTAGGCCACCCAGGCAGCAGAAAAGGCCCCACTGCAGTCACATGTAAAAAAGTTCTGACTTCTGAAACCTCTGTTTCTTCAGTAACCCTGAAGAAAGAGCTATTTTGGTACAGAAATAAACTGTGTGCCTTTTCACCCAAGAGCTTGATTTCGTCTTTCCAGGGCTGTCCATACCAAGCTTAACCAATCAAATTCTATCCCTGACCAAATACCACATCAATGAAACGGGATCAATAATCCCATGCCAAGACAACAGGATGAACTGAAATTTCCTTTTCTTGGGCTTTTCTGCCACCCTCTGCATCCCAGGAGAAAAAGCCAGCTGACACACAGCCAACCTATTTGCCAAGCCTGCCCTACCCTAGTGAGCTTTTGGTAGGTTCAGCAATGAATTTGTGGTTCTTTGGCTCAGAATATCCAACAGGAAACAGGTAAGACATTTGTTTATCCCTTTATTCCTACAGCAAAATCGTGACATAAAGGAGTTCTGTGAAAATTCATAGCTGGTGCACCTTGGACAACAATATTCAGGGTTTGTTGCTTCTCTGCAGTGATTCACAATTTATCCTCATTCTTAACACACAAAGCAGCTAAGTACTTTAACAAAGTCAAAAGGTATTGTTAACTAAAATTCAGTCGTGTAAATATTCCTTAATGGACCCCACATCACTTCCAGCATCACCTCTCATATTCTGCCCATCTCAGAGACACAGTGATTTGGAGTCTCCTACAGGACATCTCCTTGTTCTGCCCTTGAAATCACCCCACTTCCCACAGATCAGAAACATTCAACAAATACTGAAGTAGTGAAAAATTTAATGAGATGGGATAATGCTAATAGGAGATGGCAGAAAGGTGAAGAAACACTTAAGAATTACAAAGAAAGTATTTTCAAAAAATTATCCAAACCATACCTGGCTCTCTTCTGTGAAGTCTTTGTTTTCTTTGATTTGTGGTGCATCACTATTCTTTTTTGTAAGCTCATCTATCCTCTCTTCACATTGTTCTTTTAATTCTTTCATCTGGTTGATGCACTGTGACCTGAGAAAAAACATGAAAAGATGATTAATTCTCATCTAGACTCTTCTATAATGTACTTTTGTAAAATTTTCTAATTTTTTTTTTCCACTTATCTATTTTTTCCTTACAATTTATTATTTCCTTAATTTTACTACCTGGGCTTAAATTTGAGAAGTCACAAGGAAAAAATGAGGCATTGACCTAAGTCCCAAGGACAAATTCATAGTGCAGGGAAGTTCTATTGGAAGAAATTAATTTAAACTACTTTTATTTGACCAGCCCAACAACCTATATGATTTTTTAATTTGTGTCTTTGCTAACTATTCAAGTCCAGTTAAGTTAAAATCAATTTTGACTGAAGCATTTCTAGTATGATTACAGAAATTCATATCTTGATTTTAGCCAGAAAGAAGAAACAGAAAAGTACCATCAGAAGTAGAAAATAGATGCAATTACTGTCAGCAACCTAAACACACTTCCTCAATATTTCAGCTGAGTGCAGTGTTGCAAGATGTAACAAAATATATGTTACAGAAATGGAGTTCATTAGTAGCTACTATAAGTCCTAGAAGGAATATATCCTAAACATGCTAGCACTCTGTATCTTTTACATACTTTTAATAGTTACACAGCTCCATTAGCACCTTAACCTTTGTGACAGCAGTTTTCTATCTGCATCTGTGCAGCCTGTCTTTCCCTCACAGCTCTCTAACTCCTAGCTTTGGTCCACTGTTTGCCCAGTGTTTTTCCTAAAGCTGCCAAGGCAGTGTTCTCCCTTTTTCTGGATGTGCTGGGGATCCTGTGCAAAGCCCAGGAGTTCTGTCAATCTCAGTTTCCCAGGGCAAGTGGCTGCAGTCAGGGTAAGATTATCCTTTCTCTCTCAGTCTCTTCATAAGTCATTTTATAGCTTTTGATTTATACCAGAGGAAGAACAAGACCTAGTGAAAAACAAACCAAGATAAGCATTACCCCATAATACACACACAGAAATCTTAGAAACTAATCATCATATGACCCCAAGTATGCTTTCACCCCATGATGAACAGGAACAGCAGCTTGTTTGAGTGGATCCCAATGGCAAGTGCATCATACTAGGGGAAAATGTGGTGAAAAATCACCATTACTGCCAGTACCCACTGCCCTGGAGAGCCTGCCCAGGAAGAGAAGGCTCTTGGCTGGGGACTACATTTTCTTTTCCATGCTGATCTAGCAGCAAAGAAGTTTGATGGGATCTTTAAACCTTTTCTCCTTTTTCTCTCTCTCCCTTGTTTTTTCCACTCAAAGGTAACTTCCAGTTTTTACATATACAATCAGCTACAGACATTGCAAACACATCTTTCTGGATTCAAAATCTTTTCCAGCAACCTTTGTGTAACAGCATGCTCAACATACTGCAAGTTTCTCCTTCCTGTCACTAAGACTAAGAAGGGGGTTGAATTTCTCCTGATTCTGGCTCTGACTAGTGTTATTCTGAGTGTTAATACCCTCCATGCAACAGCAGCTGCTTCAGACGGGCACGTTGCAGTGTCTCAAGCTGCAAATAAGGTGCTACGCAATCCAAAGGAGTTTTCTGGGCTACGTGCACTCTACCGCAGCAAGTGATTCATTTTTACTGCACTTTCATCCTTCTCCAGCCCTGCTTTTCAAGCAAAAAAACCCCCTTCTGCAGTTCATACCTAGAAAGGAAGAAGAGTAGCCGACAGACATGCTGACTAATTACCTTTATTACAATTTCTTGTAGACCAGGCAGCATTCTAAAGTCTGATTTGACAATGCTAATACCAAGAGTCACCAAAATAAGCCGTCCTTCAAACTCATGAACATGAGACAGTAAAAGAGCATAGGCTTGAGTTATGCTCACATTCACTATTTTCTAAGACATAAAAGGACATATTAATTGTGTAATCGCTTGGAAGTTTGAAATAGATACAGTACACAGACAACCTGAAGTCAGAGATAGAGCATTTGTGAAAGGTTGCACTTTGATCTCACACTGCACATTAAAATAAAGTTCATTAACATCTGTGACAAACCTCCACAATTTTAAGCTTATCATCTGTAACAGAATTCCCCTCTTAAAGGAGACTTGAATACTCTATTCATGCTTACAACAACTTCTAGAGTACAGGGACAGCCTTAGTTTTTCCACCTCATCCCATCACCCTGACACTTTAAATGTGCAAAACTAATGTTCTAAATTCAGGCATGTTTTCTCCTTTCTACATAGTTAATTCTGTGACACAAATCTTGCCTGCACACACACAAAGGAGCCCAAATAATATCCTCCCCAGCTGCTCCCAGGCCCATCAAAGGAGCCACCAGCCCATCCAAGGATCATCTCCATGAGCCTAAAGGAGCACAGAGGCAAAAGGTGGGAGAAGTGCCCAAACTACAAACGCAGAAGGAGAGACAGCCCATCTAGACCACTCCTACAGGAGGTTTTGCAGACACTCTCAGGAGAGAGGGATGAGACTACCAGTCTTGTGTGCACTCATGCTTCATATGTTCTGTGTTCTGCACACCTGGCCATGTACAGATGTGCTCTGCATGCACAGGAACAGATCTGCAGCCTCTCCCCTCCTGGGCTGCTGGATTTACCTATCCCCAGCATGAGGAACAGAGTACCTTTGCTCTCCAGGAGCATCTACCATCTCCTTTCAACCCTAATGAAAAAGATTACTCCTGCAGTTACACTCTTGCATTTGTCAGGTCTGCAAAAATCACACTAATTATCAGACTTTTTACATGTAGCAATATTTCTAAAGATGCAGTTATGTAACAAACAAAACTCTTGGGAGCAAAAATGCATTTGAATATTGCAATGTATTCAACAGTTTTAAAAGGCTTCTGTTTCACTCTGGCTGCTGCAGGAAAGAAGGGTGAGTGTGACAGTGGGCCTTTGCTGAAGAAGCTCTAACTATGACCAGACAGCACTAGGCACAGTGTACACCAGAGGTATGCTGTAAAGTCAACTGCTGAGGAATGTGTATTCCTTTTGCATACAAGACCCATAAGGCCAGGTACTGCCAGTCTTGCTGACTTCTGCATGGAAAACACTAAGCTTGCTCCAGAAAATGCTTAGATGAAATTTCAAGACTTGGGTACATAAAGAAACAATGATTTTTTTTTTTTTCTTCAAAGTTCACAGATTTTGTTCTTATGCATTCCATATGCACAACTGCTTTTATCACTACCTTCTACAGAGTAGTAACTGAATGTTTAAAAAGAGTGATTTACAACATGTGCTGTTTAAAAAAGACATTTAAGTTCTGACATCTTTTTATAACATTTTCAATTATACAAATAATATGGTCTCTCTATTTTTGCACTAGTTTTACTTGCTACCTAAGGTGCAAAACCTTCATCCATACAAATCCAGGTAGAATGAAGAAGCACAAAATCGGTCTAATGCCCCTCCCTGGTAAGGAAGACAAACAGAGAGGTAACACAGTGGTTTATTCCTAATGTGGACAGATTTAAAAAAAAAAACAACATTTGGAGTCTTTCTAATAATTCTTATTTTTCTAAGCCCACAGCCAACCAAAAATGTTGTTTTGTAAGCATTTAAAATGACATTGTTAGGTGATTGTATAGCAAAGAGGAATGTACCTAGCCAAGCACCATCAAGTATCCATTTCTGCAATTACCTAAACACAATGTATAGTTGTGTAAATTACTACAACAGAGAGATATTAACATTCAAACATCCTACCTACCTAACAGTAAACAACAAGCAATGTTTTAAAAATACATGTTCCTGCTAATACTGCGTGAATGCTGCACAGTACTGAAGCTATAAATTATTTTATGAAAATTCGAGTCCAGAGTTTATTTTCCTCACTTGTACTCTTAGGAAAAAAGCCTAGAAATAGAAAATGAACATTTAAGTATTTTGTAGCAAAGCTGGTGAAGACACCATAGCTCCTTGGCTGAGATAACTGCCTTCATGGACTCCCATAGGTGCTGCAGGAAATGGTGTGCCTGCCTCAAGACCAACCAGCAGCAGATTAGCTAGCTGAGTTCCTGTTCAGCTACCACATGGCTGATTTATCACACCTGTCTCTACACTTATCCTCATAAAAGTAAACCCATCTCTACCACTGTATCTTGCTTAGCTCTTCACCTTGAGCCAGCCCAGACCTGGGAGCTATGCTTTCTGAATACAACCTTCTTCTGTTAAACTTAAAGGCATTCTTCGTGATACACTACTACAAGCACAAGGGGTGCTCTGTCAATGACTTCCTCAACAAAACCATGCTTATAAACACTTCACCAGACATGGGTGATAAACTTCCAAGTTTTCCTAAGCCAGACTAAATACATTTGCCTTGAATCACTTCCCTGCATGTGTATATCAATCCAGTGCTTCACAGGTGTACCTCTCATGTGGGGCATGAATGTCCAGCAGACAGATATATTTATGCCCTATACAGATCTATTTGTTACTGCTGATCTCAGACTTCAAAGGAAGACACTGGAAAATAGATTCACTGACCAGCACAGAACTATCAACAGAAGTTGATAGTCAACAGTCTCAGGTCCGTCATTAAACTAAACAGAAGACAGACAGTGATTAACAACCATGGTGCGCAACAAACACAGAGGGGGAAAAGACCCCTGAAAAGACACACAAGCAATGCAGCTTACTGAAAGGCAGGTACAAACTAAAGTTTCCAACTTCCTTCTACACTTCTGTTAGAAGTCTTATATTACAGCTCCACTAATATATACATCTAGGTCAGCTTTATTGCATGAGTAATAATCCAAAAAAAGGTCACAACCAATTGGCAATCAGTAAGTATCACAGAAGCGCTAATACTAATCCTTAATTCTAAGATGGGGGAAAAACAAAAAGAAAAAATACTTCAAGTGTAGCCTGTAGAATTCAACTTCTTTGAGTGTCATGTTCCACTATTAGTCATAATTCCTACAAGGCCTGGCTAAACAATGGCTGCTGAAAAAATACCTATCACTACAACAATTACATTCTTGATGTATCATTATGACAATATTCAAACAGCAAATTCTATTGCTTTTTTATATCTATTCACAAGGGGAAGATACTACAGGTTGTGAAGGCAGGTAGAGGAAACAAGAATATTATTGAGCAAAAAGAACCTAGAAGAAATTCCTAGAAATACCAGAAATGTGTATTTAGTGTAAGGATACTGATAAGTACTTTTGTTCAGTTTTCCATGCTCTATAATTCAGTGGGAAATCTCAAGAAAAAGCCATGACTAGTTATGCCATATAAAGCAGAACACATGAGTCTGATGGTACCAGAAAATCCCAAGATCTGTCAGCTCAATAAGGTACAGCTTCTCATCAGGTATTCCCCTGTCTTAATTCAAACTTCTTCACAGTTTAGCCTCTTCATGTTTCAATTTTCCCCCACAATTCTGAAGTGATAATATTGCTACCTTAAACCTCCTGCAAGAGAAGGAACATCAAGAAGTGTCTGGACACAGAGGTGAAAAACACTGGAAAGTTTATGCTCTTCTCCAAGATCAACTGTGAACAGTTTTAGATGATGTGTCAGATGTTACTTCTCCTTAAGTTTACTAACAGAGCTACAGCTAACACAAGAGTACTCTGGGTTATAACCAAGTCACCTATAATTAGGGAAGCCATCTTTCCTGAAGAGCATACTTACAGGTCATATGAGAACTTCTTCTGAAGGTTAGTCTGGTTCTTCTGAAACCAGTAAACATCAAGCTGTAGCTTTCCATATTCCATCTGTAACTCTTTCAAGTGTTCTGGTCAAATCAGGATTAAAATACACATTAAAATACACATATACGTACATACTCTACAACAGAAACATCAAGAAATAGATCTATAATAAGAATGCTAAATTAATTAATCTGTCATGCAAACTATATTTTGTACATAAATGCATAGATAATTGTTGAATTTATTCAACAACAGTGCACAGGATCTGGTAAGAATAACCTTTCAGCATAATATATTACCAAAACAGTATAATACATATTTTTACCTACTTTTCCTCTTAAGGAATACACAAAACTGATTTGCAAACCCTGCTAAGGTGTAACCTGGAAAATCTTGAAGTCTATGAAATCATAATCAGAACACAGTATGAAACAGCATTCGCATTTATCAGTCATATACAGACAAGCTAGCAATGCTTCCCTGAATAATATGTAATTTATAGCCATACTCCTTAGCAACAGAACATCTGTGATTTAGAGTTTTCTTCCTGATAGAAACTTTTGTGAGAGGACACCAGAAGACAATACCACAACATACTTACTTCTTTATAGGACTCATTCCCAAGAACCTCCAGAGGAATGCGCTGCTAATAACAATTCTGAAGCACTACTGTCTTATGTTGCAATGCAAGGTGTAACCAAAAGCATGAATTCCATTACCATGTGGGGCAGGGTTCTTTATCTCCTCCACAACCCATCCTCCCTCCAGGGCCAGTTAATGGGCCAGTGAGTCTCACTGCACAGCTGATAAAATTACATCATTCCATTGGGAGATGCTCCACCCAGGGGGAGGAGCCAAGCATTCCTTCCTGGATATAATCTGAGACTTGGAACATTGCAGGCAGCCTTTTTCCACTGGATTTCCAGAAGACCAGACCCATCTACACCACCACTGGCCCTTCAGAGGAAAACTACGCCCTCCTACAGGATCATTGCTTCAACAGAACCACATCTGTCACTGCAGGAGGGCTGCAGCCACCATTTAATCTGACTGCTACCAACACCCTGACCAACAGGGTGCCAGGTTGTATTCTGATTCTGTCAGTATTTTTTGTACTACTATAGTTTATTTTAATTTTCCTATTAAGTCGTAGTTGTTTTTTTAAATTTATTTATACATACTAATAAAAAACTGTTATTCCTCTCTCACATCTTTGCCTGAGAGCCCCTTAGTTTCAAAATTACAATTCAGAGAGAGAGGGTTTACATTTTCCATTCTGAAGGAGCCTCCTGCCTTCCTTAGCAGACACCTGTCTTTCAAACCAAGACAACTACCATGAATAGATATGTTATTAGATTATTAGATTGGCTTTTCTTATTAAATATAGGATTTGTGAATTCCTCTGATGCTAAAATGCATGACCCCACACCTCAGGGAAGAATGCAAGAATATGTTGCCAGGTAAAATGAAGAAAAAATATATTAACTTAGTTCTATTCCATATTATATCATAAGAGTCAGGAGTACTACATCAAGCACTACATGGACAAATCCTCCTTTTCAGGCAGATTAGTCTGACACTTAACAGGAGCTATGCAGATGAAATATCTGTCATGGCAGCTCCTGTATTACCCCCACGACTTGAAGAAAGGCAGGATTCTCAAAAGATCACAGAAGAATGCAAGTCTTAAAAGCAGGGGGCCTAAAAATCAGTGTGAGGGAGATTTGCAGGGGTACTACAACATACCTCGTAGACTCTGAATCAATCGATCATTTACTGTGATGTTATTCATCAGCACTGCCTGAAAGAAGCAGAACAAAACCAGTGTTTTAATTGCAAAGGACCTGTATTACCATTATAAACAACGCCTATCAAAGCACTTGTAACAAGATTTACTTTTTGTGTGTCACAGTTGAACAAAACCTTTTAGCTGCTTTAGAGATCTTCTATTGGAAACAACAAACATTCATTTTAACAAAGATTTTTAAAGATGGGTGGGGGAAGATATCACTGCACAAATGAAAAGTGGAAGAATTTTAAGGAATTTAAAGATATTAAACTTGCTTGTGACTTTATTCTAATTTAATCTCATGACTGGAGTCACAGTCAGATTTACTGTATTTATCTCTTGAAGGAAGAATATATCATTCACTATAGCTCACTATCAATTACCCTCTCACTCAGGAATCAATACATTCAGGTACACAAAGATGAGCTATGAAAGCATTAATCATTCAGCATAAAGCAACTCCATTAAAGTAATGTGAAGCCCTTGCATTGTATCCCTTTTCTACCTATCTTCTCAACTGCTTTCATGTTGGAGTGGCCTTCTTCCACTCCCTCACTTTGTTCTCCCTCTCATTCTGAAGAGGTAGTCAACACAGGAACATGTTTTGTCTATTCTTTCATCAAGCTCCCTCTACCATTTCAAATACACACATACCCCAAAACACCTGAAAACTGAATCAAGTCACATCTAAGTGAAATTATTCCTATGAGCTAGATGTAAGGATAACGCAGATTCATATTCATTCATTTACCAAGTCCAATGCAGAAGAGTTCTTAAGAATACAAAAGAGTCCCACTGATTCTTCTGAAACGATCCAGTCCAGTCTTAAGAAGGTATTTCTCATTGTCAGTTCCTCTATTATCTTTGTCCTGGGAAGGGCTCTTCAAGGGTCCCAGAAAATCAATTCCCCTGTTTCTCAAGGTTTCTGCTCTAGTATTGATGTGTGTGTATGTCCACAGCCAAAAAGAAGTGACAGCATCCACTTGTTTGCTCAGGTCATCCTGAAACACTGACAGCATTGTCAGTGCCTTTCCTCCCAGAGGCTACAGTAATAAGAGCCAGTTGATTAGGTGAAAGTGCAGCTTTCAATAAATCTGAGTGGGCTACCACCCAGCAGAGCAGATTTGTTTTTGGACAACCCTTTAAAGGGCCCTGCTTCACAGAGGTGGTCATTCAGCTCTTGCTAAGTATTTCTACACTGTTCTGTATGTACAGCTGTTCTGTGAACACCACCATGAAACCTTAAGAAAAAAACATCACGCTCTTCTATTAAAAAGCAAAAAGAAACTCAAAAAACAGTGACAACTTATATGTAGCATTGTTTAATATCTCTCCCGCTCCTTACCTCTCCTCCTACTATAGGACAGGTAAATAAAAAATCAATTTGTTTTCACTGGTTTACTGGGGAAAGGAAGTTAATACTTCAGTGAAAATTCCAAGTTTTGCTAACGTGTGGGCAATGTAGTCAGGTTGTTACAGGATGATCACCTTCAAGATAATACAGCGTTGGCCATTACCAGAGACTGTCAGTGGACTGGAAAAATCAGTATGATAGAGCAATTTTGTAATTTTATGTTTTTACAGTTTTTTTGTGGGGCTTTGTTGGTTTTCACTCTTTAACTGTCACATAAGTGATCCTGGCATTTAGGAGTTTCATTTTAAGGAGCCCCCCCAACCCCTCCACTCTTCCCCCCAGTAAAAACATACAAGTGTTACGTGTTTTGTACATTAGGACAATAATAACTGTGATTAGCTGAAGTGAAAAAAAGATACTTTCCATGTTAAAAAAAAGTCTCTTTGTTTGAAGGGAAACAGGGAAAAAAAGAAGTCTGCCTTGGTCTTTCTGGATTGCATATAAAACTTTCTTTTGGCAATGCCATACCTATCTCCCTTGAATGCGCAGGCAAAAGTCCAGGAAAAAACCTGTTAAATTCTAGTTAGCTGTTTAACTTAAGGAAATACTGTTTAATAATTTACAGCACAGTACTGCAACTACCAGCTTCCAATCTGACTAAGTCAATAATATCAGACCTTCCATTCTTCCTCCTATCATTCAAATGTTAACTAATTTTCACCTTGTGGCTATAAATTAAACAAACATTATTTCTGGGGTTTTATGCAGGTCAAGAATGAAAACTACTGGGAAGCACTCAGCAGACACATGCCAATACTCAGTTCTAGAAATAAACTCACACTTTAAACTCCATTCAGCCCAAAAAACAATATATATTATCCCCAGGAGCAAAAAAAATCCAGCTTCTGGAAAAACACCCATTCACCATATCAGAATCTGATATTCTGTAATACAGTAACTCTGTAACATTGAACCACCTTATTCTATTTGTAAACATGTTTGCACAGAAGTCCTTATGATTATCAAAGAGGAAAAAAACCAGTCTTTTGATTGAAGACAATGCTGTGGAAAAGAGTTTCAGATGCTGGAACTCAAAAGTCACACTTCCATGAGCAGTGTGGGAAACAAATTGCTCCAGCTGTACAGCAATTTTTTTAATGAAGCTGCCAAAGACTTGATTATTATTCACCACAACATGTCTACATTCCACTTAAGAAACAAAAAGCTGAAATTACTGTTTAAAAATAATAAAACAGAAATATGCAGAAACATGCATGAGACAGCTTTGCGATACATTATTTTAAGTCTTTGTTTTGACCACATACTTTGAAGTGTGTGCAAAGTGAAGTGCTTGATTCTGATCAAAATTTGCATTTCATCTGAATAATGCCAAACAGTATTCTCCATACACATATTCCTTGAAGGAATTACTACAATGACTCCTCCACCGTTTCCTACTATCAAGAAACAAGCTAACTCAAGCACATGGAACTGTTTGTGGTTCATGTGGAAAGCACATAAGTACTTTCTAACACTGACTGTATGTGGTGCATGTAAAAGCATAATGAGATATTGTAACCAAAAAAAGGAAATAAATAGTTTGATAGGCATAAACACTAAAACTTAAGTAAAAACGGGGTTTGCATTCACAAATATAGCACAAAGGAGACAAAGACAAGCCACAGGATCAGTAACTCTGCTAGTAAGAACAAAACCAACTGCAAATAAAGCAAGACAGGAAGGTAAGATTTATACATGCAGAAACAGCCATTTATAATTTATCAGGGAAAAGCAGGGCACTTATTTCATTATTAACTCAAACTGATTTAAGTCCTCCCAGCAAAGAAAAAGAGCAGTTCTGTCTGGCACACTCCCATGACTCCCCACCACAATGCTGGCATTAGCATGAGAATAATGCTGGAAACACTGATGTTTTAGTTACTGCTCAGTGGTGCTTACACTAAGACACTATTGTCCCATTTCCCATGCTCTGCCAGACAGCAGGTGCACAAGAAACCAGGAGCAAGCTCTGTCAAGTGTCCCAAACTGGCCAAAGGGACATTCCATACCATAGAACATTGGGACGTAAAGGGGGAGAGTTGGCCAGGAGGCATCGATATCTGCTGGAGGACAAGTTCGGCATCATTCAGCAGATGATAAGCAATTGGATTGTGTATGTCTTGTTTCTCTTAGGTTTTATTCCTCTCAGTTATCAAACTGTTCTTAACACTGAGTTTTCTTCAAAAATCTAGAGGGAGATGTTGGGAGTAAGTGGCCACATGGTATTCAGTTGCCAGCTGGTGTTAAAAACATGCCAACTAGCCACAAAAAGGGTTTTTGGTTCCAGGCTAAGAGACTAACAGTTAAACTACATATTAGTGTGTGGGGGAAAAGTTAATAAATAAGATTTTTAAGGAAATATTTCTCTTTAAGGTAATCATTGTGCTGCACACTCATGTATACTTCAGTGGAGTCACATCAATTGAAGTAAGTCTTAGAACAAATTTCAAGCTCAAACTGGAGGAGATATTGTTCATTTAAATAAATTTCTCAATAAACCAAATTCTGTTCCGAAATTGCACTTTTCCTCAATAAACCACGCCCCCATTCAACAAAAGAACCCCAAACAAAACCAACCAAACAAACGAACAACGCACACATCCACTAAATCCAAACCCCCCCAGAAAAACCTGTTTCTACAGAGTGGTTCTTCCAAAGATATGGGATTCAACCTTGTTTCACAGCCTGTGCTAAAAGCAATCTAGATTCTGTTTTGTCACAGCAGACATGCACACCATGACATGATGCAGTTCTGCCTTCAAAGCCACCAAAATTGCAAAGTTAGTTTCTTAAAATTTCAGCACAAGAGGGTGGTATTTGACACACATGAATACAAAATTACTTTTACAGGTACTAGGCAACAGCAAGTAGACTCGAGAAAAAAAGTCCTGTGAAACTACAGGACTTTCACTTTACTGTTATGTTTAACTAAAACTCCACTATTAGGCAATTTAAGCAAAACCAAATAATATGATACGAGAATATTGTGTATATATCAATATATATATAATATATATTACATACTATAATATATATTTTCTTATACATATTATTGTATATATTATATTATTATATACTGTATATATTTCCACAGGTATCTCTAATGCACCTTCTGACTTTTTGTCCATTCATTTTGCTGTGAAGAGGTAGCAACTTTCCAATAATTCGCTTTAAACTGCTCCTATACTCCAAATTCCTTTTCTCTAGTTCAGCTAGCCTCAGACCATCCTTTTTTTTTTCTACCCACCATGTGAAGATATCTTTTGAACAGAGGTGATCTTCTCGATTTCTACTGAACCAGTTTGAGGAAGCACACTGATTTCTCTTGCTAATTTAGTAATATTATGCTATGGCCAACATGGGACATGAGGCAGTGCTTTTTTACCTCAAAGCTTTTCCAAAACTAGAAGATGCAACACTGTTTGTATTGGGAAAAAAAAAAGCAAAACACATATAGCTTTCAGTGAAAAGATACCTTTCTACTCTCTCCTACACTATAGGAAACTACAGACTACTGGTAATTCCTTCTGAGAGGTGTTGACTCCCTGCATACCAATAGGTACTTTGTGTGAGAAGGCCGTGCTGGGAATTGAAATTTTCCCAGAGGGAGGGAACCAGAGAGCAGCTGTGGCCAGCATTAAAAGATACTTAACAACAGGACAGTGACATGCTTCACACAGAATATGCAAATCTTGGCCCTTCTCAGTAAAACAAGATTTGGGTTGGAGAAGATTTATGTAAATCCAAAGAAAATTACCAACTGCAAAATCATATTCAAGCAGTTAAGAGATATTAAACATACTGTTTTCCTGTTATGCTGTTCAAAGAGACCTCTGTGGCTATGTACATTCCAGAAGCTATGAGTCCTGAATAACAACCACAGAGAATACTGTTCTTTACAAAATTACTTACAGATTAGAAACAGCTCTTTTGCACACCTGAACTGCCGTTATCAAGTTTTCATGTAAGATTACTTCATCTCATCATTCTATTTCTGTATGGATGTCCAGAAGCCATTTCCTAAATCTACACTAAACCTTAAAAATTCAAGCAGGTTTTTAAAAAGTAGACTGGTGAGTTTATGTATGTTTTGTATATACTCAGACCTAAGAAAATAATTACAACAGCAATCTTCCAGAAGTACACTGCCCCAGTGAATGGTGAGCCCACACAGTTTAACAGGCTCAGACTACCTACCTGCTATGCCTTCATCCTTCAAGTAGCACAGAGACAGTTCCACTACAAAAGTAGGCAGATTTAACTCAAAGTAATGACTGCACTGCTAGTGACAATGTCTTTAACTGGACAAATACCTTACTGGTGTTTTGGTTTGGTATGAAAGTAAATCAGTACTATAATTATTCTGTATTTTATCAGCAGAGTAATAAGACACAGTGAGCAGAGATGAACTGCAATTATGATGGATCTCCAGTGTTACTTGTGAGTTGCTTTTGGTTAGAAGTCTAGATTGTGTAAGTATGCCTCATATGTAAGTTTCTTCTACAGCCAGAAGAACCATAATTTCTTCCTGAAAAAAATGGGAGGTTTGAGATGGACCAATCCAATTCCTACACAGCTGCTGAAATAATATTTATTTTTCTTTAAGAATAACGCGAGAAGAACTATGCAAAATCTCGTAACTCAAAGACCTCTAGTTACTTATAGGGTTTGTAAAATGCTTGTAAAATATGTTGAGAGTCTCAGGATTTGGATTTGCATTCATTCTTCCTGACTAGGTAAATACTAGTTACTAATCCTCACAGAGTAAATAAAATTCAGTTCAAGGAGATAGCTTCCCATTCTAGAAAGGGTGAATTCATTACTTGCAATCCCAGGAATCCCAGATTTGACTGCAATCCATGGAGCCAAAAAATGAGGATATGTGTGCGTATACAAGATATGAACATTCAAAACACATTTATACATGGATATAGATACACACACAAAAAAAAGCACTCAGAATCTGTCTTTTCTTATATTCTACATCCCTCTATAGAATAACCTCTGATCCTAGAGAGCTTCTTCCAATAAAGGGCATTAGTGTGGAGAACGAAGTTTTCCCTCTCTTTCCCGCTACTGTATCAGAGCCATTCCTGAATTAGTGGATGAATCCATGTCAACTTGGTTATGTCTTCTTTTGACAAATGCACAGCTTTCCAGAAAAATAGCTCTCCCTACTGCAAAATCAGAGTTGGAAAACAAACAACATCTCTGCAGGATATTTGTTTGTGTGTCACAAGAAAAGCCAATTTTTAATTTGATGCAAAATGGTGCACAGGCACATACATGCTCACCCTACCACTTCATGCTCCTGAGTGAGACACATGCTCTTCTCCAGTCACAAAATGCAGAAGACATGAAATTAGTCCAATGTACCACTTTTCTAGGGTATCACTTCCTGGGGTTTCAAAGCAAGCTTCATAGAATATTCCGCAACTGTATTTTAGGGTGATAGAGGGAAAAGCACTTAGGAGGAAGGAATTGCTATTAGAGTGGCCCCAAAACCCACCTTTCACAGCATCTCACCTCTAACACTGAACTGCCAAATTGATCCAAATCAGCCATAAAGCGCAGTATTTTCCAGGCAGCAGCTTCTTCTGTCTGAGGAATACTTGGAGACAGAACAAACGCCATGGTACTGGTGGTGGGTTAGGTGTTTGTCCAAGTCATCCAGCTGCTTTTTAACCTACACAGACCCACTGTAACTGGGTATTATGGATGCCACACACTGGTAGCTTCACCACCTATTGCATGAAGAGCGGCTTGATGATGGCATTTGAAGCACATCAGTGAATGCAGGACAACCCTGTCTTGTCTGTCCCAGCCACAAACATTTTCTGTACTATTTGGAATCCTGGAGATGACTGTGACAGCTCTCCTCTGCTGACTCTTGTCCAGCCTGTAAACCACACTCTGGATTCCTGTAGAAAAATTGCTGCACAGCTTTGGTGACCTTTGTTCTCCTCTCTATGCCTTTCACAGCACTCCAAAACTCCACTGGTGACTTCCCCACAGTACAACAATTAACTCAGTGTACTTCTAAGCTGCTTTGTAACTTTTGCCTTGCCATTTACCCTTGCAATACCACTGTCTTACCACACGGCTGCATAATATCTCTACAAGCTGTTGCGACTCCAGGTGTGAACGTGTTCACTTATCTCCCTCACCTTTATCACCAACTACTTCAGAAGAAAACTCCAAACTTTTTCAGATGAAAGACTTTCTTTTCCTGAAGCTACTTTGATGCTTCCCCGACACCACATTCCAGCCCATGTCCAACAGCAGTTCTAGTTCTGGAAAATGCGTTTCACTACTTCTCCTGGCTCAGATGCCACATTTTATAAAGCCCTCTAGACTCAAAAACACCACAAGGAAAGTGGGTTGTGTGGTCCCACCTAACATTTGTCTGATGCCAGAAATCTGAAGCAAAAAGGTGGTACAGCATGCTTGGCAGAAGCAATACTTCATTCAGTAAACTTCCTTAAAAATTCTGGACCTTAAAGGTCTTGTTACCATCTCTTAACATCTGCCCATCTTGCTAGACTGTGCTGTAAACTCTCTGGCCAGCCCTTACAGTTTCAGCACATTTTAGTAACTCTGATGACATCTACTTATGTAAAGGAAGCATAATACTGCATTACATTTGCCCTTTTCTTACCTTTGAATTTTTTTTTTCCACTCATGTGTTTTACTCCCTTCAGGACTGAAGCAGAATGCAAGAAAATGCCACAGCATTCAGTAGCAACACCCAGTAATAGGAAGCAGAAGTGACAAGATTGATTACTCACTTGAATCCTGTCTGAATATTCTGGGATATCTTTTTTAAAAATACCTACATTAAAAAAACAAATGGACAAACTATACCTCCTCTTTTTTAAAGTATATGCAAAGACTGAACACAAAGAGAAGAGAGAAATTATCAAGGTAATATGCTTGTCTCAAAAGAGGTAAAATTAATTGGTTTATTATCTCCTTGGAGACTTGGTGTAAAGATTATTTCAAAACAAATTAATGATATATGACAATGATGTGCAGATTCTACCTTCCATTTTTACTCAACTTTTGTTCCTCTTAATTGTTCCAAAGATTAATCTCATGACATTTTGCTCAGGCAGCATGTTTTGAGAAGCAAACCGTTCCTGTGAGCCTGATACCTGCTACCTGAAGAGTACCTATTATCATCACAAGATGTGTCTGTTCAGCCTGCTGAATGTAATAATCCTGGAAAGCTGATCTATAAACTTCAGGCAAGAGACTTTACAGGACAAACAACTGAATACTCTCAACTAAATACTTCTGCTAATAGGGTGAAAAGTGATATTACTAACAACTCTAAGCAAAGCAGTATCAGCAACACAAGGAAAATAAGTAGCTTTGTTCACATTCTTCACAAAGGAATACCATCCCCCTGGCAAAGTTGAACTGTCAGGAGCACTGCTGTGAAAGTCTTACCTTCTCATATATTCCCAATACTATTGAGTTTTGGAGGCAGAAAGTCAAGATGCCACAAAATTCGTAATACATTTAGAAATAAACATCAACCATTTATGCTTACAAATATATTTGGGAATATATCTCTTGGTGCGTCTTCCTCTTTTTCTTAATTTTTAAAACATTAGTATACAGGAAAGAAACCAAAGCGACAATCCAAGTATGGTAACGATTTATAGAGAAGATAAGAGTTTTATTCAGAACTGCTGTTACTTGCAGCTTCTAGTATTTCAAAGTTATATGACAAATGCTAAAATGTCCATTCAGGGTCCATTTTCTCAATATCATACAGTCATAAAACATTTTGTCACACCAACATTGACTGTAAGCTGCAACACGTGAGCATCATTTTCTGTTGCAGAGTGTGTCTTGGTAAACCACAGTTTCTTAGAAAACTGTGGCTAGAAAAAGCCCTACCTTCTCTTCCTGATGTACTCTGTTGGCATTTTCCATCTGAAAGCTGTGCAAGGACTGGATTTTTTCAATTTGCTGTCGTTGCTTCTCTAGCTCCCCTTGGAATTCATTCTTTTTTTGCTCCACAGCACCCCTCTCTGCTGCTGCCCTTCGGACTTTGGCTTCCAGATCCAAGACTCGACCCTGAGGAAGAGCAGATTAACCAAAGCAAATAGAAATGCTTCCCCCTTGCCAGAATCTTGTCCAATATATTCAAGGAATAGCAAATTTCACAGCTCTAACAATGCAGATATCATGAAAGTCCTGTGTCAGCCAGGGATACTAGTCATACACAGAGACACACACACACCTCCCTAGTTTTATATAAATTAATGTGAGTATGTATTTTGAAGAGACTGTTGAAATTTCAGTTAAAAACTAAGAAACATGAAAAGATCAGGTTTTGAGCTTAAAAAAACCCCAAAACATAAACAAAAAGATTAAAATCTATTATCTTTCTGAAGTACAAGGTTAAACAATTTTTTTTTATTTAGCCCATACAATTCTGACAGCTCTACACTTCTCAGTATTGACCCTAAACTAACTCAGTGTGAAAATTCACCTCTCAAATCAATCTGATTTCCTCCAAGAGCTAGAAAAGAGTTGAGGGAGGACAACACTGCCCAACTTTTACATGAACAATTCACATATGTCTATTACACAAAGACATACATGAGAAAAATTCATTCATAAACAGAAAATAATCATTCTTCACTGCTCAAAGAGCAGCTACAGTCAAAAGAAAATTTAACACCATCACATCCCATACATAAAAAGACAGAGACATAAGCTAAACAAGCCTGATGTTTTCACATTCTTTCCTCTTCCCCCCCTCTTCTTTTTTTTAAGTACCAATTTAGTTTTGCAGGATGTCATTTCTAAACATTTTGGATTAAAATTTTTCCTCAGCAGCAACTAGAAATACAAAAACATGCGGGGTGGTGGGGATATCAACATAATCTATCCATATGAAAAAAGATTAATTCCAGGTGGCTTAAAAATTAGATATAATAAAAACTGTGCATTTTCCAAGACTGCAAGAAAATGTACCAAATCTTCTTATAACACAGTATGTAGCATATCATGACCCACCTACCCTGCTTCTCTGCCACAGAACGCAAGAGAAGGGAGAGGAGGCAAAGAAAAAAAAAAAAGGAAAATGACTTGCTGTTTAGCTGGAATAGCAAGGAAAAGCAGCCATTCCATGTCAGTCATAACAGCTGCAAAGTCTTGTAATAAACAAATAAATGGGTCTACAAAGTGCTTTAGAAGCTCTGTCCATGTTTGGCTATGCTTTTATTCCATTCAGAGTGCATGACCATGCAGAAGTGACATAATTTTCAGGCTAACTTTGAAGAAATGTACAAAATGGTACAGTACATCAGTAATATCAGAGGACCTTGTGTCTCTAGGTTATTGAGACCAAGATGAACTAGAATGGTGGCATATTTTTCTCACCATCAGCTGCTTCATTGCTGTGCAGCAAAACTTCAGCAGTATTGTTAACAGTTACTACCCACTGGTAGCCACCACCCAGAGGCAACTGACTAAAGGGAAAGCAAGGGATGACCAGAGTCTCAGAAGTCATAAGACATAGCCTTAACCACATAGCCAGACACATGGGCCCTGTTTGAATGGGTCAGCCCCTGTTCTGAGGTGAAACAGGAGTTCAACTCCTTCAGCTGTCCCCTCAGTACTAAAATTTGGCTCAGCTACAGAAAGCATATGGATTCACTGGATAAACTGGGAAGGAGCTCTCATCAGCCATGTTTAACCATGTTTAACCAACATGTCATTAGTTTTTAGGTTAGCTTGTTAAAAACAATAACAAAGAAAAGACTAAAAAAGAAGGAAAAGAAAACAGAAAAAAAAACCTGTCCTGCAGAAATGGTCACAAACCAGAAACTGACTCACATACCATATATCAGAACAAATGCTCAAGAAAGGATTAAAACCCAAGCTCAACAGACAAAAAAATGCAGTTATCATCAAAAAAATATAGTTATCATCAGACAAGGTAATTATTACATGTGACTTGCATGTCCTTCTTCAGAAAGATCACTAAGAAACACAAATTCAGATTTTGTTTCTGAACAACCCAGATTTCCCTGTACTGAGTGGGAAAGTATGCATGCAACATTATTGTTCATGTACGGAGACAAATCTAGGGATATGAGTGTGCTAGTTTTGACTGGGATAGAGTTAATTTTCTTCACAGTCACTGGTATGGGGCTCTGTTTTGGATTTGTAATGAACACAGGTTTGATAACATAAATGTTTTTGTTATTGCTGAGCAGGGCTTGCAAAAGCCAACGCCTTTTCTACTTTGTGTACTGCCACAATGGCAAGGAAGTTGGGGGTACTTGAGAGGCTGGGAGGTGACAAAAAACAGAGGATGGCATTTGTTACATCTTTAATGTGAAACAGCACAAGACAGCTCAATGTTTTGTGAGAGCAGAAGCAACAAGTATCACACATGCAGGCATGTTCAAGTTTTGGATTCCTCCTGTTCCCCCAGTCTCCCACTACTTATAAGCAACGACTGTAAAATCTGTGAAAGTTCCTACAACAAGCTGAAGTTCCTGACTTGCCACTTGAAGGAGAATCATCCTTCTTGTGAGCTATGTTTATTACTTGCACAAGTACGAAGTGACACACAGCACAAAAGGAACGTTACCTGCAGATCCATGCTGCGAGAACTTGCAATCCAGTAATTGAAACCCAAAACAATTAGGCACGCCACGAGGGCAGCCATGAGGAGTGGTGGGGACTTCATCCCACGACAGCTGTTTCCTAGTCCTGCCATTTCAAGAAAAGAACAAATCCAAAGAACCACAGCAAGTATGGAAACCTGCAAATTAAAAAGGGCACATTACACTGCATCCCCAACTACAGCTATTTTGTACACACAATAAAACTTTCCTTGCAATGCAACAGCTGTCAGCTGACAGGCTTACGCCCAGCAAGGAAGGTAAATGTATTAGTGTTGTCTATATATTTCCATCTGAAAGACAAAGAAAGGTCATCGCACACTATTAGCTTGTGCATAAAGCTTCCCATGGTCTTGAGGTGAATATCTTGAATACTCCTAACAATATAAGGAAAATCTACAATAAAGAGAACCAGATATCCTTTTACTACACATCTACTCAAAAATCTATGTAGACAACTGTAGGCTAGAGGACAGATTGCTTTTTACCTAAATTACTCAGAAAATTGAGCCTTGCTGTTTGAGGAGTAATTCGCACTTTGCCTTCTAAAATTGGACAGCTTTAACTTTTTCCATCTGATACTACTATTCTAACTTCTTGTTCCCAAGCTTGTAAATAAACATGTAAATCACATTGGACCAAATTATTTAAAGGAGAATCTAAAAATAACGATACAAATATAAGCAGACACTCCATTGACTTCAATACTACATTGCATAAAGTGCTCCCCATTTTGTTCCTCAGCTGCTTTCTCTGATCCTACAGAAAATAAATAATGGATTACTAGTACCAGGGATACTACTGGTTGTTATTGAGACTTGTGTTATTTCTGTGAAATAGGCCATTTTAAAAGACAGGCAGTGGCAAAGGGTAGGTGAAATAGGCTACATTGATTTTATAATGTGGCAAAATCTGGTCTTAATAAGCCTAATGACACCTAGCTTTATGAACCCTCAAACTCCACTGGGAATCTAGGCTGTATTTTGTAGAAGATTGCTCTCTTGTAAACTGAGATTAACTTTTTTTTTTTTTTTTTCCTCCACTTCTGCAGACAAAAGACCGAAAAATAAGCACAGAAGACCAGGCAGACTGCAAACATATATGCATCACAAGACACTAGTTAAATCTAAAATGGGTACATTTACTAGTAATATATTACTCTCAAGCTCTCAAGGTACATGCTCTTAAGCAAAGCAACCTCTTCCCTACTGTTGCAATGGACAGATAGCAATGTTTTAAAAGTTAATAAATGGTAGCAACTCTCAAAGGATTTACAGGTGGACATATACTGTAAACACAGGGGAAGAATGCAATCCAGCATTTTGTAGGTACCAGAAATGCAGATTTTACTGTATGACATTAAGCATTTTTCTTCAACAGCTCACCTACACCTCTGTTTCCACATGCATTCTCTGCAAAATTCCCACTTTGCAGTCAAGATAGACTATATCTTCTCTTTTCTCAACAGGCAGCACACAATACTGCCAGATTCACAAAGGTTTCAAATCTGCGTGTTCATTTGAAAAGTTTCCTAATTTGTATTTGAGGGTGGAACATACAGAGGATACAAGAGTAAAATGTAGCATCCTGAAAATGTTGCCTCTTCATAAACACACACACGACAAAACAATCCAAAAAAGTATGCAAAAAAGTCTAACACTTGAGAGTTGAGTTTCTTGCCTAAAGGAAACCTCAGCTATGGGGCAAAGGGACACATGAAGCATAGCTCCAGTAGACACCCACAGGGCCACATACAGACAAGGTAAGGCCAGCACTAAGAAGCAAAGGCATGGAAAGGAACCATGCTTTTTTTTTTCTTGTAAAGCAAAAAATTAAGATGCATTTGATTAAAACACACATAGAGACATGCACAAATTTCCAGTAGAAAGCTATGAATTGCACAAATACATACATCTTGCACAGACTATTTTCTTACTGTCATCCTAGGAGTACCTGACAAGTACAGAGCAACCATGTCTTACACATAATCCCTGAAAAACAAAACCCCCAGATCTCCAGAGTAGTAAAAATGAGAGCACAAAGGGCATGATTAGCACTGCCATCCCAACAAAGAACAAGAGAATTGATTTACTTTTGTGTACCCAGATAAAATAATGTATTTCAAAAAAGGTCTGTCAGAACCTGTCATGATGTCATCTGTATTCTGTTCCTTACCATAAGAGTATTGGTAGGTACACTTGACACATGGAAAAACTACAAACATAGCACTGCAAGATGCAGGGATTCATACCAAGTGTGACTTGAATAAAATAACTGGTATTTTCCCCATAGCTATCAGAAATAGAGAAAATGGTTCATATTATCAGTAGTAACAGCTTGCACTGTAATTTATCTACTAGATAAATATATGGGACTAGCTGCTTAGCTCAAAAATTTTCAGAGGTAAAGCAGCTGTATTGTTCAAAGAAAGAATAATTACTTCACCATGCAGCTTGAAGCACAGGCACAAAACCATCACCTAGATAGCACACAAATCTGCAGCATCGGCATCTTTGCTGCTGCTTTCAGCTGTTAAAAACAAACAGGCAAATAAGTGCTGATTTCACTAATGCATGCTTGACTTCAGTACATTGCTCAAAAAAGCCAGTGTTGTTTGCCCTTAAATAATTTATATTAATTAAGAATGTATTTTTATAGTGAACAGAAGGAAAAGGAAAAGTATGAAAGACACAAAAGAATCTTCCATTTGCCTATTCCAGACCCAAAACTTTACCTCAGTTGCAATAGCGACTCTCTCATCAATTTAACTTTCTGCCATGAATATACAGACTCTAATATTTTGGAGGAGAGATAAACAAATCGGCTCAATAAGCACATTTACATGAAAATCTCTTTGTACATGCTGTTTTCCAGGAAACATCTGGTCTGGCACAGTTATTTGAGTTGAATTTAAAATAAGTTTCTGATTTTATGGATAAGAAAGTAATTTTACTGAAGATGAAATTCAACAATATCCATGGCAGATGAAAAAATAAGCATATACATAAAATTTCTGACTTCTGAACAGCACATTTCATTCTTCTAGTGGTGCTTCATTGAGAGAGAGATGTTTTAGACTCTGAGATATTAATGCCAATCAACATACAGGATACTTTTACTTCCCACAGTGAGTAATTCTTTTCATTTACTGTATTCAGCTTAAGTAGGATATATGGTATCCACCAGTGTTCCACTACAGATAAGCAACAACGTTGCCAACCAAGACTCAAGACCAACACACTAGGGGTGAAGACAAAACAAAATGGTGCATTTCAGACTTGCCAGAAGGAAAACCAAGTATCTCTGATCACCGGTTTCATCTCCATAAGACCAGCCACTGAAAAGTGAAGGCACAGCTTCCTGGAGGTCTGAGTATTTGCAACTCTGAGTAAGGACAAAGCCTTACTAAAACCCCTGCAAAAAGTGGAGCCACAAGCAGAGGCAAGAGATAAGACAGAGGAAGAGAAAAGAGATAAGAGATAAGAAAAGAGACAAGAGACAAGAAATAAGGAAGAAAAAAAAAAAAAAGCCCCAACAAGGACCTAAGGGCTAACACATGGAACAGAGGTCACACATCCCAACCAGACTGGACCAGAATGGGGGAACCTCCTCCCATCAAGGGAGCCCTTCAGACAGACAGTGGTGCTATTGCAGATTCTTTCCCAACCTCCAAGTGAGCTTCTGGAAGAAATCACTGGGTTTTTTTTTTTTTTCAGATATTATCATGTAATTCCTACGTCAGACAGCTTGAATTAAAGCATACTGGATTAACCAAGCAAGTTAATCAGAACTTCTTCCATTGACAAGCTAGTTATACCCAGATACAACTAAATCAGACTAGAACTTATTAGAACTTGGGTTTTATTTTAAAAAGCAATTAAATGAAATTGGAAACATAAGCAATTCTTTAAAAAGCGAATCAGAGGAAACATTTGCATACCCAGTCTTCCAAAAAAAAAAAGTTACCATTTTTTGGGTGGGTGGAAATGGACTGCAGAAAAAAATGAGTCAAAACCTTTCAGTTTTCACTTTATAAATGGTTAATACACAGTAGTGATTATCTTTAAAAGATAAATCCATTGGTTTTTACTCACAGAAGGATCTTACTTGCAAGTACCACTATTCATAGCCCCATGGTGAGAACAAGCTATAGCCAGCAGCAACCTTTATGTTTACAAAGCTGCACAGACTGTACATAGGGGTCAAGGAACTGCACACTGCCACAAAGCAGAGCATACAGATTTCTTATCATCCTCTGCAGCACCACTGTCTGAGGGTGGTTTTCCTTTTCAAATTTGCAAGTCAAAAGAGGTCAAATAAATATTTTTTTAATGGAGATTTAAAGTTTGTGCACTGAACTCAAGACAGCTGACCACAAACTTTCTATATGCCTTTCACAGGGATTTACACACTGCAAGAAAAAAAGGAAGGAAAAAACACCCTAAATAGTCAGCAACAGCCACTATTCAAACTTTTATACTTTGGATGAATGTCACGGAATCACTATTTACCCAAGTTATCAAGTTACATGTTTTACAGGAAAGGAAGGGCATTTTCATCACAACACATTCAGCAATTTCACTCTCATCCTGCTCAGGAATAAGCATTTGGCAGTCAATTCAGGTCTCAGGTCTTCCTTTTCTAATGCATTTTAAATTAGAAGTAACAGATCAGAAGAATATGAAAACCCTAAAAATGGACTATCTGTCCAAAAACAGAGTCACTGTTACCACTTGTTCATTAATCATATTTCAGCCTAAGAAGTCTCTCATCTTTCAAATGACTACTTTACAAGAAGCTAATAACCAAACACCCTCAATGCCCTTTATTTGATTAAAGAGAATTTCCAAACAGGTATGTGGCAAAACAGACACTAGAGGTTTAAGGTATGTATCTATCACAATGACAGAAGTTAGCTAACTGAAATAAATAAAAATAACTTGATAAAACGTTCTAGAATACCTGGACATGTTGCCTAGGTGTACTTTCAGATAATAGTATTACCACTATAATACTGTACAAAACCAAAACTAAATAAGCAAACTTATACACCAGAACTATCTCAAGAGTTAGTCAGACTGCTCAGTTATTTTTATGAATATAATTTGTTGCTGGTATTTTTCCCATACAATATGCTTTTTAAGATCACAATTAATAGGACATCCACTTATCTTAAATGAAGATGATGAAACAGAGTACAGTAAATTTAGATATGTGATGAGAAACTCAGTAAATTGCTACTATTTCCCCACCACTGCAAAACTACACATAGAGTTTGACTGTAAAACATGCAGACCTCTGAGCAGGAGATAAAAGAATTTCAGCATTAGAAATAGTTCTTTAAGAGCAAAGTGCTGTTAAGATGTAAGATGAAAGGCCATTCAAAAAAAAGTCAATTCAAGAGCAAGATTTTCTAAAACCCTGATCAACTCCTTCTATCTTCATGCTGACAAGGGAATCCAAGGAAGTAAAACAAGGCAAACCTGCCTGCAGACGATAAACACAGTGCCCGCTGTGTACCCAACAGCAGAACTAAAGTGTCTGAAGTGGTGATGGTAATAGTTTTCCAAGCAGAGGCGGGAAAGCCTCTGGAGGTACGAACTTTTGAAAAGCCATCAACCCCGAGCACCGGTAGGGCCTCCGCAGCTCTGCCCACAGGGAGGGAAAGCAGGGAGCAGGCTGCCCAGGGCTCGTCGGAAGGAGGACAGGATGATGAGCAGACTCAGGTCACCGCCCGGGCTGCGACAGACCACGGAAGGCCACCTAGTCCGACTCTTCCCGGGAAGAGTAGCCGGGAGGAGGTATCTCACACCTGCATTGATTTCTAACATTACTATTTTTACCTCAGCTGCGAATACTCAAAAAATGTTTCCGTCTCAAGACCTTCAATAGGGAAGGCTGGCTGAAGAAACAAGAAAATGCTATCAGTGTCCGGCAAGCATGCCAGCTAAGCCCTGGCAAGCCGGCCCGGTACCTCTGCGAGCGCCGGCGAGCGGGAAGTGCCCGCGGGACGGAGCCCGCGCGGGGCCGCCCCTCACGGCCCTCACGGCCGGCTCCCGCCGGCTGCCGCCCGCCGCACACGCCCCGCGCCGGGGCCGCCGCTCGTCCCCCACCGCCGCCGGCCGAGCCGCGCCCGGCAGGGCACAGCCGGCAGAGCCGCGGCCCGGCGACCCTCTCGGCCCCGGCGACCACGGCCCGCTCGGCGGCCTCACCTCTCCGTGCCGCCGGCTGCGGCCCCTCCGGGCAGGAGGGCGAGGGCCGGTGCGTCGCCTCCCGCTGCCCGCGTCGCCCGCGGCGAAGGAGAGCGGCGGCAGGGGGCGGGCAGGGCGGGGCGCGGGGAAGCTCCGTCCCCACCCAGCCCCTCCCCGTCCCGCTGGCGCCTCCGGCAGAGAAGCGCCCTGGGCTGAGCAGCCCCTGCGTTTGCGGCCGGCCGCGAGAAAAGCGAGCCAGAGCAGATGGGGCAGTACCTACCACCCTGCCCAGCACCGCCCTGCACCTCCGCCCGAGCGGCTCCGGTAACTTTACCTTCCTTCACCAAAACGCGCTTCTGCTGACTTCCAGATTTTCTGTCTTGACCACAGGCGCTTCGGTTTCTGGAAAGCGGCACGTAGGCGAAGCTGAGTGTCTGAAATCAGAGATGGAGCAGCAGAAAACTCAGGAAAGGCTGTTTCAATACCTGTTTTTAACAGCTGAATGGATGATGCTGGTATTTTCTTCATTTTAAAAGAAGAAAAGTTAGTCAACCTGTTTATTTCATGGTAGTCATTAACTCTGCTGGACACTTTCCACCATCTAGATAGAATCATGGAATTGTTTTGTTTGGAAGGAACATTAAAGACGATTTAGTTCTAGGCCATAGGTACGGACATCTTCCACTAGGCCAGGCTGTGCAAAGCTATGTTCCAAACCAGTCTTGAACCCTAACAGGAGTGCGGCATCCACAACTTCTTTGGGCCACCTATTCCAGTGCCACTGGAACACCACTCTCACAGCAAATAATTTCTTTCATGAATTCATAATTTGTAAGGATTTCCTTTCTAAATTTGCCCTCTTTCAGTTTGAAGCCATTCCTCTTTGTCACAACAGTACAGTTTCTAACGAAGGGTCCCTCTGCAGCTTCCCTGTAGGTCTCCTTCAGATACTGGAAGGCTGCTATGTTGTCCACTCAATCTCTTTTCCAGGCTAAGCAGCCCCAGCTTTCTCAGCCCAATCTGCATGTTGTTTCTGCATTTTAGCTTTTGCAAGTGGAATTTTAAAAAACAGAATGGAAGCAGAATAGAAAAATCAGTGAAGCAGCAATTGCAAGCTCTAAAAAGAGCAAAATAATTTCTTTACACATATATATGTAAATTTCTAGCTGAACAAAGACCACAAACTTAAGAAAAGTGATCTTCAACATGTCAGAACATAATGTCAAATTATGGGCTTTCTTCCCATCTTTGAAGATTATTTGAAAGTTGATCAGTGTAACACTTGTACTTTAACTTTCTTGTGGGAGAGAACATATATTTGTTATTATATATTTATTTTTTAAAACACCTCATACAATAACTTTGTCTAGACCAGAACAGGAAAATTTTCTTACCAGTACACAATATTAATAAAATATTAATAATATTAATAAAAAAGGTATAATTATTTAAAAAAATAAATAGGCACATATTTTAACAAAAAACTAACAAAAACACAAGGGCACATGTACACATGTTACACTGCAGAAAAATTAAGGATCTTAGCATGATGTCTTGGGACCTGCAGTAGAAGCAATGTACTATTGTACCTGAAAAGTCTAGAAGTAAAGCAATTTGCAGAAGACTTCTGGAGGTGTATCTCCTGAATAATTTGTATCTGAAAGAGATGGGGCAACTCTCAAAATTTTGTGGAAGAAATAGATTACCTTGAATTATTTTTTATTTAATAACATTAATTTTTCTTTTTCTATATTTTTATTTTTTTCCTTTTTTTTTTTTTTTTTTTTTTTGCTAAATGGTAAACTAAATAAATCCAATTCTTTTTATTCTATCACTGAAAAGCATATCTAATCAATAAATCTAGTACATCTTCCTTTTTTTTGCCCTCAAAACTACTCCCATCTTCCTGGTAGAATATGATTGTCAAAACAGTTCACAGAACCACAGAATTATGGGAGCTCTGGAGATCATCCAATTCAACCCAAACTCTTCATGAGACAGGGTCACCTAGAGCAGGTTACAAAGGAGGTCATCCAGATGGGTTTTTAATGTCTCTAGAGAGGGAGGATCCATGACATCCCTGGGCAGTGCTATTCCAGTGCTCTGCCACACTCAGTGTGAAAGAAGTTGTTACTCTTGTTGAGGTGGAACATACTGTTTTAGTTTACAGCCATTGCTTCTCCTCCTGTCTTTGAGCACCACTGATGGTGAAAAGAGACCACTGATGGTCTGGCACCATCCCCTTGACATCCACTTTGAAGGTGTTTATATGTGTTACTGTGATCCCCTCTCAGTCTTCTCTTCTCCAGACTAAACAGGCCCAGCTCCTGCTGTGTTTCCTCAGCAGAGGAATGATACTGACCCCTGATCATCCTTGTGGCCTTCTGCTGGATCCTCTTCAGTAACTTCTTTTCCTGAGGAGCCTAGAAACAGACACAGCACTCAGATATGGATCATTAGGGACACATAGTGGGGCAGGATCATACATCTTAACCTTCTGGCCATGCTCTTCCCTATACACCCCAGGATACCCTTGGACCTCCTGGCCACAAGAACACTGCCAGCTCATGGACAACTTGTGATCCACCAAGAGTTCCAGATCCTTCTGCACAGAGCAGCTCTGTAGCAGCAACCCCTGACCTGTGCTGGCACTTGGGGCTGTTCCTCCCCAGGTGCAGGACCTGACACCTGCCCTTGTTGAATCATTAAGTTTCTCTCTGCCCAACTCTCCAGCCTATCCAGGACCCATGGAATGGCAGCAGAACCTTCAGGTGGATCAGCCACTCCCTCAGTTTAGTGCCATCAGCCAACTTGCTGGGGGTACATTCTATCCCTTCATGGGGTCATTGATAAACAGGTGGAACAAGAATGGTCCCATTATTGATCCCAGAGAATGCCACTGGCTGTTGATCTCCAGGTGGATTCTGCTGTGCTGATCACAACCCTCTGAGCTCTGCCCTTCAGCCAGTTCCTGATCCACCTCACTGTCCATTCCTCTAACCCACATTTCCTGAGCTTTCCTGTGAGATGTTATAGGCGACAGTGTCAAAAGTCTTGCTGAAGTCAAGGCAGACAACATCCACTGCTCTCCCCTTACTGACCCATCCTGCCATGCCACCACAGAAGTTTATTAGATCGGTCAAGCATGAGTTTCCCTTGGAGAATCCATGGTGACTACTCCCAAGTTGTCCTCTACATGCCTGGGCACGACCTCCAGAATGAGCTGTTCCATTCCCTTTTCAGGTACAGAGCTGAGGCTGACACGACTTATCTTCCCAGCTCCTCCTTATCCTTTTTGGAGATGTCAGTAATGTTGACTTCCCTCCAGTCATCATGCACCTCTCCTGCTCCCCATGATTTTGCACAGATAATGGAGGTTGGCTTAGCAACATCTGCCAGCTCCTTGGGCACTCATGGATGCATCCCATCAGAGCCCATGGATTTATGGGTGTTAAGTCTCTCTAGCTCATCTCTAACCCAACCCTCCATTACCAGGGCAAAGTCTTCCTTTCTTCAGCCTTCCTCTCTTGCCTCCAGGGTCTGGAACTCCTGAGGGCTGGCCTCACCAATAAAGACTGAGACAAAGAAGACATTCAGTAATTCTGACTTCTCTGTGTCTTCTGGCACCAGAACACCAGGATTCAGCAGTGGCCCCACATTTTCCCTAATCTTCCTTTTGCTGCTGATGTACTTGTAGAAGCCCTTTCAGTTGTCCTCATCAGATTCAATGCAAAGTGGGCCTTGGTCTTCCTTATCTCATCCCTGCATACTCTGATGATATTCCTATAGCACTCCCACAAGGCCTGGCTCTTTTTTCACATCCCAGAAATTTCTTTTCTAGAAACTCTCTGCTCAGCCATGCAGATCTACTGTCCCCTTTGCCTGATTTCCTGCTCATAGGGCTGTGAGGTCTTGAGCTTGGAAGAAGTGATGTTTGAATATTGACCAGCTCTCTTGGACCTACTTATCTACTAATCCAATAGACGACATTATATCAATATGTCCATAATATCCAATATCAGGGTAATTAAAGTTCCCCAGAGAACCAGGGTCTGTGATCATGAGGCTACTTCCAGTTGTCCAGAGAAAGTCTCGCAAATGTTCTCCTGCTCATCAGGTGGTCTGTAGTAAACACTTGCAGCAGTGTCATCAATTTTAGCCTGTCTTAAATCTTATCCTTAAGCTCTCAAATTGCTTGTCTGTCCCTGAGTGGAGCTGGATACATTGCAGTTTCTCTCACACAAAGAACAACTCCACAACCTCATCTTGATGACCTCTCCTTTCTAAGAAGTACACAGGCATCCAAGACAATAGCCCAGTCACACAGGCTATCCCACCTTATCTCTGTAAATGCAATGAGATAATGGCCTTACATTGACACATGCCCAGAGATTCTAGTTCTTCTTTATACCCCATGCTCTTTGCATTTGTGTACATCAGGGAGGTAACCGAGCATCCAGATTCCCTAGAAGAGGTGTAACAGCATTCCTTGTAGTGATACACACCCTTGATGTGATTAGCCCTATGATTCTCACCTTGAGAGGAGGCCATGGTAGCACTACTTGCTGGTTGGCATGGCCCACTATCCAGAATGAAGCAAAGGCATGAGCATTGCCACTTTGGACCCCACAAGGTTTTCACTGTAAAGCTCACCTCACCAAACTGGCCAGGCTGCTGCCAAATATTTTCTCTCTCTTTTTAAACAAGCAGATCCCATCTCTCCCTAAAAGGCTACAGTCATTGAAGTGCAATCCATTCCCAGAAAAGCCAAAGCCTTCTTGATGTCACCAGCCATGAAACCAGACATTGATCTGCACTATGCCTCTGCTTCTGCCTTCTTCAGTTTTGAGATTACCCTCTGGACACCCATGTAAAAATTAATTTCAGAAAATCATTTTCAGATAGCAGAGGAACAAAAATTTAAATTATTCAAGAAAGACATTAGTCATGTGTTGGTGAGAGTAAGCTAAACTTCTTTCCTACACTATTACTTCTAAAGATCCCAAGAAATAGGAGTCTATCTTACCACAGTGCAAAATGAAGTTCAGTGTTTAACACGTTCTCTTTTTTCTACATAGCATTAATTTAAATTGCCAAATGTCTTTGTCTACCGTTGACATGCTTTATCCATGCAATATCATGCATTGCAGAGTTTGAGGATCCTACTTTTGAATTATCATGAAAGAACAACAGTGGAGATTTTTTGTTGTTGGTTTTTTTTTTCAAATTTCACTAAGTCCGAGCTAAACACCAAAACCAGAGAGCTGAGAAGCTGAAGACAACAGCTGAAAGATGTATGATGTCCTCCTGTCTTCTGCTTTCAAGGGTGGACATCTTAAAACCCTGTTACATGCTTCAGAGGTACTGAGCATATTACAGGATCTGAAAGATCACATTTACAACAACTTTTTCAATAGCAGACAAAAAGTAATATGCATGATTACTGTTCTTCTGCACAACATGTGTGCATACATATTTTAGTAAGTGTGTGGAGACTTCTGTGCACATTCAAGGTCTGACCTGTCATCAAAAAAACCTTACAGGCCACCCACCTACTGGATGTCAAACTATGGCCTACATTTTTCAGGATGTACACCTTAGTGACATCATTTGGCCTTGAAAATATATATCCAAAAACTCTTGAAGTAAAATGAGTGCAGGCTGAAACACTGAATAAAAACAAACTCTTCCACAAAGTAATGAATCTACATAAGCTTTGAAATGCCCTTGTGAAGAAAGAAAATTATAATATATGTGCTGCAAAAATTGACATCACTATTCACTAGGTCAAGCAGCATACCTAGTATTGAGCCAGTTTTAATGCTCTTAATCTTTAGAACTTGGTTATGTATTGTGCTTTGTTTTTATATGTAATTTCAGTGCTAATTGGAAACTGGATTAAGTATTTGCTTATATATGAAACAATATTAGGTGGTATTTTCTACTTCCATTTTAAAAGAAAGCCTTCTGAGAGTTTTATCTGGATTCCAATTGATCTGTGCATTTGCAGACAGAAAGTTCTTAGGTAATCACTTTGTCATGTTATATCAAAAACAAGCCATTACAAACAAAACAAGAAATAAGTAGGAAACAGGGAACAATTTGTTTGCATCTGCAAGGATACTCAGAAGAACTGTCAAATGGAATCTTACTGCAGTCTTGCACAGACAATAATAAGAAGTTTTCTTTTCCTTTCACAGATTTTGTGTGTTCTCTCGGAGCAACTCTGAATGTTGTCCCTGGACTTAACTTCTGCAAATGGCAACATTTTTTCTAGCTTCTTCAGCTTCTTCAGAACTTGCCTCAAAGTGTCAGTTCTCTTGCTTAAGAGTACTGCCTCATTCAGAGAAAATGCCCAATGTGCTCTGTTATGGGAACAAAGAGCTTCATGGAAAATCCAGACCAGCTGTAGGAATTACAGTTAGGCAGGCTGGTCTTGCTAGGACAAAATCAACATCTACTATAAGGGCAGTAAAATACCACCTTAGAAAAGAACATGTTGACTTGGAGAGCTGGACCTTTACTAGATGAACTGTCAGTTTCGCTGATTGACTTCTTTTTCCTCATGTTACCTCTGTGTCTTTGGTATTTTGGCAGCTAACTTATCCTGTTCTGGGAAATAGGTTTTTCATTCATGAGATGCCTCTAAGTGTTGCTTTAGGAGGTTTATTGATTGATGTTAATCTTATGTGTTGGTTGATGCCATTTTCTTGGGAAAAGTATTACCTGCAGACTACGGTTGTATTCACTCTTGGTAGTTCACCTTGGATGTCTACGGAGTGAGAATTAAGGCATTACTTTCTTTTAAAAAATTATAAATAAAAGGCTAAGACCCTTATCTTCAACCTTTTTTGGCTTGCATATGTGTAGGCCAGTAAGAAGAATGGAAGACATTATTTTCTCTGGTTGTTGTATTGATGGACAGCTTTCTGTAATATCAGTTGCATGTGTAATGAGTGGTAACAGATTTGCAAGTACTTGCTACAACATTGTCCATATTTCTATAGTCCCATGCACAGATTGCAGGCTAAACCAGGTTTTCCTAGAATATGGATAGACATTTGTAAAACTTAGGACTATTTGACTGGAATTCATAAGGTGAAGGATATAGCTGACCTCTGCTGTGCAATTACAGAGCAAATCAGTCTTCTTTGTTCTTCAGTGAGTCAGAATAATAATGCTATTTTCACCTAATGAGGGCATGAGAGGCTTAACTTATTAGGAGTAGCACATGGCTAGTCCAATACATATAACAGGATTTAAAGGGTTGAAAAAATTCTCTCTGGGTCTTGAATGTCTACCCAGAAAAGCTGACAGTGATACAAAACTGCAGTTCTGCACCAAAGGGCAGTGTTAACTGACGTGGAATGTAATGTAATGCAATGTAACTGAATGCAGTTTTGGCTAACTTGCCTCACTTAGCTTATAGGAAGATAAAACATATAAAGATAATTTTTTCAATTTTTAGTGCCAGAGTTCACATTACATAAGAGGATATAGTAATGTAATGATAGACTATATGTGATATTACCTGAGAGCCACAGTATTCTAGCTCCAGTGGTGCACCTTGCTACAGTGTTGTTATGAACAAATGTTTGAGATCACTTAAAAAATCATCAGTGAGGGTATCAGCAAAAGCCAGATTTAATATTAAGTGACATCACAACAATTTCATTGGCAAGATTCTCTCTACTACTTACAAGACAGTTAAGGCACAGCCAGGAAAAATACAAAATTGAACAAATGGTGTTACTACACTTCTAACACAGCAGCAGGAATAAGAATGCATCACCTTTGAAATACATCACATCTATAGCATTTGCACCTTTTTTCCCCAAAAAATATGGATAATATTTAAATAATAAAATATTGGGTCAGCAAATCCTGAAGTTTCAGATTAGACACAGCCTCTGTGATAGTCTTTTTTTCCTGCAAACCTGCAAGTACTACTGTACAACAGGCACATTAGAATAAATTTTGCACCACTGTTACCTGAAGAAACAGAAATAACAAGCAAATAAAAATACAGCATGTGGAGATAGCCACCAGATGGTAGCAAACACATAGTATAGATGTCTGTCAGATTTTCTCAGTTATACTGGGTTTCTTGAAAGAGAAAACACTCATGTACTTACCTAAACATGTTAGCTCAACAAGCTGATCTATAAAAATACTAATGAAATTTTGAGCAACCACTCAACATTTTCTACATCAAAACCCATCATTGACTTACATCCTTCATGGTTACTTTGCTATCGTTAGCAGAACACATCCTTCCTGTTCTTCTTGACAAAACAGGGGGGACAAAATTAAGATGATTGCAAAATTCAGCAAAATTACTGACAGTAGCCTTCAGACAACTGGTTGTCTTGAACTGTTGAATTGTCAAATTTTGTGCTTGGTCTAAAGTCAAGAAGGTCCCAGTGCTTACTAAACTGCCTAACAGCTTCTGCATAAAGATATGTAGAAGTGAATAATGTACAGTGGAAAAAAACCTTTCTCAGGATCTTTAAACACAACTTTATGCTAATACCATCTGTGCACCAAAGCAGCAGTGAGACCCTGGGCTCTAGATTGTTCTAGACAAATATAGAAATTTACCCTTTCTCATAGAAAACTAATTAATACTGACCTCCTAATCAAAAAACAGTTGTTCATTACATTTCTGCTGACCCTGATTCATACAGCTACAGAGACTGCATACATCTGTGGTCACAATCTCCCTAGATATTAAAACAACACAACATATAGGAAACAAAGCTTTCAACAGCTGAGTGTATGTATAAGGGAGAGTGCATCAGGCCTTCTGGGAGCTTCCTTTGCCCTTTGTTTCTGGGTGAAGTGCCAAAGCTTACATCTGCAAGGGTTATTACCAGCAGCTGGGAGCAAACAAACACACAGGCAAACCAAAGCAAAAAAAAACCCAAACCAACAAACAAAACACAAAACAAACCAGAAAACCCCAACTCAACCCAAAATCCAGTGCTCCAATCTATGCCATCACCACTATAAAATTACTGCTATCTTGTTTGTAGAGCTCTCTGATTCAAGAATTGAAATATTGAAAGAAGATGTGATGTGATGTGAGCTCTTTTGGAGAGCTCACAATGTCATTGCCATCCCTGCTCAAAGGATGTTAATGCTACTTTGCTTTCTAGGTGTCTTGGGCCTCTAAAAAACTTTCTATCAAAACTATGAGACATGATTTTGGATCCTTTGCTTTTAAAATATATGAAAACAACAGTTTGGGGTTCTATATAAATGGATAAATCGTTGCAAATTGACTGTCTCCGAGTTCTTTTTGGTTCTCATGCTTCTTTTGGATTTCTTTTTTGTACCTCCTAACTTGATAGTCTAGCAGCAGCCAGCAGAGCTGTTGGGCAAGTATGCATCCTCCATGACAAGATCCCATCAAAGCCTCTACATTAAATAATGTTCTGTCTGGATTGTTTTGTTGTTTTCTGACAGCTGGAAAGATGTAGACTTTATTATAGATAATCCCTTGCTCCTGCTTCTACCACCTTCCTTGTGATGACAGAAATTAACACATATTTGCACCTGTCCTCCTCACTGGTGGCTGCAGTTTTCCTTGAGAAGAGGAACTGTTTAGTATTATGTTCCATCATGTCTCCAGAAGATTAAATTATGTCATGGGGACTAATGATACAGACAGTAGCAGTAGTGGAAAGTGTAATGCTAGCTGTTCTAATCCCATTATCGAATTTGTACAGGAAAAAGAGAGCAAAAGACTATTTGGAGCAGCAGTGATAAATTTATCACCCATGGCACAGTGATGTAATCCTGCTGCTGTATCTTGGAAGAGGAATCTGCGCAACCTTTGAAGCATAAGTATGTGTACAGGATCAGTTACCTTTTGCCTGTTTACAGCATGCCAAGGCTAAGTCCTGAAGTAAATTCACAGTCCTCTGCACAGCCATGGACTGCCTCAGGTCCAGCAATAAACAAGCACATTTCATGAGCTAGTAGCTCTGCAGCACAGAAAAGCACAGCCGGCCCAAAATAGACCAGATCTGCATCAGATCTGCATGTCATCCACTGCACTACCCTGAATAGCTCTTTGTGGATACCACTTTTAGAAGTGCAGTCAGACTTGGCTTTGAGACAACACCCGTAGGCCTTTATAAACTTGAAGGGTCTAAAAATAATGTGTTTGGAATAATATACTTCAAGTAAAACCGTGACAACCCACTGGAGCATAGCTCAGTACAGATCGTTTCTTTTGCTGCCTGAGGTGCAGTAAGAAGGAACTAATTGCCTTGATTGTTTCTCTTCCCTAATTGTGTGAATTTGATTTTTAAGATCCTGGTAACAGCTGCATGTACAAGCAATTACAGACTTGAGAACCATTTCCCAAGCTGTTGGGAACAGCTGTTGCTGCCAACAGAAGTTTGCCTGTTCCAGTATACTCTGGGACAAAGGGAGAGCACAACCAGGTTCTCACTTTCCCCCTTCCCCCTGCAGTGGCTGCACTCCAAGCCTGCAGTTTTACTGCTGAGCATGATCTGTGTGCTACTCATGCTGTTAACTTTACGCTGCTATCACAGAAGGAAGGGAAGTTTCACAATCTTCTCTTATAACAAAACCACCTTGTCAGGAAAACAAAAAAAAGCATCTCCCAAATTTTAAAGAAAGGAGGGATTTCCAGGCAGACCTGTTAACACCTTTCTATGTCTGCTTTCTGAGAGATTGTAATTTGACATGGGAAAAAAATCCAGATTGTCTTGAGTTGTTTTGATTCAAATTTAGTCACTTCCCTCCAGATAAACCCCATGAAGCAACTTGAAGCATGGCCTAGCAGTTGTGCTTTCTCACATTTCAGTGTATCTGCTGTGGTTTATGCCACATCTGCAACTCTTGACTTTTGCTTCATGCTTTTTTCAACTGGCTGCACCCTCTGGGTCTATTCTCTGCAGTGCCTTGGGAAACCACAGCCAAGGTCTTGCACCTGCATTACACAGAATTTTCAGCTGTGAATTCTGACATTTACATGTAGTTCTGCTTGTGCTACTTTGGCAATGCAAAGGAACTTCACAATCAAGAATGCAAGAGAAGGAAAATTTATATTTGCTTTGGAATTATGCATAATTTACAAGGCACAAATAAAGAAACTGAAGCAAACAGCTCTTGAATATTATTTCCAGCTGTGTTTCTTCATCTGTGTGACCTTGGGAGAGCAGTATCTGTATTTGAACTTCCATTCATGTATTTGTTCCTTACAATGGCTCTAATGCTTATAAGCTGGTAGTTGTCCAGTGCATGTATGCATGTGTGTGCACCAAACATCTACCACGACAGAAACATCAAGCTACATCATAGAAGAAACCCCAAATTTACAAGCTGAATCTAACTGGACAGGAATATTGACTTGCACAGTGGGAACATAACAACAACAACAACAACAACAACAACAACAACAAAACTATAGTACCTTGTAAAAGTTTTTGAAATTTTCTCTTACTGTCCTTTTCATGATCACAGCTTGATTTACCAAGTGTCTGTTTTCAAGATCTCAGGGACAGCCAGTGAACCCCCTCCTCAGATTTCTAAATCCATGCATGAATGTATGGAGACACTGTCAGGCACCGCCACAGCCAAGCCTTACCTTAGAACCACCACACAAACTAACAAACAGTAGAAATTTTTTATCTGTTAGGATGAATTGTTGAATACTGTAATTTGATAGACATAGCAAATCTTTACTAGGCAAATAATGACTCTGCCACATAAAAATCACAGAATTACAGAATCTTTTAAGTTGGAAAAGGTCTCTGAGATCATCACACCCAACCTTTGACTGATCAACACCTTGTCCGTGTCCAGTCATTTCTTGTACATCTCCAGGGATGGTGACTCCACCACCCCCCTGAGCAGTCCATTCCAATGTTTAACAATCTCATTCCTGAAGAAATTCCTCCTGATGTCCTGCCTGAACCTCTCCTGGTGCAGCTTGAGGCTATTTCCTCATGTCCCGTCACTTAATGTTTAGGAGATGAGCCCAATCCCCACTTGGCTACAGCCTCCTTACAGGGGGTTGTAAAAAGTCATAAAGTGACCCCTGAGCCTTCTTTTTCTCAGGTTAAACAACCACAGCTCCCTCAGCTGCTTCTCATCAGACTTATGCTCCAGACACTTCACCAGCTTCATTGCTCTGGTCTGTACAAAGTGAAACTCCAGCTACGTCACACCACTGCTGCACCTTACTCTTAAAACATAATGATAAAGAAAGACATCAGTGAAGATTATAAAGTCCTGTTGAGGATGGACCACTTCTTTCCAATGTAAGAAATGCCCCTGGTTCTTTGTGTTTTATAAATAATTCACACAAGAGCCTGGTCTTCTGTTCACTCCATGGTAATTGCACAGTGAAGCTCAGCTTCAGATGAGATTAAACACAACCCACTGAAACCCAGCCATTTCTACTGACTCAAGCTGTTACAGTACTTACTACAGAGCAAATAAAACTGGTGTGACTGCATTGTTGGATCAGAGATAGTGGCAGCCATAAAAGGACAGGACACCCCTCCTTTTTTTTTATGGATTCTATTTGTTTCACGAGAATCCACACTTGTAAATCTGAAATGTCAGAGAGCTAAAGAAAACCTGATGAGAGCTATTTTGGGGAGAAGGAACAGAGCAGAGAGGTTTAAGATACAATTTTTAACCATCTTGCTGCATAGCAGGATTCAGACTGACATTAGACAGCAAGGTTTCCCCTTCAGTGAACAGGCAGAGCATATTCAGCCAGCTCTAGCACCCTATGTGGAATAAAGCACTTCAAAATGAAACATTGAATAACACAACCATCACTGAAAGTCTCACATCTGTTAACAAAGGTGAGGACTATTAGTTCCAATTGTTCCTTAATAGGTGCAGTAGATATTGAAAACTTAAAAAAATAGACTATATTTCTTCTACAAAATTTCTAGTTACTCAGTTTCTAGTTGAGCAAAGTAGAAACTGAGGTTTTCACTGCTGTGTACCACACCACTCATGCATCTGAGAAGGATTCTTTATAGCTTTAGAGTAATTCTCTGGAGAAATTCCTGCACAGCTCTCACCCAGTGGGATTTCCAAGAGAACAGCTAGGGATAGCAGCTAAGGCAGCTCAGCATTGTTTTCTTAGGTATCTCCATGAACACCATCCTGTGCAGCAGGACCATGCTTGCTGCAATAACTGTTTTCATCACTGTGCTGAATAGTCATATATGTCTCCAAGGAATAATTTGTTTCCATGGTGTAGAGAGATAAAGAACACAGTTACCAGGAAGCCCACAGCAATGGATCACCCTCCCAGTAGCCTGAAGTTGTTTCTGGGTACCTAGCAAGACAAGAGTCTCTGCTGAGGCAATATCACTGTACAAATTGGTTAGCTGTGGCAACCATGAAAACCAAAGGTGTTGCTAAAACTTGGAGATGTATTGCGGATCGGGCAGAGAGATCTCCTTTGTAATCAGGACTGAGAGAATTTTGTCATAAAACAGGAGAGTCTGATTAGTTAAAGAAGAATTGAAAAGAAAGGAGGAATATAAGTGCTATACATATTCCTGAAAAGAAAAGGACTGTTCCCTGGACATTGAATGCAAGGACTTCTTCATGACCAGTAAGAGTAGACTGAGAGGAAAAGTGATCAAAAGAAGGTTAAGACGTTGTCTGTAAAGAGGGTAGAAGACAACGAATAAATACATTAAGAGAGCTGAATATATAAAAATAAGAAGAGAGAGAAACGAAAGGATGAGAGAAGAGGAAGGGCAGACTTGAGTTCCTTAGTCTGGGCAGGGCACAATCTGGTTGGTTAAGTGGGATGGTTATTGTAGAACATGCCTGCTCTTAGGACCACACCTGACCCAGGGATATCTCAGACAGCAGTTAACCGAGCTAGTCTCTCTGGACTAGGAATTATATTGAACAGAAAAAATATGTACTACATTTTATTTATACTGTGTTCCAGCAGAGACAAATAAATATAAGCATATTGTTTTTCTGAATGCTTGTTTCCCTCCAGCTGCTGCACATCTGAGGAACATTAAAACACCTGGAAGAGTCATATCGTTCTGCTGTGTTTGTACGGCGTGAGAAGGTCATGCTTCCCACTCAATTTCCAGCTAGTACTACAGTCTGAAGAATAATTAAAAATAATGGTAACTTCTTAAATTGCCTACAGAGCTTCATTTAATCTCTCTGCTGAACTGCAGTATTTTCCATTTAAATTCATGATGCAGAACAGGATGTGAAGGATAAACAGAAAAAATTACTGAATACTCAGAAATCAAAGGGACAACATAGCGTGCCTTCTGAGTTGTTCCTTCTAGTATCTTGAAAGGTCTGTAAATTGGTTCTCTCAATCCTTTTTTGAATGTGTCTTTTATCTTCACCGTGCTGTCAAATTTTCCATTGCAATCACCTCAAAATGTGGAAGGTCACATAGATATTTCTGACACGGGCAAAAAAAAGTATTCTTTCAACTCATACATACAATACAAAATTTTCTCTAGAATAAGCCAGAGTATATTGTAACAAGGCAGAACACTGACCTCTGTATGTTGTAATTTAAACTGGTGCTCAGGGCCCAACACTTTCAGTGAGATATCTATCTGCACTTGATAAATGCCTACATTGTTTGTTATTGTTATTTCTTAGAAGAAAAAAAAAAAAACAAAGATAAAAACAAAGCAGAAAAAAGGAAAAAGTAGTCCTACTTCTGATTTCACTGGGGTGAATAGAGTAATTTTTACTGATTATAAAGTCATGAGGTGAAATAATTAATATATAATCACTGTTTGGCACTCATCTTGCCAGTTATGAAGCCAGTGGCTAGATGGCAGCACTTGACTGCACACTCTTACAAGAGTGGGTTGCCTGCAGGTCCAAGACAGGTTTGAACTGACACTGCCCATGTTGCATCTGCTATTTGAAGCAAAAACCAGATCTTATTTCAGCTTGTTTCAGTCTGCAATAGTGGAAAATATGCAGCCTCCACCAAATCATTCCTTGAAGCTTTGATGCTTTATCTGAGAAGCCAAGAGCTAAAACAATTGTTTTACTTTTTCTCAAGCTATGCAGGAAGGCCACTCAGAGCCATGGTGTTCTGCTCAGATATGCATGCACACACGTATACACACACTGACAGAGGGTAATAGAAGAAAAATTAATATGTAACCCTGAAGTGCTTTGTAGTAATGAAGGTGGGGAGGAGGGAAGAAATACAGAAGGTATTGCTTTGGCAGAGATTCTCCCTTTGTTGTTCAAGTGGAACTAAAGATACACTGGTATGGTAACCTCTCTGTACGAAATGGTCACAGTATATGCAAGCCATTAGCTGTAGTAGATTCATAAAAACAGCCTGTTCATACATTTCAGAGCAGGTTTACTCTGTCATGATTTTAAGAGGAGAAAATTGTATATGTTTATACAGATCCCACCACAATTCAAGACAGGTTTCCCACTGAATTCAACAGCAGGAGCAACTAACAAGCTTGTGGAATCAACTATCTCTATGCACATGGATCCCAAAGTGCTCACAAATGCCTGTAGGGTTTGAATATGTTTTTAATATTTGTCATGATTTTGTGGGAAAAAAAATCTTGTTTTGTGTAAATAAATGCAGCAGATTATATACCTATGTCTGCTTTGACAAATATTTTTTTTTCATATCCTGGATATTCATGCTTCTATTACTTACAAATATTTTCAGAGACTAATGTTTGAATTCCTATATCCACAAGCTGGCTCTTGGAATTCAGACTTTTCCTCCTTTTAATTTTTGTTCTGTGGTTCCTGAATAATTCCATTTGTAGTACTCTGAAACATCCATAGATAATTATCAGTACAGACTGCTCACCATCAGAATTGTGTAATATAGACATGGAAGAAGTCTTGAATGTTGACGGGAGTCTTTTCTCTTTCCTAAAGTGTTTTATTTTGCACAACATTTCTTTCCCTTCTCTCCCCCTGAAATATTTGTCTTGGGTCAAAGAAATTGACAATAACACATAAGTAAGCATAAGTTTTTGAAATGGCTTGCAGACCAACTTTGTTGTGTCCTCCAGCAACAGGTACTGTTCACTTTGATTTAGAGAACTGTTTGATATCTTCACATATGGAATTGTGTGGGATTCTCATTCCTATTCTTGTTGATTTTTCAGCATCTATTTGTGACCAATTGCTAATAATAGGCTCATTAGAAAGCAAGCTGTGTTTGTTACACACTGTAGTATCCCAGTTGTTAGATCTTACTGCTAATTTCATAGTATAAGAGAGAGATGTGTGCTTGGTCCACATGGTTACCTTGCTGCTGATTTTTAGTATTTGTGAGGGATGACAATAATTCTTGAAAAGCATATTGGAAAATCTTCACATTGATGGTGCAGGACTCTAAAAATATAATACTTGGATGACTGAATTTTTCTGTTGCTGCTTAAATTTTTTGAAGACTAGAAATTTTGATAAAAGTTGCAGTTTGGTAGCAACTGATCATCCTACAGTGCAAACAAATCATCTTTGGAAAAAAAATCTTAATATGTAAGTGGAGTATAAAAAAGAATCACAGGCTGGGTATGAAAATAAAAGCACGACCACAGGAGAGACAAAGAACCATGTTCCCAAACAGTCCACAATAGTTACATTTTCTTTGAATTCACATGTAATATGCATATCTTAAAATATTTGTAATAGACTGCAGACATCAACTGCTCTGTGAAAAAAAATCTCTAATTTTCTGCATTATGCCTTGATTAATAGAATTGTCCAATAGTTTAAAAATGTAGTTTGTCTGGAAAACGGCGTTGATACGTGCATAAAATGGATCACTAAGAAGTAGAAAGTGAACTTAAGGAAGCTGTAACAGTGCATATATCTCTGCTGAGTTTATGGCCAGAACCCAAAGTCAGCCAAATTCCAGCCTCTCTCTTAGAAGGAAGTTATGAAAATGAGGAGGAACGATGAAAAACCCCAATGCTTCAAAAACAAAATCTGGTCAGAAAGCTCTTCTTCTTTCTTTCCATCTTGGAAATGGTTTGGCAATTTGAATTTCTGCCATCATTTGCCAGGTGTCAGGAAGAGATAAAAAGCACAGAACAGAATGCAAGAAAGACAAAAAGCAGAGCTGAGCAGTGTTTTCCACTTGTCTAGGCAAAATTACTCTGGTATTTGGGAAAGCCAATAGGAAACTTTCAACACAGACATGAGGAAAGAGGCAATTCACTTTTTGAAACGTGTGGACTGGAAACTTGCTGCCATCCAGTGGCAGTAGATAACTGTTTCCATGAACTAGCCCTTGGAATTCAGTGCGAGCCTGCCACCCTATCTATAGACAGACGGGGTCTGGGACTCCTGGGTTCTCATGAGAGGAGCTTGGGGTGTACAGCACACAGGCTGAGGCACAGCCCACTGAAAGGGAGCATTAAAGGTGAGGGTGAAGACCCTGCTAAAACCGAGTGGTTAATCTTCCCTTGTTGCACCTCTCTTTAAGAAAAATGCCAGAAGTCGCATACAAAATTTGCTATTCAAATGTTGTTCAAGACCAAATACATGCAGAATTGCACTTAGTATGCACATTTTCCTCACCATATTGAAGCAGGACATCTGTTAGGGGTTAAAAGTGGCAGACCAAATGCTCGCTGTCTGGCAGGTCACTTCACAGACATAAAGTTGTATTGGTCATGAGAAAAAGTAATTTCAAAGTATTCTTTTATTGTAAAATTTAAGTACTCTTTTGAGGGTTATTTTGGGATGAAGACAGAGGTGCATACTCTGCTACATCAGACAATTGAGGAATTCTTCTGTAAGAATAAAAAGCAAAATTTAAGCATCATAAGAAATTTGTGTCATGAACAGCCAGGCAGTGTTAAGCACAACAGTGGTATAGGTGGAGATTTCTTCCACTGGTAAAGGTGCTGATTTAAAGAAACACGGGTAGAGTTACAAAAAAACCCAAAAACCGAAAAAGCTCAACAAAATAGAAGCAACATACAGCATATAGGAATTAACTTAGAGAAAAAAAAGTTTCTTTTGCATGAGAAAGTCAGTCTCTGAATCTATTTTACTTTGTAGCTCCTATTCATTTTGTTCCATCACCTGATGTCCAGTTGACTTGCATACTGAGCTACTCAATTTTTTCCTAAACAAATTCTTCTTCCTGAGCCCTCCAAAAAGAGCTATAAAATGTGGTCAGTGATACCAGCCTGGCTGAGAAAGAAAGTGGTTTTTTACCTTTCTATAAGAACTTCCAACAGATAGCCTTTCCAGGCTGCTGACTGTAGGAAGGATTTTGTTCTCTCTCTTGCATCATCAATATGCAATTGAATCTCTCACATTTTTCCAGAATTCATTACTTCACCTTCTATTGTTCAAAATCTTCACGTAATAGCAAAAGGAACCTTTAGAGGTGCAAAGACTATATCTAAGAGAAAACTCCAAAAGTGTCACGGACATAATATACTACAGAATATGAATGCCATGATACAGTACTGAAGTGGAATGGTGAAGAATGCCCTTTGACTCTCATCCTGGAAACACCTAGCCAGTTTCAAAAACCTTTTACATCAGCAGTTGCTTATTATCCTGCATTGAAACATACCATAATGATTTTTGGTATGTGAAAGCCTTCAAAATATATTCATCTTGTCTGCCAGAATTTTGAATGCTGAAAATAGCATGTCATAAATTTTAACAGAAGGCTATGCATAAACAGCACACTCTCTCAATATACATAAATATCTTTTATTTACATAGGCAACTATTTTTTTTGCCATATGTTTCTATGCCATTTCAATGCTGTTAATATCTGGAAATGTTTAATATTTTGGGGAAATATTAAATCCGGTAACAATAGCATTGCGTGTACTTTGTAATCCCAGCATACAATCCTGTTCTTTAATCCAGTGCTTTTCTATTACTTTAAAAAATCATTCATGATAGGAGTATTTCATGGTTACCAACAGGCTATATTTATTATTATAACTGAGGACTCTACATACATTGTTGCACAAAATTATAATGGACCAATCAACAAAACTATACAGTTTGTATGCAACTGTAAATAGCACTTTAGCGGAAGTTTAACACACTGTGCATTAGTTGTCTTATTAAGGTGACAACTTAAAATGATTACTTCATGTGAGTACAAAAATGCAAACTTTCATTCAAGGCATACACAAACACACAAAAAGGATTGTTATACATGCCACAGGTCTAAAATAAACATCAAACCCCTCCACCCCAAAACAAGATAAATGAGTAAGTACCAGCACTCTTAGCAACCACCAGTGTTACCACATTCGAAGTGTTATCTCTAGCAAGAAGCAGAGAAATACAATCTGAAGAAATGCCCTTAGCTTGGAGTTTTAGATTTAATGCAACTATGTCACATGAACTCCATGTTTTTGTTTGGCAAGAGTGAAAGAGTTATATCACTATAGAAGCACTTGACCAGTGTATTACCACCAATTCCTGAATCACTATATAAAGTAACTGTGCAATAGCTGACTGTTGAAAGAAATAGTGTCTTTACATCAAAAGGTGATATACAACCAAAATTCAAGTATTTACTATTAGACTGTAATTAATTCTGACCTTCTATTCCTGTGCACTAGATAAAGCAGATGAAGCATATTTTTTTTATTTTTTCATTTTTATTCTTCCCTTTGCCCTGTGAAAAAGTGCAGAGGGAAGAACTAAAGTGTAGGTGCAATCCTACATCTACAGCAGTTGGTGACAGGCATGTGGGTACAACTGTCTGCATCAAGATGACTTCTGGATTTCCAACACGCAGCCTCAATGCTCTCAGGTAACTCCCATCTCTACACCTGAGAGACTCCTGCTGTGCCCCTACTTTTATTTGCACCATTTTCACCAGCTGTCAAATCTGTTGCTCAAGGAGAAATGTTATGTTCTTTTCTGCATGTGAGCACCCGAGCTGCACAGTGTTATCTCTGGACAATCAGGAGATAAAGGGTGGAACAGTTCCTCTCTCGTACCAGGTTTTGGGACGGTCTGGAGAGACATTTACACTTCTGTCTCAGCACCACTGAAGAACTGCTGAAGACTTTGTAAGCTTGAAAGACACTTGTTTACAAAAAACATAATTCGGATTAAGTAAATTAAAAAAAAAAATATCCTCTTACAGTATTTTAATTACTGCCTAGATTAATTTAAAAATAATATGAAATACTAAAGGTCTTTTTCTAATTAAAAATACTTTTTCTCCTGTTATCAAGTTAACCTCAAGACAGGAGTTAAACATAGGGGACCATAAAGTTTGGTGAAAAAATTCTACTACCTACAGAGTTATGAAAAAGAGTTCAAACTCTAACAAAATTAGTAGCACGCATGATCACAAAGAAAAAAAAAGTAATGAGAAATCTGAGATCTGTCTCTCAAAAAAAGTTTTCATAGATTTTGGTGCAAACACAGCACATTCTGTGAACATGGGGAATGAGAATGTGGAAGCAGTTTTACCACCACTGCAAATTAATTGAGACAAGATGAAAAACTGAAATGTGAAAAACAAGGCCTGTGTATCATTTTTTAGCCCTCCAGCGCCCAGATACTTCATGCTTTGAAAATGACCAAGTACAGCAGGGACTGTGCTTTCGACAAAGAAAGGAAAAGAATTAAAATTAGGCTAGTCCTCTTCAAAGTGTATCTACAACCAGCGCTACCATAGCCTACCACTATATTAATACATGAACATTTTTATTTCCCTGAATATAAGGGAAAATAAACCACCAGAAAACACACTTGTAAAAAGATGAAAGCATTGGAAAACTACAAAGTAAGCAAGGACTGCGTGTTTGTATATATAAATCTTTATAAATACTCACATAGAAATGATTGTGATTTTTTGTTCATTGGTTTGTTTTCCCCAGATCAAAGCAGAACACAATGTATTCTTTCAAATGGGTTTAGAATGAGGAAGTATGAGTATGATTGACAAAACAAATGACAGAGGAAAAGAACAGTGAAATTTTATTTCCTTGGCAAGTGGAAGTACAGAGATGTTACTGTAGCACTCACTGTTCTTACCTTTTAGATGTTAATTCATCATAAATTAAAGCATAACTACAACAGTGGTGGAATTTAACACACAGCTTATATTTTCAAATACTTAAGTTTATTTTTCTTAATAGTATCCCCACTTTACGCAGCCTACAAAATGCGCTTGCTGAAGAAAATGCATCTGCTTCTGAAAATCGTAATAGCAAGTGTTTTGGGCTGCTCAAAGAAGTAGTCCTGAAATTTCAGATGTTAAAGCTTTCTCCACAACCACATGTTCCTTTGATGTTTGGATTATTGAAGACAAATTCACTGGACAGTTTGTCTTCTACATAGTCCATTTCAGTTCCTAGAAGTGTCAGCTGTGCCTTCTTTTCAATAAACACTCTAACCCCTTGAAAGGAACAGAAAACCAGAAATTACATACAACAAAACCATCATTCAATTTGAAATTCTCTTCTGACCGGTAATTAAAAAAAAAGGAAGCTAAGACTACAACTTGGTTTCCCTGGCCTAATGTGGGGCACTTTCATCACTGTCTTCATTCTACCTGTAGAAGTCTGACAGAATTCTGGAACTGTTACTTATGTGTGCACATGAATGTCTTTTCTTTTGACAGGGGACAAAAAAAATGACACTGAGGGAAATAAGCTGTAGAAAAGGGCAACAAATCTCCCCTTGAGTGCACAATTCCCATGCATTACGGACAGTAACCCATTTCATTGGGTTACTGTCTGTAATGTCAACCCATCACTTTAAGCCCTTCTTAAAGTCTGTGAAGCCAACAAAATGCACAAAACTTTGACAATATAGATTTCTTCTCTCAAAATGACCAGGTTTCATTCCCCCACCACAAAAGCTTGTGCTGCTGCACCAGAAACTCACCATCTTGAACTACTTCTTCATCAGAGTCTCCTTTTGATTTTGTATATTCTAATGTGTAAGAAAGTCCATTGCATCCCCTTGTACGAACACCTACTTTCACACCTACCTAAAGAAAAAGAAACAATGAAAACCACCACATGCATGACTTCCTTTTTAAAACCTATCAAGTTACATCAAGTTAAAAAGTATGCAGAACAATGAAATGCTGACCTTTATTTTTTTCCACTGCCTAAATGCAGAAATGAATTACTGTAACAGATAAGAAGTACCTTTCTTTTTTCTTTTATCAATTTAACTGCCAAGGTAAAAAAAAACCATCTGATGCTTGCTGGAATGGATCATGCCATATAGTATGTTAGGTTTTTGAAGTAACAAACCATTGGCACACCTGTAGGAATGAGGTCTCAAAAAGAAAGTCAAATTTCAAAGACAGGTACTTTTGTAACTTCAAATTACAGTTTACTCAGATGCTAATTCAGGTACAATGACAAGATTATACATAGCAACATAATTATGAAGCTGTGAGGCCAAAACAAGGGCGGTTACTAGATTATCATAGAACTCTTGTAATGACACCACCACTTGAAACCAAAGTTCTGAAAAACGTACTTTGATTTTTCATTAATTGCCAGCCTCACTTAAGAAGCAAACCCCTCCCTAAATCAAGTATATGTGCATGTGTACTGTTTTAACCAAAGCCAACTTAGTCAATGTTTGTAACATTCACAGCATTCAACAAGTCTGACAAAAAGAGCATCCATATATGGAAAAAGCTGAGAAGTTTTAACAAAGTAGAAAACTATTTGTAAGAATCTTTAAGAAGTACATATATCACTATCTATACACCAGTGCTTCTTAACTGAAGAGGCAGATTTTATCATCTATGTCTATACATTGTGATAAAAATGTATCAAAATGTAACATTTCTCATCACATGGACTCTCCAGACAAACTGCATCAGATCCTGTCACATTAAACACCTTTCTCTACAGGAACTGTTACAAATAATGGGTTGGAAAACGCAAACACCATTTACAGCCAGGAAATGACTGACAATATAAATTGTAGGCCCAGGGCTTCCTTAGGATGGTTTAAAACATTAGAACAAATAAATCTAGTTAGTTGCAAACATGCAGGAAGCAAAATAAACAATGGCCTTAGTTGATAAAAGAAATATTCTTGAAACAATACTGTAAAACAAAACTAATGCTTGTTTTTACAATGGTTATAAAAGAAGACTCTGTGTGTCTTTTCCTCAAGAAGATGACAAACTCATTATCTGGTGAAACACTGGTTACTTAAAAAACACATTGTCTGGCAAGTTGTCTAAGATTTAGATGTTCTCCAATGCATATGAATATAATTTTACTATTGCATACTTCACAATGAAAATTCCTACAAGAACTTAAATAACAGCTGAAGAGCTCTCTTGCTATCAGAAATCACTACTATGCCACACTAATGGGTTTCATTAAAATGCAGCTCAAAAATATCTGAAGCTTAAAGTTTTTCCAGCTTTATTAATCTCAACAGTAACTGTATAGTGAAATGTCATTACAGTCTGTTGCTTCCTTCATTTCATTTTATAACAAGACAAAGCTGGATATGCAAATAAGCTTATGCATTCCCCACCAAAGAAGATGTTAACATCTCTAACAAACACCTCAGGGTTCAGTTCAAACCTCTAAGCTAGAAATGCTTTGCAATCATGAGCTGTGCTAATACCTTAGCATACCCTACAGACTGACCCTGTCTACACTTACATGGTCAGGTTTATCTTTCAGAAGCTCTTTTATCTTCTGGACAGCAGAAGGGGTCTGAAAGACAAAAGCATACATATACGTTTGATTTTGTTTTGTTTATTTGCAGTGAGTGCTTACATGTATTGAAGACGCCTGTAAGATGCTGTAAAACAGATGTCTGCTCCATCTAACTGACACAGAGCACACCAGCTCTCCTCTCCTCACCCACACAGCCAGCAAACAGGTATCTCAAGAATTCAATCCTTAATCCTTAACAGTGGGGTTTTGGCTGTTAGAACATCAGAATGGCTTCGGATGGAAGAGAGCCTCAAAGATAATCTAGTTCCAACACCCCTGCCATGAGCAGGGACAGTTGGCCAAGTTGGTCAAGGCCTTATCCAAACCGGCCCTGACCACATCCAGAATTTCCCTGGGCAACCCGTTCCAGTGTTGCACCTCCCTCACAGTAACAAATTTCTTACTAATACCTCATCTAAATCTCCCCCTTGTCTTATCACTAAGAGAAGAAGTGATCACTAAGATCACTCATCACTCCCGATGAGGAGTCCTTCTCCAGCTTCCCTGCAGGTCCCCTGAAAATTGGTTGCCATAAGGTCTCCAGACAACCTTCTCTTCTTCAAGCTGGACAGCCCCAACCTTCTCAATCTGTCTTTGTAAGGGAGCTGGCTGCAGTCCTCTTACCAATTTTGTGGCCTCCTGTGGACTTGCTCCATGACCTTCTTATGTTGTAGACCCCAGAGCTGAATGCACAGCAGAGCAGAGCAGAGCAGCAGAATCCCCTCCCTGGCCCTGATACCCATGCTGCTTTGGATGCAGCCCAGGATACAAATGGCTTTCCGGCTGCAAGTGCTCATATCTGGCTCATGTCCAGCCTCTCATCAACCATCAGACTTAACTCTTTCTTCATACGGCTGCTCTCAACCCATTCTTCACCTAACCTGTTGGTGTGCCTGGTATTGCCCTGACCTAGGTGCAGGACCCTGCATTTCATTTTGCTGAACTTCATGAAGTTTGTATCAGCCCACCTCTCAAGCCTGTCAAGATCCATGTTGCTTCCTTGCAAAATTTCCCCCCAAAATCACAACCCTAATTCAATCAAGTAGCTCTGTTCTTGTAAAAATTTTGTTGTGTACCTATTACAGACAAAAATTAGTTAGCTACAGATGGCTTATTGTCTACTTCTGTCTCCCTATTAACCCTAAGGGAGCCTTTAACTTAACAGCAGATAAAATTCACCATTTATGCAGATCTAGTTGATGCAGAAATGCAAGAATACAATGCAAACGTCAAAATTTCCATTACATCCCCACAAGTTTCTAAGACACCGAGAAAAGCATTAGTGAAGTTCTTACTATGAGCCGAATTAAACACAGAAAGCAAATGCCAAGTACACTTGCAGTAGAAAATAATTTCTAATTACCACTACCACTCTTGTTAGAGACCCTCTACTGAGCAAGAATTACCTGCTCTGACAAACGACTGAACTTGTGTGCACTCGATCTGCCCCTGTTCCTGCGAGGAATTGACCGTACTTTTCTCTGCAGTGATCCCTCTCAGAGTCAGAGGCTGGAAAAGACCTCTGAGATTATCGAGTCCAACCTATGACCGAACACCATGTTTTCCAAGTTTGTCCTCTACAGCACGGGCGCTAGTACAGAACGCACGCACTTTATTATTAACAACAGCATGTAATGCCTTCTTGGAAATAACCAACGAGACAGCCTCGGTAGATAACGCATTACCCTTTTTCAAAACAATTTAATCAAATACTCTTTTTTAGGGTGTCTATGCGACAAGGCCCCACGCTCGCAGGGGCGGCACCGGTGCTGCCCCGGAACTCTGCGGTTCCGCAGACGGAGCGGCGGAGCGCCGGGCCTGCTCTCAGCGGCACTGGCCAGAGTAGGAGATACCGCCTCTCGACTAGGCAGGGGGAAGAGGAGCCCCCTGCAGCCTGCCCGCCACAGCCGCCCCGCTGGGGTTACCGACGCCCGCGGATCCCGGCCCGGCGCTGCCCGGCCGAGCGGGCACAGCCCAGCGGGGAGGCCCGTTCCCGCCCCTGTCCCTGTGCCGCCCCACTGCCCGGGCCGGAGGGGCCCGTGGCGCAGCTCCCGCACCCGCGAGGTGCCGCGGTCCCCGGGTCCCGCCCGCTGCCCGTCCGCACCACTGACCAGCGTGAGGGCGGCGCGGTTCGCCTGGATCCTGCGCTTGCTGACGGCGCGCACCGTGGCGCGCACCACGGACGAGGCCATGGCCCGGCGCCCTCGGCCACGGGCAGCGCCGCCCACACGCCGTGACGCCACCGCGCATAGGCCGCGAGCGGGGACGGGCGGGGGCGGCTCCACCCCGGGACCGGCGCCCGGTCCGGCTCCGGCCTCCGCCCCAGGGCGGGGCTCCGCAAGCAGCGGGGCTGCGCGCCGAGATAAGCGGCAAAGGGAGCCGGGACGCCCTGCCCTTCAGCTGCCCCTGCGGAGGCCGCGGCAAAACAGCCTCCCAGGTGTCACAAGGAAAGGCGAGGTTTTTCTGAAACCCTTTAATGATTGGTCTGTTAGCGCTCTTGAAGGTTCAAGTTAACAGGTTACGGAATAACAATTTTATTAATTCAGAATGCTAGGGGTTTGGAATGGAGCTTGAAGATCACCTAGTCCCGACCGTTTTGCTGTGGGCAGGGACACCTCACACTAGACTAGGTTGGTCAAGGCCTTATCCAGAACTTCCCTGGGCAACCCATTCCAGTGTGCACCTCCCTCACAGTAACAAATTTCTTTGTAATACTTAATCTAAATCAGCCCCTTGTCTTAACACTGATGAAGAGTCCTGATGAAGAGTCTCCAAGTTCCCTGTAGGGCCCCTGCAGATACTGGAAGGTTGCAGTGAGGTCTCAGATAACTTTCTCTTCTTCAAGCTGAACAGCCCCAACCTTCTGATCCCTTCTTCATAACGGAGGTGGCTGCATTCCTCTTATCAATGCAGAGGAGGCCACACACTCAAACAGTTCCATATCCTTCTGGAGGCCTCAGGGCTGGATATGGTGGTCCAAGTGGTGTCTCACAAGAGGGGCAGAATCCCCTCCCTGGTCCTGCTGCTTTAGATGCAGCCTAGAATTCTGACATGTTAAGGTTCAAGGACTGCTGGTGAGAGTAGCTGACTGGAAAAACATATTCAAAGCAATATATTAATTCAAAGCAATGTATTAAAAAACTCTAATCCCTAACAAAAGTGAGCTTGAGACAATCATTTACCATCATAGAACACTATTCTTACCCCAGAGTTGTCTCCATAGGGGCAAAGAGAGTTTGAGCCTGTCAACTGATTCCAGAAGCTACAGTGGAGTCTTTACTAGCTTCTCACCCTTGTGAATTCACTTTTGTACTATCTTCTTCTGTTTAGATGGAGCTTAAGTGTCTGTAGCCATATAGCTTACCCAATGAGGGGTGGTTGTATGTTGGGGGCAGGTAACTCAGAATATATAATGTGTCAGCCTAAGGAGGGTGATTTCACAGAAGCCGATTCCACAACAGGACATTCTCCTTTATCTCTGTCGGTTTTCAGCTGCTATACAAGCTGTTCAGCAGCCAGAAAGGACCACAAAGTTTAAGGCAAGAGCCTTGCTACAATGAATGCTATTCCACCCACCTTAAGCATGTATAGTGAGTCAGGTATGCTGGCCACAGTCCATCCTGGGAGTAGTAATCCTATTTTCCTCTATAATTTCTATACTGTTATCTTTTTACCCCCAAGCATTTTCCCACACCAGGGAACAATGGAGGCCCATGAGTACATAGTCTGTCACCTACAAAATACAGGAACAGAATGTGAATACTTGTTGACCATCACACTGGCAAGCATTTAACAATGCATATGGCTATTCAATAGGAAGCTTTGGTCAGCAGGCAAAATCTATGTGCAGTGTGATCCAGTTTGGACAAATCCCTGAGAGAAGTGCACGGGACCTGGAATCAGTGACTATGATCCATCACAGACAATGCATTGTCTGCCCTCCTACTGACCAGGATTCCTGCCCTTTCCTACAGGTTCATGCCGGTCTGGGGCTGAGTGAAAGGATGGCCATGCAGTGGTCAGGGCTCAACTGCACTTCTTTATTTATCCCTGCTTGGTACAGAAGCATCGTGTGAGGAGAGCTCAAAAGCTGCTGGATGAACTGAGCTGCCATTCCCCAACTCCTGGTGGCTACAGCAACATGACTTGCAAGAAACCCCAATAGCCTTGGTACAGGGACACTCTTGGCATTACTTTAAGTATGCTGGCTACATCAGAAGGTAAACAAGTACTTATTTTTCATTTTCACATTCCAGCATTCTTAAATATGCTAAATACTTTAAATCGCTGTTTATGAAGTCCAAGCACAAGAACATTGGGTCTCATCACCTCACTCCCTGATTCTGGGCTTAGTAGTTCTGAAGAGCTTGATAGTAAGTAAGATGAGTTATGGTTTTTTTATATATATAACTATGCTACTGCTCTTTACTGAGGCACAGTACTACTACCTCAAATATAAAGATAGCAGGTGTGTAAAGAAAGTTGCATTTTTCTTTAGCTACAAGAAGGGTGTCTTCAAATGTAATTCATGCACACTGAGCATGGTTCTCAACTAAACTATTCCTACTTAGGGGTGTGGGCTTTAATGGATTATTGAAGTCAGTACACTTGAAGGGGGGAAGCTTGTGTACAAATGCAGCTAATACCTTAATCATTCACACTCACCATGCAGGCACAAAGGATGCTTCCAATCATCATTCCTTAGTCCCCTGTCTGATGAATCAATCTGTGCATGGAAGACTGAGCATGGACTAGAAAAACAGACTTCTCCCAGAGAAGATAAATGCAAAAATCAGTTTTAAAATCTAATTAATTCAAGTGAGTAACAAGAAATATTGATGTTATCAGCGGAAGAAAAAGTCAACAACTTTCCATGCTAGAAAACTTCCATTCTAAGCAGCTATTTCTACGCCTAGAAACTTGCTAATGAAGGTAATTTTTTATATGGCTTCTGTGGCTCTTAGAAAAATGTGAAGATGTTTATAAAAGAAATTGCTGTGTATTAAATAAATTTAAGTAAAATTTTAACATACAGGGAAACAGTTTTAAATAGAGCTATGAAACTAATCTCACCAGAATAGTAAGATTAGGGAAAATGGATGTGTGTGATCTAGTAGTTAAACACCTAAATGACATTGACTTACCTGTATAAGAAAATTAACTGTGTTGCAAACCCAGATGAAAAACTTGATCTTTCTCAGCACTGATAACCTACTATTCACAGCATAAAACATATTTCAACTTTGGAAACTCAGACATCAAAAGCATGTGAAATTCATGTGAAGTATGATGACAGCACTTTTTTTCTAATAAAAAAGGCAGCATAAATAAACAACTGTGTGTCTCTTCATATCATTAAGAAAGACAGAGTATGCACCTGGTTCAGAAGAGGTTTATACACTTCATTTCCACCAGCAAAATTGGAATTAACTCTGAACAGAAAGCTAAATAAAGCACAAAGATAAAATGCTTGAAAATGTGTTTAGGAAAGAACACAGAAGAAATTATTTGTGAAAGCAGCACATCTAAAAGCTCAGATAGCTGACTTCAAATGGGTGAAAACCAAAACAAGACTTAGGATGCTTGTTCCCTAAGACCCCTTTGGCAATTCTAGCTTTCAAATTCCATAAAAGTAGATTGATAGGGAAAAAAAAACCTGAATATGATGGTTCTAAATCCAGATAATTATAGTAAGATAACATTAACTCTACATTTATGTCTGGAATATTGAAAACTACAACCTCAGGAAAAAATAGAGAAACTTAAGTCTGATTTTCACTTTTTTTTTTAAATTTATTTCAGATTCATAAATTAACAGTGGTTTCAATTTCAACATGTAACTAATTCTTTTCTGAACAAGATAAGATGGTACATTACCACCTCTGGAAGGACTTCAAGTAAAGTAAAATCCTGCTACGAATTAATGTAAATTCTTGACTGGTACAAGGATCTTCTTCACATTCTATGAAAATGGACGTCTATTTTTCCCCAGTTGCTAATATAATACCTCTGTTTCTTAAAGCAGTTTTGTTGTATCCCCAAGGCCTTGAAAAAGATTCTTAGCAGCAACAAAACAGGACTGACCTGTTACCTAGTCTTTCTTTCTTTCTTCTTGAATGCGAGCACAGCAGCAAATGAACTCCCATAAAATCACAGAACAGAAAACAACCTCATAAAATCTGAGTGGCATTGCTTATCCAAAGATTGTTTTACATATGATGGACTAGTGTCTATGTCTTTAGTTCTCTGGAGAAATAAAAAAGAATATACCGGTCTACAAACATCTCGAACACTTGCACAAGGATTCAGTAAACAATCAACATTAATAAATATCATTTGCTCCTTCAAAAGATTCATTTTTGAAGAAAATATAATTTATTTGGCTAGCACATAGTTTTAGTGCAGTTTAAAATGGGCAGGTGGAACAACAAAACCCTGAATACAGTCCATTTTTAGTAACTGCCCTTTTCTAAATTCATTACCTAGTAAACAAATACAAAACATCATGGCTTTCTATTAAAATGCTCAAACAATCTATTAAAGAGCAGGGGTCTGTATGAAAATCCACAGTGGCTTGTACTAGCAATCTAAAAGAAAACACCCATATTTTCATTGAACTTAAGCTGAAGGTTGTCTATGCTGCTGTCCTGTGAACTCAGATGCTTTAGCCAAAAACATTTCTTTCAAGTGAACGATGGACCTGTGTCGCAATTTGTCAGTGCTAATATCCCTCATGATTCTTGCTGGGTCCTCTTCTGTGAGGCTTTTCCCTGAGCCATGTATTTATTGGAAAGGCTGCCTAAATTGGGAGGAAGAAAGCAACATGCTTTAAAGGTATTTAAAAAAAATAAAAAGACATAAACCAACTGAAACAAAAAGATGGGAGAAAATTACTGTTAAGTCAAACTATAATGAAAGGATATACAGATCAACTTAAGATCATTACCTGCTGAAGGACAGAAGGAAATAACAAAATACAAAATGGAAAGGAGGCATTTTCTTGAACTAAACACCTAATGACAAACTACTTTGTGTTACAAGCCTTCCAGTGAACACAAAAAAATCCAATGTGTCTTCCCAACAAAACTGATAATTTTATTTTAGATACTTAATTGCAGACAAGTCTTTCCAAACTTCAGTAAACTAATTAGGTCCCCCTCCAACTGCAGAGAGATTAGTGTATTATATACCCATGCTGCTGGAAAGGTTTGCAGAGTCATCCTGGAAATTCTAATTAAAACAAAAGCAGCAGTTCTTAAAATCTTCATTGTACTTGTTAACAAGTGTGTGAAATTACTGTAAGGAAGCTACATTGTTAATCACACATTTAAAGCAAAACATCTCTGACTGAGAAAGCATACATAAAGGCCTTTATAGTACAGTATCACTGCTACTTCTAAATGCAGTTTTAACTTGTTTGCATTTTGGCAACTCAGACTAAGGATGTGGTCTGATAATCTCTATGTTAGTTTATTGTATATAATTCTAGACAATTACTGCAAGAAAGCCCCACAAGAAAGCATTCCATGTTTTGTCCCTGAAGAATCAGAGAACCCCATATAAGTTAAAACAGGACAGATTGATATAACTCCACCATACCCTGCTGCAAAATAAATCTACTAGAGTCAATGATAAAAAGGCACAGAAATGTTATGCCCAAGATTTGCTTCCAAAACAAAACTCAAAAACTGTACATTTTCCAGATTAAAAAAATAGGTGGCCTCAGCCCATTCAGCCCATTCAAGCTGCCACTGTGTTCAGCAAATGAGCTGAACATGATGAGGAATCATACAATTATAGAACAATCTGGGTTATCATTTAGTCCAACCTTCCTGCTGTGGGCAGGGACATCTGAACTAGATCAGGTTGCTCAGAGGTCCATCCAACCTCACCTTGGATGTTTTCAGGGATGAGGCATCCACCATCTCTCTGGGCAACCTATGCCAGTGTTTCACCATCCTCGTTGTAAAAAACTTTCTTCTTTAATCTAGTCTTTCAGTTTTAAACCATTACACCTTACTATTGCAACAGTCCCTGCAAAAAGTTTGTTCCCACCATTCTTACAGGCCCCTTACTAGAACTGAAAGGCCACAATATGTCTTCCTTGAAGCCTTCTTTTCTCTAGGCTGAACAGCCCCAATCCTCTCAGCCCCTCCACAGGGGAAGTGGCCCATCCCTCTAGTCATCTTGGAGACCTTCCTCTGGACTCACTGCCACAGTTTCATGTCCTTCCTGTGCTGGGACCCCAGAGCTGGATGCAGGGCTCCAGATGGGATCTAACCACAGCAGAGGGGCAGAATGCCCTCCCTCACTCTCCTGGCCAGGATTTTACACATAGTTTCTGAACTGAAGACATACAAACCTGACTGGGGACTCAAAAATACTCTTCCTTTTTGTTTCTTTTTTTCTTCATGCATAAGCACTCCCTATAAAAAACATACACACATCAATAAACTAACAGAAGTGAAGTATTTAATTTCACAATGTCAAAAGTCTTCCTTGAAATCACAGGTATAGCTTTTCTTAATTACATTATATGGACTTTAAAGCTTATAAAAAGTAAAAGATGAAACAAAAGTGACACATGGTGTTTACCTGATTTAATCCAGCATGTTTGAGAGCAGTCAATGAAGAAGGGGACCCACACAACACTTCTGGCTTTGAGCCATCTGAAAAAAATCATAAAAAGGAGCTGCTAATTGGAAACTAGTTTCCATTTCAGTTATCATAAGACAGAAAAATATAAAAATATTTTCTATCTAGAATCAGGAAATGTAGAATGTAGGGCATTGTTATTTTCTTCAATTTTGTAACATGGAAAACTCACATAATGTGATGACATATTTAAGCTAGGAACCTACAACAAATTAAGCTTTGTATCCTCCTCCAGAATCATGGAACTTAGAATGAATGAAGATAAGGTGGTAAGTGAAGTGTCTGTAGTCTCACAAAATGTAGCAATGCAAAGAGTGAAGTCTGAACTCTTTGATCCATTTGTTCATAGTACTTTATCCAACTAGAGAGATAGTACTTTATCCAACTTCAGGCACTAAACAAACAATAAAAGCCAAAGCCCAACCCATAGCAACTCTTTCTAATTCAAACATATTAATTCCCAAAATACAGATGATAGATAAAAATACCTATTGCAGAACTTATTATTTTAGACATATATACTGCACAGCCTAAGTACAGTTCTCATATGAAGAGTACTAAATATGATTGACTATGAAACAGTCAGGCATATTCCCCTCCACCTTAGCAGACTCAGTATCATGGCAAACAGAATAGCTGGAAAAGAAGTTCAGTGAGAAAAGGTCAAAGGTAAACAAACTCAAAAGTTAAATTTAGACTTGACATACACCTTCAAAAGGTCAGAAGCTGAATGAAGCATGGTTTCAATTTTTAATCAACTTTTCTGTCCATCCAGTACTTCTAGTGATCTATCAAAGTAAGAATACTTCTAAATACATTCACAATTCTGAACATACTTGCACCACTGTCCTCCCTCTTCCAGTGTTTTAACAGAGTCTTACGCCCTCTTCCACTAAATGCATCTGATTATGAAGAGTTTCCATATCTACAGCAGACAGAATATTTTTGCAAATAGAGAAAAGTTGGTCTGAAAAATATGCTTATATAAAAGACTTCAATCTGTTCCTTAAAGAGGTAAAGTCATGAGTAATTAGTAATACATTTTTTTTTCCAGCCTGAATTTAAATGCACCCAGATTTACCTACAGGAAAACAGTGATACTTTGTTCCTTTGGAAGCTAATTAAAAGTACCACGTACTGTCTTAAGTCTCAGTTTTATCATAGAAAGATATTCTTTAATAACATAAACAATGAGCGAAATTCCACCTTATTTGAAAGATGACTTAGACAATTAAACACTTTTTCTTAGCAGTATTCCATCCAGGTCTCTCAGTCAGGATCTGTAAGAAGAACTTCTGTATTGCTTCAAATACTGAGTTGTCAGAAACATTATTTTATTCACAAAATTCCATCTGAGCAAATCTGTACACTTTTCATACCAACTTTAGGGTCATATAGAATCATTCTGGTTTAGGTAATGTGAAAAGCTGTAATACCAGCTGTAATAAGCTAGGTTTTTTTGCTGCTGTTTTGTTGTAATTATGATGAACTCGAAGAGAAGCTGTAACTTGAAATTTTGGCAAGCTCATATAATGTGATGACAACGGAAGCAATTTCAACATATCTGATACTCACACCCTTTTTATTACAAATATCTTATCTACTAAGAGAAACCATGCCAAATCTCATGATACAGCACATTTCTGAAAGGAAGGTGAGGATGAAGGGAAAACAGTTAAATGTGACTACATTAAAAAAAAAACCCACATTTACATGAAGCAAAAACCTTATCTGTTAGTCAATCATGTTAAAAACATAAAAAAGCCCCATAAGTACTATTTAAACTACTCAGCTTGATCAGTTTCATACCTGCAACTCCTTTGTATTGAGGGCATTCTTTTTTAATATGACCTTCTCTCCCACAGATAAAACAACGTTTTTCTCTTACGTCTCTGTCTTCCAGGCGCTTCCATTTCTCTGCTGTCTGCCTGGGAGTCTTCTCCCTTCCACTTTCCACTATTACCCTTGCTAGCTTCCTCTTCTGAGGTGTACACAGGTGTGACTTTCCCTCCTTGATTAAATGCTCCTTTTCTGTTGGTTTATTCTGCATTTCTTTGTCCTCTTTGCTTCTTTTTTCCTTGATTTCTCCATATCTTTGTGTACCTTCATAATCACGATGCCGTCTTAGTCTGCAGGAGCAGAAAAGTGCTGAAGAATTCAGAGGCTTCACATTCACACAGAGTCAAAAAAAAAAAATGGAAATGCATGTGCTGTCCTTAGACAAAATAATTATTCCATGGGATAAATAAATTGCCATGCTTTTCCTTTGACTCTCCCACCAAATAGTGCTCCACTGATGTAACACATATTTAATAATTAAACTTTACAATTAGGTGATAATACAGTCCTAAATCCTCATAATTGGTACTAAAAAAACATAAGAACAGCTGAAAATTTGGCTGCTCAATTAGTAATGGAAGAGAAGAAACGCCAAGCAAAATACTAATGAAGTACAAAAAAATAGGGCTATAGTTCTGGGCTTTTTTCTGCTTCCACAATTCAACCAGAACTCAGCTCTTTCCTTCTGAAACTGTGCATATTCACTCCAAAAGTCTCTTCTTTTGAGCTTCTAACATTCTGTGTGATTTAAAGGTCTAGTAGTGAAGATGCACTACCACTGCCAGACTTGTTTCATCTAACAACTTTATACATGACTAGAAAAAGGAGACAGGAGTGAAACCTCCAAATCTGAAGATGATACCAGGCTCCTTTAGCCTGCGTTGGATGCATTGCTAATGGCTGGAAACTTGGAAAATACTTCACAAAACTGAATGAATGGCAAAAGAATGGCATGAGCTTCAAGATGAGCTTCTTTTTAAAAAAAAGCATAAAGGAAGACATAGGGAACTATAGGCTGGTCAGTCTCACCTCTGCCTGGTTAGATCATGGAGCAGTTCCTCCTGAAAACCATGCTAAGGCACAGAGAGGCAACTAGTGACAGCCAAGAGCAAATCATGCCTGACAAATCTGGCAGCTTTCTATAAAAATGGGTTTCAGAAGTAATGGGTAAGGAGGACTGACTGACATCATGTACCTGGATTTCTGCAAGATATTTGACACTGTCTTACACAACATCCTTGTCTCTAAAATGGAAAGACATGGATTTGATAGGTGGGCCACTGAGTGGATAAGGAATTGGCTGAACAGCTGCACTTCAAACATGCCTTGATGTCTGTGCGAACACCAGTGATGAGTGGTGTTCCTCAGGAATCTGTATTGGGACCAGTATTATTCAACATTTGTTAGGGACATAGGCAAATGGAATAAGTGCACACTCAGCAAGTTATTGGATGATAAGATTAGCTTTAAACAGATACAGTAAAGTTTTACGTATTAGTCAGAACAGTTGTACCTGTTGCCACAGAAGACTGCTAAGGTAAACCAGGACAATCAGGTTCAGGGAAAAAAACAAAAAAAAACAACTAAAAGGACAAAATCATAAACAAGTCCAGTCCACAAATGAGCATTACCAGAGCAGGGCAAGTATGTGCTCTAACGTTTCTTATACAGCAACCACAGTTGCTGAGGGAATGCATGAAAAAAGACTACAGAAAACAACTAGTTTGCCCTTCATAAACAGCACCCCCTTTTGAAATAAATGGCTGAACAGAGGATCAAATATATCAGTGGTTTTACCCCACAGGGCATTTCTGCTCTTAGACGCACAATCCCATTTACTTTTCCGCTAATGTTGTATAGAACACAGTTTAGTATGTGCAATGAACTGGTGTTTCACTTCAGAATGCAAGATTAAAAATCCATAGATATAAGACAGCAGTTTAGATGTTGAGGAAACTTTCACACCACCTTCAGCATTCTTTAATTTCAAACTATCATCACCTACTGTGCTTGCAATTGCTAAAGCTGAGTAAATTTCTAACAGGATCAACAATGTAAACTCACAAATCTGTAATGTGTAATAGAACAGCCACTTCATCTAATATGATATTAGTAGCTTTTTTTTTACTTAGTTACAGGAAAGTGCAAGTGATTTTTAATGACAGCTTTTAACATAAAGAGATTCCAAACAATGGTTAGATTTTTCCATCCACCTTACAAGTGAGCATAAAGGTTTTCAAGATTTCACTATTTTTCAGATATGAAGTCTTTAAAGAGTTTTGTTAGAGGATGAGTTTTAAGTTTAGATATTTCGTAAGAAGAGCAGCAAAAACCTTTCAGCCACTCATTGGATGCCAGAAGAGAGTCATTGAATATTGGACATGGCTACTCAGGGACAGGAAGCATTCTCTTGGATGTAAAATTGTTCTCATAACATGTGTGCTTATGAAAAATAATGCTGTAACATTCTTGCCTTGCTTTTGATAGGAATTGCATGATCCTGTGAACTTGACAATATCATGTCTTGTTCGGAGCAGCAAAATTCTGATAGTAGAAACTATTAAGTAACTAAAAAAATAAAATGTATCCATGCATGCTTTTCACCACACATAGTTATTCCACTCTGCTGACTATCTAGATTCTCCTTGACTACTCCTTTCCGGAACATTTAGATTCTTTTTGATTACTCCTTTCCTGTATAAGGAAGTGCAGTCAGCATTGATACTTTAACAGTTGTGCAGCAACACTATCCACACCACTGCCAAAAGAGGTACTGATACGTTTCAAATGTAATTTAGGTTCACAAAATCATCTGCAGTACAAGCTTTGATTTAGCATTACTATCCTAATCTTTTCTAAACAAACCCAAGGAAAAACGTTACACAGAGATGCCAATACTGTACTCACTTTCGTCTCATGGGACAATCTTTCATGAAATGGCCAATTTTACCACAAGTTCTGCAGCATCTATCATTTGGTGCCAATTCTCCTTCCGTTAGTACCTCAGGATCAAAAAAGTACTCCTGTAGAGAAATATATTTAAAATGAAAATCCAAACTCTTGGAAACCAAGACAGATACAGAAGTGTTAAAACAGCAGTAAGAGTTACAGAAAAAAATAAACTTGGGGTCTGTAGCTGAACCCTGAAAGACCGAATTAATTAACAGGGCACTGACCTCCTCTTTGACCAGCAGCCTACTCACCACCAGGTCTGCACACTCATAAAATTGCAGTTTTAAGAAATGCTAAACTGGTTTTGATTTGGCTTAAAATACATAATCTATACAATGAATCTCTTGACTTGACTAGTATTCTGCAAAATATTTTACATGCAAGTAACATTAAAACAATACTCAGCAGTAACTCCAATGAAGAATTTTAGAGTAGCGTGGATTAAGAGAAAGAGCTTACAGTGAGTGTAACCATAGTCCTGCAAAGGCTAAGTTATACACCAAAGAGCACACACATACTCCTCTTAGAAGGAACTTACCATTTTTGATGGGTATTCTTTAGGAAATATTTTTATAGGGGTACCAAATACCCTTCTGCCATTGATAAAAGCCTTCATTATAAAATTTGTCACTGTGGAAGAAAAACCCCAAACTGAAATCAACACTTAAATATCAAACTAGAATGTAAAATAATATCCAAGACAAGATCTTCACATTGTAAGTGAAAATTATTAGCAGAAGACTTACTTTTTCTTGACAATCCAGCTCCAAGATTGTGGTTCAAATCAAAGGGATCTGTAGAAATAAAACGTGAAAGGCATTCCTCAATGTGCTGACAAAAGAGTAGAAATTGTTTCCATGAAAATGAAATGGGCCAGAAAGCAGTTTACAGGTTATTTCTAAAATACTTCACTGCATTTTCTCTATCAGAGATCACATTGACAACAAACAGCATAATCATAGAGTTGAATCATTAAAGTAAATATGGGCTCAGCTAAACCTAGTATTTTTGAGAACACCTCAATTGCACTATAGCTAATTTCTTTGCAAAAGGATTTTGTTAAATCTATTCTTCTGCTGCTTAATTCATAATGAAAAGTGTGAAGTTTGCTTTGCAACTTTTCAGTAGCCAAAAAAAACCCTTAAGAATAACGGTAATTTTGTGATGGTTTCAAAACATGAGCACATAACAATTTATAACCTAGTAATAGAAAAATAAATAAGTCTTGTGAAAAAGCAAAATTTTCATGTTAAAGAAGTTCTGTATATTCCTGTACTTCGTATGCTTTTACCTTCAATTACAATATATTTGGAGGTCCATTGCTTCTTGAAAGTTGTAAGTAGATTTTTTCTCCTGATGCAGACGACATGCTCTTTAAAATCAAATTCTTCTGTGTAGAATCGGAGAAGCCCCAGCCACAGTTGCCCAGTAGATTCAGTATTTTTCCCATAGTCTGGCCAAACAGCTGACTAAAATCACAAAAATACTGTTACATGCAGTACTTACATTAAGCATTTTCATGATTTTCATAATGTATTTTTATCATTTATTTTATACAGAAAAACAACGGAATTACACTAGAATTTTTCCTGTCATAATTTATAATGATAATGCAATATTGGTTTCAAATGGTATATTTCTTAATCTATTAGCAATGAAAATGGACAATTAATAGAACTGGTACTAGGTTTTGCCACTTAAGAAAAGAATATATTAATTCACTTAATACTGCCTGTATAAAACAGAATTATTCGATGAAATTAACCAGATATGAGCGGATGGTAACTGCTGCGGGTGGTAGCAGTTATCCTCATCCAGAGAGAAAAAGAACCATTAATCATCCTTAACACCTTAAAATAATTTTGTGATCTATTTTGTCAGATTTTGGAGTTTATTTTTTCACAGATGGATTACAACCAACCATATTCTAAAAGCCTTAAAACACAGGAAAGGGATTTTCAAATCAGCTACTCCACTTCCATTCCTGTATTTGTTCTGGATAGAATTAGTTTTGTTCTTAGTAGCTGGTATATTCTGTGTTGTGCATTTAGCAAAGAGTAATATTGATAACATTGATAACCCACTAAATATTTCACTTGCAGCCCAGTAATACCTACCCTAAGTCAAGGACTTCCCAAGTTTCCCATGCTGTGCCAGCCAGCAGGTGAACAAGGAGCTGGGAAGGAGCTCAGCCAGGACAGCTGACCCACACTGGCCAAAGGGATATTCCCTACCATGGAATGTAATGCTCAGTATATAAATGAGGGGCAAGTGGCCAGGAGGCATTTACTGCTGCTGTGGGATGGGCTGGGCATCAGACAGCAGCTGCCGTGCAGTTGTATTTGGCATCTCTTGTTTCTCCTGGGTTTTAGTCCTCTCTCTCTTTTAATTACTACAACTACTATTATTATTATCATCATTGTAACAATTAAAAGTATTAGGATTATTATTTTTCTATCAATTAATAAAGTGTTTTTATTTCAACTCACAAATTTTACTACATTTTTTTTATTTTTTTTTTATTAGCCTTCCCACCAGGGAGGAGCGAGGGGGAACAAGATTGGCTGTGTGGTGCTTAATTGCCAGCTGGAGTTAAACCACAATATTCAACCTCTGCATTTGGGAACAATGTCGTTAAAAGGAATTTCTATTCATTTGCCAAGCTACAAAGTAAATACTCACCAACTCCTCTATCTTATCAAAGAAATATACATTCCAGCCATCAACCAAAATTTCAGGCTTTTTTGGCTCTTTGTAGATCTGAAAGAATAATACTCAAACTCATTAGAAGAGTCTTTCATATTCAGCACTGACATTCTTCTGATCAAATACTGTGTACAGTCACTCAGTTCTTTCTGATATACTGTACCTCTTGAAGAACAGGGATGACTGGTGGATTTCTCTGTTGAAGAAAATAAAGCACCATAAGAGTATATGCGTAAGATGACAGGCTACCTCGAGATGCATCTCCAATGTCACATATCTACAAAAAGAAACAAGATTTTTATCTTTCATAGTGATCATCCCTTGCTGCAGGACCTACTGCTTCTAGAATGTCTGAAATACACTTACCTTTGTAAAGACTTTCATTGTGTAACATAGGTATTTTACTCTAGGATCAATAGCTGCATATGATGACAGAAGTCTGGTGTTATGCAAGGCCTACAAGAATAAGAAAGTCATGTAGAAAATAAAGAAGCTCTGAAGTCAAGAAGGAAATAAGCTGAAAATATGAAAAACAAAAACTCTATGTTGTGTCCTCAAGAAATGCATAGTGAAGCTCTGCATGGTAGGACTCTATATTGGGAAAGAAAGCATTTAACAATGAGGTTATCACCTGCTCTTTTAAAAGCCAATCAACTTCATTAATCTGTGTGGAAGTGGTACAAAACAGCATTCACAGAACACTACTTCAAAACAAGAAGCCTAAATCCCCAACTACAGTTTCAAAATGTTTGGTAGAAGGTAACTACTTGAACCCAGAGATTTCAGTCCAGATCTGTAAGACCTACCAACAGACACATAAGGATGCATAACTTCAAGGAGAAAACTTTCACATTTAGTGGTTGAGGTATCTTCCTCAAGACTCCCCTTGAGCTCAAAAAAAAACCTTCAGAAAGTTTAAAAATTGTTTCTAAGACTTAACTTTCCTTTGATGTTTCAAGGAAGAGGGTTTTGAAATTTAGAGAGATTGAAATGAATGAAACCTGTTTTTAAAATGTTTGGCCAAGAACACATGGATTGTTTTTGGGTTCTTTTGGTTTTTTTACATTCTAGTATGTTAGAGTTCAGGTAAGCTAGGTTCAAAATCACAGTTTCAGGTCTCAAGGCTAGGCAAGAGCCATGATGCTAAGTGGAGTCTATAAAAGCTGAAGTTACTTTATATTGTCTTTCATTTAAGAAAGACATACAATCCGTAGACCACTGTTTCTTACTATTACTGTAGAACTAATAGATTTTCCTAGGAAAGTGACAACTCTCAAGTCACAACTGTGCAGCTGACTCCACTCATAGTCAAACAAACAAAACCAAAAATGTTTCTTTAAAATATAATACTGGAACATGTCTCATGAAACAGATCCTCAGTTTTTGTTACACAACATAAAATAAAAAAGGAGATAACCTTACCAGAGTATTATATAAACTGATGTCTACTTCAAGACCACTTCTGACATGGAAAAATTTGACAATTGGGACTTTAGCAGTTGTTATAGGCAAGACATTTCTTAAACCTAGGATGAAATGTCATATTACTGAATAGCTACAATACAGTCCTACACAGTATCAAGTAAATTCCAACTGTAGCCAAAAGGCCACAAAATAAAATCTGAGTTGACATGAAATTTGTATTTCAGTTACGTTTTAACATTGATTTTAGAAATTTGTCAAACATGATCCATCTGCTAAATATAATTTATATAAATGTACATTTAGCCCCCTCAGAAATATAGAGCAGTCTAAATAAGAGTAAAGAATTTCTTTATTGAGAAATAAACTTAAGAGATAAATGGTAGTTCATTACAACTCATTTGAGATACACCAAAATGAGCACTACAAAATTCTTCTATGATTTATTGTAGAAAAAACAGGATTCCCACTGCAGACTTGTATCAGAATATATTTTACTATCAACTTCCTATGCACTGAAAATAGAAGTACATAATTATTAAACTGAAGCCTCAAGTCTTAAATAATTTTTATTATGCATGTAAGTTATAAATATACTATCTGTCCAGATCAGATGTGGTCCAATAGCATTATAACCTTGAACACCTACATATACAAACAACAAAAAAAATCCAGTTGTTCACAATATTCAACCTCACTCTTACTAACATAAGCTCTTTTATGTTAGTTGTATCTTAATGATTTTCATCTACAGCACCCCAGAACACTGTCACTACAGCAAATGAAGTAATAAAACCAGAATCACTTATTTTAATTTTCCAGAAAGTTACCTGACTGTTTCTTGAGAACTTTTGCTAAATCTTCAATGATTCTGATGCAATCAAGTCCCTAAGACATTAAGAAAAAAAGCTGAAAGATGTTTCTGCAGCATGTATTTTAGGCAGACATTCTATCATGTGCCATTAAGCTTAAAGCTGTATAATCAAATGTTTCATGCTATACAGAATTATGTGAACACAAGAAATTGTTTCAAACTAGCTTATGTAGAATCAACAGTTGATAATGTAATAATGGAAACCTTTTAAAAGCTGATATTAGGCATGAAAGGAGACTGATGTGCTCTTCCATTGTTTCCCATTCCCAGTAGTTTTTGAAATAAAGAATTTTACTTATCTGCTCAAGTGAGGGTAGAAATGCAGAATTCAGGAGAAAACTGGCTACTTTACTGTTAGACTCATGTCTAGGGCAACAGCAAATATCCCCAAAATAATCTGTCTTAATGGTACCTTAGTATTTTCTTATAATATTAAAAACTTTTATAAAAAAATGAGTCTGTTACACTAGATACACAATATAAGACAATTTTGCATTTATTTAACCATAAAATCAAAATCTTCTCAACCTACCTCAGCAGTTGCCTGACCATCTATTGTCATACAGATATCAAGATCACTTTGTTTGAAGCCAAAGCCATTTTTTGAGGAGCCAAACAAATCCAGCTTGGTTCCTGTAAGACATGTATTGTATTATAGCCATATATCAACAAAAAAAATCAAATTACATATAACACAGAACCTCAAATTGTATGTAGCTGCAAGCCATTGCATGTCTTCTAATACAGGCATGAAAACATTACTGTATTTCTGTGGAATATGAATACTTCCTGATCAACTTTGCTTATGAGAAAAGAATCTCTACTATTACTGATTCATTCAAGCAGTCCAACAAATCCAGAAACAAGTCAGAATTTCCAGTAATTAAATCATCAGCATGTAGGTTCAGGCTGACATCTGATTGAAAAATGCTTTGTACAGAGATTCCCAGGGTAGGGGATATACCCGGCTTCGGCCAAAAAAAAATCTTTTTTTAATTTTAAGAGGACATGAACTAAAGTCCAGGTGTTACTGGTAAGAACTCCAGAAACAAAGGAAAAAAAACCCAAATGCCTAGGGTCTATGAATAGGCCAGATGTTGTGCCTGTATTTTAAAATATTCCAAGCCCAGTGAGTTTCAGTAGGAAGTACAAAAAAACTTGTTGTTTGTAAGAGCAGTTACAAAAATAAGTCTGATTAATAAATAAAGTTAAAATAACAAATGTAAAATTATTCCACTTCTGCTTTGATTGTTTCTTCCTTAACTTGCCATTATTCCTTCCTACTAATACGTGCTATGACAGGAATAAATAAAAAAATCCTAGATATAAAAAGCCTTAAAAGACTTAGAACAAAAATTAATGTAATGAAGTATTTCAATGCTTAGCAACAATATGGGTTGAATATTAAAAACTAAAGTGTTTATTACACTGAAATGATGTTTTCTTGGAAAACTTCAAGTATGAACAATCAAAAGTATAAATATAAAGTTAGGATGGCCTAATTACCTGGGAAATCCTGCCTAATGAAGACTTCCAAGCTCTGTCTTATATGTTCCCGAGCCTGATCCTCTACTATATTTGGAGCAAAATCATCTTTAAAAAAAAGAAGGAAAAAAGACAACAATTTAGGCAACTGTCCTTTAGGAAGAGCAAAGAGCAAGGATTCAAGTGAAAGTAGGGGTTTGCAGTGGGGCAGGAAAAGGGAAAGAGAAAAAGATAAAATTCACATGTGAAGGAAAGAAAGCAAGGATGAAGTAGAAGAGAAATACCTGTTCAAAGAAAAACATTAATTAGACAAATAATGCATTTTGTCTGGTCAGAAATGGCGAGAGAGAAAGGAGGAAAGTTGGGTCACTCTGAAAAGAACAAAAGTGGAGAAGTGTTACAAAATGATATTTTGACACTTTTTTCTAGAATACTGAAGGTTTTTCTTATGAAAACTGCAAGTTAAGGAACATAATTCAAATCAGACAAATATAAAAGCATCAATCAAAAACTCCACCCAAAATTAGGCCCTCAGAAAATGCATTTTCCTGTACGAGTAATCAACCAGCCAATTGGAAGACAAATCTAAACATTTTCTAGTTCTCTAGATACAAACTACTCAACAATTCTATTGCAGCCATTACCATTAAGCCAATTGTAGAATTGTATCTAAGAGTTGAAGACAATGTGAAAGCAAACAAACTGGCACCTTTTAACACCATTAGTCTGTGGATTTGTTTTTTTTTTTTCTGATTCTTTTTCTACAGTACAACAATATTCAAAGGAAAAAAACTTACGGTAACACTGGACACAAACTTGATCTAGAATGACTGAAAACTTGGGTGGCAGTGGAGGCAGTGGGTCAAGCTCAATTTTCTTGAAGTCTTCTGGACAATCATTCTTTAAATGACCTTCCCTTTTGCACAAGCTACATACTACTGTAGGAGACTGCATGAACAAAAGCAAGATTGGTTTTAAAAACTGTAGTGCTTCAATTAATATGAGCAACACTTTCATATAACTTCTAACAGAACATAAGCAGTATGTTTATGTTCTGATACAGCTTGCTTACCTTGCCCCTCGTAAATGCTTGTTTATTGAATTCATAAAAAAGTTCAGATTCTAAGCATTGTTCTACTACTGTGGTCTCTTCAGAATGGCTTCCCTTCTCAGTAAGACATTCTTGACTCAAATTGATCCTCAGAGGCCCATCTACATTTTCATCAAAATGTTTGTTTTCATATTTACTGGGGATGGAAAAATCATCTTCTTCCTCTGACAGTGCATCATCATCTCCAGATCCAGTATACGTGTTATCTACTTCACCTCCAGCTCTAATGGTAACGCTGCATTCTCTCTGATTTAGAAGACCTGGTGCTTCCTCCTCTTCCTCTTCATCATCTGAGTTAATCATTTGGGATATCTGACCCTGTGCTGAACACAGGAATTTTTGTGGGGATTCATCCAGTTCATCAGTACCTTCAGTACTACTATCCTCATCAATGCCAATCTTGTCATCTGTTATACCACTGCACTCCAAGCCAAATTCATCACTCTCTGTAAGTGCAGCATGTTGAAAACCTTCTAAGTCTGAAGTATCACATGTCTCTACATCGTGTTCATTCACCATAACAGGGAGTTCTCCACTGTCACTGTCTTCATCAATTGTCTGCTCAGCAGCCAAAATATCATTCCACTGCCTTTTTTGTTGTTCATGTTCTTCCTCCTCTTCTTCATCTTCATTCTCACTCTCCGTCTCTTCACAACTAGGTTTAAAATCCTCATTATCTCCAGAAATAATTTCCTCAATTACACAGTCTGAGTCTTCATGGGTAATTCCCAGATGACTTACATCATCAGCCAATTCTTCTTCTGTGAAACTTTCTGAGCCATCACACAGTTTTGAAGGACCAATTTTATGTTCATTGGGCGTACATGTATTCACTGTTAAGTAATCTTCTACTATGACTGTGTTTGTTGTACCATCAAAGTTTTGCAAATCAGAATCTTCATGCTTTATAGCATCTTTTCCATGGTCCACCATTTGGGACTTCTCACTTGCATTTGAAGAGGGTACTTTGCTCCATTTTGCACTTTTTTTGTGAGGCAAGGCAAAATACTTATAAGTTGCTCTCAGACAGTGAAGAATATACTCATACACTAGCTGGCTGTTCAGAGTTCTTGCCACATTCCTTTTGACTGAATATGGGTCTAGTAGAAAGAAGAAGTGAGCCAGCAGTGAAAGAGTTAACTTCTTTAAAAAAGAATACACTTATATGCTTACAGAGTCTGAGTTGCTAGTAACTGTTAAACATTGTGTAAGGACACAAGATCTACAAATTGTGCTGAAGACAATTTTTAAGTTCCCTTAATTATTTCTGATAATGTTTAAAATAATACCCAACAGAAATATTAAATTGATTTTTTTTAAAAAAATATTCTACTATATTCTACTATATAACCAGTCCAATATTAAAAATTTCTAAGTTGTAACACACTATATCAACAGCCAAGTCAGCACCATATAAAAATTTAATTTACAATTCTTTGAAGTTTGTTGAGATATTTATATACCTTCCACAGCAATGCGCTTTTTAGGCCAGTCCTTTAATTCACGAGACACTGGTTCCTTGAGTCGTATGCTAATAACCAAATCAGCCATACTGAACTCCAAAGCATAGAAACGAAGCAGTTCAAGCCAGAGCTGACCAATGGGTGCTGAACACTGCTGACCTAAATCAAATACTAAGGGAACCTGTCAATTACAGAAGAAAACCTTAAATAATATTTAATGCAGAGGCATTTAACTGTCATAGTTCTTTTATTTCATCTGTAATCTAGTGTGGCAGAATTTATCATTGGTAATTGACTCCTGCAATTGCAATAGAAACTACAATTAAAAAGCTGGAAGATACAGTACAAAACATCATAACGACAGCATGCAGCAATGGCAAAGAGTAGCATCAGTGATTGATAACAGTTGCTTCTTTACGTCTTTATGCTGTAATTTGTATATTTCAAAGAAAAACATGCATCTCATCTCACAGGACAAAATGGACTATACAGCCTATTTTTCAGCAAAGTCCAGGCTGAGTTATTAACTCTTAGAACATGCAATCACATAGTGATACTGTTTCTTACAAAGTTGTTATAATAGAAGTAATTTATTTAAACAATTTAAACAAAACAAAAGATGAAATGTTTTTCACATCTTAATCTAATTCCAAGATAAAATTGCTTCTGTAAACTATATTCTCCGCAAAGGATTAAAATTCACGGTCTTATCAAAGAGTTTAAAATCGTATCTATTTTCCCACCAGCTCCTTAGCACCAAGAGCTAAGCGCAACAGACCTTGAAGCAAGCAGTCGTGCAATCTCTTAGTTCAGCTCATGGTTTTGAAACATAAACACAAAACTGAATTAGAAGGTTGCTCTATTTTGAGAACAGTAATATCTGCTAGACTACTACAGAAATTTAAAAGTTCAGACCTTGCCCCTTCTAGGGGAAGTTTCCTGTGGCACATCAGAGTCATCAGTAGGGTTGTACTCCCAAATCACAGCATCATTCTTGACTTCTCTCAGATGAAAATTAGCTAATTTGTTTAATGAGAATCCTCCAATCTAGAAGAAATGAAAACATAAACAAAGCTAAACATTATGTGAACTATTAGCTCCCACATCATAGTAGAACAAAGTTTAAAAACTGGTGTTGCATGTCTAGAATGTGCCACAACGTTTTTCTCTCTCCTCCCCATACTTCTCTACAAAAAACTCTCATGAGCTCAGTGCTCTTGGAAGGGTGTACTAATGTCCACATTCAGGAAATATGGACAGTGAGGTGGAATGAAAACTGGATTAATGGCAGATCCCAGAGGTCTGTAATCAGTAGCACAGGGTCTAAACATGGGCCTGTCACCAGTGGTGCTCCCCAAAGGTCAATACTGGGCCCAGTGTTGTTTAATATGTTCAGCAGTGACTGAGACAAAGAGAAGATGCCTCCTCAGCACATCACTGACAGCACAAAGCTGGGAGCAGTGGCCGATACCCCAGAGTGAAGAGCCTTGACAGGATGAGGAGATGGGCAGAAATTACCTTGACTGAATTCTGAAATTCAACAAAGACAAAAGCAGGGTCCTGCATTACACTGGGGAAAAACCCCAGGCACCAGCACAGGCTGGGGCAGATCTGCTGGAAAGCAGCTCTGAGAAGAACCACCAGGAGGTGGACAACAAGCTGTCCATGAGCCAGCAGTGTGACCTGGTGGCCAAGAAGGCCAATGGTGACCTGGGGTGCATTAGGATGAGCACTGCCAACAGGATGAGGGGGGTGATCCTGTCCTTCTACTCAGCCCAGGTGAGGCACAACTGGAGTGCTGTGTCCAGCTCTGGGTTCCTCAGGACAACAGAGACATGGAGCCCCTGAAGTGGGTCCAGCAAAGGTCTACAAAGATAATTAAAGGACTGGAGCACCTCACTTATGAGGAAAGGCTGAGGGAGCTGGGCTTTTTCAGCCTTGAGAAGAGGCAATGGAGAGAGGACCTCATCAATGTCTAACTAAGTGAAGGGAGGGAGGGTGTCAAGAGGATGGAGCCAGATGGTGCCAAACAATAAGACAAGAGGCAATGGGCAGAAACTGATGCAGGAAGCTATGAATATGTGGAAGAACTTGTGTGGGTGACCAAACACTCGAACTGACTGCCCAGAAAATTCTGTAATTCTGTGTCATGCAAACTTTTCTTCACACACTAGATAAGCATGAATATGTATCTTTTAATTATGCGGGCATATACAATAGGATATTTTTCTCTTCCAATTCAGAAGGTGCATATGCTTTTGAATGAGTCAGGAATGTAGTAGAGAAAATTGTTAACTGCATGATTCGTGTAATCAGTTACAGGAACTGGAACATGTGAGCTAAACATAACAAGAGACCGCAAGTACAAAAATGGGTGCCATGAATGTGATACATAATTGGTGGCCTGGATAACTGGATTCTGGATTGGCATCCATAATACAACTGACATCAAGATGCATTTCAGTTTCTAAACCAAAGAAATACATGCTTTAAACTCCTAATGTGATCCCTTCAGTCAGTATCACACCAGTGTGCTCCCCAGCCATGGTCTATGTTTTGGAGAATTAGATAGCAAATTCCAAGACATTGTTTTGGGATGTAGCTATGTGGATTGAGTTCTCAACAGTCTGGAGGAAAGGCTGAAAAAAATGAGGAAGTAAATTGCTGCAAAATGCGTTGTTCAACACCCAGCTCTCCTTATTCACAGAAGGTGCAACAGAGCACTACTTCAATGACTAGGATTGTGAAATGCAACCTTAGAGCTAGGAATTCACACACAAATTCACATTCTTAATTCCTGCAGAAATGGCTTGCTTATGGCTTGCTCGGAGTAGCATAAAGCTGACAGATTATATACCAGCACAAGCAACTGGTCCTCTCATTTATACTCTTCAGTGTATTAATACACATACCCATGATCCCAAATAGACAGGCAGAAAAGGCTCTTTCCTCTGTTGTAGAAAGAAAATAACCATTAAAGCGAACACATAAGGTGACAAGCCTCCTTCTTCAGGACGATCAACACAGCATAACTGTAAAAACAAATTGTGCAGTCATTAAATCTTCAAGTGATACTATGAAAAGTATTCTTGTAATTACTGTTTCAAAGTCAGTCACATTGAATATTACAGGAACGCAGGTATCTTCAAGCTCTTACAAGATGCATTTTGTTCTCAAGGCCTGCATATTTACTGCAGTTACTACCATATTACCATAATGTTTTCAAGTCTAAGAGCCATAGAACCCAGACTGGGAAAACAGTCATCATACAGCACATTTGCAAAAAACGATAGCTCCTTTTGCATAGAAACAGTACAAGTCAAAAGTTTTTAATTTTTTTAATTAATATTTTAATTGCAGACACACAAATTTTTCAGCAAGTTATGTTAATTCACAAGGTTGTTTTCACCTACAATAGAGGTAAACAGCTTATTCTTTTTTTTTCATGATGGATTAAGTTTATGAGAAACTAGCAATTCCATTTCATGTATGTTCCTCTAACTAGTTTGATAACAGAGCAGGATACTTACAGTCTGCATGCCACTGAATGAAGCTACAAATTCCACTTTTGAGATTTAGTGGAACATTATCACACAACAATATAATTAATAATTACATGATTTATAATATTTACAATTTATAAAAACTTATGCCTTATTTCAACTCTTTTTCCAAGGTCTGTTTCAACAGTCATTCTCTGTACTATAGCTACAGGCATAATATCAAAGTTCATTCAGTATTTATTTACAGACGAGGGAATACAAATGACTCTCACCTTTGCCCAGTACCTGAAGGCAATCACTAAAGGTACGATGGCAGGTTCCAGCTTTCCAAGTGTAGCCAAATGGTTTGTTGTCAGACAAGCATTCTCATTCCCTGCACTCACTTTACAAATAAGGCCACTAAAATGCAAAAAGAAATGAAAGATTTTGAAGGTTCTGTAAGAACACCCATTGGTTAGATAACACCTCACAGAACAGTGTAGCAGAAGGCTGTAAGGAAAGACTTGACAGCCTCTCAAAGACAGCATCTCTGCATGAAAAGCAGCATGCAATACTTATTTGATTTATGGTTTGAGAATATATGCATTGTAATTTTCTGTACAAGTGTTTTAAGATACAATTCAAGTTTTTTTTCTAATATCAATTTACTGAATTAAAAAGTTAGATTACTAATTTCCTTCATGAAACAAAAATGTCTTCCCACACCCACCATCAAACATTTTCTATGCTGTTTTCACACAACATAAAATATTTTTAAACACTGAAAAATCAAGGTAGCAACAAATAACTGGTAATATTTTTATCAGTAGGTGTTTTATAGAATGTTTCATGAATCTTAATTGACATTCATCAAATGGGCAAAATAAAATATTTTTAACTTGTTCTCAGTATACTAGTGAAGCTAAGCAAACTGCTCTTATCCTTACAGAAATCTATCATTTAATATGGTGTTTATGCTACCTATAAGAAAGGAAAGTTTCTGCTTAAGCAATAATCCCAAATGGAAGGGTAAGGGTACATGCTGGAAGCCGTAATGGTTGAAGGGATTGGGAAATACACAGCTGAGGACAGAACAACCCTTACCCTCTTATTCTAGGCTAGGAATGACTTGCCCATGAGTGTTAGTTTGTGTTTCAAGATCCATGGAACTGTAATAATTTAGTACAGAAACGTCATTTATCAGGTGGAAATATAATTTACATTGCTATATACTATTAGAACACACAAAGTGACAACCGAGACCTTTGCTTTTCTCTGCACACCACCACTGGTATTCTAGCATGGAAATCTGCATCAACTTCCATAAAAGAGTCTAAGTAGAAAAAAGAAAAAGAAGAAACCACATTAAGCATGGTGTAGACAAAAAATACATTGAACGGGATGCAACTAGAAGAGCACAGGTAATATTTCAGTTTCTAATACAATGACCAATATTGAGGAAAAATAAAGTACATGTGATTTAAGTGTTTCACATATAATGGGAAGAATATGGTCTATACAACAAGCACTGTTAGGAAAATACCGAGAAAAAACAGAACTTCTCAAAATTCATATACATAGTAGGTATAATTAAGCAAGTATATTTTGGTTAAGAGCTTCAGTAATTCAGGCATGCAGAGAGACCTACAACACCTATGGAACAACATTAGTGTGAAAAATAAAAAAACATAGTGTTACATCACTACAATAGAAAAAAAAAAAATTCCTGGTTATCTGACAATCTTTTATGTAAATATAGAACAGGTTGCCTACATGATGTGATGTCCTTTGCTGTGATTTTTCTATTTTTTTCTTCTTATCTTTATGTAATTTCCCCAATATGATTCAGCTGTCAGACACCCTAGTCCTCTCTCCTAGTGGTGTTGATTGATCCAAACTGGACTTAATTTTTGATACCTCATGGTTTCACTGCACTAGGAGGGGAGAAAACTATCAAATAATTTTAGATACTTAATTCAAAAATTCTGAAATGTCAAGATCTTTGTGATGTTACTTGGCCAACTGGACACCTGATTTCATTAAAAATTATCTTACTTTTGCCACTGGGATACCACAAACACCTAATGCTCTATCTCTGCATCTTATAACTTATGGGGAATACTTTGCACACATTAATGCAAATATTACTTGCTGTTGTGATACAATAGTGATCCCAACTTCTTATGACATCTGGGTCTTCTTCCTCTAATCTAACTTAAAAATAACCCCATTCTCAAAGACCGTAATGATCCAGACAATAAAATGCACATACAACAATGGCAGAGGTGCCACTGAGAAAATCCAGGTCAGTAAATATATGTGTTTTGAACCATACGGTCTGGTTCTTGAACTGTGGGCTCAAAAGCAAGGCAAGAAAGCAGTGAAGCTACTTTTTGCAATCTACATTTAAAAACAATCGAATTTTCATTCCCCCCCTACAATATTTTCATTTTTTTTCTTGTCTGCATATGCTTGGTTTGAGTAAGTGCATTTTAAAAAGAATCTTAAACTTTACTTCCCTGTATTAACGTGCAGTTAAATTCATTATCTGAAAAAAGCCCTATGTGTCTGTATGCAGTCATCTGTACATGGCCATTACCTGCACTGAGACACATGCAGGTAATAACAGAAAAAGAGACCTCAATGTAAAAGTAAATTACTGTGTTTCTGTTACACGTTAAAGAACTTAGGCTGCTTTCTGTGGCTAATGGCTAATAGAGCAGGCTGGGGATGGCAGCAGAGTCTACCTCATGTGCAATGACATCTTCACTTACAATGTAAAAGAAAGCCTCTGTCCTGGGGTGACTTTATGATGCTTCTATCCCCAGTTGCTTTGTTTATGTTACATATTAAATTTTGCACCTTTAAGACTGGCTCTGAGCGCGAAGTGGGGAAAGAAGAAGTGCGCAGTTTGTGTCCAGAAATGGCACTCACTCCCCTGCATCCTGCTCCTGGACTGTGCTGTCTGCAGCATGGACAGACAGTGGGACAGAGCTCTCCTTTGCTTTTAGTTAGTTTTTAGCAAGCTGAGGCAGAGAAGTTTCCTGGACCGTGGTCTTTTTTATTTTTCCTTTTTTTCTTGGATTTGTTCAAACCTGCTCTGGACTGAAAAAACCAGCCAAGCCCCTGAGAGCTCACGCCTGTAGCCCACTGGGGCATGGGTCTCAGCACTTTCCAGTGCCAGAGGGACTGATAAGAGACTGAGTGAACTGAGCTATACCCCATGAAAAGGACATTCTTGGATTTGCTATCTCTTTGAACAGTGGGAGGTTTTATTGCTCAATATTACTCATTTTTTTATGCTTGTACATACTCTGCTTGTTAAATAAACACTTTTTTCCACTTTTCTTCAGGGAAATCTTTTGCTGAACCAGTTGAGGGAGGGGCTGCTTAAATTTGCTTTCTGGTGGGACTCCATTTGGAGGTTTTCTCTCAAATTTGCCCTAAACCAGGACAGCCTCCCACTAGGAATTCCTCACATCATCAAAAAAAAAGAGAACTTCAGCTGTCATAACACAGACTGCCAAACCAAAAGTAAGTAGTTCTGCTAAGGTATTATTTTCTGCAGTATTATTCAGTCTCATATCTTTCTAAAAAAAGAGTTGCACATGGTATACTTGTTCAGCAGAGGTGAAATTCAACAATACTAAGCAGTAATAGTTTAATGAAATTGAGAAGGCAGCAATTTTTTCTTACCACTGTTCTGGAGACTTTCTTGCACAAGTAAGAGAACATCTGGTTGAGTCATCTGTCAAAAAAAGGAATAAAGCTGTTTTTGTATCAACCACCTGTCAAGAAGGTGATTTTCAACAACTCAAATTTAAAACCACCTCTATGTGTACTTCACTATTATTACATTGTATCAAAAGGAACAAGAGCTCTGCTTGCTTTGAAGGAAAAAGAATAATCCTGGAGTAATTGTTACTAAAGTTATTTTTACCTCTATCAAAGACTTGATTATGGTAAGAAAACCCCCACCACGAGAATTACTGTTTCAGTGTGCTTAAATATGACTGAGTTCTGACAAAGTGGACTTACGTCATGTTAAAGACTGTAATTACAGCTTTTTAAAGTTATATGCACTTTACGAACTTACATCACTCTTTGCTTCCTAAAGGAAGTGTTAAATTCTAACAATGGGACTGCCAAATCAACTACCACAGGCATAAGTTTAAGTATGGAATCAAGTCCTTAATTCCTTTTCAATGTTCAAGCACAAAGATGCAGAAAAACATGACAAATAAAGACCTTAAATTACTCCATGTATAAGTAACATAATATCATTTCATGGCTCAAATATAACCTAGCAGTCAAAATGTATATATGTGAATATATATCAATACAAAACCAGGATCAGTACCAAGATCACAGAAGTGTCATTTATTCCAGCTGTTAGAGAATATCAATAATCACGTGTCTCATAGGACTGCTAGAGTACAGATGTTTTAAGTGTTTTCAGAAGAATTTTCAATAAAACACAAAGGTGTATTACACTGCCTGATGACTACAGTTCTGTTAAGAAATGAATGTTATTTTAAGACCAGACTAGCTCTGTTTTACCCAATGGGCTTTTGGAAAAGTGTTAGTGCCACACTATAAAATATATTTAAAATATAAATTAAATATAAACATTTAAAATATAAATTAAACAATATAAATTAAATCTACATGAAAATGCAAACATTCAAAACAACAAACACATACTTCATAAAATGGCCTTACTTACATTGGCAGGAAACTGGGTATCTATGTTTATGTCTGAAGTTTTGAAACCGAATCTGCTATAGGAGGAGCCATACAATCTTAACGAACACTCTGCAACAAAAAGAATTATATTTCATTTATACTATGCCTGACTTTAAGTCTGCAGCTACTTACAGCATTCTAAATAGATCTTAACAATAAACCTAGTTTTGATAAGAACAGGAAAAGAAGGGTCTTCAACAGCCTGGAAATGTTACTAAATCCTGCCTTCCATGCTGCTGTTGGTAAAGGCTTATCATGAAGGTCAAATCCTCCCCACATCCTTTTCACCATCACTTTTTACTACAGGCCCATTTGGGTCATGAATACCATTGTAACTTAATTCTGATACAGGTTTATATTGCTTCATCAAGTTGTTCAACAGACTAGTAACTTAACATCCTGTTTTAGAATTTAGAGAGCAAAGGTTTTTAATTCCGTTTTCATTTCATAAGCTGTTGGTGAATCTTTTTGGTTGATTTTTTTTCTCCAGTTTTTGTTATTATCTTGTTTTTAATAAGTTGGCATATCTAACACTTAAATTGCAAATAATACCTGGCAATTTTTGACGCAGCAAGTTTTCCATCATTGTTTTAATGTTAAGCCTTTCTTCTAGATCTTCATTATTTAAGCCTAATTCACGCACAACATTTTCAATAGCAACACCAATAGCTTGTATTTGGGAAGGCATTGGAGGAGGAAGAGCAGCCAGCAGTTTTTCTTCTTGCTTTTCCTTTCAAGATAACAAGACAGATGTTTTAATGAGTTTCTTGCGTTGCTTAACATGTTAAAATGAATGCCAACAACTCATCCCAAGTAATACCACCACCACAAATTTTCCAAGTAATGTAGACAATTTGAAGCAATAAAGAATCTGATACTCCAGGAGGCTTCAGTAATGTTCAGAGATATATATGCATGTATTTGGCATGTTAAAAAAAATCAACACTATGAAGTGTGAAAAGGTAGGAGCTAAAGAGGAAAAACCAGAAAATCTGCAGAAGCCATATTTTTGTCCACTTCAAGCAGAGAAAGTAGAAGATATTTTAAGAAAAAGGTAAAAGTGATGTTACGCAGTAAGTTATTTCAATGCTTATGCTGAAAACAAATTTGCTTTACATATAAACAAGTCATTTGCTTTACATAAACAAGTCTGTAGTACTCCACAAGTGCTTAATTTTTACAGTATTTCTGAACTGAAATATTAATTCTGACATATAGGTTATAACTGCTAATTCTACCATACCAACTATATTTGCTTATTCCTACTCCTCATGGCAAAGTCCAGATCCAAATCTTACTGTTTTCATCAATATCACTACATACAACTGTGCTTAACTCACCTTTAAGCTTTTCTTGTGTCTTTTTTCTTTAATATGCTTATGAGCAAAAGCCACTGATTCAATCAAAACATCACACAATTTGCAGGTGTATTTTGCTGATGGGTAGCTTCGAGGTTGCTAAAATAAAGATAATAAAAAAAACCCTGTAAGTATAAAGGTATTACTTTTGCTTCATTCAATACCCTTGCTAAGTTCAAAGGACTAACTCTGAAATCTACACCCATTCACTTTAGCTTCCTTCCCTCCGTATTTGCCATCAAAAACTCTGCACATCAAATATAACGTCAGAGGAACGATACCATGTCAATCACACCCAACACTGTATCTTTTACAGGAGAAAATATCCAATGCCCTATTAATTGAACAAACAACCACTCCAGCATTTTAATGAATATCCAATGTAATTCCATGAACTAAAGGAGAAGACATTTTTTGAGCTTACACTGTTATTATTGTTGTAGCAAAAAAACCCAAAATATAAACCCTCTTGTTTTCACAATCCATTAACAACAATATTTTTAATTAAATTCTGTAACTAAACTTTCTAGCTACAATCAGAGATATTTTTCAAAGTGTACCCTCTACAATGTATTTATATGCACAAAAAATAGGAGAGGTCTATCTATACAAGTAAAGACAGTGGCACCTTCTTCAGTCTATAAATGTAGTCTCGCTTCAATCGTTCTTCAGCTTGCTGCAGCCCCAGAAGTTCTTTTGCTGACAGCACAGATTCATCTATGACTGGACCTTCCACTTCATCGTGATCATACTCATCTTTTCTAGTTCTTCTTGGTCTTCTTAGTTTTCTAAGCTTCTTCATTTCTTATAAAGAGTTATGAGAGCAAACACGTCAAATAACTGCAGTGCCACACAGCATTTAAAAAAAAATTTCCTTAATTAACATTCTACTTATATGAGAGTCAAAGAAGGCACAATTCACCTACCTGGTATGGTTTCACAATTTGTTCTGTGCAAGTCTGATAATAGTAAGTGTATATTAGTATCACAACCTATAGTGCCTTTGTCCCAAACTACAAATAAATCAATTAATTTGTCTTACTGAAGAAAATGACCTTATTTAGATACCTTGGTTAAAACTGGCAAAAAAATAGAACTAAATGCAATAGATATACCTGTATGTCATTATAGTGAAAAGACAGAATATATCCAAAGATTTCAGGATGCCTAGTTAGGCTTTGGTAGACAAATAAGCTAGACTACAAGTATGGCAGAATTAGAAAGTAGTAGTAGGCCAATCTAAATGATTCATAAGATCAAGCAGCACTCTGATATGGCACTGTTGTGATTACATATGACCATTTATTAACAAGGGATTATTACCAGTGATAATGTTGTTTGCTTTCCAGTTAAACCAGTATACAGATCAGTACTACTTTCACAATATTAAATAAACAAGTGGAAAAAAGTAAGCACCACTGCTGGCTACAGAGACTAAAGAATGGACTTGCTAAGTATGTGCATATTGCTTAATAAAGCTGTAAAACTGTCATAATAATAATGCTTAAAAAGCTTGTTGTGTTTACAGCAAAACCTCTAGAAAAAATTAATGCAAATACCACTTCTACTTTTAAGCAAATTTTATCATAATTTTGAAGCAGAAGCTACTACTGGCCCAAAGCCTGTAAAAGTCATCTCAGGAATAAATAGACACATCAGATTTTCACACCTTGCCCTTCACTTGTGCAGCTATACAGGATGTCCCAATGCCTGGAATTTTTAAAGTTCCCTTCTTCTAAGAAAGTTTATGCAACTTCCTTATTCTCCCAAATTTTTATCATAGCATGAGGATTTAATCTGTAATAATTAAGAAAGGCCAAAAAAAACCCCAGATAAACTGCTCTTCCGAATAGATTTACAAAATTTATTTCCTGTGACCACAATTTTTGTCTCTAATACTTGGCAAAGGGAAACAACAGAGTTGTGTATTTGTAACCAGTTACTTGATTCAGCTCACTAAGCAGCATGTGTTAGTGGTATAAACAGTACCAGGACAAAAAAGGTAATATAATTTCTTTCTTTCAGCAGCAGAAAAAGTTTTAGCTGCAATAAAGAGAATTTAGGCCTAATAGGTTGTAGGACCAGTACTCCAAAGGAATCTCCAGGGAGCAGAAACAGAAATCTGAACTTCTGAACCTTCCCCACATCCTCCATATTTGCACTAACACTTCTTCTCAAATTCCAAAGATGTGCCACGTCTGTTTGACTACATTTTTAACTAATTAGTGTAGCAAGCCTGGAGGTGTACTACTGTTTTCACAAAAAAGCCTGTGACAACTACCTACTTACCAATTATTTCTGTAGCCAACAAGTAACTTAAAAAAATTTATAAATTAAATAAATACTTCTAATATTTAGTAGGTACAACAGTAACAATCTAATTATAGGTTAATTACTAAATAAAGTACTAAAAACAATGTCACAGATTTGGTAAACTTCCTTATGAGCTACAATAAAAAAGACATGACAGTAATGAAAAGGATAACCACACAAAAGATTTCAATTCAATGCTAGAAGAAGCATTTTTAGCAATTTTGCTACTTGACACAGAACTTCTGAAGGGACCTTAAGAGGTGACCTATGCCATGCCTGTGCTTTGTAGCAGGATGAAACGAACTCTGTCAAATCTGAGCAATGCTCAGCTAACTTGTTCTTAAAGGCCTTCAAGTACCTTTTTCATGAGCTGCCCAGACAGCCTCTCCAGAACTTCCCTAGCTTTACCTCTACAAACTTGCCCTGACTCCTCATCTGAACCTTTCTTTCTCAATTTTAGGCCCATTCCTTTGTGTCCCATCTACTGGAAAGAAACAATATCGTTTACTACATCAGCTTTTTACAGCCTTCCTAAGCAGAGGAAGATTATTACTATGCCTCCCTACCCTTTTCATTTTGCAGAAAGATTGGGCATTGTTCACAGCTTGAATAGCTTCCATTTCCTATGTGTCTTGACAACCTTCTTGCTTTTCTTTGCACAGCTTCCATTTTATTCATAGAAGTGGGGTGCTAAAAACTGGACAGAGTACTGCTACTGAGTTTACAGAAGACTCAGGAAAAGGGGTACCTCAGACTGTGAATCTTTTTTCATGCCTCACAACCCCATGATAAATGACTACTCATTATCATCTTCTGATTCACTCTCATTTCAGATCCTCCTGTGAAAAAAACATTACTTTATAGTTACTTTTCCTTCTTTATTTGCACAGTTGATATTCCTACTTAAACAATGGCATTTACACATACTTTGTACTACTTCCTATATGTAGGTCATTTCTCCAATTGTGCAAAGTTATTTTAATTGACCTTCCTGCTTTTCTGCATTCCATTCCTACCAGCTCCACAGCATATTCAATTTTCAGAGCACACAATATGTCTGCTCTCTTCATTCATCATTAGAGTAGTACAACAGACATTGAATGGAATAGAATCCACACTCATTAGACGTTTGCTTACTACCTTCTTTAACTGACAGTCTTCAACAGCTTCTGAGTATAGTTACCTAATTAGCTCTGCAAGTCTCTTACATTAATTTAATCCAGATACTTTTCTACTAGTTTACTTACCGAACTGTCACATAAGAGTATCTAAAGTAGTACAGTACTAGTACAAGCAGTATCTACCAACTGCCTTTCCCAGGTTCACAGAGGACTGATGATTATTTTAAATAAATAAATTAGGGCTTGGCATATGTTTTCCTTAACAAATTCTTACTTCCTACTTCTTATCTTTGGTACTTTTCAAATATTTACAGTATATTATTTGTTCCAAAATTGACTCCCAAGATTTAAGCTGCACACCAATTATTTTAATTCCTCTTTTAAGAGATATTTGCCCTTTCCTGTAATCAGTAGCTCACTTCCCTTAACTTCTCAAGTATGATTGCCAGTGGTTCCAAAAATCTATTTCAGTGAGTTCCTGAAGTTTCACAGAAAAAAGTTAATTATAATCATCTAGTAAACTGAAGAAAAAAACTTGTGAAAACACTCTACTCTCTCCTCATGTGAGGCTGAGCTGTGTGCAGCTTACTTCTAACAATGAGAGACACTGGGCACCTGTTCACAGTTTATCTTTTTAGTGACAGCTAGTATCAAGAGAAAGGACATTTAACTCGTGGACTTCCTGGTATCAACCAGCAATAGCTTTTCTTCTCAGCAGAGGGTCTGACCACTACTGTCTTTGGCTCCCCCTCCTGAATAAAATTAGACAGAATTTCTTGTCTACTGGCATTCCATGTTAGCAGCACTAGACACAAGTTATATTCTCTATATTCTTTGAAGCCTCCTTTTTCTGCTTTACTTGCATTCAATGAAAATATAATGGTATTGATTAGTCCACCCTCCTTTAGGCTGTCCTTCCTAACATTTCAATGCTTTGGGTTTGTACTCTGATTATTAGTACCAATTTCCCACAGAGAAGTTAAATATGAAGAACTAAATTTGTGTTATCACTGTACTGAGCTCTCACAATATTTGACATGGTGTTGCTTTCAATCTTCATTAAGGCACATCATTAAAGACCTCATTAGTAGCTCCAAAAATCTTAACCTGTTATCAGCTTAATTGAAAGCTCTCTTACCAGCCTTGACAGATTCCATCAAACTGTACATGGAAAACAACAAACAGGGACACTACACAGATGATGCAGTCTACTTACTCCTACCACTCACAGGCTAAACTACAAAGACAACAGAATCTATAAAACAAGTTCTGCATTATTTGCTATAACAATCTGTCAGACATGCTACACATATAGTGCAGTCAATAGTTTGCAATACGTGAGAGAACAAAACCACTTCTTTGCTTTAACAGTTATTCCTGAAATTTTACTTTTCAGTAACACATGTAGGAGGCTACTTTACTGGATAGCTATGTTAGAACAAAGGAACATGTGATTACCAGTATTTCCTCTCTGCATGTCTGGCACATCTTTGCTCAATAAATCTTCCTGAAGTTGTCGTCTTACACTTCTGTTTCCAGCACCTTCCCCTTCATGAAAAGACTCCTTTCTTGTCCTGCCATGCCCAGGAATCCAGGCAGCAGAACGGTACTCTCTCCAGGTGTCAGAAGTACCACGGTGGTCATCAGACACCCATTTCTTCATTTGGTCTCTTTGGATATCATTTAACTTTGACCCTTGACTGTAAGTTGTGTTTTTAAGAGAATTTGGGCTGCTCAAAACACTTCGTGGCCTTCGCCTGGGACTGCTTCCATAATGACCTGGAGTTCCCTTTTTCTTTTGCAGGCTGGTATCTATTTTATTGCTATAGCCACTTCCATGTTCACCCATGACTTGGTAGTCTTTCTGCAAGGGACTTTCCTTTAATTCTTCTTGATGCAAAATTTCCTGGTCCTTATTTTGTTTGGCAAAGCAAGGTTTTGCAGCATCTCCCATGGTTATTGCTGTTCAATTTAGTGATTCCTACCTAGAAATCAAAAAGTTAAAAGCTGTATGTTAAAGTCAATCACGGAATGAACACTGGGTATTAACAGCTGTGGAAATCTCAACAATCAAAGCCTTGGCTTGTACCAAGGCAAGAAAAGGCAGTCCAAAGCTCAGGTCTATTCACTTAGTATGTCTTAACACCTATTAGTAGTTCATAAAATGCAGAGACGGCCTGTGGCTTTTCCAGGCACTAAAGTCTAGATGCCTTTAGGACAGATAGAAAATTTTAAGTGTCTACGTCAGTCTCAGCAGGGAAGCTTTGAAAGAATGTTTGAAGGAAGCATAAACGAGGATGGCCCCGAGGCCATTCCACGTATCAGAATATTCTTCTTTGCCCACAGCAGACACTTCGTTCACCTTGTTAAGAATGAAAATCATGATCAGAGGACACAGAGAAGCAGAAGCTAAGTTGCAATCTAGTTATCAGGCAAGCATGATATAATGACTTAGAAACAATGTGCACTCTGCACATTTTAGCCAGACCACCACTGTGAGGTCTCACATTACTCAGTATTAAGCACTTCTATTTCATATTATTTTAGCATTGTCTAAAACATCTGGACCACTGAATTGCTTGCATACCCACCTCTCTTTCTTTGGTTACCTCCATGTTCTTACTGCAAAACACTTCCAAAGAGCTCTAAGTCAAATGATGCCAACAAGCCATGTGTACTGTGAAAGGGGAACTACAGGAAGCGACTGTGTAAAAAATGTTAAGTGGCAGTGGTCTCATGGACACTGAATATTTTACGATTTAGAAACAGACACATACAACTAAACAAAAAAGATTTTCTCCTTCAAAATATGCGTAGGTGCTAAAGGATGCATATAAAGCTGTAAAGATATGTAAAGAGCATTTTCACACACCTAAACACCACAAAATGCCCTTCCATTGCCATTAATATGGGAGTAGGGTACCTATTATCTTACTCTTTTTCTTTTTTTTTAATTCTGCAGGCTACAAAGGCACTCTCAAGCATCTCAGCATCTGCATTTTATAGGCCTGAGGCTTTTCCTGTTTATGTCCCTCTTAAAATGAAGACAGTTTTTTGGTCCCACACAAGCAACAAAACAAAAAGAATTCTTGTCCTAAAGACCAGAATTCTTACCCAGTTATGTATACCTCTGGTAATGCAGTTGCTCCAGCTAGGAGAGGAAAGAAAAGTTTCAAACGCACATAGTGCACTTATTTCCTATTTTAAGTAAGAAACACTGTCAAACCCGAATTTCAGAGTGACCTAAACGCAGCCTTTTTTAGAGTTATCCCCAGAAGCAACGCCCACACCCTGCCGCCAGGCTGGATGACGACACCTCCCTGCCCTGGAAGGAAGCAGAAAAGTCGAAGTTTACATTCACCTCCGGCTCCCAAGCACGACAGGAGGTGCGAGCCTGGCGTGGGCAGGGGGCTGCCCTGAGGCATCGACGTCGCAGATAAGCAGGACACAGTTGCCTGCTGGGCCAGCAGCATCAGACAGCGCCGGCCAAGCTGCCAGCGGGACCCAGGCGCAGGTGTTACGATACCGGCACCGAAAACACACTACGTGGGCCAGGGCTCCCCTGCCCTCACGCCGCAGCTCCTGGCTCGCTCCTTCTTGTCTTCCCACAGGCTAACCAAGGTTCCCAGCCCCCTCCTGTCGACCCCCAACGCCGGTGGAGGGACTGTGGCGCAGCATAACCCAAACCTGCCGCCTCAGCCGGACACAGCCCGCGAGCACAGGGGCGCGGCAGGGCCACGAAGGGAGGGAGGGAGAGGAAGAGGGAGGCAAAGCGACTTGCGAGGGGGACAGGACGCCGATGGAGACCGCCCGCTGCCGGGAAAGGCCTCACCCTGCCGCCGGCCGCCGAGAGAAGGGCACTCACCGCCCGATACCGCTACCGCCGGCCCACCCGCCGCCCAGGGCTCGCCATTGTGGCGCGACGGAAGCGGCGCTGCTCCCTCAACGCGCCCGATCCGCGCGGGTCTTCCGGCAGCGCGGGCCCGCCCTCGGCGCCCGGCCGGGCGGGGCGGGACAGGGCCGAGCCCGGAGGTGCGGACGGTGCTGCTCGGAGTGGGCTGGGAAGGCGTGCGTGGGCCAACACCGACGTGTCACGTAGACTATGGTGCTAACTGTTGCGTCCGGTCTTTCCTTAAACGTCCGTTCGTGGTGACCCCAGCAGCTCCCTGGGCAGGCCGTTGCCACGTCTGATCACCCTTTCTGTGAAGAAATTACTTCTGATGTACAAACTGAGGGTCCCCTACCGCAGCTTGAGGATCTGTCCTCTTGTCCCGGCATCTGGTGCCTGTGAAAAGAGGCAGACCTCCACCTGGCTGCACTCGCCTTTCAGGCAGTTGTAGAAAACACGAAAGTCTCCCCTGAGCCTGCTCCAGGCTAAGCGCCTCAGCTAATTCAGCTGCTCTTCACAGGACTTGTGCTCCTTGCCCAGCTCCACGGCTCTTCTCTGGACACGCTCCAGCGCCTCACTGCCCTTGCAGTGCCCCTGCAGTGAGGAGCCCAAATATGAACAGATTTGAGGGGCGGCCTCATCAGTGGCCAGCACAGGGGGACAGTCACTGCCCTGGTCCTATGTCATTTGTGACTGATTTCACTGACTGTATCACTATTGCTGATACAGGCCAGGAAGCCATTGATCTTGGTCACTGAATCATACATATTGCAGCCATCTCCCAGAGAATAAGTACCCAGTTTTCTGGCTTGTTGAGAAGAAGATTCTGTTGCAATGAAGGTGCTGCGACAAACCCCCCTGATTTCAGGCCAGAGGGTGGCAAGAAAATAAATAGGAGCAGGAGTGATGGTTGGCACCAGGAAAATAACACTTTAATAAGGAATAAAAGAAAATAGGGACGATGCCCAAAAAACCAAAGAACAATAACCAGGGAGAGCACCATGGGGGTGACCAGCCAAAGACGAGAATGAAGGAAGGCACAATGATGTAACCTCATAGGACGAACATTCTAGTAGCCTAACCATATAGGGAGCAACATTACCCAGTCTGTAACTGACACGTAACTTATTTAACATAACAGAGAGGTATCTTGGGGAAGACTTCTAAAACGCTATAACTTCCCACAGCTTCAGATAGATGACTATTGCCTCTTCAGAGGCAATAGTCGGCTGGCTCGGGTCCCCAGCCAGGCTGAATTCCACAGGTCTCTTTCCACCATGATTTTGCATTCATATTTATGAAAAAGAGGGACTCTTATTAAACCTTTTGAGGTGATCCTCATACAAATTCACCTTCCTATTCCAGTTCAGACTTCTTGAGCAAAATGTGTACAAGCATAAAGGTTTTGAAGGTAGGTAAATAGCAGAAACTTCCCAGAATAATTTATGGTACCTTTCCAAGACAGGAACTTATAGCCTAGTGCTTTGCATTAACAGTCAGAAGATATTTTTGGCTTCCCCTCTATTACTATTTCCTGATAAGATGCTTTCTGGAAAGGACCTGACAAGGAAGGATAGCATATCTTACCAAAACAATTCCAGTAAGTAGGTGTGGCTGAGGGTACCAAACATGAAAACTGACCCCTTGCCTCCTCCTTCAGTAAAATTGCTGAGTTTATGCAGGTTCAGCATGTTTCATGTCATATTACTGGTGGGTCAAACAGTCTTTGGTTTGATAAAAGCTTCTCACTAGTGCAGCCATGCAAGACTGTCTAAAGTTTCTGTCATTTTTTATGAAACTAAAATTCCTGTGTTTTTTTGTAAAAGTCAGTGATTCACATTTAAATTTCAATTAGATGGATTATCGTATGCTCAAATACTAGCATTTTCTATGCATGATCAGACAAAAATAAGAGGAAATGAGCTAAAAGTGTCATATGTCCTAAACACACATGCTGCTTGCTTGGAAAGCCTAAATTTTGATCAGCTGAGATTTTTTTCTAAGTAGGTAGCGTGAAGATGCAATTAGTCAGTTTTTGTGAGAAAAAGTAAACTTAGCATGTGAAATGGGAAAGATAACTGGCAGATCTTGCTGAATTTATCAGTAATAAGAGAGAGAAGTTGAGAAATAGTAAAAGAGTACAACTCAATAAATTGAGTAAGATCAACTAGATGCATATAAATGATAAGACTGGTCTTAAAGAAGAAAACAGTATTGGGCATTAGAAAATCATTTTATTTTTGAAGAAACGTAGGTTTTGGATTTTTTTTAGTATTGATCTTGAATCACTGCAGACATTTTGTTCTACAGTTTGAGCAGACAAGTATTTTATGTATCTTTTAAATAACTAGTTTTTCTTTCCTGTTGTAGAAAATATAGTGTTTTCCTTTATGAAAGCTTGTTCACCAAGGAATTAAGGATTGCCTTTTTCTGTGGTTTTGTGAGACAAACCGGGCCAGTTTGGGATTATACTTGTGCCATACTTGTGCTAATGCGGATGGGATTGGCCAGGCACAGAAGTGGTAGGAAGCTGAAGTAGACTCCTGTTTTGACTGTGAGTCACACAGCTCTTGGAGCCTCACCCCATACCTGCTTTGTCATCACAGTATTTTATTGTTGGGACACTCTCCATCTTGAAAAGCTACTAAGCTACTAAAAGCGCTGACACTGTTGCTGTTTGTCTTCAGTGAAAGATTGAATCAGCAAAAGATTGCATCACTTGCAGATAAATCAGAAAATCTGTCTGCTAGATATTTTATGGTGAGATTTTCTGGAAGACAGTTGATCTGGCCATTTAGACCCAAAATGAGCTTGGCCAAATATAGTGTCCTTCTCCAACTAATTGTGCATCTCCAGAATACTTGCTGGTGTGGTAGTATGAGGAGCAGAAAAGGCCTTGATGCTAAGTGCTACTCAGCAGTAACTAAAAGATCTCTGCATTTCCAAGATTTTTTCCAGTATACATCCAAAACATTGTCCCCATACTAGCTACCATGAAGAAATCTATCTCTACCTCAGTGCAAACTAGAACATTCTCCACCAGTTATTCTATATAATTTATGGTGTCTTTAGATCCCACCTTATCAAATACCTACTTCCCCTTAAAAGTTTTATGAAATGCCCATAATTGCCCACAAAATGCTCACTGTGTTTATTTGGTGTATGACTTTGTGCTCCATATGTTATGATGGTCACTCAGGATGCAGAAGTAGTGTGTTGCATGGAATCATTTGGCACTGAAGGCAGCTCTGGTCAGGTCACTGCTGCACTCACACTGCTGCACTCACACTGTGTGCAGAAAATCACACGTGGGAAGCCAGTGTCCACAAAGGTAACAGAGGAGTCCTGCAACTTTATTTGAATAAAGGGAATTAATCCACTGGGGCATACCCCCATCAGGTTTCTCTCTGGAGGTTTTAGAGGATGCAGTCTCCTTTTATCCTAAACTCCCAGCTGCCTGTTGCCCTCTTCCTTTACCCATTGGCTGAGGAACAAGGAAGGTACAGCCTTCCTGAACTGCTTACCACATATTCCCCCGCTCTTGGACCCTTGTCACTTTCCTCCAAAAGTCAGAAGTTCAGGCTATCTGGGTTCTGCAGTACACTAGGTCCTGACCTATTTGTCTGTTACCCTAAAGTTCAAGAGTCTGTCTGTCTGGGTTATATAACAAACCTGCCATTTGATGTTAGTAGAGATATTAAGACCCATTTCAAAGACATTAACACCTATATTCTCAGCCATCAAATTGTAAAGCCATTAGCACACATCTTCTCCTGTCAACTGCTTCTTATGATATTCATCCTTCTTTGATTCAGGTAGTTTCTGATGTAGGACTTTCTGTAACACCCAGCTCAAATCATGTTTTGCAATAATTTAAATATGCATCCATTACATTCTCCAGCCCTGGTCCCTTTGGACTAGGCTGTAAATTTTAACATGACAATGAATTCCTGCTCTTGTCTCTAGCGTTACTAGCAGCAAGAGATTTCTGCTGTAATACCGTCAATAGGTGGCAGCCATAGCAGTGGTCATATACAGTGTCATCATATACACTGCCATCTTAAAACTCAAATAGTGAATTATTTTCACTTGGGATTAAATCACCTTGAGGTACACATTGCACTTGACCATCTTTCTGCTTTCACCAAGTCCAGACAGGTTCTTGAGCAAAAACCATCCCATGAATAGGTATAACCTTTCCTGACAAAGGAATACCTTTCTTTTAGTCAGTTTCTCCTGTGTACTGTTTGGATATTTTCTTTTTCCACAGTGCACAGAGACCTTGATTTGGCAGGGCTAGGTCGAATGGCAGTTCTAATGTTAACTAGCCAAGTGACTTCTGCTAAATGTATTTCACAATGCTTGAATGTATGTCCTGGTTACAGGAGAGGAACGGCTAGTTTGGTATTATGTGGATGTTAGCAAACTGAGTATTCTACTGCCCTCTACACCATTTCTGACAAACTGTTAATGATGGGTCGTTTGTAGTAGGTGCCCAGCCCACACCTGTCACCTCAGGCTACAAGCTGGGTGTTAAATGAGATAAGGGAGAAGAGCCAAACCCTTTGAGGAGGTGAGTTTTTCTTTTTCTGCTCAAATGACTCTGCAGTGCCAACTCCTTCTGGATAAGCACCAGCACAGTCCCACTGATCCTGAGGGGATCATCTCTTCCAATGGGCCATAATGGACTCAGTGGCACTAGTGAATAGGCAGCTGCAATGACTCAAAGTGTTACATCATTCCATTGTGCAACTGCCTGCCCTGGGGGAGGTACTGAGCATTCCCACCTGAAGCCGACTGTGTATGATCTTGGTGTTTGGAGACTTGGGACCCCCACCACCCCTGCATGGATCCACAGGATAACCACCACTTTTGACTGCAACCATCACTTTCTTAAAAACGAGATTCAATTAATATATTATAAAAAGAATTTAATATTAATAAAAGACAATTAGGAGACATAAGAAATAAAGCAAAGGGTTAAAACGGCCGGGTGCCTTGGTGTGCTGCCAAGAGCACACCTGGTATCTCAGGGATCCCCTTTTTATCCCCTCCTTGCTGTGAGTGGTTAATGCATATTCAAGCACGTCCCCTCCCTGGTTCCGCCTTCTTAGATCATGCTTTTGCACAGTCTCAGTTTCTGCTGGTCAGCATAATTTTTTTGCTGGTCATCATTATTCTAGCTGGTCAGCATTCTTTTGGAGTCTGGTTTCCTTTTTTCTGCAGATGGTCAGTTGTTGATAAGGGTCTGGGCCCCTCATCCTTCTTCTGAGGGCAGCTGAGCTTATCTTTCCCCCCCTGCCCACGTCCTGGTACCAGTTTTTTGATAACAGTTTGCTCTCCATTTCCTGCTGCTGATAACAGCCTGTTTTCCACAGCTTGATCCTCCCATTGTCTTGCCTTGTCCGGATGAAACACATCCTTACCATTCAGAATTCCTATCTAAGCCTATAACTTGCTAAGAGAGAAAATAATATAGTGAAAGCATATAATATATATTTATCAGAATAATTGTGAAAAGCCAATATTTACAACATGAATTCACAACAACCCCTCCTTTTATTTTTTTTATAAATCATTTGGCTTGAGCAATAATTCTTGTTTTCTAGCTTCTAGCACTCGTTCATTTATTCACAAATCAATTTAGCTTCTTCCAACAGATTTTTCACATTATTTTGTTTTCTTAATACTATGATTTTTTTTTTGTTTTTGTTTTTGCCATTCTAGATGTAGCTAATTTCAGGTCTATAGGCATTTGCTATGCTTTGAACTATATTGGTGATCAGCCAAATTAAACAGGGGATTAAACAAAGAAGAACCATTAAACCAGCTGTAGCACTGCTACAAGGGGAAGAAGCTTAGCTTCTTCTACTACTCTATCCCCAATACATTATCCCACCAATTAGTGGTCATTACTGATTTTCATTTTTGGACTGGCACATGGGCCATTTTTCTGATATCTTTGGTGATATCTAGAATGGCATTTTTATTGTCATTGAAAACAACAATCTTATGTATTAATTTTTTTTTTTTCACAGAACACCCCTTCTTTTAGCTAATAAATAGTCTAAAGCCAGCTTACTCTGATATATTGCAGCTCTGGCTTTTCATTTCTGACTGGCTATTAGTTCCATAGCCCCAGCTGTTTTATTGGTTATGATTTCTACAACAGCTTGGAGTTTCATAATGCAAAAATTGGGGTTCGATATCCCCAACTTCCATCTTGTGCCCAAGAATGTTTCCAATATGCGTTCACGGGCCATTTCTCATCTCCCCATTTTTTTGAGGTGCTCAAAACCATTCTCTTTTATTTCTTTTTAGGACCTTCAAAACTAACACCCCCAACTGATTTCTGTCTCATCAGAGTACAACTCCCCTTCCATTGCGAAGGGAGCTTTGGGTATGCACTTTTCTCACATATCCAAAATAAGCCATCTGGTGCCTTCCAATAGTCATTTTTCTGTTGATTTATATTTTCCCAAAATTTAGATATTTCTGGGATTCCAGAGTAAGGATTTTTCCCTTTACCATTACATCTGAAGAGTCTGGTTCGATTATCATACACACAATTCTTTTCTTTTACTTTTCCTTGAGTCCAATACAGAGTTGGCTCCTCTGGGATCCACCATGTAGAAGTTCCATTGCTAACCTTATACCTTTTACAGGGAGTTTTCCCTATTTCTTTAATAAATTCCTTACCAGTTCGCTATAAACATTCTTCCCCTATCCTGTTGAACTTAGAATCCATCCTTCTGGTCGAGTCCCCCCTCTTATATTGGTCCGGTTCCACTTAAGGAGTTCCACCGGGCCTATGCTACTACCTTTCCATGGCCATTCCTCCGTCATCAAGGCTCCTCCACAGACGCAGCAGTTCGTTATGTTAAGTTCTTTACTTATCCTCTCCCCTAAATCCACAAACAGGTTTTTCCCTAGTCTTGAGATATCTATTTCCCCTTTTAATTGCTGTTTGAGCCTTGCATACAGGTCCTGACGTGAGGTTAAGTTAGGTTTAGGTTTCTGTGTTGGTTTTATCTTTTTTCTTATCATTTGCTCTTTTATCAATTCTTGGGTCTTTCCCTTGACCGCCCCCGTGAAGCAAATCCATTTTTCCCCTTTTGGGCAAGTGCTTCCCAATCTAGTACCACTGACTCCTAAGTTTTCTGTGATCCAATATTTTTCCCATTTATGTATACAAGCACTTAACTTGGATGGGTTACAGCAGTGACTATTGATATTGGTGTGGGTAATAAGAAAGAAAACCCGGTGTCATTCCATGTAGAGCTTTTGATAGCATTTGTAACATGGCTTTGCTGGTGTCCCAAAAGGGAAAAGGATAAGTGACAGAAGAAGGAATAATAGGGGTCCAGTATGACTTACACCCCCACCAATCCTGCCTATGAGGTTGCAGCTCACAGCAGGTGTTTTATATTCTTCTCGGTGGCGAGTTGTAGTGGTCAGTCTGGTCTTGCCCCCTATTTCCTTGTCACTTCCTCTTTTGTAATTTCCAAGCAAATTTCTTTTGACACCTTTTAGCAGCAGTTTCCCACCGTTCCTCAGGTACTTCCCACTCAACACGCACTAGTAATTTCCCATCTGTAAAAAAAGTTATCATTTAAGTTATTCTTAATAGATTTGGCACCGAACACTTCCTGCAACGAGAGGCTTAACTTTGTGAACCATAATACCTATTATTCTCTAATTTAAACACTTATATTTAATCCAGATAGCATGTCCCGTATTGGGATGATTTAGACAAGGTATATGATGTGGCACTGATGGAAGTTGTGGTTCTCCCCCCCTCCTTTATACAAATCACAGGCAAAAGCAAAAATATACTAGGATTTCCCGACCAAAACAGCCCCAGTCCTCCTGTTTGGAGTGGGATTTTTCCTCTCCAAGGTGGATATTGAAAGTGTCACAGAACTTGTCCAGGCAGGACTTGAAACTACTGATACAGGCTTGGTCTTACTTCTCAGTTAGGCGTGATTCTTAGCTCATTCATTGGATCATTTGGATTGTTTCAGTTCATTACCGCCGGCCTCTATCCAAGAGTCCAGTTTGTATCACTCTGTTTGGGTGTTACAGTCCAGTCCTCAGGTCTTTTGATCATATTGGTGTGAATCCAACTTCACTCTTTGGTCCAGATTGCAGCTTCTCTGCCTTAATTATCAGTAGTACCTGAAAACGATTTCTTAATAACACAGGGAGAATGAAAACATCACATCAAAATTTTCCATCAGTATTCTTTAAAATTCTTGGGTTAAGCGAAATTTAACAGTTAACATAGGAGCCAATCTCTTTCTGCGTGTTCAAATTAGTTAAACAAGAAAGGCTAGGTTAGTTTTGACTTCAAATAAATTACATTCATTACCTTTTTACCCTTTGGTTAATATTTACTTGTTTAGCTTCACAAACTTCTTTTATCGGTTTCTTAGAACAAACCCCTTTTAACAACAAGAGTAAAAGAAAGAAAGGGAAAAAAAAAATAAGAGAAAAAGAGATCTTATTTCAAGAAATTAAACACTTTGATGAGGTTTTCAGAACCTAACGAGCTAGACTACTTTTGCTTTGGTCTCATCATACACCGGTCTGTTTCTTCAGCCTTTGTTCCGTTCCTTCTTTCCCATTCACAGCAGTTTTTCAGGCTATTTCTCTCTCCCCCTCCTGCTGCTGCAGCTCTGGGCCGAGCAGGCTGTTTCAGCAGCTCGCTCTGCAGGGAGGGGCCCATAGGCTGTCACTTGCGTGCTGACCCTGGGGCAAAGCTCGTGTCCCCTCTTTCCCTGCTGTGCTGTCCCTTCACACACAGGACTGGCATGTTCAAACACACTCAGCTCCCACCACAGCCGAGGGGCAGAGCCCGGAGTCCACAGTGCTCTGGTCTGGGGCTCCTCTGCTGGGCCAGCTCGCTCCTCAGCAGCAAACCTCACCCAGCACCGCTGCCGGGCCGGCGAGCACTCCCGGCACCCCGCACCCCTCGAGACCCCGGCACAGACACAGCGGGTCCCACTCCAGCAGTGCCCCTCACGAACTGCACTCTGCACCCTTCACATCGGGTGCGAGAGGACCGGGAGCCGCCACACCGGGCCCCGCTGTTCGCCACTCACAGGGACCGGGTCCTGCTGCAGCCGCTTTACATAAAAGCAATAAAACAACACCTAAACCTAGCAACTCCTAACCCAGCGCTCCAGATGCTCCTAACATCTCCTATTTCAGGCACAATTCTCACCTCTAATCGCGCTTGAAAGTTTTTTCTCCTCACAAGCCAGTGCACACTCTTCGGAGCCAACAAGACACTTCTCACTCTCTTTCTAAAAATCTTTACAACTCTAATGAAAGGCATCGCAAACCTCTCTCTCTCTCTCTGCCACTATCATCTCGCACTCTTTACACCACATCTCTCCAGAATCTCCACTACACAAATTACTTTGCTTCAGAATCAACTACAAAATCCTAACACCTCCTTTTTGGGGATCCTCCCCAAAGCCCCAAAGGCGCTAGACACAGAGACCAGTCAGCTAGCCATCTACTTTTACCAACTAAAACAAACCTGCAATTACTATTTCTACTGCCTTGAACAGATCTTCAGTCAAGCTAGAAATGAAGACACAGACATCATTCTTCTCTAAAGTTTCTTCTACAAGTACAAAGGAGTCTATCCTCACACAGCTGCTTAATGTGAATAATCTCTAGTGTAACTTTTTTATGACAAGATATGATCAGGTCTTTTATTTTTACAGGAATTTAGATACATTGACAAGTTTCTGACAATACCTTTATGTTTCAACAACACTTGCAGCTTATATACTATGAACAATCTATAGCAAGAACCAGTCTTACAATTGTTTTCAAACTCTTCTTTCACAAAATAAGACTCATCTCTAAATTAACACATGTACTTATTAAAATAGCCCAAGTTTAGAGTCTCCACAATTCTCTTCTCAATTTGAAAGACTAACAATTTTAATTCTAATCTTTTAACTGGGTCCACTTCTGCTTCTGTAATAAGCACAGCTGCAAAACAACACAAGCACTCCTAGAGACATGTGCACTTTCTTGGCAAATTCAAAAGAACAAGAAATCATGGCAGTTCTGAGCCTGATCTTCACTTAAACACACCATCACAATAACTTTTTTTAGAAATCATCAGAGAGATGATCAGCATTTCATATTGTGAAAAGAGAGATAAAATAATTTTCAGCAGCAGTTAAAAAGATTTACAACAATCCATAGGATTTTGCTTTTAGGCTGGTACCAGGTTCTGCTGTTAAGAACCATGGGCTGTGCTCATCAGCACGGGACACAAACAACATTACGGTTAACCGCTCTAACACTTATTGACAACCTGATAAGTTTTCACCTTAAGAAGTGACTACTATGCAAATTACTGTAACTTGCCTTTAAAATTAAAATCAACTACAAAATTTTACGATATTCACTAAAGTAAAGAAATTGGAAGGCATACTAAGAAATGAGTTTGTTTCTCTACAAAATAAATATTGCAGTCACTCAAGAAAAAAACAAACAGAGCTTACTTCTTTTTCCACTTTCTCCCAGGATGCATTTCTTGGAATTCTTCTAAGCTTCTCTCCAAAGCTTCTCTGCTCTTCCTGAAATCTCAAATTTTAATTACCGACACAGCTTACTGCTGCAGAAGCTTACAGCACCATCATACACGGAATTCTCTCAGAACCCAGGAAAACAAAGGCTTGCAACTTGCAGCTCCCTTGGTTTGGAGCTGATACCATACGCCAGTACTGCTCTATATCTCACTCACACATCTGGCTAAGAAAAAGCTCTCTGAGACAGTTTGACACCAGTCCTTACTCTCGGAATCACAGAACTTAATGTGCCTAAGGTCTCATAAGACCCCGGCATAGAAAACCTGGGTCCCAGAGGGACTCGCCTGGCTCTCTCACCATTGGGCATGTTCCCGGCCTGTTTCACAGCTTCAGGAGGTTCCAGGAGTCACTGAGAGCTCCTCCGATCCCCCTGTGCCTGGAGCAGGGAACCCGAACCACCATCTGTGGTTCAATCCAGCCTGCCGGCAGCCACCTAAACACAGCTCTGCGGCTTGAGAGCTCCAAAATAAGTTTAAACAATCCAGGGGCACCAAGACTTAGACGGCCCCCTGCCCTCACTTTACTGAAAAGGGATGAGCTGAATTCATCCCCTCAGGGCACCCTCCGTGCCTGATCTTATCAGGGTTTGGCCTGACTCACCGCCGGCCAGAGCTCCAGGAGTTCCCTTGCACTCCTGAGGCTGACCCGCCCCTCCGTCCCAATAGCTCGGCAGGGAGTAGGCCTGGGAGCACCATCTCCCAGGAAAACCTTTCACTGCCGCCACAGTGGGGCAAAAAAAAAACTTCTAAAAAAAACCAAAAAACAAACAACTTCAAACGCTGAACCACATACCAGCTCACCAAAGCGATCCCTCCCCCGCAAGCAGCTCTTGTTGCCCGGGGGCGGGGGAGGAAAGGCGCGGAGGGAAGATCTCCACTAAAGATAACCTTGGCTTTGCTCTGAGACCAGACCCGCTGAGAACAGATTTGATACAACACCCCCGCGGCTCCTGGGCTACAAGCCCCAGTTCTGGTTTGCCCCCCACCCCAGGGCTCCATGACAGGAGCTCGCAGGGAGGAAGCGAATCACTCCATGTGTCCCCATCGTGATCTAGTCCCTGTGAAAACATCGACCCGTGTTCACTCTTACTCCAGCACAGCACAGGAAACCTTTCCTCTTTAGCAACACAATTCCAAAAAAAAACCCCACAAACTTTAACGCAACAATCACACCTATTTACGCATTCTCACATCTGTTCATTCAACTCCACCCAGTCACAGCAAGACAATAAGGTGCTCTTTACTTCCCAGTTACTTGTTAATATACGCCTATGGGCACTGTAATATGTCAAATATCTCAAGTTTCTTGGATTATTCCTCAGTTTGGCAGTTTTAAGTCCAAATTTCTTGGATTTAATCCTCAACTTGACAAAGTTTTAAAGAATCCACATTTTACTCTGTTTTCCCAGTGGATTGTGCCAGGAAAACCTTGGGCTCCCTTTCCCAAGGGGCTAACCCCTCCCCTGAGACCCAGTCCCAGTAACCCCGGGGGTATCTTGCAACCCCCGCTTCCCGCTCCCCCAAAGATTACTTACAATCTGTCTTCTTCTTTGGGTCTTCGTGCACAAGAATTATGGAGCAAAAATACTGCGGTTTTTAGGGAGCCTTTTCCCCTTTCCTTTGCTTTATTCCTCTCCTTCTTGTCCTCAGGGTTTTGACCTGCAGCCGCTTGGCCCACGCTAGGAGAAACGGAGCGGGGTCTGCTGAACTCAGCAGGGGCGCGCCTGTTTCCCCGTTCTGGATCTCCGGTGGTCCTAGAGGTGAGGTGCTTATCCCAGAAAGAGCCCCCAAAATTCTTAAAAACGAGATTCACTTAATAAATTATAAAAAGAATTTAATATTAATAAAAGACAATTAGGAGACATAAGAAATAAAGCAAAGGGTTAAAACGGCCGGGTGCCTTGGCGTGCTGCCAAGAGCACACCTGGTATCTCAGGGATCCCCTTTTTATCCCCTCCTTGCTGTGAGTGGTTAATGCATATTCAAGCATGTCCCCTCCCTGGTTCCGCCTTCTTAGATCATGCTCTTGCACAATCTCATTTTCTGCTGGTCAGCATAATTTTTTTGCTGGTCATCATTATTCTAGCTGGTCAGCATTCTTTTGGAGTCTGGTTTCCTTTTTTCTGCAGATGGTCAGTTGTTGATAAGGGTCTGGGCCCCTCATCCTTCTTCTGAGGGCAGCTGAGCTTATCTTTCCCCCCCTGCCCACGTCCTGGTACCAGTTTTTTGATAACAGTTTGCTCTCCATTTCCTGCTGCTGATAACAGCCTGTTTTCCACAGCTTGATCCTCCCATTGTCTTGCCTTGTCCGGATGAAACACATCCATACCATTCAGAATTCCTATCTAAGCCTATAACTTGCTAAGAGAGAAAAGAATATAGTGAAAGCATGTAATATATATTTATCAGAATAATTGTGAAAAGCCAATATTTACAACATGAATTCACAACAACTTCAACAGGACTACAATCACCACTTTGAGAGGAATGACGGGTTTGTCTTTACAAACAAGTAAAAGTTGTGGGTCTGCTGATAAGATGCAGCTATCGGTGAGAGACAACAGAAACAATGGGATGGATTCCACTAAAAGATCAAAGAGGCACTGAAAGAGCACCATCAATTCCACAAAAGTTAAGAATTAAGAAGGGATTATGCGGGGGGGAGGGGGGGGGGGCGGGGGGAGAAGGTATCCCAGGTGTCAGGCGTTCCAGGAAGCCTGTACCTCTCAAGTACCTCAGCCTATGGGGAAAAAGAGAAGGGACAAGCAGCCGGGAATTAGGATAAAAAGGAGGATGCACCCTCCAAAAATTTGAGATACCCCAGGGGAATGCCCCATGGCCTCTCCCTTTATTCGAATAAAGAAAAAGGACTCCTCTGTCTCCTTTTTGGACATAAACCTCTGATGTTTGTGGATTAATTTTCCTGACAACTTGATGGGACTGTGACCACCACCTTGGCCAACAGGATGCCAGGTTGTAGTCAGACTCTGTGGGTCTAAGCCAGTTTTAATGTATTATTGCATTATTGTAATCTTTCTATTAAACTGGGATTCTGACCTGAAATCTCTTTTATGAGATTTCTCCTACCAGTTTACTTTCAAACCAGCCCAATGTACCAGCACCTATTACTCTCAGCGTAGTTTTTAACAGACAGTTAGCTTTCCTGAAGGCTGTGCATAACAGGAAATGTGATCACCTGGTTGATGTCAGACCCTTTAGTAGGTAGCCAGGCTACAAGTTTGCTTCAGGAATGAATCCTGATTTAATTTTTTCAGTCACCACCGAACTTGCTCTTTAAGGCCCAAAACAATAATCTAGGCAGTGGCATGGGTCACGTGGTTTCTAACCATTCAGTAGCCATCTCCATCACTGTCAGCAGATGGTGCTTGCCATGACAAGTTCATGGAAGTCTGATATAATCATGTTGAGGGTTAGGTGTCCTTTTTTTTTTCTTTTTTTTGGTTTTGTCGTTCTGGCCTGCCCGTGGAATTTTTACCATTAGCTGCGGAGACAACCTAACTGTGGGTATTTAGTGGGTGATTGATAAAGGACAAAGAGTGGCCGGGCCCAGGGCGGGGAAGAGGGCAGGAAAGGAGGCTGGGGACAGTTTTTGGCTGGCTTTCTTCGGCTTCGGGAAAAGACATTTTCGTTTTGCTGGGTCGCGGAGCTGCTGCGGTGGAGAGAAGGGAATTTTCGCCATCACCCAGACAGAGCTGCTTCTCCTTCTCCCCTCTTTGTTGGTGGCCTCGCACCCCCTGCCCTGCCGGGACGTGTGGCAGTGCCAGGCACCGCCGCGGAGCTGCTGATACACCTCATCCACCGGCCCAGGATCTCAGCTCATCCCTGCTGATCCACCTCATCCACCGGCCCAGGATCTCAGCTCATTCCTGCTGTTCCAGCTGACCGTTCCTCAGAGCCCCGCAGGAGCACCGGGACTGCCCGCCCGAGGGGTTTGTGAAAACAAAACCTCTCCTCCATCCCTCTCAGTGGAGAAAGCTGTCACGGGGTCCCTGTTTCTGTTTTCTTGTTAATGCTGTAGTTATTGTTGTTTGTTTGCCTGGTTATACTAGTAAAGAACTGTTATTCCTATCCCCAGATCTCTGCCTGAAAGCCCCTTGATTTCAAAATTATAATAATTCGGAGGGAGGGGGGTCTACATTCTTTCATCCCAAGGGAAGCTCCTGCTCTCCCTAGCAGACACCTGTCTTCTAGAACAGAGACAAATCAGTCTGCCAGGCTTCCCTGTATTGATGTTTCAGCCGTCATCCTCAATGCCAAAAGGGCTTTAGCTCTTGGCCTATTTAATTATGGTGCACTCTTTGCAGTCATGGATAACCTGAGCAACGGCATCAGTGGTCAAGTCCATGCTTTGATTGTGGGCCCATTTGTATGTTTTGTGAGAAATGAACTTGTAAAAATTCGTAGAAATCTAAATAAATGTATATAACAATAATGATATAAAATATAAAGTACAGTATGACACACAAGCCCTTCCCAGATCTAGCCACGAATTCCCACTCAAAGGATAACGATCCTAGCCGGCGCCCATCAACAAAAAAGAATAGACAGGACGCGGCCCATCAAGCTGACAGAAAAAAAAAAAAAAACTCCTCAAACTGACAAGGACAGGCTCGGTGACCATCAACAGGGAAGAATAGACAGGACACGAAACATCAAGCCAAAACGGAGAGGCTCCGACGAGATATTCATCACCGGACCTGAACACCTCGCCTTGCGGGCTACCGTTGGGGGAAGCCATCAAGTAAACAAAAGGAAAAATCCAGCCGAAATATCCATCGGCTCCAACCCGGATCCAGCCATCCCATCCGGATGGCCTGAACCACAAGAGCCACTCAGAATTTCTTTACATATGAGGAGACTCGGTCCGGACGTCCATTCGACTCTATTCTCCAACGCCAGGAAATCAATTCATACGACAATCAAGGACTGTTGATAAATGGTGCCTGCCTGGAATTTGGCCTCAAGGCTAAAAATCCCTATAAAAACCCCGGACAGTTTACCCTCCTTTGTGGATTTGGGAACACCTATACCTTTGGGTATAGACCCCTGTCCACCCAGCGCTGCGCTGTTTGTTTTATTGTGGTTTTTCCTCATTGTTTATTTTTTATAGAAATTGTTTTATAATAAATTGTTTTTATTTAACCCAAATCTGCCTTTGTATTTATAACAGATTGGTGCCGTGACTCGGATCGGAGAAACTGCGGGGAATCTCGCTGCCCAGGACGGGTACCCCCGCTGATTTTGGCGGCCTGGTGAGTTGAGAACCCCCGTAGTTCATTCCGATATCCGAACCAAATTTAGGCAGAGGTAAAAACCACAATAAAAAGGATAAATCCGGATCGGAGAGCTCGGAAGGCACGGAGCCTTCGGAAGCCGCGGCTTACTTTGCTCGTAAAACGTCTAGTGCGCACAAGGGACACCCACGCAGGAAAATAGCTGTAAGTACTGCTGGTTGAGCGGGCGATCGGGCGAGTGTGTGAGACGTGATCTGATCACGAAGCGAGTGCGGACTTCAAGGCCGCGTTTCCATCCTCCCGCGAGGGAATTGGCCGGCCGCGAAGGAAGCGATACAGAGTGAAAGTTTTTTTTTTCCCTCGACACACACTCGTAAAACCTGAGACCAAAGGGTGTCTCGGGAACTGATCGCAAGGTACTTGGAGGGGAAGGGACGTCTTGTCGAGCTCGAGGCTGGTAAACCCTCTTAGTAACGGACCCAGGGAGAGGTCCAGGGAAGAATCAAAAGTTCCGATTACAAGAGACCTCAGCTCAGCTCGCTGAAAGGTGAGTATCGGCAAATTTTGATTCCTAAGTACACAACGCAGAAACTGATATCGACTCACGGAGAAGTCGAAGAAAGGTAAGAATATATTTGCGAAGTATGGGGCAGAAAAAGAGTAAGCTTCAAGGAAGAAGCACAGGAAAAGATTCCTCCGATCAGGGGGAGGAATCACCAGACATCCCACTGGAAAGTCCCTTGGGGTGGATGCTAAAACACTGGGAAGATTGTCCCCAGAGGAAGGGGAAATCAAAGGAGAAATTAATACATTATTGTATGGAGGTTTGGGGAGGACAGGAGTTGAGAAGTCACCTCACTTGGCCAGTGTTAGGCACATTTGAAAAATGGACGTGTAACAAGTTGTTCTCCTATGTGGAGAACAAAGTCCCCTCAGATCCTGAGGAGAAGGAATACGCTAAGCTCTGGGTAAATGTCAGAGTAGGGCTATTTCCAATAAAACAAAAAGAAAAACGTGAGTCGAGAGCTGAGTCCTGGGAACCCCTCGATCACTTACCACCCCCGTATCGAGGACCAGCAGGACCTTCCTCTGCAGATCAGGTGGTGCCCTCAGCACCCTTGGGCCCCCGAGACCAACCCACTGAGATACGTGTGTCTCAAGCGGGAGAGTCGGGGCCAGCAGCAATGCCGGCAGCCCTTCCCCTTTCCCCGCCTGTAAACACCGTAACCGCAGCAACCTCCTCGGAGGTTTTTTCTGCGCAAGGCTGGGGAACACCCTATCCGTCCCTGCCGGTCCAGCCGCCACAACCGGGACCCTCCCATACAACGGAGGGGGCTCCTCCCTTCAACCGGGTGGCGGCAGAATTCCCACAATTAATAACAGGGAGGCAACACACAATCACCAATTCCCCTCCCGCAAGTAGAACCCGTTTAAGAGCAAGAATGATAGATAATGAATGGGGAGAGAGTGAAGAGGGGCACCGGTTGCTCCCTCTTAGGGAAGTACCGACGGCCCCGGGAGTGATCGGTTTTGTGAATGTCCCCCTTAACTCTGGAGATGTAAGGGCATTTAAAAAAGAGATGGGGCGATTGTTAGATGACCCTCTCGGAGTGGCTGAGAGGTTAGATGAATTTTTAGGGAGTAGCATTTATACCTTTGACGATCTTATGGCAATCCTGAGATCACTGTTTAATCCGGAGGAAAGGGAAATGATTAAACAAGCCGGGATCAGAGACTGGGACAGATGCAATCCACAGGGGACGCCAGGTAACCAGAAATGGCCTAGCGCAAGCCCGAGCTGGAATGCACAGACGGAGGAAGGCAGAAGGAACATGATGGATTTAAGGAGCATGATTATACAAGGTATAAGAGAAGCGGTCCCTAGGGGCCAGAACATTAGCAAAGTTTTTAAAGAGTGTCAAGGAAAGGAGGAACCACCCACTGAGTGGATCGAGAGGTTACGGCGAAGTTTACAGATTTATTCTGGGACTGACCCGAACTCTCCTATGGGGGAGGTTCTGTTAAAAACACAATTTGTTGCTAAATCTTGGGAAGATATTAGGAGGAAATTAGAAAAGATTGAGGGGTGGCAAGATAAAAGTCTTCAAGAGCTCCTAAGGGAAGCTCAAAAAGTGTACATGAGAAGAGAAGATGAGAAGCAGAAATCGCAAGCTAGAATTTTAGTAACAGCGGTAAAAGAAGTCCAGAAACAAGAACAGATGCAGGGTAAGTTTAAATCACTACCCGGGAAAGGTCGAGATTCTCACCGGGCAGCCCCGGCCCCATGGAAAGAACCCCCTGAATGCTACTACTGTAAAAAGGTAGGACACATTCAGCGAAAATGTAAACAAAAATTAAAAGATGAGAAAATTTTTCAGGAAGACTAGGGGTGTCAGGGGCTCTTTAATTTGGGGACCAGAACATCCAAGGAGCCCTTGATAAAGTTAAAAGTGGGACCCCAACGACAGGTGGTAAGTTTTCTTGTAGATACTGGGGCAGAGAGAAGTACTCTGCAGAAATTACCATACGGATGTGTGGCAAGCAGAGAAAAAGTTTTTGTAATCGGTGCAAAGGGAGACCCCTTTGAAGTACCTATAATAAAAGATGTGGAAATAGAATCTGAAAATAAAATTTGCTTAGGGAATTTGCTATTAGTAGAAGAAGCAGATTACAATTTACTGGGAAGGGACATGATTGTTGCTTTAAGAATTAATATCTTGATTAAAAATTCTGAATTAGTGGTGAAAATATTTAAGTTGACTCCTAAAAATGAAGAGAAAATAAACCCTGAAGTATAGCATTCAAAGAGAGAAGGGAGTTGAAACAAATAATTGATGACCTCCTAAACGGGGGTACTTTAGAGCCTTGCATGTCTCAACACAACACCCCCATCCTGGCTGTAAAAAAAGACGGATGATAGCGTCCGATTAATCCAGGACCTACGAGCGGTAAACGCTAGGACCCGGACTAGATTCCCGGTGGTGGCCAACCCATATACTTTACTAAATAGACTCACACCAGAAGATGTGTGGTATAGTGTGATTAATTTGAAAGATGCTTTTTAGACTTGCCCTCTGGATGAAAGGAGTAGAGATTATTTTGCATTTCAGTGGGAGGACCCAGATACAAACCGTAAGCAACAGCTAAGGTGGACGGTCCTCCCCCAGGAGTTTGTAGAGTCTCCGAACCTTTTCGGACAAGCTTTAGAACAAATGTTAACCCAATTTGCTCTTGAAGACAGGACAAAGCTTTCACAGTATGTAGATGACTTGCTAATAGCTGGACCGACTGAAGAGAGTGTGAAGAAAAGCACGATTGCCTTGTTAAACTTTCTAAGAAAGAAAAGTTTGAAAGTATCAAAATCCAAGCTGCAATTCACAGAGCCTGAAATAAAAAAATAAAATACCTCAGACATTGGATATCTCAAGGAAAAAAATTAGACCCGGAGAAGGTAGCAGGCATCCTTGCATTGCCTGCACCAAAAACAAAAAGGCAAATTAGACAAATTCTAGGGCTCTTGGGATATTGCAGGCAGTGGATTGAGAGTTTCAGTGAAAAAGTGAAGTTTTTGTATGAAAGATTAAACACTGACAGGCTGAAGTAGACTGAACAGGATGAGTCTAATTTTCAGAAATTAAAAACTGTTCTTATGACTGCCCCAGTACTAACTCTACCAGATACGAATAAAGAATTCCAGTTGTTTGTGAATGTGAGTAAACAAACAACACAGGGAGTCCTGACTCAGAAATGAGCAGACAAAGGGAAGCCTATAGGCTTCAAAGATCTTAGATCCAATCAGTCGGGGTTAGCCTACGTGTTTACCAGCAATTGTAACAGTGGCTCTGTTAATAAGAGAAGCAAGGAAAATAACTTTTCCTCCCCTGGTAGTTTACACTCCCCACGATGTGAAAAACATATTGCAAAAAGCAGAGAAGTGGCTGACTGATTCCAGGCTTCTAAAATATGAAGCCATCTTAATCAGCTCACCCGGTTTAGAATTGAAAACCACTGCACAAAAATCCTGCTCAGTTTCTATTCAGAAAAATTAGTACATGATTGTTCTAAAATCGTAGAGCTGCAGACCAGATAAGTTACATCAACGCAAACTGTGATTGTTTTCCATTTATACATTTTAAATGTGCTTGTTGTAAACAAATTTGAGTAACCCACTGTTGGGGAGAGTACAAACCTAAGAGATTGTGTACCAATTGTCTAACTAAAGAACAGGAGCTGACTAGCCGTTTCTTAATACTTGTCACCCGGGCGGGGTTTTTAGAACTTAACTCTCCTGAGTGGTACCTGTTTTTTCAAAAGGGGATTAGAGGTAAACTAGACTCCAAAGCAAAAACTTTAAAAATTGAGTGCCAAAAGACAGTCAAGGTACCGAGCAGGACAGACACAATTAAGTCGTCTCGGTGGGCTGCTTTCAAGAGAAGGTACGCCATAAGGACTACAAAGGCCCCTGAAGAATATCCTTGCTGCCGAGAAGATGGTAATCCCCGCCGTATATTTCTATACGGGCGAAGGGCAAGGCAGAGGGATACACCGGTGGGGAATCCTGACTGTCCTGAGTCTAGCCGTGTGCTTAGCCGAGAGAATGATTCCCGAAGTACCTCCGGGGGAGCGTCTCCTGGGGAAGTGTGAGCAGTGTCAAACTGCCACAGATACCAGACGAATAGTTAACTACTGTCCTCCGGAACGTTGTTTGTCTAACAGCACTCAGTATAATCTTTGTGAATTAAAGGGGAAGGTCTAGTGTTACCACTCAGGGGCAAGGCTTAAGGACGGGCAGTCTAAAACTCCTATGAAAAGAAAGACTGAAACTTCCCATTTCAGGTATAAGAGAGAAGTGGGAATGATTCCCCCAATTCCAATCTGCAGTCAATGTAACAAAACTGTCTGGATAGGGGGAAAAAGACAATCCACCTTTTTGGCATATTATGCGGTTAACCCTTTATGTTACAATAAAGCGAATTTGAAAATGTGTACCATAAGAGGGAAGGTATATTGAGAAGGTAGAAATTTAAAACATGAAGAAAAGGCTTTTTTTTAATAATGAACCGATAATCCTTGATTTGTTAAAAAGTAGTGATGACCGGGTATGTTTGCAATTCAACCAAGTATTCTGCTTCTCCAGGGATGAGGAAGGGGTGGACCCTGAAAACAAAATAAAACAACTAACCCTAGAGTTAAAGAGGCAAGAAGCAGAAGTTCGGAAAAAGAGGCTAGAACAGGAGAGGCTTAACTCTCTTAGTGAACATTATGAGCAATTAGAGAAACAATACAGCAATTGGGGGTTGCCAAACCCCAACCAGAATCTTTTCATAGATCTAATGCAAGAAATAGCCACAGAATTAAGTCTATCTAACTGTTAGATCTGTGGCGGTTTAAAATCAGCTGAAAGATAGCCTTGGAAGGGAGAGGAACTAACCCCAGAGCAACTTCTAAAAATGAGAAGGCTCTAAAATATCAAAAACAAAACAAAGACCAGAGGGAAAAGAATTCACTGATTTAGTAGGCTATACCCCGTGTGTAAGCACACTCACGGTGAATTCGAAAAGCAAAACTAAAACCTGGCAACCTGAACCACCCGCGGGCTATTGGAGTCGCTCCCGGGGGAATAACTGTGAATGGATGGAAATAATTGAACTTTGCTGGTACAAAAACTCTGGGGCCAATCCCTTCCATGAGCTAATAGGATTGAAGGAATATTGGGATGATCCGGCAAAGTTGAACAAGGGTTGAGAAGCTCCTGATAGTATATATTGGATATGTGGAAAAAGGCATACAGCGAGCTACTCAGAAAATGGAAAGGATCCTGCACACTTGGAATAATTCGGCCCTTTTTCTTTACTCTACCTAAAACAGAGAGTAAATCATTGAGCCCCTCTCTTTGAGACATTAAACAGACAAAGGAGGGAATTAAAACGGAAACTACCAATAGCGGGAGGCAACCAGAAGTAGAACGAGGAAGAATGACCTGCCAAAAAGATCATTCAATATTACGGGCCCGCTACTTAGGCAAACGATAGCAGCTGGGGGTACAGAACCCCCATTTATCTCCTCAACAGACTTATCAGATTACAAGCGGTGGTAGAGATAGTTTCTAACCACACTTCAGAAGCCCTAGAACTCCTAGCCAAACAACATTCACAAATGAGAGCTTTTGTGTACCAAAACAGACTAGCTCTCGATTATTTGCTAGCCGAGGAGGGAGGAGTGTGTGACAGATACAACGAATCCGAGTGTTATATGGAAATAGACGATTACGGAGAAACAATAAAAGGATTGGCTGCTGAAATTAAAAAAGTAGCTCATGTGCCAGTCCAAAAATGGAATTCAATCCTACAAGCCTCCTGGTGGGACCAGATATTCAGGCAAGGGGCTTAGTGGAAGAAGCTAGTATTTTTCATCACTTGTTCAGTTGCCGGAATCATTTTCCTTCCCTGCTTAATTCCTTGCTTCATCAGACTAATTCACTCTGTTGTGCAAGGAATGCAGATTGCCACACTTCCAATTGATCCTGAGAAAGCGCAAGGGAGACCTACTCCTCTCTCTAAACTAATGAAATTAGAGGAGGAAAAAGAAAACGAAAATGTGATTAAAGCCTTAAAGAATTTTGAAAATAAATATAACCTGGCACAAGCATATAGTGAGAATTCGTTAACGGACTGGGAAGAAAATGAATGTGAGTAAAAAAATTATAGTCCTCCCCTGCAGAATTGGATGAAATAACACGAATTTTTAATGTAATGAATTATTAGGCGGGGGACTGTGAGAAATGAACTTGTAAAAATTCGTAGAAATCTAAATAAATGTATATAACAATAATGATATAAAATATAAAGTACAGTATGACACACAAGCCCTTCCCAGATCTAGCCACGAATTCCCACTCAAAGGATAACGATCCTAGCCGGCGCCCATCAACAAAAAAGAATAGACAGGACGCGGCCCATCAAGCTGACAGAAAAAAAAAAAAAACTCCTCAAACTGACAAGGACAGGCTCGGTGACCATCAACAGGGAAGAATAGACAGGACACGAAACATCAAGCCAAAACGGAGAGGCTCCGACGAGATATTCATCACCGGACCTGAACACCTCGCCTTGCGGGCTACCGTTGGGGGAAGCCATCAAGTAAACAAAAGGAAAAATCCAGCCGAAATATCCATCGGCTCCAACCCGGATCCAGCCATCCCATCCGGATGGCCTGAACCACAAGAGCCACTCAGAATTTCTTTACATATGAGGAGACTCGGTCCGGACGTCCATTCGACTCTATTCTCCAACGCCAGGAAATCAATTCATACGACAATCAAGGACTGTTGATAAATGGTGCCTGCCTGGAATTTGGCCTCAAGGCTAAAAATCCCTATAAAAACCCCGGACAGTTTACCCTCCTTCGTGGATTTGGGAACACCTATACCTTTGGGTATAGACCCCTGTCCACCCAGCGCTGCGCTGTTTGTTTTATTGTGGTTTTTCCTCATTGTTTATTTTTTATAGAAATTGTTTTATAATAAATTGTTTTTATTTAACCCAAATCTGCCTTTGTATTTATAACAGTTTCTTCTCTTCCTACATGTTCTGATATATCATATCAGATATATGTGATAGTTCACCCTTATATTCCCAGTCCAGATCCATCTGAGTCACTCCCATTTTAGCAGCCTGGCTCATTGTTTTGATGTTCTTCAGTGGCAGACTATTTGCTTTGTGAACACTTGTATGAAATACTTTTACAACCAAGTTCACCACATGAACAGCAATATCTCACTGCAATTCAACAGCCCAGATGGGTTTACTTCTGCTCTGCCACCTGCTCTGCTTTCATTGCTGTAGCCAGCCCTGAAGCATTTGCCACAATCCATGACTCAGTGCAGAGATAAAATACTGGTCATTTTTCTTTTTCAGCAGTGTCTAAAGCTAGCTGGAATGCTTTCCCGTCTGCAGATTGACTCAGTTTAACTTGTCCATCAGCACTGTCTGCAACTTAGAATATAGCACCACAGCTTTCCACCTTTAATATTTTCCCATAACATGGCAGGATCTGTCTGTAAATAAGGCATATTAGTTCATTTTCTGGTAACTATACAATTACCAACTGCTCTCTCTTAAGCCCTTGCTGGGGGTTAGGTATTCTTCCTTTAGTTCTGGTTCACCTATGGAATTTTTATGCATTAGTTGCAGGGAAAACCTGACGGCTGCTACTTGGTGGGTGCTTGAGAAATACAAAGAGTTTGGCTGGGCCCAGAGGGGAAGGGGGGGTAGGAAAAAGAGAGGGCGAGGGCAGCTGGGGGCTGGCTGGCTTCTTCAGCTTCAGAGAAGGACACTGTCTGGGAGCCGTTGTGGTGGAGAGAAGGGAATTTGCCATCACAGAGACGGAGCTGCTGCTTCTTCTTCTCCTTCTTCCCTCTTTGTTGGTGGCCTTGCACCCCCTGTCTTGCCGGGACATGTGGCAGTGCCAGGAGCTGCTGATCCACCTCAGCCACCGGCCCAGGATTTCAGCTCATCCCTGCTGTTCCAGCTGGGAAGCTGTTCTTCCTCAGAGCCCTGCAGGATCACCGGGACTGACCACCCGAGGGGTTTGTGAAGCAAAGCCTCTCCTCCATCCCTTCCCGTCTCGGCCAAAAAGGCTGTCGTGGGGTCCCTGGTTCTGTTTTGTTGCTAACGCTGTAGTTAGTGTTGTTTGTGTGCCTTGTTATACATACCAGTAAAGAACCATTATTCACATCCCCTGATCTCTGCCTGAGAGCCCCTTGATTTCGAAATGATAGTAATTTGGAGGGAGAGGATCTACATTTTCATTCCAAGGGAGGTTCCTGCCCTCCCTAGCAGACACCTGTCTTCCAAAGCCAAGATAGCCCTTAAGCTCTTAAGGAGCCTCCTCCTCTAGTGACACTCCAAAATTTCAGCCCTCTGTCCATTCCATGATCACTTCCAGGATTCTTGGGTGGTTAAGGCTTCCTACGTGTATCCATTGGGTTATCAGTTTTACCCATGTGAGAAATGAACTTGTAAAAATTCGTAGAAATCTAAATAAATGTATATAACAATAATGATATAAAATATAAAGTACAGTATGGCCCACAAGCCCTTCCCAGATCTAGTTGCGAATTCCCACTCAAAGGATAACGATCCTAGCCGGCGCCCATCAACGAAAAAGAATAGACAGGACAAGGATCATCAAGCTGACAGGGACAGGCTCGGTGCCCATCAACGGAAAAGAATAGACAGGACATGAATCATCAAGCTAACAAGGAGAGGCTCCCACGAGATACTCATCACCGGACCTGAACACCCCACCTTGCAGGCGACCGTTGGGGGAAGCCATCAGGTAGACAAAAGGAAAAAGTCCAGCCGAGATATCCATCAGCTCCAACCCGGATCCAACCATCCCATCCAGATGGCCTGAACCACAATGAAATCAAGAAACACCCAGAACTTCTTTACATATGAGGAGACTCTGTCCGGACGTCCATTTGACTCTATTCTCCAACGCCAGGAAATCAATTCATACAACAATCAAGGACCGTTGGTGAATGGTGCCTGCCTGGAATTTGGCCTCAAGGCTAAAAATCCCTATAAAAACCCCGGACAGTCTACCCTCCTTCGTGGATTTGGGAACACCTATACCTTTGGGTATAGACCCCTGTCCACCCAGCGCTGCGCTGTTTGTTTTATTGTGGTTTTTCCTCATTGTTTATTTTTTATAGAAATTGTTTTATAATAAATTGTTTTTTTATTTAACCCAAATCTGCTTTTGCATTTATAACAGATTGGTGCCGTGACTCGGATCGGAGAAACTGCGGGGAATCTCGCTGCCCAGGACGGGTACCCCCGCTGATTTTGGCGGCCTGGTGAGTGAAGAACCCCCGTAGTTCATTCCGATATCCGAACCAAATTTAGGCGGAGGTAAAAACCACAATAAAAAGGAAAGGATCCGGATCGGAGAGCTCAGGAAGGCACGGAGCCTTCGGGAAGCCGCGGCTTGCTTTGCTCGTAAAACGTCTAGTGTGCACAAAGACACCCACGCAGGAAAATAGCTGTAAGTACTGCTGGTTGAGCGGGCGATCGGGCGAGTGTGTGAGACATGATCTGATCACGAAGCGAGTGCGGACTTCAAGGTCGCGTTTCCATCCTCCCGCGAGGGAATTGGCCGGCCGCGAAGGAAGCGATACAGAGTGAAAGTTTTTTTTTTCCCTCGACACACACTCGTAAAACCTGAGGCCAAAGGGTGTCTCGGGAACTGATCGCAAGGTACTAAGAGGGGAAGGGACGTCTTGTCGAGCTCGAGAATTGGTAAACCCTCTTAGTAAACGGACCCAGGGAGAGGTCCAGGAAAGAATCAAAAGTACCGATTACAAGAGACCTCAGCTCAGCTCGCTGAAAGGTGAGTATCGGCAAATTTTGATTCCTAAGTACACAACGCAGAAACAGATATCGACTCCCGGAGAAGTCGAAGAAATGTAAGAATATATTTGCGAAGTATGGGGCAGAAAAAGAGTAAGCTTCAAGGAAGAAGCACAGGAAAAGATTCCTCCGATCAGGGGGAGGAATCACCAGACATCCCACTGGAAAGTCCCTTGGGGTGGATGCTAAAACACTGGGAAGATTGTCCCCAGAGGAAGGGGAAATCAAAGGAGAAATTAATACATTATTGTATGGAGGTTTGGGGAGGACAGGAGTTGAGAAGTCACCTCACTTGGCCAGTGTTAGGCACATTTGAAAAATGGACGTGTAACAAGTTGTTCTCCTATGTGGAGAACAAGGTCCCCTCAGATCCTGAGGAGAGGGAATACGCTAAGCTCTGGGTAAATGTCAGAGTAGGGCTATTTCCAATAAAACAAAAAGAAAAACGTGAGTCGAGAGCTGAGTCCTGGGAACCCCTCGATCACTTACCACCCCCGTATCGAGGACCAGCGGGACCTTCCTCTGCAGATCAAGTGGTGCCTTCAGCACCCTTGGGCCCCCGAGACCAACCCACTGAGATACGTGTGTCTCAAGCGGGAGAGTCGGGGCCAGCAGCGATGCCGGCAGCCCTTCCCTTTTCCCCGCCTGTAAACACCATAACCACAGCAACCTCCTCGGAGGTTTTTTCTGCACAAGGCTGGGGAACACCCTATCCGTCCCTGCTGGTCCAGCCGCCACAACCGGGACCCTCCCATACAACGGAGGGGACTCCTCCCTTCGGCCGGGTGGCGGCAGAATTCCCACAATTGATAACAGGGAGGCAACCCACAATCACCAATTCCCCTCCCGCAAGTAGAACCCGTTTGAGAGCAAGAATGACGGATAATGAATGGGGGGAGAGTGAAGAGGGGCACCGGTTGTTCCCTCTTAGGGAAGTACCGACGGCCCCGGGAGTGATCGGTTTTGTGAATGTCCCCCTTAACTCTGGAGATGTAAGGGCATTTAAAAAAGAGATGGGGCGGTTGTTAGATGACCCTCTTGGGGTGGCTGAGAGGTTAGATGAATTTTTAGGGAGTAGTATTTATACCTTTGACGATCTTATGGCAATCCTGAGATCACTGTTTAATCAGGAGGAAAGGGAGATGATTAAACAAGCCGGGATCAGAGACTGGGACAGACGCAATCCACAGGGGACGCCAGGTAACCAGAAATGGCCTAGCATAAGCCCGAGCTGGAATGCACAGACGGAGGAAGGCAGACGGAACATGATGGATTTAAGGAGCATGATTATACAAGGTATAAGAGAAGCGGTCCCTAGGGGCCAGAACATTAGCAAAGTTTTTAGAGAGTGTCAAGGAAAAGAGGAACCACCCACTGAATGGATCGAGAGATTACGGCGAAGTTTACAGATTTATTCTGGGACTGACCCGAACTCTCCTGTGGGGGAGGTTCTGTTAAAAACACAATTCGTTGCTAAATCTTGGGAAGATATTAGGAGGAAATTAGAAAAGATCGAGGGGTGGCAAGATAAAAGTCTTCAGGAGCTCCTAAGGGAAGCTCAAAAAGTATACATGAGGAGAGAAGATGAGAAGCAGAAATCGCAAGCTAGAATTTTAGTAACTGCGGTAAAAGAGGTCCAGAAACAAGAACAGATGCAGGGTAAGTTTAAATCACTACCCGGGAAGGGTCGAGGTTCTCACCGGGTAACCCCGGCCCCACGGAGAGAGCCCCCTGAGTGCTACTACTGTAAACAGGTAGGACACGTTCAGCGGAATTGTAAACAAAAATTAAAAGATGAGAAAATTTTTCAGGAAGACTAGGGGTGTCAGGGGCTCTTTAATTTGGGGACCAGAACATCCAAGGAGCCCTTGATAAAGTTAAAAGTGGGACCCCAACGACAGGTGGTAAGTTTTCTTGTAGATACTGGGGCAGAGAGAAGTACCCTGCAGAAATTGCCATACGGATGTGTGGCTAGCAGAGAAAAAGTTTTTGTAATCGGTGCAAAGGGAGACCCCTTTGAAGTACCTATAATAAAAGATGTGGAAATAGAATCTGAAAATAAAATTTGCTTAGGGAATTTGCTATTAGTAGAAGAAGCAGATTACAATTTGCTGGGAAGGGACATGATTGTCGCTTTAAGAATTAATATCTTGATTAAAAACTCTGAATTGGTGGTAAAAATATTTAAGTTGACTCCTAAGGATGAGGAGAAAATAAACCCTAAAGTATGGCATTCAAAAGGAGAGGTAGGAAAGCTAGATATCAAACCTATCGAAATAAAAATCGAGAACTCTGAGGACCCTATAAGAGTCAAACAATATCCCATCCCGATGGAAGGGAGAAGGGGGTTGAAACAAATAATTGATGACCTCCTAAAAGGGGGAACTTTAGAGCCTTGCATGTCCCAACACAACACCCCCATCCTAGCTGTAAGGAAGACGGATGGTAGCTTCCGATTGGTCCAGGACCTACGAGCAGTAAACGCTAGGACCCGGACTAGATTCCCGGTGGTGGCCAACCCCTATACTTTACTAAATAGGCTCACACCAGAAGATGTGTGGTATAGTGTGATTGATTTGAAAGATGCCTTCTGGACTTGCCCTCTGGATGAAAGGAGTAGAGATTATTTTGCATTTCAGTGGGAGGACCCAGATACAAACCGCAAGCAACAGCTAAGGTGGACGGTCCTCCCCCAGGGGTTTGTGGAGTCCCCGAACCTGTTTGGACAAGCTTTAGAACAAATATTAACCCAATTTGCTTTGGAGGGCGATACAAAGCTTTTGCAATATGTAGATGATTTGCTAATAGCTGGACCGACTGAAGAAAGCGTAAGAAAAAGCACGATTGCCTTGTTAAACTTCCTAGGAAGGAAAGGTTTGAAAGTATCAAAATCCAAGCTGCAATTCACAGAGCCTGAAATAAAATATCTTGGACATTGGATATCTCAAGGGAAAAAAAAAATTAGACCCGGAGAGGGTAGCAGGCATCCTTGCATTGCCTGCACCAAAAACAAAAAGGCAAATTAGACAAATTCTAGGGCTCTTGGGATACTGCAGGCAGTGGATTGAGGGTTTCAGTGAAAAGGTGAAGTTTTTATATGAAAGATTAAACACTGACAGGCTGAAGTGGACTGAACAGGATGAGTCCAATTTTCAGAAATTAAAAATTGTCCTTATGACTGCCCCGGTACTAACTCTACCAGATACGAATAAAGAATTCCAGTTGTTTGTGGATGTGAGTGGACAAACAGCACAGGGAGTCCTGACTCAGGAATGGGCAGACAAAAAGAAACCTATAGGGTTTCTTTCAAAGATCTTAGATCCAGTCAGTCGGGGTTGGCCTACGTGTTTACAAGCAATTGTAGCAGTAGCTCTGTTAGTAGGAGAAGCGAAGAAAATAACTTTTGGGGCTCCTCTGGTAGTTTACACTCCCCATGATGTGAGAAACATATTGCAACAAAAAGCAGAGAAGTGGCTGACTGATTCCAGGCTCCTGAAATATGAAGCCATCTTAATCAGTTCACCCGGTTTAGAATTAAAAACTACTTCTGCACAAAATCCTGCTCAGTTTTTATTCGGTGAACCTTTAGAGAAATTAGTGCATAACTGTTCTGAGATCGTGGAGCTGCAGACCAGAATAAGACCGGACTTAGAGGATCAGGAGTTAGAAGGGGGAGAGAAGTGGTTTGTAGATGGATCCTCGAGAATTATTGAGGGAAAAAGAAAATCGGGATATGCGATAATAAATGGTGCATCTGGGGAAGTTGTGGAATCTGGTCCTTTGAAAGCAAGTTGGTCTGCACAAGCTTGCGAGCTCTATGCTCTCCTAAGAGCCCTCCGGAGGTTGAAAGGAAGGAGAGGGACCATATACACAGACTCACGGTATGCTTTCGGGGTGGTACATACTTTTGGAAAAATTTGGGAAGAGAGGGGTCTAATAAATACCAAAGGAAAAGACCTAATTCATGGGGAAATAATCCGACAGATTCTAGAGGCAGTCCGGGGGCCAAGAGAAATATCAGTTGTCCTTGTAAAAGGACACCAGACAGGGTTGCAGTTTCAAACCCGAGGTAACAACCTAGCCGATAAAGAGGCAAAACGAGCAGCTCTGCTCACCGTAAGTATTCCCGAGGTGACTCCGGAGGAATCACCTGAAATTCCCATGCTCCCTTCAGAGAAAGAGATTGAAGAATTCAAAAAAATAGGGGGAGTCATGAAACAAGGAAAATGGTGGTTACCTGATGGGAGGGAGCTGATCCCGAGGGGAGTGGCAAGGAGAGTGTTACAAAGACTACACAAACAGACCCATTGGGGAACTCGGGCGCTGGCAGATCAGTTCCTGAAATTTTTCGGATGCAAGGGGATTTTTGAAATTGCCAAACAAGAGGTACAGGGGTGTGTGGTTTGCCAAAAAGTAAATAAATCCAACTCCAAACAAACTGTTTGGGGAGGGCGGCCTCTCTCATACAGACCATTTGAGAGGATCCAGGTGGACTTCACCGAATTACCAAAAATCGGGAGATATAAATTCTTATTAGTAATAGTTGACAAACTAACGCATTGGGTAGAAGCCTTTCCCAGGGCAAGGGCTACGGCCCAAACAGTATCAAAAATTTTATTAGAAGAAATCATCCCTAGGTATGGGATAGTGGACTGTATTGATTCGGATCAAGGAACTCATTTCACTTCAAAAATTATAAAACAAACTTCAGAAGCTCTGGGTATCAGATGGCAATACCACACTCCCTGGCATCCTCAGAGTTCAGGGCAGGTGGAAAGAATGAATCAGACACTTAAATCCCAATTGTCTAAACTCATGATAGAGACAAAAATGTCATGGATTAAGTGTCTCCCCCTTGCTTTACTAAATATAAGAACAATGCCCCATTCTGAAACGGGTCTGTCCCCTTTTGAAATGTTGTACGGAATGCCATACAAACATGGAATGCCGGTGGGACACCCCCAAGTGGAGGATGTACAAATACAACCATATCTCATTGCTATCAACAAAAATTTACAGGAACTGCGAAAACGAGGACTGATTCCCCAAAGCGCCACTCTGGGATTCGCAATACACCAGATACAGCCTGGGGATAAAGTCCTCGTCAAAGCGTGGAAGGAGCTTCCCCTCAACCCCCATTGGGAAGGACCTTTCCTGGTTCTCCTGACCACAGACACAGCTGTCCGGACCGCAGAAAAAGGTTGGACGCACTCATCTCGGGTAAAAAAAGTAAAGGAATACGACACCTCCAAGTGGAAAGTCACCACCCCTCCGGGAGAACTAAAGATCAGACTTCAGCGTAACCACAAATGAACAGTGACGATCAGATAAGTTGTATTCACCCTGAGTGTGATTGTTTTCCGTTTATACATTTTAAGTGCGCCTATTGTAACCAGATTTGGGTAACCCACTGTTTGGGAGGGTACAAACCTAAGGGATTGTGCACAAAGTGTCTAGAAAAAGAACAGGATTTGACTAGCCGTCTCTTAATACTTGCCACCAGGGCGGGGTTGTTGGAACTCGACTCTCCTGAGTGGTTCCTACTTTTTCAAAAAGGGATAAGAGGGAAGCTAGACTCCAAGGCAGAGGCTTTGGAAATCGAGTGCCGAAAGACAGTAAAAGTACCGTGCAGGACAGACACGATTAAGTCGTCTCGGTGGGCTACCTTTAAAAGAAGATACGCCATAAGAACTACAAGGGCCCCTGAAGAATATCCTTGCTGCCGGGAAGATGGTAATCCCCGCCGTATATTTTTATACGGGCGAAGGGCAAGGCAGAGGGATACACCGGTGGGGAATCCTGATGTTCCTGAATCTAGCCATGTGCTTGACCAAGGGAATGAGCCCCGAGGTGCCTCTGGGGGATCCTCCCCTAGGGAAGTGTGAGCGGTGCCAGACCGCCACAGATGCCGGACGAATAATCGACTGTCCTCCAGAACAACAAAGGGGGTTTTGTATATCCAATGGCACTCAGTATAATCTATGTGAACTAAAGGGGGAGGTCTGGTGTTATCACCCAACGGCGAGTCTTAAGGACGGGCAGTCTAAAACTCCTATGAAAAGAAAGACTGAAACTCCCCATTTCAGGTATAAGAGAGAAGTGGGAATGATTCCCCCAATTCCAATCTGCAGTCAATGTAACAAAACTGTCTGGATAGGGGGAAAAAGACAATCCACCTTTTTGGCATATTATGCGGTTAACCCTTTATGTTACAATAAAGCGAATTTGAAAATGTGTACCATGGGAGGGAAAGTATATTGGGAAGGTAGAAATTTAAAACATGAAGAGAAAGCTTTTTTAAATAATGAACCGATAATCCTTGATTTGTTAAAAAGTAGTGATGACCGGGTATGTTTGCAATTCAACCAAGTGTTCTGCTTCTCCAGGGATGAGGAAGGGGTGGACCCTGAAAACAAAATAAAACAACTAACCCTAGAGTTAAAGAGGCGAGAAGCGGAAGCTCGGAAAAAGAGGCTAGAACAAGAGAGGCTTAACTCTCTTAGTGAGCATTATGAGCAATTAGAGAAACAATACAGCAATTGGGGGTTGCCAACCCCCAACCAGAACCTTTTCATAGATCTAATGCAAGAAATAGCCACAGAATTAGGTCTATCTAACTGTTGGATCTGTGGCGGTTTAAAATCAGCTGAAAGATGGCCTTGGAAGAGAGAGGGACTAACCCCAGAGCAACTTCTAAAATGGGAAAGCTCTAAAATATCAAAAACAAAACAAAGACCAGAGGGATGGGTTATAGACCAAAGAATAATTGGTACTGTCTGCATTAGCAGAGAGGGAAAAGAATTCACTGATTTAGTAGGCTATACCCCGTGTGTAAGCACACTCACGGTGAATTCGGAAAGCAAAACTAAAACCTGGCAACCTGAACCACCCGCGGGCTATTGGAGTCGCTCCCGGGGGAATAACTGTGAATGGATGGAAATAATTGGACTTTGCTGGTACAAAAACTCTGGGGCCAATCCCTTCCATGAGCTAATAGGATTAAAGGAATATTGGGATGATCCGGCAAAGTTGAACAAGGGTTGGGAAGCTCCTGATGGTATATATTGGATATGTGGAAAAAAGGCATACAGCGAGCTACCCAGAAAATGGAAAGGATCCTGCACACTTGGAATAATTTGGCCCTTTTTTCTTTACTCTACCTAAAACAGAGAGTAAATCATTGGGAGCCCCTCTCTTTGAGACATTAAACAGACAAAGGAGGGAATTAAAACGGGAACTACCAATAGCGGGAGGCAACCAGAAGTGGAACGAGGAAGAATGGCCTGCCGAAAGGATCGTTCAATATTACGGGCCCGCTACTTGGGCAAATGATGGCAGCTGGGGTTACAGAACCCCCATTTATCTCCTCAACAGACTTATCAGGTTGCAAGCGGTGGTAGAGATAGTTTCCAACCACACTTCAGAAGCCCTAGAACTCCTAGCCAAACAACATTCACAAATGAGAGCTTTTGTGTACCAAAACAGACTAGCTCTCGATTATTTGCTAGCCGAGGAGGGAGGAGTGTGTGGCAGATACAACGAATCCGAGTGTTGTATGGAAATAGACGATTACGGAGAAACAATAAAAGGATTGGCTGCTGAAATTAAAAAAGTAGCTCATGTGCCAGTCCAAAAATGGAATTCAATCCTACAAGCCTCCTGGTGGGACCAGATATTCGGGCAAGGGGCTTGGTGGAAGAAGCTAGTATTTTTCATCACTTGTTCAGTTGCCGGAATCATTTTCCTTCCCTGCTTAATTCCTTGCTTCATCAGACTAATTCACTCTGTTGTGCAAGGAATGCAGATTGCCACACTTCCAATCGATCCTGAGAAAGCACAAGGGAGACCTACTCCTCTCTCTAAACTAATGAAATTAGAGGAGGAAAAGGAAAACAAAAACGCGATGAAAGCCTTAAAGAATTTTGAAAATAGACATAACCTGGCACAAACATATAGTGAGAATTCGTTAACGGACTGGGAAGAAAATGAATGTGAGTAAAAAAATTATAGTCCTTCCCCTGCAGAATTGGATGAAATAACACGAATTTTTAATGTAATGGATTATTAGGCGGGGGACTGTGAGAAATGAACTTGTAAAAATTCGTAGAAATCTAAATAAATGTATATAACAATAATGATATAAAATATAAAGTACAGTATGGCCCACAAGCCCTTCCCAGATCTAGTTGCGAATTCCCACTCAAAGGATAACGATCCTAGCCGGCGCCCATCAACGAAAAAGAATAGACAGGACAAGGATCATCAAGCTGACAGGGACAGGCTCGGTGCCCATCAACGGAAAAGAATAGACAGGACATGAATCATCAAGCTAACAAGGAGAGGCTCCCACGAGATACTCATCACCGGACCTGAACACCCTGCCTTGCAGGCTACCGTTGGGGGAAGCCATCAGGTAGACAAAAGGAAAAAGTCCAGCCGAGATATCCATCAGCTCCAACCCGGATCCAACCATCCCATCCAGATGGCCTGAACCACAATGAAATCAAGAAACACCCAGAACTTCTTTACATATGAGGAGACTCTGTCCGGACGTCCATTTGACTCTATTCTCCAACGCCAGGAAATCAATTCATACAACAATCAAGGACCGTTGGTGAATGGTGCCTGCCTGGAATTTGGCCTCAAGGCTAAAAATCCCTATAAAAACCCCGGACAGTCTACCCTCCTTCGTGGATTTGGGAACACCTATACCTTTGGGTATAGACCCCTGTCCACCCAGCGCTGCGCTGTTTGTTTTATTGTGGTTTTTCCTCATTGTTTATTTTTTATAGAAATTGTTTTATAATAGTTTTTTTATTTAACCCAAATCTGCCTTTGCATTTATAACACCCACTTTGTCATGTCACATCAGTTGCATGACGTGTAGAGGGGAACCTCCTTTTGAACATTCAGAACAGCATGGGCAATCAAAATTATGCCAGAAGGTACTGTGCTTCATTACTAACTGGTGGCTCAAATTGTGTTATAGATTGCTAGTATCTCTTTTTTAACTGGAGTGCAATGGACTTCAGAGCATCCTGGCTTCAAAACCCTAAGGGTCAACTGTGAGTCTCTCTTGAGAGTTTTCTGCCAGAGCCTCCATGTAGGACCATTAATCATGGCTGAGGTAGAAAGCGCATTTTTAGCATTTTGTCCTTTTCAGACTGGCCCAAGTGCTAATGCATGAACTGTCTCCTACTTGATTTGTTCAAAGGCTTACTGCTGCTCAGGGCCCCATTCTTATGGGTCATGTGACAGAGAGGGCTTGTAATCAGACTGCAACCCAGAATATGATTCTCCAGAAACCCACAACACCCAAGAGCTTGTGTTTCTTTTTTGTTAGTTGATGAAAACATAGCTGTTACGTTATTGATCACATCCATTGAGACATGATGATGCCTATCTTGCCATTTTATTCCTGCAAACTGGATTTCCTGTGTAAGTACTTTGTTTCATAGCAAAACCCGCTTTCAAGAGAATTTGCATTAATGTTCTCCCATAATCATACATTTCCATATCTGTGACACAGTCATGTCATTAATATATTGTAAGTCTTCAGGAGGCTCACTTTGTTTGAGTTCAGTCTGGATCTATCCCTAACAACTGGTAGGCTTATGTTTCTACCCTTGGAGCAATTGATTCCAGATGTACTGGACACCACTCCATGTGAAAACAAACTGTGGCCTGCATTCTGCTGTAAAAGGGATCAAGAAAAATGTATTAGTGACATCACTAGTTGCATACCATTTGGCTGCCTTTGACCCCAGTTCCCACTGGAGTTCTAGTATGTCTGATAGAGCACCATGCAATGGCATTGTGGCATCATTCAATATATGGCAGTCCACTGTTAGCCTCCACTTTCTGTTACATTTTTGCTCTGACCTAGGGGGCCTTATTAAACGGTGAATGAGCCTTACTGATGACTCCTTGACTCTCCAGTCACTGAATCAGGCTACGTATGGGAACCAGAGTCTCTGTTGGTTCACTACTGTAGCTGATGCGTTGTCTTAACATCTGCTGTTCTCCAACCTGCAGCAACCCCACAAAGGAAGGATCCTCTGAATGACCAGGCAAGCTAGAGAGCTGTTTAATTTTCTCTGTACTCAAGGCAGCTATACCAAAAGCTCACTGGTACCTTTTTGGGTCCTTGAAATACTCTCTCCTGAGGCACACTATGTCAAGGACACAGGGATCTCTGGGCTGGTCACAACTGCTGCTTGTAAGATAAGCTTACCTCAGCCTCCAACATGGACAGTTCTCAGGATCCTTGCATCACTCCAGAAACTGAGATGGATGCTGCCTCTTTGTAATCTCATGGTTTTGGGGTATACTGTGCACCAGTGCCCAGTAGAGCTTCAGACCCCTGTGGGGCTGATATTACAGGCCGTAGGATGCATGCAGTCCAGTAAAACCAGTTGCCCTCTGCCTGGCTGAAGGCAAGGCCCCTCTATTCCTGGTTGGGATCTTTATTGCTTGATTTTTTTAACTACAAAACAGAAGTCCCTTAATCAGGGTCAAAAGTACAATCAACCCTTCTACTTGGCTTAACAGACACAGGGACAGTAATTGTCCTGGGTGAATGTCTTTTGGCTGCTGCTTTTCCTTCCAATACTCCTAGTTTCCAAGTAGGTTTAGTGTCCCACTTGCACATGTCCTCCCTCTTACCGTTCAGGAAGAACTGTAGGGTTACGTGCTTTGTGTGATGGTGTGGGTACAGTGGTACCCTCTCCCTTGAACAACAAAAGAATATGAGAATCCATAGAAACCTTGCATTTGGAAAAGACCTTTCAGATCATCAAGTCCAATTGTTAACCCAGTACCACTGTGTTCACCACTAAATTATGTCACATAAAATACACATAGGTGTATTTTAGATACTTGCCATAGCTGAAGTGTTAGGGCTGGGTTGGACTCGATGATCTTGAGGGTCTCTTCTAACCTAGTGATTCTGTGTGATTCTTTGTGATACTGCTGGCGATGGTGACTCCACCACTTCCCTGGGCAGCCCATTCCAATGCTTGACCACCCTTTCAGTGAAGCAATTTTTCCTGCTATTCAATCTAAACATCTCCTGCTGCAACTAGAAGCTATTTCCTCTTGTCCTATCCTGTTGTTACCTGGAAAAGAGACTAACATTCATCTGGCTATGCCTTCCTTTCAGGCAGCTGTAGAGTCATAAGGTTCACTCTGACCCTCCTTTTCTCCAGGCTCAAGATTCTCAGCTCCCTCAGCTACTCCTCATAGGACTTGTTCTCCGGACCCTTCACCAGCTCCTTTGCTCTTCTCTGGACACGCTCCAGCACCTCAATGTCTTTCTTTTTTCCCAAAACTGGCTACGATACTCTAGGTGCAGCATTGGCAGTGTCAGTACAGAGGGACAATCACTGCCTTGGTCTGGCTGACCACACTCTTTCTGATACAAGCCATGATGCCACTGGCCTTCTTGGCCACCTTCCTGGGCTGGCTCATGTTTAGCCAGCTGTTGACCGGGAGCCTCAGGTTCTTTTCCACCAGGCAGCTTTCTGGCCTTTCTGCCCTAAGCCTGTAGCAGTAACTATGGTTGTTGTGACTCAGGGGCAGAACCCAACACTTGGCATTATCGAACCTCATACAGTTCACCTCAGCCCATGATCCAGGCTGTCCAGATCCTTCTGTAGAGCCTTCCAGCCCTTTATCAGATCTACTCAGTTTGGGGTCATCTGGGAACTGACTGAGGTGCACTTAATCTCTTCATCCAAATAATTGATGAAGACATTAAACAGGACTTGCCCTGATACTGAGCCTTGGGGAGCCCAATAGTAACAAGATGCCAGCTGGATATGACTCTACTCACAAACACTTTATAGGCCCAGCCAGTTTTTAATGCAGAGAACAGTGTACCTATCTAAGACATCATCAGAATGCTTTGGGACATGGTGTTAGAAGTCTTTACTAAAGTCCATAGATAGCCCCAGCTCTTCCCTCATCCTAAGTGCATCAACTCTTCATAGAAAGAGATCGGGTCAAGCTACACCTTAATATGGAGGGAGAGCAGAACAAAATCCTGTAAGTTTTAGATGTTAAAACTACTGTTGTCTGCAAATCCCACACATTTCAGATTGATATCTGCTCACTAGATGGCAGCAAATTCAAAAACATGGAACAATTACAGCTCAAACCACCCATAAATACATAATGTAAAGACATGCTTTTGTAGTGAAATAAAAGTGCAATAATAAAACATGATTAAAAACTTAACTGGTCTGGAAAAGGACAATGCATGGTTGGGAGAAAATGGGAGCACAGACTTCAGACTGGTCCAGTAAGTAGAGTCTTTTCCCAAAATTTCTGTACCATCTCTGCTTTGCCTTCCCTCCCAGGCTGAGATTTCTGCCATTTCTCTGGATCACTAGATTACAGCTATCATGTCTGTGCTTTCCTGTGCCACATCCAAGAACTCTGTGTCAGTAGAATCCAAGAGAATATATTAGAATAGTTTCCCATTCTGTGAAAGACTTTCTTATTCTAATGGTGTTTCACCTGAAAAATTTCTTTACTCTGAAGTATAGAGACTGTATAATAGAGGCAGGTAAAATATATTTAGCTAACCATTATGATCTTAAAAAGCTGTAGAAGACCTGTATATCTGATATTTTCCTCAGAACTGTGTCAGTTCCCTCAGACAGAAATCATGCCTATGTCTGTTATAAAATAAAGTATTTGAGAAGTTCTGATGAAAAATCTCATAAATCGAAAGGGTAACCCCTTCTGTTGGTGTAGGTAGAGTTAGAAGACATGTCTTCCAGGGACATGGATCTGTAAACTTCAGTGTAGTTCCAATGGTTTGCCAATACTACTGTCACAGAACTGCAGAAGGGCTGAGTTTGGAGGGGACGTCTTGAGATTCCCTAGTCTGTAAATCTTTGTCAAGAAGAGTAACCTGGAGCAAGTTACATAGTACTGTAAAAGTTGGATTTTGAGTATCTCAAAGGATTGAGATGCTGTGGCCTCTCTGGGTAACCTGTGTCAGGTTTTAACTACCTTCACAGTAAAAAGAATTTTCAGATGGAATCTAGTATTTTAATTTGTGCTCACAATTGCTTGTTCTGTCTATGGGCATCACTGAGTAGAGCCTGGCTTTGTCACCTCTGCACTCTCACACTGTGTACTTATGTACACTGATGAGATACCCTTGAGTTTTCTACAGAGGAAGAGGCCAGCTCTCTCACTCTCTTCTTGTATGAAAGATCCTGCAGTCCCTTCATCATCTTTGTGTCCCTCGGTGGGACTCGCTTCAGTCTGCTCATGCTTTTTTTTGTTTTGAGGAGCCCAGAACTGGGCCAAGCCTTGATATATCCCACTAAAGCTGATTAGAGGGAAAGGATCACATCCCTCAACCTGGATGCAATGTTCTTCCCAGAAGCTGCTGACATTTTTTATTCAAATTGTTGGTTTGTAGTCAATTTGGGTGTGCATAAGACCGCCAGTCCCTTCTCTGCAGAGCTGGTTTTCAGACAGTTCAGGAGCCAGCATGCCCCTGATGTTGTTTCTCCACAGGGTTAAGACTTTGCACTTTGTTTGTAGAACTTCATGAGGTTCCTGTGACCCAATTCCTCCAGGCTGCCCAGGACCTTCTGGCAAATCAGCCTCTTCTCACAATTTTGTACTGTCTGCAGACTTGGTGAGGGCACACTGTGTACCAGTGTCCCAGTCCTTTGTGACAATATCAAACAGTAGTGGCTCCAGTATGAGCCCATAGGGCCCACCACTAGGAAAGGACCTCCAAATGGATGGCACCACTGACCACAACCCTCTAGCTAGTATGGGAGAGACAGCTACACAGGCAAATCCTCCTGTTGGAAGTTACATGTCAAACCTGCGGTGCAGTGGAGAAGGCAAAATGTTTCATGTGCTGGTACAGCCTGCAATTTTTCACTATATGAGCTAAAGGATGCTGGCAAGGAGACTTTGTAATCTGTAAGACTGTGTCTACAACAAAGCTTCTGCTGACATAATGTGATTTTTCCATGACACTGTGAAGTGTAAACCAGGCTTAACATGTGAAGGGGTAATGAAGCCTGTTTGTGATGCTGTCTGATGGCAGACATTCCAGGATATGTGCTCACCCCATAAAACAGATGTCTCCTACTCACAGAGCAACCAGGGGATTTTGAGAAGATTGCTGATGTTACGGAAAATATTAAGCAATAATCCTTTTCATCAACCTAAATCCCAGTTCCTTAGTTAGCTAAAAACATTGCAAGGTTGTTATTAAGTGGATAGTTCTACAACCCTCACATGTTTTTTAGTTTTTATTCCAGGTTAATGGATTTTTTGAATATTATAATAAATTAGAGATACAGAACATGACAAGTTGCTCATTGTTTGAATTTCTTGTTGTAAAAAAGAACACAGATAATACTGACTTCTCTGATTTACTGTTTATAAGAAGCATTACTTTGTGAAAAGAATTAAATGCTTTCAGTAAATACAGCTGTTGTGGTTTAAAACCAGTAACTAAAAAATTACTATTTTTTTTCTGTGAGATATGGATTTGAACAAGAGCAAAACAGGCTTAAAACTTAAAAGGAATAGAAACAGTTTATTAACAAACTACAAGAATAAGAACACTAGAATAAACTTCCAGAAAACTCTTTTATCTCTCACCACTTAACTATTCTTTTGTACACATGATAACATAGAGACAAAAAAAAACTTTAGAACTTTAGTGGTCAAAAACAGTCTCAATTTTTGCTAGAGTCTTTCTTTCATTCTTTGTAGAGAAACAGAAGTCTCTTTTTGCCAATCTATGGAGTTTTTAGAGTTCACTCTTCTCATTCCACATCATTCCGAGGTGTGCATGGGTCAAATGAGTCTAGGGATACTAGTTTAAGGATGAGTTATTCAAAGGCATAAGTCTTCTTCATCTGTCTCTGTGAGCTTTCCTGGAAAACAGCTTTTGCTTTGCTCTTCAAGGCTTCAAAAAATCTTCACTCTACTCATTTCCAGCAACTCACAGTATCACAATTACTCTCTTTTTTTAAGAAGTCCACACTTTGAATACTTTATTCCTCCCATACTCTAGTCATGAATTAAAGGAGTCTTTTAAACTACTATTACCCATCTCCATAGCTTTTACAAAAAAGATATTTCAGCTGTACGCATCTCCTTATTCTCTCCTTCTTATTTAAACTTAACTCTTTCTCTCACTGTTTTTAGTGGTTCTATGATGTTTTTTGCATGTTGATTGTCTCTCTCGTTCTCTGTCTTTTCTGAGAAAAAGGAGTAATCTGTTCATTTATCCAAGTAGTAAAAGAATTAAAAGCTTTAGAAAGCTGCAAGAGTTCATAGTGTCAGGTTTCAGTCCTGCAGCAGAAACTGAAAACCAAGCTCAGCTGACCGACTCTGCTTCTCTCCCCCCCCCTCCCTGCGGCCTTGTCGGCCTGGAGGGGGGGAAGGAGGCCAGGACAGACCTCGTTACCTTGTCAAAAGCCGGAAACCAAAGAGGGCAAGAGAACTCTGTCTGTACTTCTTAAGGGGCTGTTTACAAGTTGAATTCACTTTTTAATGGTCAGATCTGCTGTCAATTCTTGGAAATGACTGATAATTGGTCAGGAGGAAAAACTCCCATCAGCCACTAGCAGCTCTAACTTCCTCTCTTTCTAAGCTGTCTTAAAGGTAAAGCTACACCATGACAACAGCCTACTTACATGTACTTAAATATGTGTGTATATATATGAATATGTAAACATGAGGAGTCAGATACTTAGTTCTTTTGCACTGATGTGTTTCTATTGACTTTAAAAATAGGAAACCACCATAATTCAGTGAACAGTATGGGCCAAAGTCCCTTTTACACCAAGATTTTCTTAAGTTGCTTGCCTGTAACAAATGGGTTGTAAAATTCAAAGTTGTGCGCTCTGCATAGTCAGAAGTATTGGTCTTCTTTCAATTCAGTACTTCTGGGATTCAGTGATGGTCCTTAGTTCTCTAAAATCAGGCTGTCTATGTGTTATCTTCAGACCCATGTGTTATCTTTAGGTATTTAAACTGAAAATATTTGCTTAAGTTTTAAGGAAACTTGTTATAGTTGTGCTTTTGTAATATGAGTTGTTAAAAGTGAAAAGCTACAGGCAGATTAGAGAGAATATGGCTTTGTGATATTGTTCTTTCTGGGGGGAAGTTTCCCATGTTTTACTGATGCTTTAGGTTATAGCATTTATATTTTATATATTATGTTCTGACTAGTTTTAAGCTTCATATTAAGTGTTAGTGAGCTCTCTTTGCACATTAGGTAGACAAAACAATTCCTTTTCCAGCTTTATACCAAGGATAATTGTTACAAGTTTCAGGCCCAAAAGCATAACCAATGGTGGACTGAAGAGAGAAAACAAGGATGGGACTTCATAACCTGAAGCTGTGATTGGACAATTAACCCTGATACGCAGAATAACCAGAACTTATAAGAAGGTGAGACCTTGTGGCTAGTCATCCATTTTGTGACCATTTTAGGTCCATCATGGGTGTAGCCCTGGCCTGGAGCTTGTACTGCCTAAGGTGTGTCCTTTAAGGCCTTTCGGTAAATAACTACTTCATTCTTAACTCTGTCTAGCCTCTGTTCTAGGTCAGCCTTCTCAAGGCATCATTACCTCCAAAAGTCACTTTTGAAGGACTGATGGTAACAGTTAGGTGGTAAGACAAGGCCCAGAAAACTACTCAGTTCTGGACAGTATCTTTTGTACCTTGTGTTGAAGCACAGTGCGGGTGTACATGAACAGAGCTGTGTTGGAGTTGGTGCCTGTGGGATCAGAGAAGGATGTGTGCTTTGTCCTGTAGCATTTAGCCCCTGTGGCTGGACATCACACTCCTTGTGCCCCTACAGCTGCAGCTTCCATCTCTGGCCACTCTGGATATCCAAACAGGGAAAGATGGGATTTTTGCTGCAGTCCTCTTGGAGGCTGGGTGCCCTCCTTGTGCCAGAGCGGAACATGGAGGGTTTTCAGTAGTGTCCACTATGAACAAACACTTTGCTGCTGAGGCTGTTGGATGCCTGAAAATCTAATGTAAATATCCAAAGTCCCCCAACCCTTCCCAGAAAAGATTTCATATTGGACAAGAGGACATAGCTAAGAAAATCAAAGAAGGTTTGTTTTGGAGGTCACAAGTCCACAAAATCACAGAATAAGCTGAATTGGAAGGGACCCACAAGAATCAAGTCCAGCTCCTGGCCCTGCACAGCACCATCCCCAAGAGTCACACCATGTGCCTGAGAGCATTGTCTGAATGTTTCTTGAAATCTGTCAGGCTGGTGCTGTGACCACTTCCCCAGGGAGCTTGTCCCAGTGGCCAAAAACCTTCTGGGTGAAGAACCATTTTTCTAACATCCAACCTAAACCTCCCCAGATACAGTTTTGGGCCATTCTCTTGGGTCCTGTCACTGGCGACCACAGAGCAGAGAACTTCCTGAGGAAGTTGTAACTCCAGTGAGGTCTGTCATCAGTCTCCTCCAGGCTGAAAAGATCAAGTGACCTTAGCTTCCACTCAAGGCCTTTCACCGTCTTTGTTGCCCTCCTTTGGACACTTTCTAATAGTTTAATGTCTTTCTTATATTGTGGTGCCCAGAACTGCCCCCAGCACTGGAGCTGAGGCTGCCCCAGCTCAGAGCAGAGAGGGACAATCCCCTCCCTTGCCTGGCTGGTGATGCTGGGCCTGATGCCCCCCTGGACAAGGGTTGTCCCTCCTGGCTGCCAGGGCACTGCTGGCTCATGTTTAACACATAATGATGTGTTAAATGACCAGGAACTCCAGGTCCCTTTCCATGGTGCTGCTTCCCAGTGTCTCATTCCCCAGTCTGTCCATACATCTGGTGCTGCCTGGATGGCAGGTGTTGGAAAGTCACAGTCAACTGGCAGCTCCTGCAAGCAGCAGGCTCACGGCCAGGCAGCAAGGAGAATTCTGCAGCAGCACTGAGCCTCTGAGCAGGAGCAGTCAAACACCCAGAACCACAACCATCGCCCCTCCAAGCTGGGCAAAGCCTGCCTACCCCCAGCAAAGAACTGCCAAAACCCCATTCTCTTCCTTCCCCAGAACCATTTCAGCAGTATGTCAAGGGACTTGGCTACTTGTTCTGTCTCTGAAACACTGTCCATTCATCAATTCTCTGACAACAAAAGGGAAGATGTTCCCTGAGAAACCTAGCCCAGAACAGTCCACATTGTCTGTGACTTCGTTTGTGAGGTGACCATCCCTGTAATGGGCTGATGCTATTTTACACTATCTATTGCCACTAATGTATTCGAAAAATAAATCTTTACTTTTCCCCACAGTTCTGGCAGCTTCAACTACAGCTGATTTTTGGCCACATGAATTTTCTCCCTGCAGTGGCAAGCAGCATCTCACTATTCTTCCTGTATCACTTGACCTTGCTTCCACTGGATATACACCTTCCTTTTTTGCCCTATTTCCAAGAGAACATTCTTGCTCAGCCAAGCTGACTTTCTGCCTTTCCAGCCTGACCCATGACACTTGGAATAGAGGAGATGTTTAAGAAGTGACCAGCACTGATGGATACCAACACTTGCAAAAACATTTTCTCCTGGGACCTGATTACTAATTGCCTGAGCAGCCTGAAGTCTGCTCTCCTCATGTCCAGAGTTGAGGGTTTGCTGGCACTTTTCATCCTGTCAACAGAGTTTTTAAACTCAATCTGTGGTGTCTGTGGTCAAGGTGTCTGCCAATCTTCATTTCACTTATGAGATCCACTCTCTTGACAAGCAGTAGGTCAAAGAATGAAGTGAACTACTGAATAAAGTAACATTTTTGGACTAGTTTCCCATTGCATGCATATATATTCTTAAGAGGGAAATTGGCATAAGGAGATGCAGGTTTAGTTCCAGTCAGCCTTAACTACATAATTCTGGCAATTAAGGAATTGTTGGCATTATTATTATTAACTCCTTGGTTACCCAAGTGTGGAGTGGAGTGGAGTCACATTATCTTTATGTGGGAAAGGTATTTCTTTCCACTAAAAGGACAATAGGACAACAATCATGCATAAAAGACTAATTCTACTATATTTTTTTAACCCTTTCAAAATATGCATTGTCCAGTGTTACAGATTGTCCAGTGTAAGAAGTATATTGTATTATCTTTTCACATGCATCAAGTTATTTGTATTTCGGCAAGTTTAAAAAGTCCCTTGAGTATATGAGGAATGTAGGATGATGTAAATATTTCTGAAATGGGGGAGCTAGGAAAGTGGACAGTCTTAAGCGAAAAGCTTTAAGATTGTCTTTCTAATGTTGGGTCACTAGATATGTGGATTAGGGGATTATTTGGAAAGAAACAATGAGGTTTTGTCTGAACATATTGATGTATATTGCTGTTTATAGTTCCCAAGAAAGTGTGTAGGGAGTTTGGTTGCCAAAATTGGATATGCAAGTTCTTCCGCACTACACTGATGGATGTTTGATATATGGTACTAGTACATTTGCCTCTAGTCTGGAGAAAATCAGTTCTTCCTTTAATGGTTCCTTTGTGGCAAGTAACAGTGAGCCAACATTATAAATAAACTCCAGGGAGTTTAAGGCTTCTCTGTAAAAAAGGAAAAATTTAATTTTACTTCTCTCTGGGTGAAAGCAGGATAATTCTCTGTGGGCAGAAAAGTGTGTTTTTGTGGTAGTTTTAGATCTGAAGCTGGGGATGATGGTGCAGGTAGGTGAAAAAATCTGTGAGGGATCAGTGGGAATTAGGAGAAAGGAGTTCAGAGGAGTCTCTGGAAGTTTTGGGGAGCTGTTCAGAGGTCAGGAGGCACGAGTGGCATATCAGGAAACTTTTTTTAGGAGCATGGGCAAAGCTGCACACTTATATCTGGGAGGGGTGGAAGGCCCTGAGGTGACAGGGCCAGTAAACAGAATATAAAGTTATCACATTTCCCATTAGCTAGCAAAGTGAACAAGGATACAGCCAGAGCAGGCAGCTGGATGATGGAGAAAGCAGGGGTGCAACCAGCAGCCTTTTTGTCTGGGATGAGCCTCACTTATTAGCACATGTTCCTCTGATCCCACATGCCACTGTTCTTTGACTTCAGATGTTGCACTGACTTCTTTGTCCAGCTGCTGCTTTATATCTCTTCTTTTATGCCTTCTGAGGGTCTTCAATAGTAGCAAGAGCAGGTGAAGGGAGAAGGCAACACTACTGAGGCTCCTCCAGAACACCTAGTCCACAGGACCTGATGGCATATGTCTTTCTTGCTGCTTGGTTGCCTCTTGGTGTTTGGATGGAGACAGGTACCAAAAAGAGCTTGCTGCTTTGTCCAGGGCCACCCATTTTAAAGAAAATTTTCTCACTCCATCTTTCTCTTGTCTTCCCCAAGTCTGTGATTTCAAGCTACAGCTTCGATGTCTGAGGTTGTTTCTGAGGCTATTATTCTATCACTAGGCTGGAGCTCAGAAAGAGTGGATAAGGTTATTCCTCATATTTTGATAATTTAAAAGATGCTCCCAAAACTAAATTTATATTCCTCCAAACAAACTTTTCTTTGTAGTAATCTCAAAGGCTATGCTTCAGAAGAAGAAAGCCTTCAAACTCTTGAATATAGAAATATACCATGTTCAAATCTGGAATGCACAAAATCTTGAGTATACAAAAAAATCTCAAATATGCTATCTTGGATGTATATCTGGAAATTATCTGAAACACAGTCCTGATACCCTTTATGCATGTTGTATTGCAATCTACAATAGTTTCATAAATAATAAATATTGTTTATGAATAAAGAAGGTTTCAACAAGACAATGGAGTAACATTGTAATAAACAGTATTTCCTTGGTACTTCAATAGTTTTAGTAGTCATAAGAAATGGAGGTGGACCACAGATTATGGCACCTTTTCCCTTCCTTTGTCTGTGCTGGATCTGGCCATGTGTCTGGGAGCATGCGTGTGTGCCCATGTGTTTGTGATCATGCGAGGCTCTGTTGATGATGGCAGCTAGCTGCTGCAGGCCACAAGAGGGACCCAAAGACATGCATTGCTGCCTGGTATCCCTTGAAAACGGGAAGGATCGTTAGCTTTCAGCTTGACTTTTCAGAAAAGTAGCTTATTGTCTTTTCATTTTAGCTTTCAGGAGTTTTGCTATGACTCACCTATAAGCTTTCGGCAGGCAAGTCGGAGAAAGGCTCTAGAAAAAAGGCTGCTAGAGATAAGAGATGATTTTAAACAACTTTGTCGTGGCTGCCAAGCACACTGGAGAGGGCAGTGTGGCATCTAGACTGATAGTGATAATCGTCTGTAGACATTAGATGGAAGGAATCTTCACTCATGTATTATACTGCGGATATAATATTAAGAAAATTAGCATCTGGAATTTTCCCTTTATTAGTATTTTGAACATTCAGCCAAGCAGACAACTGCAGATGATGAAATCTTTCCATAAATTAGAGGAAAAACTTACCAAAAGTCAGAAGTAAAGTTGCTCCAAAAATATAATATATTGGAGACATTCAGTATTATGCAGCTTTTCTGCTGCAGTAATACTGTTCCTTCAAAAGATGACTGTAAATTGTATACTGTACGTGCAAACAGGGCATGCCTTTTTGTAGCAGTGGAAAACATCTTTGGTATGGGCTGGTTTGGTCTGGAAGGAGCAGCACTACCTGGATTTAGCTGCCTCAGTGGACTCACTAAGCAGTCTTGAGAAATGTCTTCCTATGTAAAGAGATCTCAGATGTGTTCTTCACTGGGACTGCTACCCTTCTCTTTTTCCCTGTGGGCAGGAGACATGAGGCACGGCTGGCTCCTGGTACTCATATACCCTATTTTAATCAATGTAAATAGTAGCCATGTTTTTCTGTGTACAAGAATAATTTCTAGCAGAAGGGTAGGGGGAATGACTAGTGATTATTTTATTTCAGTGGCAGTTCCTTGTTCATAGACTAAAAATTTAGTGCTATTGAGTGGTGATGTGGAAATCTATCATCATTGACAATGACAGAATATTGTAGTACTGTATTGCATCTGGGCAGCACGCTCAGTCTGAGATCAAGATGAATCACTGTCATTAGCAAGCTCTGCTGATGTGTTCTTGGAGGAGGTAATAAAAAGTTATCCATGAATTACTGCTAGGGCAGATGGGCCCAGGGAGTGATTTCCTTGGGGTCAGAGAGTGAGTCAAGAGCATGACTGATGGCTGTGCCCTTCTTGGCCAAGGAGGTGATGAAGTGGCCTTCTCCACAGCCTTTCTCTTCTCCTTCTGTTGTCAGCCTCGGGATCATCTCACCAGGCTGAGAGGCACTGCAGAACAACATACAGGCTTCAAATATGCACCCACCCACTGTGGAAGTCCTGCAAGGGCTTTTCTCTGTCTTCTACTCAGGACAGGCCATGACAAATTCTGACCAACAAGAAGGGGCTGCAAGAAGTCAATTTATATTTTCATCTCTGTGCTGTATGAAGGGAACATACAGTAAGAAGTGTAATAGACTGACATGAAAGGCTGCTCCCTTCCCTCTCTGCTTTTTCTGGCAGCAGCTGAACATGCAGTGACAACACACCTTCCATTACTAATATTTTGAAACCTAGAGCAGGAGAGTGCCTCAAACCGCAGCCTTATAACGTAATGAAGAATACACACAGCTGCAGTAACAACCACATAATTATTTAATTAGTTTTTGACAGCTTCAAATTGCACAGGCGAAGGAATGCATGAACCGCACATGGAAACCTGCCAGCAAAGGTTTTACACGTACGCAGATGGTTTTAGCTATTGTAAGTGCAAAGCCAGGTTGCTGCACTTTTATTGCAAAACCTAATAGCACATTGTGTGCTGCAGAAGTCATGTCAGGGGAATAAAAATGGCATATGTAATTATTTCTTCTTCTTTATGTCATAGTATTACTTTTCTTATATTTAACTTTCCATAAGTAAACCCTGTGAGACCAAAGATGGAAATATTTTAGCATTAATTTAAGTAATCTGTAAAGTAACAGCTTCTTTGGGCTTTTGGAATAAGTAATTGTAATACCACTAATAAACGTTACATATAAATTTATATTTTAAGACCCAATTATGGAGATGAATTAATTAATATCTCTGTTGGGAAGTTAAGTATTTGTATTTTGAAAAAAGAAAGACAGGCTCACAGAAGTGGAACAGTTTGTCAGAAGCCACAGTGTGATTCAGGGACAAAAGAGACGACAAATTAAGAATTTCCTCAGTTTTCATTTGACTCTGCAGAGAGCTAGGGCAAGAAATTTCAATATATAAATGTGGGAAAAATAATTGTCTGCAACAAAATAAATGAAGAGGGCACTAGCATTAGTAGAAATCTGTATTTGGCAAATTGATTATTCCAAAGGGGAAGATAATAATTTAGAAGTGAAGTGAAGCATAATGTACTGTAAATATTTGCTTTTTGGCTGCTGCAAAGCCAACACCCATCTCCCAAGTCACTCAAAGTGTTTATAATTTCCATGTGTTGCAAGCTCCATGATTTTATATTAGAGGGGAAGTGATTTCTCCTGAATGCACCTAATTAAGGCTAACAGCTAAAATAAAACATGAATTAATTCAAAACTTCACTCTCCACTCTAAATGAACACAAACGTTGTCTGAGGTTTAAAAAGTTAAGTCCCCCTTTTTTTCTACATAATTGAAGTTTTCATATTTTCCAGCCTTTGCTTTTTATGGTTCTGGCTGGGATAGGAAATGCTAAAAGCCCACAAGAAAAGGCTATTCCCATAGAGCTGTGTAAGATATTCACAACAAAAACCTAAACCATGCAGAACACATGTGGTTTCAAGTTTCACAAGAAAGTCAAAACCCAGACTCTGTTGAAGTCTGTAACACATTTTGAATGAAACTGGGCCTGTTTTCAAGAAAATCTGGTCAGATTCCTGGTTTTGAGTTGAAACCATCTGAAATCTGGCATTTGGCAAGTTCTCGGAAGAAGTCTTGAGGCCTGATCTCACTGATACTTCAAGGGGGACTTGCTGTAGGTGGGAGGTGAGTGGAGGGGATGTCAGGTCTCAGCTGGGCGAGTGGAGTGAGTGTACTCACTCTGTGGTACTTCCTTGTGGCCGAGGAAACAACACAGCATTGGTGGGTCTCCTGTGCAAAAGTCATGTGGCTCACATCCGGGGCAGGAGATCCTGGAGAGTTTGTGCACACCCTTCAAAGGACACCTTGCTGTGCCTTCTCATCTACTCCCAGAACAAAGATTAGGGGATCCCAAATAGTTTGGGACTGTGTTCATCACTACACTGCATTTTGAAGGATTTATGTGGATATCACTGCATCCGCATCAAAAACACACCTTTATTTCACTTACAGAAATCTCTCTGACTAAGCAAATGAAAGACTGTGAAGAAATACTTGGCACCTATGATGAAACCATGCACTTTTTAAAGAGCTCTGTATAGGAATGAGTCATTAGTTGATGCTGCAGCCTCAGACCCTAAGATGTTATCAAGGTAAAAGTTATGAGCTAAATTCTGGTTTTGCAAGGACGGATATCAGGGCAGAACTTTTTCTTATGCATTCCTAGAAACATCTTTATCTGATACTAATACTACTGTAAACTATTGAAACTGTAAGGCTTTTAAATCAATCTTACCTTTACATTTCTTTCCTGCTATGACTTTTAAAATTTCTGTCCCTGCAGGAAGTAAAAATAGGCTAGGAAATTTATAGTCAAGCTTTTAATAATATGATTAAAATGCAATATTATCTATCCAGACAAGTTTATTTCTTGATCTCATAAACAGATACCATACACAGCTACCAATACATTCTCCCACTTATATTGCTGTGTATGGGAATATTTAACTGTGAAAATAAAAGCTGTTTTGTGCTGAGCCAAAATGTAAGCAAAGAACAGAGCAGACGGTTTATGAGTACATGGAAAAACAGCATATGCCTGTATATAAGGAAAGAGGTCTATATCAGACTAATGAGTATAGAGTATAGTTTTCCTGTTTTCCCTAATGGTATTTTGTATGTGCAGTTTTGTGAATCCAGCACTGTGATGACAATAGTTATGCTCACAAATGAAATATAGCTCGTTAAAGCTCCAATTCTTCCATCCACACTCTCTTTGATTAAGCAGAGGTCAATTCTGTGCGAGATAATTTATTACCCTGTCACTACTTTTTTTTTTCCTCAGATGTCTGTGTTTTGGCTTTATATAACATGATAAAGTCTCTTTTGCTAACAAGTCTTTTAATGCACTATAGTTCTGCTCTGAATGTCTGCAAATGTCCACAGTGTGCAACTTTTCATAATTCATGCCTGCTGTTGTTCCTCTTAATAAGAATACTAAAGGAAGCAGACACTCATCCACCAACCTGCTTCCCCAAGACCCAGTTGGCCTTACATTCATCTTGTCCAGAACTAGCTGAAAATCCCCCAGATGACTGAGTTTTCATCACTTCCCTAAGGGGCAAACAAGTGCCTTTGTGGTTTTTGTCATGATTCTTTTCTCTTGTTCAAAAAGAACTTGTGGGAAACACCCCCCAAACAGACTTGTTTTCTTTAAAATCATCTTTTTCTGTGGTTCCTCCAAGAAGCAGACAGCAGTTGAGCTTTGGGCATATTGAGACTACTAGTGAGTTTTTGCTGCACTGCACGCGCACACTGTCTGCATCCGCTCCTAACCTCTTTCCTTGGCTGCAGACTTGGAGGCTGCAGTGGGAAGTGAAGGAGCATCCACATACATGGATGTCTGCTCCACTGTCTTGCTTGTTTCCACACTGCCCTGGCCCATAGGGCTGGTTCTATACTTGGCACCCACTAAGTGCACATCTAGTTACGCCATCCTTTATCAGAGTCTCAGATACAATGTGGGCAAAGGCATCAAGCGCTGCAGGGGTGTCCTGGGGCTTTAAAAGGGTGGAGGTGACTGGTGGGAATGACAATTGCAAATTATGTTCTGCTACCAGTGACAGTAGCCTGAGAAAGTTGTGGCGTGTAAAAATTCCTTCTGTTTATAGGACAATAATAATCTTAAATGTCTATAGGAACAGAAGCAGAAAATATAAGAGAGTCTAATTTAGTTCACCATGGGAGAATGGAAATTGAAAATTCCATCTGTTTCATAATCAAAATACATTTCATACTTATGCTGCAATATTTGTCATCATAACTGCAAGAAATAGAGGAGAGTAATTCAACCAATGATTACAAAAACCCAGAAAGGGCATACTGGTTTTAAAAATCATGTTACTTTGTAATGATTGTACTGCAGAATGACAGTTTTTCTCTTTGGAAACTTTCTTGCTCAGTTCCAAGGCTCAGTTATGTCAAATTGCCAGTATTTAACAATAAGATCAGTAGACCTTAAAAACAGAGAGAAAAAGAAAGAAAGCAGAAGCTACTATGGATACTGCTAAACCACTTCTCAACTTTATAAAATCAAGCACATGGGCAAGTTTCCCACCACAAAATCAGCATAAATTGATTTCCAAATTGCTTAATTTTTTTTTTTTTCAGTTTCCACCCCAATAGTCTGATGGCAATTTTATAAGCCATTGGAAAAAAAATTATAATAAATTCTCTTTCAAAAGGAGATTTGCAAGTATTTTGCTGCTTTTTTGTGCAACACATTTTTTTTTTTATTTCTTGATGCTGTATCAAAGGTCCTGGCACAGGACTGGCATTCTTTCTTTCAGGAATTCTGTTTCTGTCTCTTTTCCTCAGGTTTACTGGTTTCTTACTTGACAAACATCTTCACTCATTTCAACAGCTTATTGGAATTAAACATAGTACAGTCTTACCATTAACAATTAATGCTTATTATCTTGACTGTTTTTTTTCCCAACACAAATGAAATATTACTATTTCACAGACATTTCCAGTGGGAATTATTGTGAGGAGTTCTACATTTAATGTCACTCCATGCTTCAAAGCTATATGCAGTTCTTACTTTGGATTACAGCTAAACAACAAGTTTTGATTGAAAGAATGGCTGTGACCCAATCGTTAACTACCATACATGTCAATTTGAAATGATGGAAATAATTGCCACTGACAGTTTTACTTTGTAGAAACCTATTTTCCTCCCTTCAGAATCTTTTTTATCTTGGTTTACTGGAAAAAGTGAACAAACACAAGGAAATGCTTTCTAAATTATCAGCTTCTAAAGAACACCAGTAATCACTTTGCATAATCCACATCTGGGCTCAATCCAGTTTTCCTTAATTGGCTACAAATGCCGTGTCTGCTGCTATGTCTGAAATTTTCACTGCATCTACCTTTTAAAGTGTAAAATGAATTGGATTTTCAAGCTCGAGGATATTACTTAGGTAGTTAAGTGGATTTAGACACAATGACATTTCTTATACTAAAAACAGTATAAATGTGGCTACTTTTCAGATTTTAGAACCAGGGTAGTTCTGTTTTTTGTGGATCATACTGGCTACTTACCCTAGCAAGTGTGTTAGGTGTTAGGTAACCAGTAAGTCACACAGACACTCAGGCTTTTTGTTCATTCTGTAAATTGAAGGAGTTTTGTAAACTGTGAATTACTATAGCTTGTCTGAATCTGGTGTCCCTATGACTGCCTGTCATGCTTCATTTGTCAAGGCTGGACGTGGTATTCACATCCATCTAAAAGCCCGTGCTGCCTTTACACCACTGTCCAAAAAATGGGAAGCTCAAGCAGCTACTTGCTCCGGAGTACCACATTGCTCTGAGGTCTGGGATAAAAGATACACAAAGTTATATGTTTTGCCTATACTGGGAAAAGAGAACAGGTCCTCCTCAAACTTCTGTTGAATTTGTTATCAATAGAGAATGTGACCTACTAAACATGAGTACTGTAGGAATAGTTTGGACAGGTGAACACCGTCTTCCAGCCCTTTATCATTATCAGCTTTCAGTTGTCACTGAGAATTAAAATTGTATATATGTATATGTACAGCTTCAAGTTGCACTGAGGGAGGTTTAGATCAGATTTTAGGGAAAATTTCTTCCCTGAAAGGGTTATTCAGCATTGGAACAGACTGTCCAGGGTTGATTCACCATCCCTGCAGGTATTTAAAACATGTGTAGATATGGCACTTGGGGACATGGTTTTAGAGTGCACTTGGCAGTGTTAGGTAAACAGTTGGACTCAATGATCTTAAGGGTATTTTCCAGTCTAGATGGTTCTGTGATTCCATAACTCTGTGAATGACTGTCCTGTTTTTACCGATAGCTGCCCAAATGAGAAATACAAGAGTGTTCCTTGGTGTCCTGTCATCTGGAGAAGGATTTTGAAATGCAGCATCACCTGTATAGGGCCTTGGCATCAATATTGTGGTTGCCATCCCCCAGTGCTTCCTTCTCCAAGCTTGTGTCAAGTTCTCTTTGAAAAGGGAATGGCTGGAAAGTTATCTGCTCTTGAAGATAATTTTTTTTTCAATTCAAAACTCAACAAAATATGAAATTACTTCCTGTCTGTCTCTGATTTCTTTTCCCCTAATTTTTTTCTCACTGATGCATTTTTAAAGGCATAATCTAACCCTTATTCAAGCCAAGAGAAATTTTTCCAAGGTCTTGTGAATATGGTAGATCAATATCTAAGTGAAAATGTAATATGTAAATGATTTTGCTAAGGAAAGACAGTGAAAAAGCTTTTGGCATTTACAACAAGAAATAAAGTTACTAGGTTTCACCTTGTTTTTTAAATTGCTGGGAGCAAATCTGCAAGGCCACTGTGCTCCTTCATCTTCTGGCTGCAGTGTGCAGGAGAGAAACACAGTCATCAGGTTTAGATCTGTGTGCACAAATCTGAAGATAGTCCCCTTTGGAGGGTGTTTCTTTTGTTTCCCCTCTGCTTCCAACCTGTATGTCCTATGCATCTCTTCATGAAGAAACACTTGATGATGTTTGATGATACTTTATCCCAGTGGAGTGTACTCTCAGTACAGAAAACAGTGGATTTAAATAAAATAAACCAGTCATTCAGAACTCGGAGCACACAATAATCTCACACTTGAAATAGATTTTTATGAGATACTGAGCCTCCAGACCTCTTGCATGTCATGGGACAGCTCTGGTGATTTGTCTGGAGCTAGGATGATTTATGGGAATGGACACTCTGGTTGACTGTGTCTGCTTAGAGCTTGGCCCATGGCTGCAAAAGTGTGCAGAAAATTCTGTCTCAAAATACGTTGTTTAGTTGTTTCTTCCCCTTTCAGTAGTGATAGCAGTGTCAGGCTCATGATTTTTTGCTTTCCAAAATGTGCTATTAAGGAACTAAAGACTGAAATGATTTCTCCTTCTGTTCAAATTTTTGGTTGGGTTTCTTAAGTAAGATGTTCTCTTGGAAATGTTTTTTAGTACTACCCACAACTATTTCCAAAATGACTAAGTTTGTTTTTTAAAGGATTAAAAAAAAATAATGACAAATTGGAACCTTATGGACGATTAAAACTCTCTGGTAGAAAGAACTGTCAGCATGATTGATATCTAGAAATTCTCTTTTTGAAAGAGTTTTTTTGAAAAGCTGTGTTCCAGTCTTTGAGCTCTTGGGAGAAACCTCGCTAGATTGCTTCCTGTTGTCTAATTTCTGAAAATATCCTGCCCAGAAGAGATACAACAATAGAATCGTGTCAGAAATGCAAATACCAGGTGAGCCACATTCATCAGCAATAGTGGGGAAATGGCTTAGTTTCTTATTGAAACATTCTTTTAGGTAAGAATAAAAAAAAAAGCTGGAATCTCTAGATGCTCCAAGAAAATTGCTCATTTTGGAAACATGTCTGTCTCAAGGGCACTAAATCCCATGTAATCTTGACAACTCAAAACATACCTGGCTAGACTAACAGCAGAAAGGAAAGACACATGCAAATTTTATTTGGTAAAGAGGGAGGTCATCCCACTTAGCAAAATTTCAGTTTTAATGAGAGTCTTTCATCCTGAAACATGCACACATTTCATCCTAAATTGATGCTCTTTGTATAAATGTATTTCTAATTCAGCAAATAAACAAAAGGCTATATGGGAATTTTGCTGAAAGTCTCACAGCTGCTGAGCTCAATTTGTTCTTGAGACATAAATGTGAATTATGTGTGCCTGTTGCTACCTTTGAGCTGGTTGGAGCTGATGGAAGGCTGCAAGGGCTGCAGTGCCAGCCTGGCAAACTTACAGCAGCAGCAGGCAGCTGCCTCATTTTCTGGCCTCCAGCAGTATGTGGGTGAAGCAAAATAATGTTAGCGTTTGGCTAACATCACATGATGGCTTCCAAAATATCAGTTCAGAAGGCTTCTCTCATCCAAAAAAAATGGGCTCTCACTGGGTATTTGCAGTAAAACACACACCCACACCCACACCCACACCCATAATCCGTGGGTGTAAAATGTGAAAAGCATGCTTGCCAGGGAGCTTTCAGATCCAAAGCTGTGAATGGGAACTGAATGCTTGGAATGGAGGCATGAGAATGCTCTTGCTGTTTATATCCTTTTGTTCTTCTGACATTTTGGGATTTTATGTGGGTGTGATGACATATTCCCCTAAAGCCTGCAGAACCAAGTCACGGGTTTCAATGCCTGCTACCAGAGAAGGATAACTCCTCAGAAACACGACTGCAGGGAAACAGAGAGCAAGCCCTCGTATGTATGGGAAGGATTAAATTGAGCCTAGGCTCCCCTAGCTGGTTGCACTGAAAGTGAAGGCAGAGGGAGAAGCACATCAGCCCCCTCCCACTGCTGCATCCCTGCCTGCATCCAGTTGCTGCTGCCATTGCTGGCTGCTGCCCAGCTGAGTCTCCTGAGGGATGTGCGAGGCCCACACAGATAAGCATATTAACACAGTTTGTATCCGCATAACTGCATTACTGTTTTGCACAAAAGCATGTTGCTTCTGGCTTTCACTGAGCTGTAGCATAAACAAAAATCGGCTCCAAACCACTTAGGAGGGCTGGTCCAGGAGGGTTTGTTTTGAACGAACCCTACTGACAGCAGAATTAGGCTATACATGTGGTTTCATGGAAGACTTGAGAGATGGAGACAGCAGGGAGATTGCAATGCTAGACGGACATGTAATAGTTTAGTTGAGAAGAAAACAAGCCAGGAGTCTGTGTGAGGTTTGGAGATTGCAAGTCTGAGAACTCAGCTTGGAATGTTGTCCTGGGAAGCATCATGCAGCAGAAAACAAGGAAGGATGGAGCATGATGCCACAGACCACCACCCAAGTGATGGTCATGCTGGAGCACTTCAAGAGTCCAGGGAAAGACAGTAAGAGTGAGATGTTTTATCCATTATCTATTCATTACTGTACCTGACTTCACAAAGGAAGACTTTTCTTAGTTATGGAAAGAGACTGCCAGGGGAGAGAAAGAAAGGCAGAAAGAGGGAAGTGAAGACAATATGATCAAAAAATTGAAAATAAAGCACCAAGTAATTAATAAAGGACTAGGACTTGAAGCAAAAATGAATGGTGAGAGGAGAGAAAAAAAACCTCAATACAAAAGTTATGGAATCCAAGAAAACGCAAGTTTTCTCTCTCTGCCAATTTTAAGGTGGAATGTCTTTTCTTTCAGTACGAAGAAAAGGGAACTCAAAAGCTGAGTCTCCATCAGTATCCCAAAGAGGATGATGGGCTCTAAGAACATTCAGCTTGAGGAAAGTTCAGGCTTTACCTCTGTAAAGTCATCACATCATGCTCATAAATCAAGATCATTCTTGCATTGAGAAGAAATCTAGACTCAGACTTCTAAAAGCATACAAAATGAAGCAAACTATTTCTAGCTGTGCTGACTGTGATATAATGCAAGTGGTTGTGACTAGGATAAGCATATTTTATTATTTGTGACCTAAATACAGATCCACTACATACTCTGTAATCTACTGGACTGTAACTGCTATTTCTGTTACCTGTCTGACCTTTTTTGTTACCTTTATTCCTGATCGCTGTCACAAACCTGCTATGTATGTCATCTAGAAGTGTTCAGATAACAAATTTGATTCCACTTTTTATTTTGACACCTCTGTCTTAGCAGATATTTCATTGACATTACTGAAGAAGTAAAGATTATTGCAAAGGAGTTGTACATCTCCTCATCAATAGGCATCAGACATCTCCCATTTCTTTCATGGGTTTGCTGAGTCACGTACACCTAAATAATCTGCTAGTGCTTCTTTTAAAGCTTTATGCTGTCTGCTATGGCAGATCCAGTTTAAGCATTTTCTTTCACAGTTCCTCCTCTAATTTATATTCTTGTTTGTTGACTTCATCTGTGTCAAATTTCTAAATCATGAAGACTTTCTCTTCTCTTCAAAGAACCCTACTGCTTGCATTACACTGAAAGACTTTTTCCTTTCTGGTACGTTTTCTGAGTTTCAGAAGTCATCTTTCATACCTAAACTACTTTTAGGGATTGTACTCCCTTTAAGCTATCAGTCTTTTGTAACTACCCTTGAGTTTTAGTGAAGCTTCCCCTTTATATAATATTGCTTTTTTCTAATTCGTTTCTTGGGTGTCAAACCTAAATGTAACAGCTGCTGATAGCTGTGGCCTGAGTCCTTGTCTTAGGTGAAGTTACTCCTCTATGTCACTTAAGACTAATTTCAAAATTAACTTCACCGCTTCACCTTCTGCTTCAAAACTTGGAATGTACTTTGGGTGTTGAGAAATTGGATGCTTACCTTTGCAGACATCTGGGGCAATTATAACAGCAGACCATGGCACTCTGTAATGAAGCTGAAAAGTTAACTTGACAAGTTAAAAAGCTTATGTCCCTAAGTGCATGAAAACCACTGGGATTTTTCTAATGAAGTACTGATGGCAGTTGCAGATTTTTCTCCCTGTGTGGAGTCCATGGTGAAGTAAGATGAATCTAGCAGAGAGAAGAGGAATGATGGGACAAGAAGATGTGGGGAATTTGGTGGTTGACACAACATGCCCCCTGTCACAGCTGTGAGTTTCCCACTGGCTTCACACTGCTCACTCTCTCCCCAGAAGGTTTGCCAGCAAAGGAGGTTCAGCAGCAGAACCCAAATCTTTTGGAGTTGGAGTGGACAGAGGGATGAGCTGTTGTGGGAAGGGAGGCTCCCTGAGAAGGGCTTTCCCCACTGTCCATGAGTTAATTTTTTGCTCTGTTTTCCTTAATCTTATTCCATTGCCCTCTGCTATATCTCAACCCAGCCCCAGCCTCCTGGGGCTCCCCCACTGGCTTCCTTAAATCCCCATGCCCAGTCTCCATGCCTGAATAGCTCCAGCTGCAGATCCCCATTGCCTTCCTGAGTTCCCACACAATTTCAGACTTGTGGTTGTGTCTTGTGGCAGCCAAACACCACTCACTTCCCACTCTGGCTTGCAGCATCATTGCCAGGTGTCACCTGGTTGTCCCATTTGAAACACCCTTGAACTTGACATGTGAGGTCTTAGCTGGCATTTTAGCCACATGCAGCAATGGATTACAGCTGGCCATTGTAATTGCAGATGAGCACACCCTTTCTGTAGAGGTTCTACTTTCTGCAAGAAGTGATAGATGGTTTTAAATCCTTGTCACCGCCTTCTAACTAGGAGGGAGGAGACCCCGACATGTCTTCCACTACAGCAGATTTACAACCAGATCTGGGTGCAAGTCAGAAAAATATTGCAAGGCCCTCAAGCTAATGACCCTGTTAACTAACGGGAAATTTACACCCCAGCTCCTCTATCCAGCTTTTTGTATCACTCCTGCCAAACATGAACCATGAGCTGGGGTTCCTTCCTAGGAACCTGTCTAAGTACCTTGTGAAAACAGGTAAGAAACCTTCTGTTTTTCTTATATTTTGTGAAAAGCCAATTTAAAGTGGTGGGGCACAGGAAAATGGCAGGTACTTTCAACCTGGTGTCCAGATTTAGAAGGTATATGTCTCTTTTTGCATTTTGAATCTCTGAAGGACTGGGACAGGGAGGAACATTAACCAATCTCCACACAAAACTTGCTGGCCATGCTTAAACATCCCCCCATGGGCTGCGTATTTCTTGTAAACTTAATTGCCTGGGATTAGAGTCTATTTCCTGGCACTGCTGTTGAGGTCACAGAAATTCTTTTGTGCCTGGAAAGCTTCTGCTCAGCAGTTCTCAGTCCCCTGGGAGTCTGAGGCTGGCAGTGGCAGAAGCGGCCGCTCTTTTTACCAGCCACTGAGGTGTCCTCTGGGGAGAAGAAATTCCAGCACCATGAGTTTTCCAGCCATAGGGAATCTTCTGGGATTCCTGTAGGTGGCAGGAAGCATGCGCCTGCTACTGGTGCACTGCTCACTGCAGCTCTCTGGCTGCAAGAGTTTATGAACTTTTAAGGGTATAGGTGAGGGTTATTCTGAGGTCGGGATTACATCTTAAGACCTGCTTGTCCACCAGCCATCTGACTGACAGGCCCTAACTTTGGAGCTCGTTTGCTCTGTACCACAGGCTTTTGGTTTTGTGGTAAGGTTAGCCACTAAATAATTTCTTTCCCATCATCCTGGGTAATGCCATTCAGAGTTTGCTTACCTATGCAGCAAGAAGAGGTTTACATGCTTTTGAAGCAATAAAATGGGGCAGTAGCAGGCAGAAACAATGAGTACCACATATAACCATTGAAGTCTCTGTGCCTGCTCCACTGACATGCTAAAAAGATGTTGGTATGAGCTTGGGTGGATTTGATTTTAAGCCAAAAGTTATTATTGGATCTTTTCCCTGGCTGTGAATTCTGTATTTTTCTTTATCTCAGTTCATGTTACTGACAAATTCCAGAACATATCCTTCAAACAGCCTAAGTGTTAGTCTGGAGAGAGTGGAAGTACATAAGTAACTGTACTGGGTATATACCAGCATGATCAGGTTCAGCCACTAAGGCCAGAGGAGAAGACAAGGCTGCACTTATACCCCCACTAACTCATCACCTGAGCAGGAGTTTACACAAATCCTTTGCCCTCACTGGGTCTTTTTTTGCCCTCTCTGTTCTATATCCACTAGGAGAGTGTCTTTCCCAGGATACCGCTCTTCCCTGGCTACTCTTCATCTGGTCTCAGCCTGAGGTCTCTCAACAACTTCCTGCCCTTTAAGGCAAGCAGATGATGGAAAAGTATGCACTGCTGAGGAACTCAGCTTCATCTGCTTTATTTTTCTGCAGTGAAGGTCCTCTTGGACATCAGCTTAAATCTCTTTTCTTTCTGGAGCATGATGAAGAGGACCTCAGAAGGGCTGTGGCTCTGGCTCTGGATATTTGGTGTGGACCAAGTTATGAAATATACTGCTGTGACATCTGGAGATTAATTTTTGGCTCATTTCTTGGGACCATAGTTAACATTCACATGGGGAATTTTTGTTTTTAAGAACAAGAAGTACTGTTCTAATTTCAAGTTTTTCTGTGACCTCATTCATTTTGAATCACGTCCAGTATACTTCTAGCTGCATCATTTATAAGGAGTAAGGAATTGTTTTTTTTATTGATGACACAAGTTGCTTTGGTGAGTTATGTATTGATAACAAAATATCTTCCTGATGAGTTAAACGTCACAGAAACTTAAGGACAATAAATACTACTTGCTCTGCTTAGCTAGAAAATGACTGTTTTCCTAGCATTTCCATTTTAAATCCTATGATTATTCTTCAAAGTGATAGCATAGAGATTTGTAGTTATGAAAATAATTTCAGATGATCAGTGGTAATATTATGCACCAGCAGTGATCATCAATAAAAAGAGCTCAAAGAGCTTTGCCAGCATTATTTTGGCACCACTGTACCAAACAACGTTTAGATAAACTAATCCCAGTATTAAAGTTGTTCTCAAGTCTGCAAAGAACTGAATGCTAATGATCCTGCTCAGTTTACCTGCACTCTTGACCCATGAGACAATCACCTATTCATCTCAAAAAGCCTAAAATAAAAGGTGCTGGTTTTGAGTCAGAAGGGAAAGTAATGCTTGTGTTTACAAAATGCACATCTGTGTGTAACTTGTGAATTCAGACCTAAGGCAGTTTCGCGTTTAATATATAACTCAATAGCAATCAGACATTCATGCTGCAGGAATCAAGGCCCTAAATCACATGCAGCTTGCTCGGTCCTGTCACTTTTATTCTTTGTCCATCCCTATCATTGATCAAGATATCCCTCTGATAGGTAATGAGTTTTTAAATAACAAAAAAAGGTATTTTTTAATGACATTGTTAGTATTCTCAGGGATAAGTTTTGAAGAAAATCTTCTGTGTTTTAAAGCACAGATAACATGATCTATAACTTTGTCTTCACTAACAAGCAGAGTGTGCAATACAAGTCAGCTGCACAGCAAGCTCTTTACCATCTCTTCTCATTGGAGCATTTAGTTTACAGTAGATTAATGTCCTAACCTCTTAGCTTATTAGTGTGAAACACAATCAGCCCCATGTAATAAGATTAGACAGTAGGAGGTTAAGCTAGTGCTAATTTTTAATAAATTTTCCCCCATTTAGAAAATGGGATAAGAGCTAGGAGACTGGAAACTGATTACATGTTTGTGCACTTTAGAAAACTCACTATTATTTTTCGTAAAAGTGACCAGTTGCAAGTAAATATTTCTTGTGCTTTACATTTCTGTGCTGCTCCACTCAGATCTAGGCTCTTTAATTTAAGAGGATAAATGGGTGTCAAATAGTTGGACAACATTAGTGAACAAGACTCTGTAAGGTCTTGAGATCTGAGAGGTTTGATCTGATTACCCTGCATATAGGATTAAGAAATGATGGGCAGGTAACTTCAGTTTCTGTCGGAGACCCTGTTCCATGTTGCCAACCGTTCTTATCTGTATCCCTTTGTAATGAGCAAAAAAAACCCTCCAAAAAACCCAAAAAACCAATCAAACAAAAACCCACCAACAAAAAAATCCAAATCCAACAATAACTAAACCAAAGAAGACCCCCCCAAAAACCTCCCAAAAATCAACCAAAAAACCCCAAACACCTCCCCACCCCCCCCAAAAAAAACCCCAAAAAAACCACCAAACCAAAAACCCACAAACTCTCAACGAACTATTCCTGAAACCCTAGAGCATGATTTCAGCAAATTGAATGCAATGGTGTCTTCCATGTGTTTCCCAGCCATCCATCCTCAGACTGACCTATTCCTCTGTTGAAAGCCCCTTATAACCTTACTATCATGATAAAGAACACCATTTTCAAAGAAGTGGACTAAGGATAAAAGGCTAAATTCCTCCAATTTAATTGAAAATTCCCAATTTCATTGATTGAAAATCCCCAGCTCTGACAGCAGAACTTGCTTCATGAGGCTTTACTGTTCTGGGAAGGAAAGAAGTTAGCTATACATAGTGGGAAACCACTGTGGCTACATAATAATCCCCTTAAAATATTGCATGTTTCTTCGAATTTTTATATAAAAATCATGTCAATAGCAAATCTATATTTTTTTCCCACTGCCATGTTTTATCAAAAGCCTTGAGTATAACAGGGAGCTTTTCTACAATAGGAAAGTAATTTTGTCAGTTGAACACGCTATATAATTAAAGGATTAACATTTTCTCTGAAATGGAATTAAGAAACAGGAATGGGTCTAGAGTTAACTCTTTCATGTTTAGATGACTGGCCAAGGAACTTAAAGGCATAGAATTCCCCTGGGAAATGTGCATTTTGCTAGAACTGTGCAAAATACTGCTGTGAAGACATTTTGGACTGAAATATTTGGAAAATTTTCAGTCAGAATTTTGGTGGAAGGAGACTGTTAGGTGAAGAATGATGTGAAAAGCTGGAAGGAAGACAAAGAAACATGTATTTTCCAACCCAGCAAACTTTCAGTCTTTTTCAGTCTTACTGCAGACGATGATCTCAAACCCATACATATACTTGCTGGCATACTTCTACCTAAGTTTGAAAATATGCAAATACAAACTTTGAGAAAATATGCCTTTTCAGTTTTTACATATTCAACATGGCAAGTCTCCAGGACTCCATAATAATTCTGTGTAACTTGTTACTGGGGTAACACACATGTCTGGGCATTACCCACTTGCATGTGGGTTTCTGGGCCTGCCTGGAATAGCCAGACACCCAACAGCTCTGGCAAGGTTGTGTGTCTATTTTCTTACTGCCTTAGTGATGGCCTGCAAATATTAAGACTAATTTTATCTTTCTTTTACAGGAAGTTAAATCTCTTGAAAATATCTCTATTGTTTTAGATAAAATGTGGCATGGAAATTGATGTATTTTTAAGGTCAGGGTTTTCTCACATAGATTTAAAGGTAATTTTTAAACCCAGATAACTAGCATCTTCTCAGTTTTGTGGGCCCCATACTAAATTGCAGGATTAACTGATAGGCAGCTATTAGGAAAAGAGTGCATGCACATTCCTGCCCAGATTACTGTGAACAGTTTATGTTTCCTCTGGCCTTTGACTGTTAGGGTGGAGCAGTTTCCCTGTCACTGGACAAAGTACAGTGATGGGTCATAACATCTGCACAGAGATCTCATGCTATTGCTTTTCTTCTCTGCTCTGCCTTTGATGATGTCACCACCATTTCTTTGCCACAGCAGTTCATGAATAATGTCTCGGTTCCTTCTTCTGTTCTGCTTTTAGTCTTTTGTCTTGACTTTTAACCCCTGGAGCTGTACCTCAGCCCCTGAATCTTCACACTGGAAGAGGTACCTTCGTCTTTATTCTCTTCTCAGGCAAAGCAGTTGTCGGGGTCTTCCCTGGCTCCTGCTGTGCTGCCAGCTGCCTCTGTATGTCCACACACACACACAGAGATCCCTAGGCGCAGGCTTCTGGAGATCCTCCTTTACTGCCACTCTCATCACATAACATCTGTCTTTAAGTGTCTTTGCTGACATCCCCTAAATCACCATGGATCCTCTCTTCCATGGATTTCTGTACATCTCAGTGCCCAAGCTGGCACTTAATGGACTGGTTTGGGGATTGGGAGCAGTATAGTCATACCTGCTCAGGGTCGCCTCTTGTAATCCATCCCTCCTCTACTCACCCCAGATCTCTTTCACTTACCCTTTGTGCTTCCTTCACAACAGCCCTGGGTATCTTTGCATAGTACTTTATTATACCAGACTGACATCCTTTTCACTCAAAATATGCAGTTTACTCATTCAAGCCCTAGAAAACTGTCCTTTCTGCTTGTCTAGTGATGCCTTTTAGTGATGCATATCTTGGACTATGTTTGCTGCAGGATTTGTGAAACTGGAACATCTCTGAATATGAGAAGAACTTCTGTACTCTGAGTGTGAGTGAGCATTGGAACAGATTGCCCAGAGAAGCTGTGGAGGCTTCTCCACTGCAGATATTCAAAAGCCATCTGAACACAAGCGTGAATAACAATCTCTAGAATGACCCTGACTGCGCAGCGAGGTTGCACTATGTGACCTCCTGTGGTCCCTCCCAAAACCTTACCCATTCTGTGATTGTGACTGACATGCAGCTGTAGAAACAGGCAAAATATTTTCTGTCAACTCCAAGGATTGTGATAAAGCTCAGCAGGTGAAAAAAATATATATGATTTGCTTCATTCAGCCCTTCTTTTAAAAATGTTGGTGTCATTAAATAAAACTAAAACTGAAGTAAAATTTAAAGTCTTTATTTTGGAATCATCAAAATGCTGTAACTACACCTGCTGTTCTTGTGCTAAAAATGGCTCAGGGCATGAAACTCCTATCAGATCTGTCCACTAGAAGAGTTTGCACACTGATTTGTGTGCCCACCTGTCACAGAGGTGCCTCTCTGCTTTCCTCTGTACTCATCACTAAGCATGAAACACTTGAAGCACTGTTTCAAATGGTATTGACTGTCATGCAGAACTTTGCCTCAGACCAGCTTCTATCACAGTGTCGTATTTTAAAAATGATAATTTAACAACCAGTCATTTTAGGAACACTTTGTTTGTAGTGTTTTATGTGAACAGAATACACTTTGTCCATCAGTCCTTTGTCTATATCTTGTTCGAAACAATCACTTTTCAATAGTGAAGGAGTGTTTGAATAGATCCTATTGGCACTGTACTGTCATTTAAATAGAAATGTTGGATTAATTTATCTGTCAGTTGCCTTACCACCAAGGAAGAAATCAGCAGTATCTATCCATCGTGATGAATGGAAATCAGCAGTATGCAGTGTGGTGTGCCCTGCAGGATGGGCAGTGCATCAAGACAGGTGTGCACACACGCCCAGGGACACACATGCTCTCTGAAACACTCTAGGCTTACCCCAGGGCTTTGGAAGGAAAGTGCACCTATTCAGCAAGAAGAAATGGGGTCTTGCATAGACTGTCCGTGCTCCCACAGCAGACATTTCACTGCTTTATAGAATTACACTGAAAGAAGTCACATTGCTTGGGGGGAGGATTAAAGCCCTTGTTCATCTCCTTTTTTGTAAACTTAGGCCTGATTACTTCAACAGAGAAAAGTACAGCTCTGTATTCTTTTCTACTTTTATATGAGATGATGCCCTTTACGAGGAAATTATAAGCTTCTGCAGCTTCCTTTCTTGTCAATAAGGAATTCTTTTTGTTTTAAAAGTCTTCAAGGAGGCTAAATATATCTCACATTTCCCATTTATGTATTTGGTGGAACCAATTTAGCATAAGAAATCTTTATGTACTGAAGGGAATGCAAAAAACAACTGACAAAGCTCATGAATGGCTAGCTAATAATTCTGCCTTGATCCTAATTTTGGTGCAAAATGATGTAGATGCTCACTTCTAAATCTGAGTGAACCTATGGGTTGAGAGGACAGATAGCAGTTGTGCTTGACTGCATTGAGACAGATACAGGCAAGGTTTACCTGTGCAGTATTAATGCCCTCTAGATGGATGATTAACATGGTGCAAGATAATAATTTCTGAAATCTCTCATTTTTATTTTGAAAAAAAATAAAAGGGTCATGATCATGCAGCTCCTGAGAATGCTGCAATGTTCCTTTTGCTCTGATTCAGTTCATGTTATAGCCAGTTGGAAGTTCTCTGCTGGCTCTAGAGGCAGTCAGTTGAGACCCTGCTGTAGAAAACTCCTAGAGGGGAGTTGTGACATAGAAGGAGCCAACCACATCCAGCACCACTGATTGTAATGCATTTAGTTCTCAGTGATTGCTACAGCAGATAGTCTCCCCCTCTGTCTCATGCACTTTATTGATAAACATAATTTTGCAGTGTATTTCTCTACTGTTCTGAGCTTCCTCAAAGAATTGATATTTTGCAATTTTGGCAAAGAAGCTTCAGGGTCTGCTTCTGGCAGGCTGGCTCTATGCGTAATCATTCTTGTTACATTTCAGGACAGCAAACAGCATCAGGTCAGGCTTAGGAAACTGAAATGCAGCTGTATAGAGCAAGTCAGCCTGCTATATATTCCCTGCAGGAATTTACATGGCTGCTTGCTAGAGTGAGACATGAAATAAAGTACCCAGAATTCAAATTGTTCTCTCCCCATTTCAGCTATGCACAGTGTAACCGTACTGCCAAAAACTGGAGGAGGCCTCTCTTGACCAGTGATGGTGCACTGTGAGTGGAGGTTGTTCAGGGCCTGAATGTGTTCCATCTCTAAACTCTCCACTCTCTCTCCACTCTAGAGGCTCTTTGGCTGGGGAAAGACATTTTGGGAGGCTGGAGGCAAGGGCTGCTCCTCCATCCCTGGGGACATTCATATCATCAGGAATGGTATGGCTATGGACCAGTACCCTTTGATGGAGACCTTGATCCAAATCTGGTCTGGAGATGCTGTGGCAGAAGGAGAGGACTCTTTCTCCTTTTCCAACAGACCTAAAAAATCCCCACGTGGATGCCTTGCAACAAAATCTTCTAGTGTATCTAGTGTGGTGGTTGTAAACAGTTTCAGTGATTCTCACATCCTCATGATGATTGGAAAAATGAAGTTTTTTCATAGTTTTTTGACATTAAAGGGAGAGATTATGCATTTTTAATATCAGCATTCCACTGGCATACATATTGAGCTTTGGGCTTTTACATCACCACACAACTATTAATCTATATCCTTACTGGGCCAAAACCTGTATCACTGAAGCTGTTCAAATGCACTGTAATTTAGCACTAATTCAGAATAAAACAGTTTCAAAGGCTGAACTGCACAGCATAAATGGGACCAAAACATTAGTCCACACCGACCAGTAAACTATTTTGACACATTTCAACTTACTTTTAAAAAAAAAAAAGTAGAATGAGTTTTGGGAGGTGAGTTCTAACGTAGAACTAGGATTTTCAGGCTTTGAACTATTTTTAATAAAGAAACTGTTATTTGATGAAGTTATTTAAAACATGTCAGGAGTTAACTTTCAGCAAACATTTTGTCCCACAAGTGAAAATTTGAGCCTGGGAGGTTGGGATGAAGTCTGGCTCAGTTCTTTCAATTTGGAAGTATCAAAACACTTCTAATCAAAAGGATTTTTTTTTTACATTCCCTATGGGAAACATAACCTTTTTGCTCCATCCAACATTAAAAACTTTCTGCATTTCTGTGATGCTTCATGGAAATTGTGGTTCAGCTGCCACATACCCTCTCCCATCTGCCAGGACATTTTGGTGGGATGCATAATGGATACAATCCCTCTGTGATACACCATGAGGGACCAGTCAAATTACATTGTGTGATAGGTAATGTAGCACAAGCATATAGTTATTGTGTGGGAGCAGATGGGTCATATAACTGAAACACAGTTTTCTGGAAGCCACAGGGTTTGGCCAGAGTGTGCTGTCGAACTGCTTCCAAATAAAATGTTTCTCCCTGGTTCAGCATACAAAAATTGTTCATGTAAGTTTTCCCAAGAGAAATTTTAGAATTTCAGTTCTGTTCAAAGTTTGCAAGATCCTTTAATCAGGTTGGTATTTGGGGGAAAAAAGGAAGTTATTGCCTTTAAAAAAGGCAACTTGCTCTGTTTAATAAAATGGCAACCAATTATTTTGTTTTATTCTCCTGGATTCTTACAAGAAACCTTTCTTTAATCTGGAAAGTAAAACTCATTGTTCAGAGCATATTCTCCTTCCAAAATGCATCATATATGAAAACATAATACTTATCTTATGACCCAGGGTAATGTGCAGAATGGCCATGAACTCACACTCTGTGCCTGAACTATCCCAGGATATTAGCTTGAGATTGAACATATGTATTCACTAGCCTCAAGAAATCACATCCTTTACAAAACTTGATGGATTCTTATCAATAACTGTTATTTTGTAGAAGAGGTACAGCTAGATTACATATGTGTGATTTTAGTCAAATATACCATTCAGTTGAAACAGTGGACTCTGTTTTTGTTATTTTACATCTTAAAATTAATCTGGTGCCTCTAGGTGGAAAAAAACCACAAACTTAAACATTGCTCTGAATTATCAATATAATATACATAACTAATCACACAAAACTTTTATAACTTCTCAAATATTTATGCTATCCTCACCATAATTTATCCTTGTATTTTAATTGAGTTTATGTAAAATAATCTCCTCTAGAAAATCTAAACAATGCAACTAATGTATTATCAAAACATTTTAGAGATGTGGTTCTTTCACTTTGCTGAGCTCTCCTTCTCTTTGATCTACCATCCATCTTAGATGGGATTTGACAGTGTCTCTGGCTAAAGTATCAGCATATTGACTCACAAAATTGTGCACTGTTCCAGCATGGTTTGCTAGAACTGCTCATCAGGTATGTTACATGGCCCTTACTTTTCTATTCAAAGGTAATTCAGGACATTGACTCATTGGAATCAACTGAAGCTATGGTTTAAATGCATAAGCTTTTCTCAATGGGCTTAAGTAAAACACCAAAGGAATATAAACAGGTAGAAATAAGCAAAGTGACTTGTACGGAATTAATTTATGCCACATAGGAACTGTACTTGTACTTTCCCTAGTGTTCGGGGTTCTCCTGTCGCTGCTGACATTTTCTGCCCAGTCACAGGAGCAGCAGGTCTGGCGTCTCTTTTTGATGGCTATTCTCGCACAGCTAGAGGATGTATGGATCTGTGGTCCATAGTGCCTTCAGTGCACAATTTCATGTGAACTGGGTTAGGTAAGCACCTGGATCACAGGGTGTTTACCCAGATGAAGTGATGCCCTGAAGCTTATATTATGACAGGTAAGAGATCAGATCAGCTGATGCCAGAGGAGCTTGCAGGAAGAGGAGTGAGTGAGTGAGTGAGTGAGTGAGTGAGTGAGTGAGTGACTGAAGTGACAAGTGGTAAGATACACCCACAGCTCTGTGCCAGGGCCCCCACTCTCTCTGATGCAGGAGCTCTGTGACATACAGGAGGTGACATACCAAACCTTGCTAAAAATATTGGTTTAAAAATTTTCTGATGAACATGGTTGGGGTAAAGGGAGGAATTCTAAAAAATTCTCACAGTGAAATGATCACTTAGGACATAAGAAATGAACACTCTAGCTAGAAGAAAGTTTTCTACCCTGCTAATTCTGATTTTCTTATAAACCAGCCCTAAGAGAGTAACAGAAGACTGAAAATTTTGATTTGTTGCTAATATTTGTAAATTTAAATAGGATAATCACAGTATTTATATAACTGAGTGCCTGGGCATAGGTATCAAGTGAAGCTGCAGAAGGGTTGTTACAGCAAATAATTTATGATCGTTTTGATAACAGGCCTCATAACCTAACCATAGTGTTCTGATGAAATGTGATCAGATCAGAGAGATAAGAATGCTGCTAGCTTATCATGATGATGATGATAGTTTTTCACCAACATTGCCCAAAACAGCCCTAGGGTTTGCTCTGTGCTACCACAACATCCATTAAGTCGTTAAGTGTGGGAACTGGCAATAGCCATTTAAACAGTTTGGTAGCACATCAGCCAGTTTAAGATCTGCTATTTTTTGGTGCAGAAAACAGTAGCTCCCAGCAGATTGGCCAGACCCTGTGAAGCTGGATCTGGTGCATTTGTGTCCTGTAGTTAATAAGCCCACTTTGGATACTGCAGAATCTACATGAGATTTTCATATGTATGGTTGCTTGGGTAGTAAAGAGGAACAACAGAGTACTGAGTGGGTCTGCTTTGGTGTGCAGGTAAAAGAAAAACAGATAAAAGGCTTGGGACTATATTGAAAAAAGAGATTATAATAGACATTTCTTGAAAGTTGTTTGAAAATAATTGCAAATGTGAATCCAGTACCCTAGAAGATTATTCCCAGTATGCTACTCAGAAATCTAGTTTCGACCAAACAATGCTCAATGAATTTTGAAGTGTATAGGAAGTACTTACAAAACCAGTGCTAGTGAAAGTAGGAAAGAATACTAGAAGAGGAATTTGTAAATAATTGTGTTGGTTACATCACCCATTTGTACCTATAAGAGACAGCTGTTGAGTAGAGCAATACATCAGTACTGATTTATAATTCTGGTAGAACAGTAAGGATAGAATTGCCTCATAAAATATGTAAATTTACCCTGTGGATCAATCTGAAAAACACATAAAAATCATATTAGGCAGCCCATGGAACATGTGGTCTTATGACAACATAGCAATTAAGTTTGTGAATGCCATCCTTTATTGCAGAAGCAAGAGGCAATCAAAATAGGAAAAGGACTATTACCTTTTCTCTAACATGAATTAGAGCATAACCAAAGTAGAAACTTTGTGTCCTCACTTAAAAAAAGACACTGAGAAACTGGAGTGTGTTCAGAAAAATTTATAAGCCCAACTCAGAGTCTATAAAATATACCTGACACATTAAGACTTAAGCAACTGAGTCTATTTTATTTATCCAAGAGAAAATTTGGAAGTGAACTAATTCCAGACTAGAATTGCTTACATGGAAAAATACTTCAGATGGTGACAGATCTGATTTAACAGATAAAAAATAGTATTGAGATCAAGTGGCTGAAAGATGGAAGGAGACAAGCAGATGAAAAAAGAAACAAGTCTTTAAAAGAGAAACTACCTAAGCTTTGCAGTGATTTGGGCATTTGTTATGTTTTCATGCACCTGAACTTTTAAGAGTCATAATTGGTTGGAGAGTCATTCTAAAAGATGTGCATAAAGCTCAAACAGAAACTATTATCTTGGTGTAGAAGTTATTGAGCAAGGTTTTCCTAGCTTGTAAAAGATAAGACTGTATGACTGTAATGCTCCATTTGGATGCCTGGCTCTTTCTGCTGGCCACATGAATGTGGAAGCTACACAGCTAAAGAGGATCTGTGGTGAATTGTTACACTTAAAGGACTTTCTAGGTAAAGTTATTCTAGAATTCCATCTATGTTGGCTATACAGCATTCTGTGAAGCTCAGAAAAGCAGCTGCCCTAAATTTACTGAACAGGACCAGCTGAAACATATCGGAAACAAGATATTTCTATGTAACATCAGTTACGTAGGCTACTCTACCCTCATGTGATCATGTTTCCAATGACTCAGTATGTATGACAAGCTCTTTGTCCTGTTGCTGTCCTCAAACTAAACAGGGGAGGATTCGCATGCTTCATGCATAAACTCTGAACTTTAACATCCTTAACTTATAGGAGCCCCCAAACATCTCTAACATCCTTGAATTCACGACACATCAATATAACTCACTGCTAATCCTGAGAAGTTAAATATACATATAGAGTGCTCTGAGCACTTCAGGGTACATATGAGAAAGTACTCTGCAAGGCTATATACTGATGTATGTATACATTAGGTGCAAACACATGGAGCAGTAAGGTAGAAGTTATATACTTGTGGATTCAGAGCTCTGATTTCATTGCCAATTTGCAGTTCTCTGCAAATCCCTAGGGTTTTTTTCTGCCATTTTGCTCTGCCTAGTGATCTACACCAATCCTATATCAGTAAAATACTCACAAAGCTACCTGTGAATGATTCAGATTCAGAACTAACTGCATGCAGAATTAGTTACCACCTGAAGGTGACATTGGCGGTGCCTTGTTCTTCTCACCAGACACCACTGCTGTCCTCAGCAGCCCCTTGAAACCCTGCTTTTTCTTCTGATAGGAGAGGATTGGCTGTATTTAAGTCAATTTTGCCTCCTGCCTCAAAGGATGGGGACACAAAGCCTCCCTGGAGCAGCTGCTGAAGGTAGAATATCTTACGGTGAAGAGGCAGGAGAGAACTGCTGGAGTCCAAGGTAGTTCAGTGCAGCTGTGTCAGTAACCATTCTATATTGCCTTCTCTGAAAGGACTAGTGTTTTTGCCACCAAAGTTGCAAGTTTGCATTGCTTTTTGACCCTTCAGGGTACTGTGCTCTTTTTTTTCACCTTTAGAGTGTTGCTGGTCTTTATTGAAGTGTGGCATGTCCCAGTGTCTGACCAACACACAACCTGCACTGCAGCACCAGCCAACTCCAAGGAAAGCTTTCACAGGGAAGCCAAAATCCTTCAGTTGTCACCCACCACAATTTCAGATTTCTAAACAGATTCTTCACCATTCCTTAACTGATTTTTTGAAGGAAAAAGGGTCAAGGGTGTTTTCTACTATTTTTCATTCCAAGATTTCTGCCAGGGTTTGTGGGCAATAGCTTCTTCACTCTTGCTGTCCTGTGTTGGGTTAGGTAATTTCTTCCAAAAGAGCAGTAAATTATTCATACAGGATGTAAATCTTTAAGGTGGCCTGTTTTTCTGCTGACCCAGAACTGTAGCTTATTACATATATTAACTCAGTTTTATTTTAATTTTTGAAGTCCAGAGTGGATGCTTACCACTATTCTCTCAGCAGCCATCTGAAGCATATTTGAAATGTCCATTCCCAAATTGCTTTTCACTGAACACAGAGACTCTTGGATGACAGAGAATAAGAAATCCTTTACAATCATGACCAAAGTAGTCCCCAACTGCCTTTGGATTTTTTTCAGTAAGTCTTTCCCTCTTTTTCTGTTTTATCTTATAGCTGCAAGATACCACTATGGTATAACTGACTTTAAAAAAATAACAGCAAAATAGAGAGGTGGTTGACATGGTCTAGTGCTGGTAATAATCCTTCTTTAAGGTGGAGACTGGACTCAATGACCTCCAGACATTTTGTCCAATCAGCATTTCTAGAAGTCTTCCGACTCAGGTTAGAATATATCAATGGACAAATTCAAGCTGTTTTACTGAGTGATAAGCATTCTGATCAAAGCTAGCCTAAAATAAATCTGTGTTTTCAGTCAAATTTCAGAGTATAGAAGAGACGAAGGAAATTTTATTTACTACATTGAAAAAGCAAGTGGGTGTCACAGAGCCGTGACATCCTTGTTTTTATGCAGAACAGGTTTACCTACTTTGTGTTAGAAAATCTGCAGGATTAGCAAGTGCTAAAGTGTAGAAATATATGGATTTGAACAAATCTAGCTTCCCCTCACCCAAATCCAGTTGTCAGTCCAAGGCAAGGTTCAGAATTGGTATAGATGTGTTAGTTCAGCTTACATAAGGATACAGCCAATGAATAGTGTAGCTTGAAGAAGAAGGGTTATGGAAGATGATGGTAGGAAAGACTTTAGAGAACCACTAATTTCATCTAAAAAATTAATGTTCAGTATTTTCATTTAAGTTGCTTATACCATGTTTGTGTGATTGGTATAGTGAAAACTGTTGGTAACTCACCTGTTGTACCTCATTAACACCTTCTCAAGAGTCTTATGTTACATGGCTTAGCAGTTCTGCATTTATTGATAGCAGTCAGGGAACCTAAATATGTTCCTTTTTCATCCACTTAAACTGCTCTATTGGGTTAAAGCCTATTAACATATCAAGGGCACAAAAAAAGTCTATGGATAATCCCTGCGTTACTTCTAGTTTTCCTGAAAAACTCTTTCAAAGGTTTGGCCCTGAGAGTTAGTGCTCCCGTAATAGAAGATGCATTATATGATAATGATTATTGCATTCAGTTTCCAGTATCTATGCAAAACATTTAGCAGGAAAATAAATAATTTATCATTAATAACTGGACAACTTTGTGATACAAAAGATGTGAGGTGAGAATCAGGACTGTACAACCTTCTCTTTGGATTAATTTGGATAAAATCCCAAATGCCCTCACACATAGGCATGATTATCCTCATTTTGCTGTTCTGTGCAACTTTATTTGGCCAACTCCATATTTAGCAAAAATTGGAGATGTTCCACTGAAATCCTGTGGAGAAAGCAAATGATCAGAGCTTCATGACACAAAGGAGCATTCAAAATGTATCAAGAGAAATGTCCCATCCCTCCCAAAACTCACATTATAATCTGGAAACAGTGTTAATTTAGTAAGCTTCTTTCACAATAGGCAACTCCACATAAAGACAATAGTGTCTTTCTACTATCATTTCATTCAAAAAACACTTTTTTTTTCTTTCCTCCGTGAAACAATAACTGCTACGTAAATTCATTTCCTAGCACAGTCCCAAACTAAAATCACACCTTTAAGGAGTATATTGCTACTGACATAAATGCAATCTCCCTCCCTCCCTCCCTCCCTCCCTCCCTCCCTCCCTCCCTCCCTTGTTTCCTTCCTTCTTTCCTTTCTCTTCCTATCATATATTTTCCTAGCCTTTCCTGTCTTGTCTTTTGCTCTGACAGAGCATGTAGCTGCTGATAGAGATTCAGTTATCCTTTGCAGTGAAATTGCTTATCAGACTGCAAATTCCAAATTTCCTAAGAAAAGTTTGCAAAACAAGACTTGCAAAGATATATGAAATACATCCCCAGCTCTCTGTACGTGTTGTATGGCATACCATTATATCATTTTCCCTACGTCTGCCATAAAAGGCAAGAACTTCAGTGTAGAAGTCAAGGGGCTGATAAATGTGTGCAATTTACTGTAACTGTTGGGCTAATCCCCTTCCCCCACCCTCTTAGCAGAGCTGTGTCAGCCATAAACCAGCTGGATGATCGCTCGGAAAGGAGGAGCAGATACCAGCACTCTGATAAGAAACGGAGCATTCGCTTGTCCTTGTGACATTTAGAGAACAAGCAGCATGAGGACGACTTTCTTGTACAAGACATGACCAGTATTGCATTTAGCAGCAGGGCCAGTTACTTTGAAACACACGGAAGGATCTCTAGCAGCATGCATTATGTTCTGTTTAAAGAACAAGGCTTTGCCAGTTGTGACTTCAGTTTTAAAAACAGTCATTTGGATGATGCATTACCCATGTGAGAAAAAAAGACTTTTGGTAAACGTAATGCAGAAGCACAGCCTATTCAAGTTCAGATTTACATCCCAGTGGGTCTCCAAGCTGGTGACAATATATCCACATGGATTCTGGTGCCTAAATTAGAACTAAGGTGCTCCTTCCAAACCCAAGACTCTGACACCTCCTCCATCTATAGCATACTTTCAGATGCCTAGAAATCCTCTGCCCTTGATGCTGGTGTAATGCCCACAGCTCATATCAGCATGTACTGGTGAATTTTCATGGATAGATAAATTGCAGCCTAAACAGCAAAGGCCACCCATACACTATAAAGGCATGTGAAGGCACATGTAATTAGCAGAAATTTGCAGAAAATACCTGTCCTTCCAGAATGGAACTTGGAACAAGAGTGGAAGACGTTATTTTATATTAAAATTGTTCTGTAGGACTGTTAAGCTGGGAGATAAAGGGTACTGGTCATTGTCTTCTAAATAACAGACTATCTGGATCATTTCCTCAGGAATTAAAAGGTTATGAACCAAATTCCATTTTTTTCCTGGGGGTTTTTAAGATGTGTTAGTAAAGATATATTTCTTTACTTATCCCACTGCAGGCTGAAATACTGCAGAAATACTCTTCAGTCTTCTAGTTGTAATTGAGCAATTAATAATTGAGCAAGTTGTAGTTGAGCAATTAGATATATTGAGCCAGAAGAGAAAGTCTGTGAGAAGCACAGAGAATGGAGGCAAGAATAAAAATCATGATCAGCTATAGCAGATGAATTGAAATAGCTGTATAATAGTAATTTGACATACCATGTAGTTCTTCAACACTAGGAAATAGTTCTTCAACACTATTGATTTCTCAAGTTTCTGGTTCATTTTCAGTTATAGTCAGATATATAACTACTAACCATTTAAGAACAATAGCTGACTGGGAGTAGTTAGCATAGACTTAGGAAAGGCCTAAGGACCAACTAGGTAGCCTTCTGTGATGAAATGACTGGCTCAATGGACAAAGGGAGACTAGTGGTTGTTGTTTATCTTGATATCAGAGAGGCTTTTTATGCCTTCTCCAATAGCATTCTAATAGACTAGTTGCTGAAATATGTGTTAAATAAGTGAATGCTGAGATGGACTGAAATCTGACTGAGACCCAAGCTAAAAATGTTTTGGTTGGTGGCATGAAGTCCGGCTGTAAGCCAGTTCCTAGTGAGGTACATCAAGCATCAATACTGGAACCAATGCTGATTAAAACCTTTGCTAAATTACTGGCACAGACTATACCCTCACCAAGTTGGTAAATGAAACACAAAAGGAAGAAATTATTGATCAGCTGGAAGGCTATGCTGCCATTCAGAGGGACCTGGACAGACTAAAGAAATGGTCTCAAAAGGATCTCATGGATTTCAGCAAAGGGAAATACAAGGTCCTCCACCTGAGGAGGAACAGCTCCAACACACCTACCACTTGGAAAACAATTCTGCAGAGAAGGGCAAGGGGATAGATACCGAACCGATCATTGAGCCAGCAATGTACCCTTTCAGCAAGCAAGAGCTTCCTGAGAGAAATGTTCACAGCAGGTCAACGGAGGAGACCCCTCTACTCAGCCCTGGTAAGGCCTCATCTGGAGTTCTGGGCTCCTTTGTACAGGAGAGTCATGGAGCTACTGGAGGAAGTCCAGTAAAGGGCAATGGAGATGATTAAAGGACTGGAGTATTTCTTCTTTTGATCAGGAAAATGGGCCAGGGAAGGCCTGCTAGCAGCTGTGTGAATCAGGCCCTGAAGCTGTCCAGGCTCATCATGTAGCTCCTGCTTGGAGATGGAGAGGATAGACTCTAGAAAAATAAGTACATCCATGTAAAATAAAACTTTTTTTTTCTGCAATACCTCCTTGCACCTTGGAGGTCTTTGTTGTATTTTGGACAAAATAACTGTCGCATTTATTCTAAACCAGCAGAAGATCTAAGATAATCTCAAATTGAAAGGTATCAGTGACTTTTTGGATAAGTCAGTACTTCTCAGAGTTGCTCCAGATTTAGCAAAAATACATTTCTTCACCCAGACAAGAGACTTATTTTTGCTTCATGTCCCGAGTCTTCTGACAGGTCTTCTCCAGCATGGTAAGACATCCACATGTGCCAAGACAGACATTGCAATTATAGTTACAGATACTTTTTTTCATTGCTTAAACTGACTTCCAGCAGGGACAAACTATCTTATTGAAAATCACTATCATATTGATTTTACATTTGAGTTGAGTTTGTAGGCCAATATTGACAGTATTTTCAGGCACTGTGTTATCTGCCAGAATTGAGGAAGTAGCTGCCTCTTGAGAAAGTAAAGTAATGGGGAGGCAAGTCTTGATGCAAAGTTGCTTGTTTAGGATAAGTTAGAGCAATATAACTTACTTTCAGGTAATATTTCAGGCTATTGCTGGGGTTTCCCTGGCATTAAGTGATTCTGTGCCACTGGAGCTAGGTGAGAGAGCTAAAGGGCATCACAGAAACCTCTGAGGGATGCTGTGTCTATTTCGTGAGGAGAAAGGTCAAAGATATGTCCTGATATGAGCAATGAGGAGCTGAAACAGAAATGAAAACCCATTCCCATAAGCAACTGCCTTATAAGTTTCCTATTTACTAGATCGTAAGACCTTTGGCATAGGAGAATGGGGTTGAGACTGCATCTGGCATACTGTGCAATGGAATGAGGAAGCAGGACAGTCTTGCTAGGGGATTGAGCTCCTGACAGGCAGCACATGTGAGGTCAAGGGTTGTATTGAAATTGCCTGAAAGTGCCTGTGTTGGGTTAAAAAGGAGTCTGAAGCAGAGGCTGGCTCTATCTACCTTGTGGTGCTTCATGTGACAGATATTAACAGGCCGTAGTCCAGGACTAAGTCCTTGAGAATTGTGGTCATGACAACATTGTGACTGTAGGGATAAATGTGAAGCTGAATCTAAATCTGATTTGTTTGTCAAAACAGGACAGTATGTCTAACTAGTATGGCTGATGGGGAAAAATAATTGCATATATTTACACAGATGAGAGCTGCTGTAGCAGCTCCAATAAGAAAATGTTTTAAATTAAGTGTTGTCTGTTTTTTTTCATGAGAGAGAGAGCATGGTATGGTGCACATAATAAATGTATTGAAGACTTAAAATGCTACTTAACAAGTACTTGGAGTCCTGACTATTTTTGGTATTCTCATCCTGCTGCTGCTTTGGAATCCACTCATAAAATAGTTTCATAGGAGCCTCTTTTCATTTTATTTGCCTTTTGAGGTACAGTTAGTTCTTAGAAAAACTGTTCTGTATTCAGATGTAAATTTACAAATCCACCGTTATTTCTGCCCCTTTGACAGATTAAATCAGCTATCTGTGTGTCTGCTTGTAATGAGACAGTGCAAACCATTTTGATGTCATGTAAAATATGTTTTTATGTAGTTAATTTGCTGGAAAACTGCCAGAACTTCTTCTCTGGTTTGAATATGATGTTGTGAAAAACAAACATGAGGAAGAGAAGCTGTGAAAATTGAGATACCCATATAGCTTCTAGGAGATTGTGGGTAAAATTGTACTGATTTACAGAACTTTCTAGACACATTTTTAGGATATATCATGTCTCTACAGATAGAAGGTTACATAGCACACAATGAAAAATATTTTCCTAACTTGAAGGTTTCATTTATATCTGTGCCAAAATAAAATAGTCTCTGATTTACAGTTCTGCTGGCTGAACCAATTGTTTGGTATGGAAACTCTGACAAGTTTTCTGCCTTTCTTTTTTCATTAGACATCTTTTTCTGTCCCCTGAAAATATACTCCATGCTGAATTCGGCTCTCTTTATTTCTTCTTTCCTTTTGCTGCTGCTGAGTTTGATCTTTTCAACATGGTGAGTTAGATTTCAGCCATTGTATCTGCTTTTGCCAACAAATTATTTTCTTCATTCCAAGAGTAAGGCCTTTCCTACTGTGCTCTAAATAATTTGCCATTATTTAGCACAACTCTTGGAAGTCTTTCCTTGTGGGGACCTCCACCTGTTTAACGTTGTTGCAGTGTAGGTCCTGCCTAAGGTCACCTACTTTTTGTGACTATGTTATCCCTGACCGTACCTGACTCAGCACCATTGATACCATTTAATGCTCCAGATGAGATTTCAAGGGGTCCCAGGTCTTCAGTCCATCATTATGCTCTAATATGGACAACCTTGGTTGTGACATGTTCATTCACACTGTTCTGAATGTCATCTACCCCACCCAAACCATCACACAGTGCAGAGTCACAGTATAGATCTCTGAATCTCTTCCAAATGAGCTTGAATTTTGTACTTTTTATTTGCAGGCTGTACTGCTATATTAGCACAGTTGGACATCCACCATAAATAGCTTTACATCATAACAAGTCTAGGACACTCAAGAGTGGCTGGATACTGGCACAGCTATTCTCTTCCTGGGTCTGAGATGTATTGCCCATGGTAGAACTACAGAGACCTCTGTGCTGATCTCTGCTGTGCAATGTGAACATGCTCCTGAACTCCCAGAATCCTTGTTACACCAAGACAAACATGGTGATGCACACATTTTACACTTTTCTTCATTAACAAAGAGATATACATTGTCATTAAAATTTGAATCTATGTTTCTCAAAATCCTGACTTGGCAAGATGGTTAGTTAAGAACATGCTTAAAATTAACCAAATTGCAGTTTATAGCACTTGTGGCATCCACAGCAGGCAAATGTTTGTCTTTTAATGGAGAATAATGAACACCTGAGTAAATACAATAATGACAAGTAACATAGCTTTCCAGTGAATATAAAATGAAGTTAATATATGCATTTGTCTTCCATGTTGTGTAACGTATTGTTGGGTGTACTCTTAAAAATCTGCTGTATTGCAGATCTGATAAGTATGAACAAAGAACCTAAATATTTTACATCCCATGACATACATGGGGCACTGTGGGAGCCATATAACCTACATTAGTTTGTCTCTCACAGCAAAGAACTTTTGTGGATGTCCCAGGAGACAACAATAAGACCCACATGTTGGTGTTAAACAGAGCCTTCTCCTTATCTCCAATGGCTGGAAATACTGGCAGTGGAAAGGTGCTGCCCAAAATATATCCCTCAGCTACAGTAAGATTCTGTGGGCACTGTTGCTTCTGTGTTGACTTCTGCAATGGTAGTCACGAGTCAGAAACTAATTTTTAGTAAAAAAGGAGTAAAACTACTCTCCTTGAAGTTTGATTTACTAAGCTTTTACAAACACAGTAATGATTGGGGAATGTGAAAATGCTGTGGTAGAAAAACATTTGGTTACTCTCTATTTACTCTGGTGCATTGAGAATGAAGTTAACCAACTTTTGCCAAAGGGGAAGGATGTTTTACTGTTTTAGTTTGTTCTTCATATAACTGTGTTACTGATGTGTTCTAGTTTTCTGCCTGTAGGAGATGCTCACTCTTATACAATCTCACTTCTTCTGGATTTCTGGATGGAAGTATGAGACACCAATTTTAGTAAGAACTCAACTGACAAGATGTAGTGTCTCCTACTATCAGCCAACACCACTTAGTAAAAGGGTTATGCTCCTAATTATTTAATTGCAGTCTGGAGACAGTTTTTATCATTCTGCAAGACCTAGGTCACACATATCCCCACTTTTATTTTGGTGTCGATACTATCAACATCTGGCCAACCCTGAGAGCATCTTCATGGTGGTAGGACGAATGCTATCTTCAGTTCATGTGTCATAGTTAACACATCTGATAATAAGTACAGCAAAACAAAGAGTCTGGAAGAAATTTTTTTGATGCTAAAATTCAATGGCAAAAAGTGCTCTTTGCATTGCTTATCTTTCACACAGTCTCAGTAATGAGGACAAGTTAATTGTGGAACGCATTCCGGTGTAATTTGGTCAATGGCGTTTGCACATGGCTCACTCCTCTACCCTCTCTAGCATTACACTAAATGCACAAAACCAGGACTCTTCAGTGCTTCTGCATGCTTCAAAACACTACTATGTTCTCCTTTTTGCTTTCTGTGGCAGGTCACTGGGGAACTGTCCAGCAAATGGCTGCCTTCTAAAATTAAGATAGCTTGGAGATTTCTTTTGTGCCATTTCATCCAAGATCTGTCAGGGAGAGAAGAGAAATACTCGCAATTTTCAGGCTAGGACAAAGCTCACTAATTCAGGACTAGACAGTCATGAAAAAAGAGAGGAATTCACAAAAGAGAAAGTTGGCCACAATCATTATAACAGCCCCTGCAGCTGTTCATATCACGTTCAGTACCAGAGATAAAGAAAATGTCCTGAAGAACATGGTATTAGCACAGGGTAAAGACTTTCAAATACATTTGTACTTGGTGGCAAAATTTCTCAGAGTCTGAATGTGACTGACACAATATTCTTGCAATCATGGCATGATTATTAAGACAACCAAGGAATTCTTAAGTCCTTAATTCAGGAATTCTTAAGTCCAGGCTTCTTCCTGCCTTTGACAGCACAGGTAGTTCAGTGCTGGCAAAGTGAATGTAATGTCAACTGCCTCCATCTGTCTACCACAGGAAGCTGCTTGAAGCACCACTTTCCTGAATTCAGTGTCCTATGCTGGTCCTGGAATGGCAACTGCCTCAAGAGGGCTGCTACAAAGCACCATGGCACACCAACTCTTGTCCAGACCTTGGAGCAACTTGTTAAAAAGGTTGAGGACAAGATCAACATCTGTTTGAATTCCCGGTGAATGGCATCTTCTAAAGGGCCTGTGGTTTGGCAGCTGGACTGGGGATTATCACACTTATCTTAGGCAAACACATGTTAATTTTCAGCCAGACTGCCTAGGCTTAGATAGTATTGTGCAGAATTGGACTGTTAATACATGATGTGCTTAGAGACAGCTTTTTACCCTGCTAATGTCCACAAGTGATTCCTTCATTCTGTCCTCTTGAAAAGTGCAATATTAAATATGTTCTCTGTAAAGCTGAATAAGTGGACCCTATTTTCACAAGCTCCTTCTTTTCCAAAATAACAAAATAACAAAATCACTGTCAAAATCAGTGACGATTAATTATGCCTCAGAGTGGTCAAGTTTTTGGTCTTGCTGGCAACAACTTCTCAGATTGGAGGGTAAATAAAACATCTTTTCCAAAGAAGTGTGAGAGTGCATGTGTGCATATGCCTGCTTTTATGATCCATTTATTAATTTATAGTATTTAAAAAAAAATAATTTTCACTCCATTTTCATATTAATTAGTCAAAAATAACTGGCGTGTCACTCACACATGACTCAGGGATGCTGTTCTGCCCCTTTGCAAAGCACCAGTGTATTTGTGCATCAGAAGTTTCTTGGGCTGGATCAGCCAGCAGCTAAGATTACCATGTGTGGCTGGACCAAGCTTGACTGCAGCACTGGTTCTATTTAAAACAAAGACACAGGTGCACGCTACATAATGTGTTATGTCATCATTGGATGGTTCATATTATTCCCTGAAAAAATAATGCATCATTATTTATTATGAAAACTAACTGATTTGGTTCTGTGTCAATTTTATTTGCCATCAATACTGCTTTAGTTTTTGGTGGAACCTTGCCAACTTTTCCTGTTCTCCTTGCTCTAACCAAGGCCCTGAAAGCTGACTTTAACAGGCTGTCTGTGATTAGACAGTGAGGTCTCTGTAAGTGTGGTCTCATATGAGCAGCTGTATGTTTTTTCTGTAGAGGGAACTTGTCATTAAAGAACTGAGAAGATGAGTGGGTGGTACCTTGGGCTGTTTTTCTTTTAATTTGGCCCTCATTTACTTTAGACACTCTGAAGGAGTCCACATTAGCTGATGGTGCCCACAATTCACTTGTACTGATGAAGGCAGCTTGACAGCTGAATAAATCACTGCTAGATACCACTGATAAATTGCTGCATACGAATTTGTAGAGGACCACCCAAGCACAACTTGGGGGAAGCCTGCAGTCACACCAGGCTTGCACATAAGTACAGTAATGCAAATTTGCTTAACTATTTATTAAACTTCGTGTAGTTTTCCTTTTAAGAAAGGTATTAACATTTCTCCATTCGCATATTTGCTAGACTGGTGAAGTAAATTGCCAGGATCCAGCACTTCCCATCACCTGTAGTTGTGCTATTAAGATTTGTTTGTTCATGCAGGGATACCACCTTGCTTCCTTATTTTGAACTGCAAAATCTGATGGTAGGGAGGAGGAGAGGAAAGGCATGGGAAAAGAGATATGAGCTTCTAGCTCAGTATAGGTACTTATTGTGTACTAGAGAGAAAAACTTGGTCAGGGAAAAGTGATAATTAAAAAGTTGCAGTATGCTGCCTGTCTAACAGCAAGGAATTGTATCCTGCTGTTTCCAATCGAAGACACAGTGGAGATCAGGATTTGGTAACATACCCATCAAAAGGAGTAATATAAGAACACAGGAACAGAAACTTATTTCTAGTGGCTGTATGTGCAAATCTCAGTGAGGAGCTTGGCTGCCTTATTAAAAGCTAGAAAGCTATTGATCCATTGCCACCTGACATGAGTCGAGCCCTGAGAAACATTAATCAATAGCGAAGCTGTATTCCTATCATGAGATATGGGACTAGAATTTGCAAAGCCTGATTCTTATCAGATGTCCTATGTCACCTGCAGGGCTCTCTAGGTCTGCTGTGTCACTCAGCTACTGGTCTTACAGCTTTCTTAGCAGTACCCACTCCTAATGGATTCTTGACCTTTTGTTTAATGACTATGGTATCAGCAGCTTTATGGTTGCCATGTGTTTCATTAGGGAGTACTTTCCTCACTTTAAAGAAATTACAGACTTACGTTGGCAGAGTTAATTGTTCTGGCATTCCTATCTCAGTCTGCTTCACTGCTATAGTGGAAAAAAATTCCTTGTCTTTCCTTCTGGTACAACATTAATCAGAACACAATTATAACACCATCTGAAACATTTTTTTTTCTTTATCTGCTAATTATTACTGGAGACAGTAGAATTTTGAAAAGAGGTTTCCATAGTCCACTCTCAGAGTCTGATCTCTAATATGAATAGATGTAAAGAAAGCCAAACTTCAAAAGCAAGCATTTCTAAAATTTGCAGGTAATTACATAAGCATGTGCAAAATTACAATTCACAGGCTTTTTAGTACCAACAGTCATTTATATGGTCAATTGCAAAGGCTGGGTGAATGGTCATGATAACAGCAAATGTGTGTGTGCGCGTGTGTGTGTGCATGCACCTGAGACTGTATTTGTGCACATATCTCCATTGAGATATGTATCTCAGTTCCCACGACCTATCTTGGGAGAAGGAATGCAAAATCCAAAAAAGAAAAGTACTGCATAACTCTTATGAGGGAATCATAAAGGGAATTACTCTGGATTTCCTTTTCTTTTCCTTTGGTGGCCTTTCATTTCTTGACATACATGTTTCCATTCTATCATCTAGAAATTCCCTCTATGTGTCATGTGGTTTGGTTTGACCAGCTTTTGGCATTTAAAAGTCAATTAAAATCTCCTCTGGGATGAGAACCTTCAGCATCAGGTGTACCCTGCCCTCAAAGTTTCAGTCTCAAGGAAGTGAGTAGCAAGAAAGAAGACAACCTTCAAGAACTAACATGCTTGTTCACACCTAAAAAAAAATAAAAAGGAATTTAAGCAAACATTCACAGCTGGCTAAAGGTTTTCCTGTTTAAAAGAAGTCTTTGTGTTTCAGTCAGCCACGAGCAATTCTATTTTCTGACTTAGAATCACTCATATCTCTATATTGGATATGTTAGGTTACTATGTAAAATGACCTTGACCATTAGTAAAGGGAAGAGCGTTCAATGAGGAGTTTTAATTCTGGGTAAAACACTCCAGCAGTCTCTACTAGCAGTGAACTGAACTGCCAGAGGGCCTTCAATGCAATGATCATTTAGTGTATGTTTCTTGGCAATAGTCTAATTAGTTTAATGTACTGTCAGCTATTTTTCATAATATGCCAAAGCTCGACATCACACCTTTCACAAATATAAAAACACAAGTGGTTTTGATAAGTCTAGAATGCCTTCATGAGTTTTAAGTATTTGCTGCACTCCCACACTAATTTACATGTTTCTGAGAAACCGGCAAATGGGTGGAGCTTTAAAGGATAACAGGAGTGCTAAATAGAGTGGTAACGAATGCCATACCAGCTCTCAGGTTACATCTATTGACTTGGTTCCTCTAAAGTAAGGAAAAATCTTCATTAAGAAAAAAAAAAAGACTAAACATATTCTTGTGCACATCTGGTTTGGTTTTATTTCTTTAAAATTAGATTTGTTTTCCTCTTTTGCTCACAGAAATATATTTAGGAACAATGTTCATCTTGGAATGGCGTGCAGTGGTATGGCAGGCTGACACTTTTTGAAATCTGTTTACTTTCTACCAGTCAACAGTTGCTAAAATGTTCCTGGAATGAACAGTGTTTTTTATCTGTTGAGTGTTTAGAACTTTGCATCTAATTATAGTACTTTCTTTCAAAATTAACTTGCAAGCTTCCTTGATGTCTGGGAGACCCATTAGCAGGCACGGGGGAAGAAAAACCTTAAATGAGCTTGTGAAGTGAAATCCTGTGTTCTTCAAGGCTGCTGCAGTGTTTTCCTGCCTGGGATTTCCTGGAACTCAGTTCGGAGGGGATAGCTGGCTCCTGTAAGCAGTGGTAGCAGGCTGTCCCTGTGAGACTCTAGGCTCCCATGCTGGTCCCCTTCCTGCGACTGGCTGCTGATGCTCTCACACCGTCACAAGGAGGCAGCTCTTGGCTTTAGCAGCAAAGTTGTTATGGTTTCAGGTGGTCCAGAAGATACTTAACATTGTTTTGTTTCTGGCATCCCTTGGCTAATACAAAAGACACAGAGAAAATAGCAGTAAATTTGGGGTCTTCTCTGCCACTGTGCCTGTAAAGAAAATTTTGGCTCTCAGCTCCAGAGTAGCCATGCCCTGGGTTCAGAAGTTTGGTCGCAATATTCCTTGCTGGATTTGGTGGTCTCAGCTACAATCCAGACTCTTGGCAATGCTCAGGTAGAAGATCCCTGTCCTTCAAGTGTCACAACAGGGCCTCAGTGGGACAGTGCCATTGGAAGAGACCATGAGCTGCACCATCAGGGCACCATTTATCCAGCCCACCACAGGGCTGGTTTCTACATCTCCTGGGATGGCAATTTAGCCGTGTTGAGCTTATGGCATTGGAGCTTCACCAGTGATCCTGCTCAGACCCTTGCCTCTCCACGGGTACTCTTGCAATCTCTTGAGATGCCTTGCAGGGAGAACATGACCTCAAAAGATAATCTGAGGTGGCAAAGAGTGTGCACTGGTGAGCATGGGAGACAGGCACTAAGCATTTCTGCTTCATGTTACTGAAGCTGCCTATCTCAAGCTTTAACCCTCAACCCTCCCCATTAGTCACCCCTAAAATGCAGGCAAAGCTGGGCTTTGCCAGATGCAAAAGGGAATCAGTTCTACTAATAGCAAAAATACATTTTCATCATGACTTAAGTTTGAGTTTGAGGCAAGATGGCCTTGGGGCTGCACAAATGCTCCCAAAACTCTGGGTGCTAGATGTGTGCTGTGGAAAGCCTGACTCTATGAGGAGTGTAGGAAAGCTAGTATTCAGTCTAGAAAGGCTGTTTCATGGCTATCCTCAACTCTGTGTTCCTGTATAGGGCATTTGGCCTCTAAGCCCTTTCTGACCTGGGTGAAGATTGGGAAGGGATTTTTTAATCAAGAAGAATGGTATAAGCAACAGTCATCAAATGCTAAATAGACTAATGAACTCTTAAACCAATCACATGCATTTTGATTGTTTAAAATTATTTATTATTTCATTATGCTTGCTCAGTAACTCCTGTCGATAGTTCTTTGTCTTCTTGTGATTTACAAGCTACTGCTAGTGATTCTTCAATCTTTAAAATCTAAATTACGTTTGTTAGCATTTTTGGGTTTTTTTGGAAGAGACCAAGTGGTACAATATGTCTCTGTTTCATGGCTGAACAATGGTATTTGAATTGATGGAGTCAGTTGTTTTTACCAGCTCAAATTTCAGAGTCCACAAGCAGTTCCTAATTTCCATGGAGAAATTAGGCATCACCAGAATTTCCTCTGAACAACTTAGAATATCTAAAACAATCAAATACAAAGGCACTCATTGAAAATCTAAGATGAATTCTATCTCTTAATTTGAGATATTATTTCTGGAAGGGTTGTGAGCTCAAGTCTGATGATTATGGAGAGCCATCATTGCCTACCAGGATGAGTGCTAGGATCCTTCCAGCTTCTTTCTATTAAATTGCTGTTTAATGAGGCAGCCCAGCATCTGCTCTGATGCATTTCCAGATGCTTTGTTTTAGGGTGTTCCACTCATTTAAATCATACATTAGTCAGAAACATTACCTCACTACAGTCCTAAAGTGACAGCCTGATTAACTGAGTAATAATTGGAAATTTAAACACACAGGGGATGGTTACAAAATAACCTGTAAAGAACTAGCGGCAGTCCACACTTGCTACCTCACAGATCGCCTTTGAAAAAATGGAAGGGGAAAACAGCAACAGCAAGATGTCTCTGACATCTTGTTTTAGCTATGAGGAAACCAGGTTGTTTTTTGTAACTTTTCTCTAAAAAGTCCTTTTTCTGTTTCTCTGTTTCTGCTGCATCTCTTCTGTATTTTTCTTTTTATTCTTGGATTTCTCAGCCTCCTTTGGACTGAATTCTTTTGGGATCCTCCCTCGTGGGGGGCCCTGCTTATCTCAGTTCTTATGATTCGAAGAAAACTCCCGAGCTCGTTAGAATCTTGTTTCTCATGTTTATTAACAGGTGATCACAAAACTTAATAGGTCTCTCCAGGCTGGCTACACAAGGTTAATCTTTGCAATCTGGTACATTTCTTTCTTCTGATGGTACAGACAAGGCCTTGTGGCACATTTCGTGTCTGATGCACAAACTGGCCCTGAACTATGCAGTTCTTTTATCTTTATACCTATTTTTACACAATTAACAATAGACACATATATTATTTTTCTTAATGACCCAATGACCCATCACCTCTGTGATGCACTGCGGCATTCTCCATCCAATCACTTACTATTACCCAAAAACCTCCAGGAGAAGAACATGAAGAAGAAAGAAGAAGGGACAAGGGACAACACCCTAAATCCTCCATCTTGTCTCCTGTTCTCTAAACTAACTTTTTCAGCCAGTGACTTAAAAAACTTTCTAATCTACACACTTACACTTTTAGCTTTTTCTATCTAACTTTTATTAACTGTATCACCATGAAAACATGCTCATGAATTTCATATTATATGAAATTCACTGTTTTTCTAGATCTTATAACTAAGTATCAGAAACAAGGGCACACACTCTGTATTCCAGACTCCCAACAGTTTTTAAGTAGCTTTTGAGAAGCTAATGAGAAGGCAGCAAATATTGTGAACAGATTACAAAGCTGTACAACAGGTTAGATTCACTTAACAGCTTCTTTAAAATGTGGGCTTTCAAAATATTTTTTTGTAACTTAATTGAAAAAACTAGAAAATTACCATCAGCACAATCTGGCTAAAGACTCCTCTTTTCTGCTCTTGTTTTCTTTTAATTAATTTTGGTTTGTGTTTCTTTGTCATTAAGGCTCAGCTAATCTCCTGTATCTTGGAGCCAATATCTACTGACAGGGTGGAAGGAATAAAAAACTCCCACTGTCTTGGTGATAAGTTATCTTATGAAAGATGACCCATTACACAAACCTTCTCTGTTCATCTTTCTTAGATGTTTGGAGCTTTGGTAAGGATTAAAAGGAAAAATGACAGAGATGGATACATGCTTAAATTTAAAATTGTCTTTTGGGAAGGTATGCAGCTAAGTAAAGCCTTATTCTCCTATCGCTTACACTAAAGTGACCCCAAAAGATTTACACAGGATTAAAGAGAATAGCATCAATGTAAAACTAGAATGAGAGAAAGATCATTCCCAAAACGCTTTAAAATACATGGAGGTTGTAGTCAAATGGATCAGGATTTTCACAGATTTTTTTATATGACTGCTGCTCACCATGCAACCTGAGCACACAGAAACATTGAAATTGAAAGATGGAGCCAAATTCTAGAGCTGCAACTTGTGAATGCAGCAGAAGTACAGATGTGAGGTTGGCTGCTGGAGCACAGTTATATCATGGTTTTGGCCGGGTTTCAAAGTACAAACACATTATATTTTAAGGAGGTTGCAATAATAGGAGACATTAAACTTTATGGTTTGGATTTATTTCTATTTAATATGTAGGTTTATCAGTGAACTCTCCAAAGCCTGTGTTGGTATTTCAAGTGGAGCACATCAGTATGATGCTACAGAAATTACTGTAAGTCCACCAGTTGACCCAGCCACAAATACACAAATTGTAACTGCTTCCCAAATTGGGATTTCACTTGAGAAAATGGGTAAGTTTGAAATACTTTATAAGGAAGTAACTAGAAATGTCCAAAAGCTGAGAACTGACAAATTTTAAAAATTATTTTCTTTACAGCTTTTGTGTAATGGAAATTCCAGAAATTCAGCTGAAAACACATTTCAGCTGGATATGATCATTCCTGTCTCTGCATGACCCAAACTTCAGTTGTAGCAGGGACTAAAAAGCAGTGCAAACCTTAATAAGGCTTCCACCAAGTCCAGAACTTTCTAATGGAAGATAAAACATCTCAAATGTATTGATAGCTGTCTCTCGCTCTGCTAGGATTAGAAAAGCTAGGATTCATAGTAATTCTAAGAGCACAAACATCAGCAAGGTGAATTGTAAGTCAGTGTGCCTAGCTGTAGACAGGTATTTCTGAGGATAGGTGAACCTTTGAGAGGTACTACAGAAAAGTAGTTTGAATTTGTACACAATCCTGTAACCCTCTCAGAACTCCCTGTACAGACTGTCTGTTACTAAGAACTGTAGAGGAAAGTTTTCTTGGACACAGTCTTCCTCCAGTGCTGCATAAAGAACAGTTCCTAATATCTTCCAGATTAAATACAAGTTTGGTGTCCAAATGTTAGGTCCAAAACCTTTTTCCAGTGCAATCTACAGGAAGTTGGATCATCTTCCAAAGTGGTTAAAGGGATGAAGCCAAAGCTCCAACATCAAAGGCAGGCTTCAATTCTGTTACTTATCTAGGTGGAAGGATGACATCTTATCCTGTGAAGCCTTTAGACCTTGAGAATACATTCTTATACCCTCCTGTGAAGATCTGATTCTTAGTCAAGGAGCACATCCACTGCCAGAAGTCAGGTAGTCACAAAGGACTTCATTATAAAGCTGGGGTTTTCTGCCTTGTGGTAAGAAAGGAACATATTTTTATCTTTAGATTATTCTAAAAAAGGGAATGTATGACTCACTTTCATACTGGTGTTACTTGTATTTACAGATTCCTTGTCCTTATTGACCTCTGAATTTCAGAAAGTAAAATGACTCATTACATTACTCATTAACTTAACCTTTTAAGCAGATTAAATTCAGAAAGCAAAAGCTTGCAATGAGGGTGATGATAAGACTGAGGGAGCCCTGAATAAATCTTCAAATTTTAATATCAAAAAGGATATATCAGTAATGAGCATAGACCATAGTAGAATGACTAAGCCCCATAATTATAATAACAAAAAACTCAAGAGATACCTGATACTGATGAAAATAGGCTTTCCAGCAATTTCTGGACACGAGTGGTAAAAGCAGAGAAGAAAGAAACGTTACCTAAGTTAATGTTAGTTAGTTAGTTACCACTAAGCCTTGACCACACAGGGGCTGCCAGCTACAGACAGTAATTCAGGAAAACACTTCTGGTGCCACACCTCTTGGAAATCCAGGTCACAAATTTCTCAACAAGAAGGAATATAGGCTGAACTTTGCGTTGTAAAAACAGCCTCCTTCCATGAGACATGCAGTATTAAGGTGTCTATTTGGTCATGTTCTCATTATGCATTGGAGGGCACCCTTACCCCCAGCAAATGGGAGGATTCCAGCCTATCTTTGTGCACTGAGAAGAGTGTTTACATATGGACAGTGTCTACATATGGACATATGTGATATGACAAAGGGCTTGCCATCTGATTTACTGCAACACTGTAAAGAGAAAGGATTTATTTTATCAAATGACAACAGAGACATCTATTTTTCAGCAAATATCAGTCATTAGAAAACAGAAAATCTTTTTTTATCCTGACTGGATAACCATCCCTGCCTGGTATACAGGGGAAGAAATAAAATGACTGGTCATGGCATACCCAAATATGCCTTCTCTGACTGGCCCCAGTGGTGAAGCACAGAAACACCTGAGTTTCTCCTGCCCTAGGATATCAGGCTCTCAGATATCATTGGTGGAGTTTTACAATGTCTGGACTTTATCCTGTTACATCTTTCACTCCATGGTGTCTTAAAGAGCAGCACAAACCAAACTCATCCTGGTCCTTGAATTTCTTGACACCTTACTCCATACATGTAACTGATTATGGTGATTATGCCCAGCTTCTTCCTGTGACTTGGTAAGTAAGTAACAAGACAGAATCACCTGTTTCATCAAGCTTGTTGTTATCGCCTGGATCAGTCATCTCAGCCAGCTGATTGCCCTAGGTCAGATACCTTGGTTCAATAAAGAGTGGCAAAGACTATGCCTCTGATGGATGTCATTATGTGTACAAAATAGCTATTATGTTTCCAGGTGTTTTCTATTTTTTTTTTGCTGTAAAACCCAACCAACCAAAAAAAACCTCAAAAACTCCTCAACACAAACCTCAAACCAAACCAAAAACTGTCATGCCTTTTAATATTGAACAGAGATAATTTTTTAGGGTTTTTATCAAGCATGACATTTCCTGGGAACAGTTTGTGATTGTATTTTTGTAGCATTTTAACTTCAAAGTGCAGTTTTTAGCTGCAAGTGCAGTTATCTTGGCTTCAGCTCATATTTGTAGGGCTAAATTAACAGCCTTTCTTTGGAAGGGTTAGTACCAGTACTTCCTTATTTTCTATACCATTTTCAGATACTATTCAAAGCAGAGGGAGCTTTTACTTTCTGCAGATCAAGACTGCATTCCTGTTGCTTGCCTCTGTAAGATGTAGAACACCTCTTTTGAACTGTGCAAATGTTATTGAGCATCTGTCAGAAGGTATTTAGCACTTTGGGGAGAGTGGGCTGGTGTGTATCTCTTACCCCTTTTAATAAGCTGCTGGTTCAGGTAACTGTACTCCATACCTCTGGGTGGACAAAGGTTCCAGTGTTTGGTGCACTTCATCTAGGTGACCAGCTCTTTAGAAATAGCTTGATTTAAAGGGTACAATTCTCTCCAGCTAGTAAATGGCTCAAAATGCATGTGGACCTGCAGAAATGTCAGTGTGTTTCACATTTTTTTGGAGGGTTTTTTTTTGGTTTGGTGTGGTTTGTTTTGGGGTTTTTTGTTGTTGTTGTTGTTCTGGTTTTTTGTTTGTTTGGGGATTTTTTGTGGGGTTTTTTTTGTGTTTGGTTTTATTTTGTTTTGTTTTTGTTGAAAGAGGAGATTCATAATCATAACAGGTTTGTTAAAGAGCACAAAGTCAGAGTTACTTCCTGACTCCTCCCTATAAAAAGCCTGATGGCTTAATGTCAAGAGTGTTCCTGTAAACAACTAAAAATTCACTGCTTTTGCTGTTGCCATAGAGGTTCTGTTTTAAAAGGGCATGAAAAGTGCACACAAATGACATTTCCAGGCTTACTCAACAGTTTGCTGACTGGCCTTTCATGCCAATATAGATCACAGATATACGGTAACTTCTACAGATGAGTATGAAATACATGGAAATAAAGAAGGGAGCAATGTTTTCTAACTCACCTCTCCATTTCAGATTATATTTGAATGACTGGTTCAGCTGAAAACATTCTTAAAATTACAATGCCGAATCCCAACAAATGTTGTTATTTACACTGACAATTCAAATTAAATACTGAAATTATATTTTTTATATATACAGTTATGTGGTTCCAAGTTTCCCATATTGAAGAAGTCTTTCCTGGTTGAGGTTTCTAAGTGGTAATTATTCTTCCCCAAACATTTTGATTCATTCAACAAATTGGTGTTCGAATTTATTTGGTGCTCTTTCAGAAGAAACTCCTAGTCTTAAAAAATCTGGGCTTTTTCTCAAGGTGAAAATTGGATTCTCTGGGCCAAGAGAGCCTATATATCAAGGCAGATTGACATACAGCAGTGCTTTGGTGGACAGCATACCTGTTGTGCGGGATCCTGCTTAAGTGCATGCAAGGCACAAGAGACAAGAGAATTATTATGTAAAAAAATGAAGTATTTTGAGAAATTCTGTCCTCTGTACAGAGGGTTTTTCCTGTGACTTTCCTTATACTGTTTCCAGTTTCTAAATTAGCTATATAATTTGGCTGACTTTCCCCTCCCTCTTCCAAAGTCCCTAACAAGTTTGTATTTGTCTAGCAATGCAAGTTGAGTCTTCCAGCCTCCTCTCACAGTATCTTTTATATACCATATTTTTCAGATCTCTGTAATAAACCTTTTTGTCTCCTTCTTCGTCTCATCCAGCTCTCCCCATGTTGCACAGGACAATTGTTTAAAAATACATCTCCATGCTTTCTTTTGTGTTTCTTTCTTTCTGTATCAGTCAACCTTCTCAATACACAAAGTCACCACTCATTCATTTTTTTGATGTCTCTTAAAGATCTTTGGTGCTTGTTGAAGACTTCATTGATTTGTACAGACCATTCCTTTACTGCTCACTGATGACCTCTGTCTATTGCTGAACTGCGTTTTCCTGAGGTAGAAACTAAATTTTCTTCAGTGAAGAGTATTAACAGCTTGAATCGCAAAAGAAAAAGAAAAAAAGGGTGAAGGAGAAAGGCAAAAACCCTCAACAGAATATTTAATCTTGAACTGCAAGTTTGTGGTAACAAAGTCAAAACTGATAAATTTCCATGGATGAAACTCAATTTCAGGAGACATAGATTTCTCACTTCTCATTTTTTGTTGGATTTTTATTATGTTTTCTCATCCATTCCCACCCCCCAAAATGAGGATGTTCTGCTAAAACTTATTTCCTCCTCTATCCTTCAGTGTATCATGCCTTGCAGAACTAAGACAGACCAGACAGAGGTGATTCCATCAGCCAAGAGACTCCGTTTCAAGGGCAAACTTGAGGTTTGATGATGCTGAAAGTTGTTGAATTGTTGTGTATTTTGATTCTGATAGATAGCTTACATGAAAAGCTGCAGTGTGTAGAATTAATGAATGAGTTTTTCCTGTGGGGCAAACTGTCTCTGTTAGATGGATTTTTACTTTGCCATATTGATCTGTGCCAGAGGAAGAACAGGTGCTTACAGTACAAACTCACAGCAACATAAAAAGAAGCGTAAACAACAAACATTTTTTCCTTACATGCCATAATTTTAATAATTTCCTTTTATTTGAAATATTGCTTGTTTTATGGAAAACCTCAGTCTGTGTATATCTTAGTTTTCTCTTTCAGGAATTTCATGTCAATCTTGCTGTTTTGAAGTTTGGAGTTCTCCAGATTGTACCCAGACATCAACTGAACCTCAGTGGGGTAGAGGCTATTTGCAGATGCAGTGTGTTCAGCCACTCTACGGTCTTTTACTAGCTGTTTTTTGTGCCTGTGCTGTGAAGTCTTCACAGAGTGAATGGTCCAGATACACCTCTGGGTTTAACTGAGATGCTGAAAAAATACAACAGCATGGGAGAAGTAACACAGAAGTCTGTGCTTCTATGTTAAATGAGAAGCAGTATAATCAGACTAACAGGCAAACTGTCAACCCAATAAGTAAATTAAACTAAGACTGTGTTAAAATATTGAGTGTAAGCTAAATGTAAAGAAGAGCAGAAAATGCAGAGTTCATGTGCCATTCCATCTTATGGTAGTGCTGCTCTGTATAGTGGCACCTCACCTGGGTAGTGTCTGTTGTGAAAGGATCTTCCAGATAGAGTTTCACCTTTAATTCCTGCTTTCCCATCTCAAGCCTGTGTATGTGACATTTTGAAATCCTCTTTTTCCTCCCCCGTCTTCCAGTGTGAGTCGAAAATTTTTTATGCAGCTTTTCTTTACAAATCCTGACAGATGCAAACTGTGCCATACACTGAGCATCTAAATCAAGCTCAGTACACACTAGCCCAACAGTGTTTATGCTGCCAATTAAAGGCATCACTTTTTTGAATTATACAGGGAGTGAAATGATCTCTGACAGCTGTGAATTGCAGAAAAAGGGCTCTATTGTTGAAAGAATTGCCTTTAATATAGAGAAACCCTTGCTAAACTTTTGATTACCAAGTATGGCAAACATTAATTGGCCATAAACTTAACAAGAATCAGTTCACTCATTCCACAACTTTTGCTCCACACCCCCACTTTCCTTCTCATTACTTCCCATTAGCCTCTCCTAGCAAGTGCTTAACTCAGAAACACCCCACCCCCCACATTCCCATGTTTCCATCCTTATGCCTTCAGCATTCTCACTATTTTATTTAGCTCTTTCAGCCATGTTTGCTCTGCCAGATGACTTTTACCAAAAAAAAAACCAACAGGCTGTGTACAGACAACCTGGAAAACTCTCATGGATTTGCCCTAAGTCTTGTACTGTTACTGCTGTGTGTTTCTTAAAATCCAAATCCTAGAGATGTTTAAAGAGGCAAGAGGGTCACATTTTACACCTTTGAGTGTAGCTTTCTAGTCCTTGGAGTTTCAGAGAGAAGATTAAAGACATTACTGAACACTTCCTAGAAGAAACAAAATGTGAAAGACTACCAAAAGGTATTGCTTTCTTTAAGCCTCATATTCTTTATGCAAATTTCATGATTTTTGGATTCCAATTTCTTAAAGAAGCAGCAATTTTTCACAAGCCTGAAGCCACACATGTAAATCCTTTTCACCTAATATTCGCCTGGTGTGCTACTCAGAAGGTAATCACAGATTATGATAATCACAGATAAATCCACTCCAGCATTCTCCTAATCAGATTTGAATTTTACAGATAAACAACAGGGTTATGAAGAGGAGAAGATATTTTTAATAAACAGCTTCAAAAAGTAATAGCACTCCTTTTTTTGACTTTTCTATAAAGACAACTTTTTTGGCTTGTAAATGTCTTGGAAATATATACAGAAATGTAGAGTGAAAAACTGGAAACAGAAGAGAACAAATGTCAGAAAATGTTACTGTGATTTTGAGTAGAAATGTGAACATTTTGCTAATTTTATAAATTATAAAACATAGCTCAAGTTCACTTTGGCTATATATTGGTAGGAAAATATGCAACATGCTCTGGGCATGCATGTATGCAATATGGCTCTTCATGTGGAAACATAATTTAGATATATTTAACTATCATAAAGTGAAATCAAGGCCATTTGTGATAGCTGCTCTGCAGACACACGCTATTTCCTGGGCCCCTTCTGGGTGAATTATCCAACTGTGCATAGGAAGAGGGATTAAATTACATGCCAGGGGCCACAGAGCTGGGGACAGCTCACCATATCTGGTTTCTCAGTATCTCCTGTAACAGCTGAATGAAGTTGCCCACTCTGTTTCTCTGCCATTCTTGTCATATTTTCTTTTCTTGTGTCATCATTCTGTCTTGTAGATAGGCAGAATGATGCAGTGCTGCATTTTTAAGAATTTTGTACCTCCTGTGGCTAGGACTAGGCTTCTAAAATACTCCATTTTGTGTTGCTGATCTTGCCAATAATACCTGCCATGCAAAAGTGCTGCTCATAACATCTTCATGTTATGAGACCAGACATAATCAGAAAAGCGTGTGTATCCTGGCTAAATCTTTCCTTTTCATATGGCTTCAGGAACTGAGGCATCTATCAACAAGTGATTAAAAACAAAAAAGAAAAATAGTCAATGGGACAGATATGGACAAATGACAGTATACTAACCAGTATAACATGTCTTTTTGTTAGATCAGAATTATTATTTTGACCTACTGCCCAGTGTTTGTGACTCATTATCAGGTTATCTGTGAAGACTTTGTGAGGTGTTACATCTGCCCAGAACAAACACAGACCTGTTAGACCAATCTCAAATTACTTGTAACAAATAATTAAGTGCCAGAATCTATTGCTGTGATCCATGGCTCTTCACCGTATCAACAAGAACAGTGCAACTGTGGCAGTTGAAATGATGATGTGGGTTAGAATTTGCCAGACCTTTTTATTACCTGATGTAACAAAAGAAACAGTTTATGTTAGTAGTTTCCCTGTACAATGATTGCAATAAGTTTAACTTGAAGGTCTTTACTGATAGCTGTTATTCTCATACTCATAAATGCTTGGATTTTATGTTGTATTTATGAAAATATTGCAAATGATTTGGTTGCTATGATGTAGCAACCAAACATTAAATAATGGTATACTTGCATATTTATCATGCTGAAAAAGAAATGAATGTACAAATGGCAGATATAAAGGGAGAAACTTGTTTCTGTTTTCTATTCTAAACATAAAGAATTAAATCACACAGGAATTAATGCAAGTCAGACATTTCTTTATGGTAGTTTTTAACAAAAATTGCTATTTTATGAAATAAATGACCTCATGATGAAGTAATGGTTATAGAGAAGTTGTCATGTTTGGAAATCAAATTTATTTTATGTGTTCTGTGCATACCAGCTAGGTCAGGCTTGTGGACTAGTGCACCATTCCCTCCCCCTCCCCCACCCCCCCCAAAAAAATCTCTCATAATGTTATGAAATGTTATTGTTAAGAAAAATAGGAACATCCCTCTTCCTCTACTCAGGCCTATTAACATGTGGAATGTGAAGTGCTGTCTCTTTGTGCTAGAAAATAACAAAAATGTAAGAAAAAACCCTGATAAAATGCAGATAGTCTATTAGGAGCCGCATGCTTTGCAATCTGAGCAATGGCAGGTAACTGAGTCTACAGCCCGTCTTTTGTCTGGCTGCTCAATGGATTGCATAGCAGTATATAAATCTCTTATTAGATGTGAAACTTCTCACACCAACTCAAATCACATTAGTGCACGGGGAATACCTTGTTAAGAGTGAAAGTCCACCAGGATAAATTCTTTCCCTAATGCCTATGAAGTAAGTAATAAAAAGCCTTCGTCTGCCAGAGCAGGTGCAGACATTTGTGCAAGGTGCTCCTCAAGTGAGAGCCATGGAGTGCCTGCACCTTGCAGGCAGCAGAGAGCTAACCAGGATGGGAATGCTACTGCTCCCTCCTTCCCTTCAGTACCCCCCAGGGCTATGGCACAGGATAAAAGTAGACATCACTCAGAGGGTGCTTGTCTTTGGTCACTATGAGGTGACATTGAACTTTCCATCCATGATGCCTGCAAAGCAACATTTGTGAGAGTTTTTTTGTACTTACCTGACTTGCTGGGGCTGCTGAGGCAGGAGGACAGAGAGGGAAGGTATTCTCTTTCCTCCCTATTTGTTTAAACACACTGCATTAAGGAATGGACACAACCTGGTGGGGCTGCTGCTATTACAGGAGTGTTGTTTGGTTGGCACTGGCAGCTTTGCCAGAACTGAAGAAAATCTTCCTGCTTAAGTTGTTATTTTTGCTCAGCCTCACTCCAGAGAATATCCAGACCATTGTGATCTTCGCAGAATTTGTACACTTGATCCAAGTCTGCTAATGGCTCTGACCAATGCCTATATCAAAGATGACAGCTATAATCTGTGACAGGAGAACTTGCAACAAAGCTAATGACAATGCAACAACAGGGCAAAAGGAAAAGAAGGAAGGAGAGGCTCCTCTGAGAGGACCCAAAACCCCTTCTAATTCCTGCTTTGAGCATGGAATTGAATTTCTCACCAGAATTATCTTATGATCCTGTAAAGTGCTACATGTAACATCCTAACACTCTCCTTGGAACTGCTCAAGGCTGGGTTGGATGGGGGCCTGGGCAACTTGCACTAGTGGAAGGTTTCCCTGTCCATGGCATGGAGTTTGGAACTAGATCATATTTAAGGTGCCTTCCAACCCAAACCATTCTATGATTCCATGATAAATGACAGGCAAAAGGTGACCACAAAGTTCAGAAGACTCTGGTACTCTGTCCCAGAAGTCACTCTACTTTCTCATGAAGTTACTCCTGTGCAGTCATGAAGAGAAAGATAAAAAGGCTGCATAATTGGCACTGTCAGGTTAATGGCTGGACTAAGTGATTTTAAGGGTCTTTTCAACCTAAATGATTCTGTGACTCCTTGATTCTATTTAATTCAGGTTCCCATTCGCATAAATGTCAGATTTGATAGTTATACTTAGTGTCTGATAATGCTTCTATTTTTTGGCCCTTGATTGAAGAAGCAAGCCCCAAGAAGCCATAGATTTACCTCTAAGTGAAAGACAATGCCTGGTAATTAAGTTTATTACATCTTTTGTAGATTTCACTCAGCTTTGTAAAGGAGGATATTAGCGGCGTTTCCTGCTGCACATCGTCACAGTGACTTACAGGATAAAGTCTGTGTCTGGGACAAATGCTGACCTGGATTAGTGAAAGAACCTGAGCTACCAGATCCTTTCACACAGTGCCCTGGGGCTGCGTATTTGGGTCATAGGGCCTGCTTTTCTCAAAAAAACTTGCAAACGGAAAGAAAAATAAAACAACACACATCTGCTAACCAAAGTTTTCTGTCAGAGCACCACCATCTTCCACATGGCTGAAGCTATTAGTGGAAATAATACACTTGAGCTGATATATGCATATGTGACTCTGCATATTACGAGTTTGGGTTTGGGGTTTTTTTAAGCTTTAGTAGGATAATTCCAGTAATTTTCCAATAGAACAATATATTGAATTCTCTATAATACTTCTGACAAATGTTGACTTGAGACATTGATTTTATAATATGAGAAAATCCAAGGCAAGTAACAGCAAAAGAAACTCATTTGAAAAATTTGAAAAATAAATTAATTTGAGAGTTTCCAGGCAAACAATTTTTTTGCCCAAAATTCCCATACAATTTCTGTGCACTAACAGAAAGGTTATCTCAAAAGAGTTTACAGATGGAGTTGCTCATAAATCTAAATACCATTTGATGCAGATTAATGTAAGAAAGACTAAATAATAAAAATAATTTCTTGTGATTGTTGTGTCTGATCTGTCTATATTGAGTTTAATGCTTACTAAGGGAAAATGTCAGATATGGAGCTACAATTTATGCTTACATTTTCATGGACTTCAGTGGAGCCACCCTGGCTCTCCCTACAGAGTATGAAACCCCTTGAAGCTCTGTGAGGAAGTACATTTTTCAGCTGGAAAAGTGAATACAAATCTTTCAGCCCTGGGCTCTGAGCCAAGCAACATAGCTTTAGCTTTTCCCACATTCAGCATCTACTTGCATTTCAATAGCAAAGCCTGGAAACTGTCAAAAAACGCTCTGGAGGTGGATCTGGTCCTTGTCTACAGCTGCATTACTGACACGTATATCAGTGCTTTCAATACACTTAGAGTGAAAAGGCTTTAAAGTCTGTGGAAAGTTGTATATATGTATTTTAACAAGAGAAAAACAGATGTTCTTACAGTCAGTATTATGGGAGTCAGTGTGCTCTGTCTGTGTCACCCTTAGCTGCAGGTCTTTTGAAAATTGGTCTGAAAAAAGGACTTTTAATGTATATGTTTAGTAAATGAAGAGCATCAGCAAAGCTAAAATTCTCTGTATTTCCACAAACTGAAAAAATCCTGCCTTCAGTGGGGGTTCAGACAAATTGGCCTCAGATGCTACTCAGGTCCATATCTGAGCCTTCTGTGAGTTAAGATTTCCTTCTGTGTGATGGTACAGAGCAGCGAGTAAGGGCAGAATGTTTTTAGTGAAGAAATCGTGGATGTTCACTATTAAAAGTTTGAGTGAGGATTCCTATCAGGTTGTAATTCCAAGCTTTTCAAAGTCAGTGGGAATTTTGCCATCCCTGAAGGTCTTAATGTATGCTGATGCCTGCTGAAGCCACAATAAGTACAGCAGGCTTGCTTCCTTCTTCTGCCAACTCCATAAGCCTTAGAGGAGATGTTTTTTGAATGCAAGTGATTTAGCTAATATATGAAGGTCAAAATTGCTACATAAATAGCATTTCTCGTAATTGCTCTTCTTTGGCATTAAGCACTTCAGCCTCGGCACCAAATATTCTTGCCAGCACATACTTGCTGCTATGTCATATGTACACAGGTTGCTAACAAAACAACCCAGAAATACAGAAAATACTGGTATTCAGAGGGCATCTGCAATTAAAAACTGTGTCCAGAACCTGTAGTTTATTAAATGTTAGCTGGCAGGAGAGAGTTTGTGTCCTGGCCATGCCACAGGTGGGCTGTTCTCCTGCTCCTCACAACCATGCCCTGACTGGCCTTGAGCTCCACCTGCAGGGCCACTTAGGGGCCCATGGCTTGGCCTGACTGGGCTATCCCCAGGGCACTGTCCAGTGCTGGGGCTGTGCCTGCCCATGGGCCCCCAGCTGCCCTGCTCCTGGCTGGGTGGTGCAATGTGCCGTGGCTGCCAAGCCCTTCCCTGATGGACTCCCATGGACCCCACAACCCCAGGGAGTCCTTGGCCCCATATGGCAACCTGATGGTGGCAGCTGGAGCTTCCTGGAGAACTTTTCTGTCATCAGTTTTGCTGCCTAAGGACTCTAACAAAATCTCTTCTTGGCATGCATGCAGAAAGATGAGTGGGAAGCTGAGGGTGGAGAAAAAGGTGCTTTCATCACACAGCTGCACATCTGCATCTGTCTCACCTTCAGTAATAAATTCATCCAGAGGGACTGAGACAAATGCAAAACTTGCACAAACCCCCAAAACACAGAATTACAGAATCAGCTGGGTTGGAAAAGACTTCTGGGATCATTTAATCCAACCACTGACTGATCAAAACCATGTCAACCATAGCACTAAGTGTCATGAACATCTCCAGGGATGGTGACTCTACCACTTCCGTGGGCAGTCCATTTCAACATTTAACAACAATTTCAGTGAAGAAATTCATCCTGATGTACAACCTGAACCTCATTTGGTGGAGCTTGAGACTCTGCCTTCTTGTCCTGTCACTTGCTGCCTGGGAGAAGAGGCTGAACCTCACTTGGGTGCACCCTCCTCTCAGAGTCTTGTAGAGAGCCAAAAGATCTCCCCTGAGTCTACTTTCCTCCACGGTAAACACCCCCCTCAGCTCCCTCAGCTGCGCCTCACAGGAATTGTGCTCCAGACCCTACCTCAGTTCTGTTGCCCTTCTCTGAACACACTCCTGCCCTCAATGTTTTTCTTACAGTGATGGGCCCAGCACTGAGTGTAGCACTCGAGGTGTGGCCTCCCCAGTGCCCAGCACAGTGGGACAGTCACTGCCCTTCTCCTGCTGGCCACACTGTTGCTGATACAGGCCAGGATGCCTTCTTGGCCTCCTGGGCACACTGCTGTATCATGCTCAGCCTGTTGTCAACCAGCAGTCTCTTTCCCACCAGGCAGCTTGCCAGCCATGCTCCCCCAAGCCTGTAGTTCCCTGTGGGGTTGTGGCCAGTGTGTAACTCAGCACCCAGCTTTTTAATCCTTATATCAGTGGCCTCAGCCCATCAATCCAACCTGTCCAGATCCATCTGCTGATTCTTCCTGACCCTCCAGGAGATCAACACTTACACTCAGTCTGGTATGGAAATTTATTGAAGATACACTCAATTCCCTCATCCAGATCATTAATAAAGGTGTTAAACAGGACTGGCCCCAACACCAATCCCTGGGGGACCCCATTAGTGACAGGCTACCAGCTGGATGTGGCATCATTCATCACCTCTCTCTGGGCCCAGCCAGTTCTCAACCCAGCAAACTGTGCACCCATCCAAGCCATGGACTACCAGGAGAATGCTGTGGGAGACGGTGTCAAAGGCTTCACTGAAGTCCAGATAGACAACATACACAGCCTTTCCCTCATCCACTGGGCAGGTCACAGGATCATAGAAGGAGATCAGGTTGGTCAGGCAGGCTCTGCCCCTCCTAAAGCCAGCCGGCTGGGCCTGATCCCCTGGTTGTCCTGTATGTGCTGTGTGATGGCACTCAAGATGATCTGTTCTGTAACCTTCCCTGGCACCAGGGTCAGGCCAACAGTCTTGTAGTTCCCCAGATTCTCCTTCCAGTCCTTCTTATGGATGTGTGTTGCATTGACCCTGGCTGGATGCCAGGCATCCACCAAAACTTCTCTATCCCTCCCTTTTACAACTGTACAGGACTGAAAAAATATGATGAAGGGTTCATGAGCTGAGATAAGGACCAGGAGAGATCACTCACCAAATCCAGTCATGGGAAAAGCAGACTAGAATTAGATTATACTAACTGACAAAATCAGAGCAGGATAATGAGAAGTCAAATTATACCCTAAAACCCCTTATCCCCACCCTTCACTCCTTTCCAGCTCTACCTCCTGCCCTTCAATAGTCAGAGGTGATAAATGTGGATTAGGGTCAGTTGTTTCTCACATTGGTCAGGGAGAGGAAACCTTCCCTTGCTCCACTGTGGGGGTCCCTCCCACAGAAGACAGTCTTCAATGTACTCAAGCATCCCATGAGCAGTTGTCCATGAACAGCTGTGATATGGGTCACTCTTCCACAGGGTACAGTCCATCAGTGACAGGCTGCTCCAGTGTGGCTCCCCCACAGGGTCACATGTCCTACCAAAAAATCTGCTCAAGCCTGGGCTTCTCTCTCCTGCAGATCTCTGCCAGGAACCTGCTCCAGCAAGGGCTTCTCCTGGGTCCACAGCTTTCTTCAGGCATCCATTTGCCCTGGTGTGGGTCTCTTCCTCAGGCTGCAGGTGAATCTTTGCATCCCCATGGACCTCTGTGGGCTGCAGGTGCACAGCTGCCTCATGATGGTCTGCACCAGGGGCTGCAGGGGAATCCCAGCTCTGGCGTCTGGAGCACCTCCTGCCCCTCCTTCTGCACTGACCTTGGTGCCTACAGAGCTGTTCCTCTTGATGTTCTTTCTCACTGTGTTGTTCTCTGGCCAAAATTACATCAGTGCAATAACAATTTTTTCTTTCTTAAATCTGTTATCACAGGAGTGTTTTGGCCAGCAGCTTGTCCATCTTTGGAACTTTGGAGCTTTGGACCAGGGATTGTCTCTGCAGGGCATGGAGGAAGCTCCCAGCAGCTTCTCACAGAAGCCATCCCTGCTACCAAAATCTGACCATACAAACCTAAATACAGTGGGCAGCACATTGACCAACCTCCAGTAAGCTGTTAATTAGGACTAATGATAAATGATGGAGAGTGGTTTAGTGAGCACTTCTGCCAGCTCCCTCCATAGCCTTGGGTGGATCCCATCTGTCACAAACAACTTGTGATTGTGTAAGTGGCACAGCAGGTCACTAACAACTTCCTCCAGGATTGCAGGAGGTCTATCCTGCTCCCCATCCCTGTTTACCTGCTCAGGGGACTGGCTGCACAGAGGATAACTGGTCTTACTAACAAAGATTGAGGCAAATAAGGCATTAAATACATCAACTTTTTTCCACATCCTTGGTGACTCTCTTCCCACTAACGTCCAATAAAAAATGGAGATTTTCTTTGGCTCTCCATTTGTTGTTCATGTATCTATAAAAACTCTTTTTTATGACCTATTACAGCTGTGGCCAGACTGAGTTCTAGTTGAGCTTTTGCCTTGCAAATTTTTTTTTATACATTAACCTATCAACATCCTTGTACTCTTTCCGAATTGTCTGCCCCTTCTTCCAATGGCCATAAAGCCTTATTTTACCCTTAGTTCCTGTGAAAGTTCGCTGCTCAGCCAGGGTAGTTGTCTTCCCCAATGACTCAGTTCTGGTGCTTAGGGGTGACCTTCCCCTGCACCTTCAGGTTTTTCTTCTTAAAGTGAGTCTAACTTTCTTGGATCCCTTTGTTATTAAGGATAGCCTCTCTTTTCTTCAATTATCTTTAAAATGTCACTTTCAGAAGCCTCAGCTGGAGTTTGGTGTCTACCTCTCACTGAGACATCAAATAAAGAGCTCATGCAGATCTCTTTGGCAATGAAAATGTTCATCTGTGCCATCACTGCCTGCTGGCCCATACAATAGTCAAAGCATGCTTCATTCTCTGGTGTCAAACATGGCAACCTCCTTTTCTTTCAAATGGCAAATTTGTGCTGCATTCCTTATCTTTGCTTCTGAAGGCCATTCATTGCCTTCATTCTCTTCATGTCTTACCTGACATACTCCCACAGAAGTCACAGTCTTTTAGCAAATACTTTTATCAGGTAAGATTGGGATGTTTAGTATTTCTGACTACAGTCATTTGATTTCAGTGGGAGACTACCTGAGGGAATGCTTTTTTTCATGCTTTGCAGACAAGGATTTGAGGCATAGATTTTAAGTGATGCCTGAAATCATGTAGCATATTTGCGAGTGAGCTGGGGAAAAGGGCTTCTGATTAAATTATCAGGCAGAAATAAAATGAGCAAATAGAACTAGCAGGTTTGCTTCATGTGATACAGGCACACAGTTAAACAGTAGAATTCAATGTCACAGAGGCCAAAAGTATTAATGGATTCAAAGAACGATCAGACAGCTCCTTGGGTGGAAAAATATCATCAGGTTTTATAAAATATAAAACCACATGTATGACCTCCAGTTTAGTAATTTTGTAAGCATCAGGAAACTGGCAACTGAGTTATTAGGAATAGCAGGGAGATAGCTATTCTGGTTTTGTCCTGTCGTCAGCTTCTAGTAGCTATTGTCAGATCTAGGATTCTGGTTTGTATGTATGCATATGAATAGATATACTTTTATAGATACACATAATCTGTAGATATATACAAGTATAATCTCTCTCTCTCTCTCTCTCCCTCTCTCTCTCCCTCTCTCTCTCTCCTTCCCTCTCTGTCTCAATAACCTACAATATATGCAATGTCATTTCGAAGTCTGCCCAATAATAAATAAAGGCCTGCCTAAGAATTGATAAATTCTTACTGGTTGGTTATATATTTTTTGATGCAGACTCGAGTATATTCAGCATCCACACAAGGAGTAAAGCAAAGAGCAAGTATCTCCTCATCCAACCGGTTATCTTTGAGTAAGAGAGAAGCATTGCTCCAGGTGCTGTCAGACCCTGCATTCGTTCCTGGATGGAGCCAGCTGGCCTCCAGTTAGCCTGCAGTATAGGTGGAAACCTCCAAAACTGACCCACACTATCACTGATGAGACAAACCTCACAGTACAAGGCAGCAGTGCTGGATGCAGCTGTAGTACTGACATTTTGAAAAGTCTGTATTTGGAGGCCCCACAGTAAATATCTGTGGGGCTCATCTTGTTTTGAGACAGGAGATCTGCAACTTTGTCTCAGCCTGCTATTGGCACACAATACATTCTGGTAGCCTTAGTGCAAGGACTTCTGCCCTTACAACTCTCCTTACTAACATTTGCAACTTGTAGCCCTAGCACTTAGGTTGCACTTGCCTCCCACTCAGGAGCACTAGGAAGAAAACTGTTGGCAAGACACTGTGCACACTCAAGCCTATGGATGCTTATTACAACAGCTGCAATTTGACCAGAAGATTTAGAAACAAGGTAGTATCCTTTCAGCTTCTGCCACTGGAAAGGCAATTTTAAATTGAATCTATGGCATGAGATGGAAATAGAATGTGCTAATAAAGTTTGCTGAATTTCAGGGAGAAGATATACAATAAGACTTTATTCTTTTTGCCTGAATGCCAGGCTCCATTTTAGATTGGCATCCCTTGCCTTGTCCCTCTTTGATGCTGTGTTATTTCCACTTTGCTCTTGTAGCTATGTCCTCTCAGAGTAGTAGCTGCACTGTTTCTACATCCAGAAGCATTCACTTGATGGAAAATTGCAGTATTTGCCACAACTATACTGGAGAGTATGCTATGAAATGCCATGTTAATGGAACATGACTCTCTCTATGAACATAGCTTTAAGAATTCTCTATATAAATTCAGCTTGTTTTAAACTGTTTTACTATGGTTGTCAAAACTCTGTCATGTTTGTCTTTTGATTGGAGCTTGTTCAGCTGTGTCTTTATGCAGGGTGAAGCTAATGGATGATTACACAAGTTAAAAACCAGGCATCCTAAAGTGGCAGAAGGGAACTCAGTTTTTTTCGTTTGTTCTGGTTTACCTCAATACGTCCTTTGGATGTAATATTTGCCTGGTTAGTTTTGCTCACTGCTAGTTTTTTTCTCACAACATCTTGTTTTTTTCTTCTGTTGATGGCATGTTGTAGGCCATAAAAAGAACTGGAAGATAGTACAGATAGGAGAAGGGTACTGTGAGCTTGATCTAGCACAGTTTTCATTGCACTTCAATTTCAAAGAGAAGAAAAATCTCTCTGAAATTAAAGCTTCAGGACAAACTTAACACAATATATGAGCAATAGAATTTGCTCATCTCCCCTTTCAAATACAGAATTACAGAATCAATCAGGTTGGAAGGGACCATGGTGGCTCTGGTTCAACTACCTTTCTCAGGCAGTCATTCTAGAGTACATTGCACAGGTTTGCAGATAATTTTTGAATATCTCCCATGAGGGAGACTCCAAAACCTCTCTGGGTAACATTTTCCAGTGCCTGGTCACCTGCACAGTAAAGCTCTTCCTCAAATTCAGGTGAAATTTCTTAAGTATCAGTTTGTCCCTGCTGCCATTTGTGCTATTGCTCAGCACCACCAAGCAGAGCCTGGATCCATCCTTTTGACCCCCACCCTTTAGATATTTATACATGTTAATGAGGTCCTTTCTCAGTCATGTATTCTTGGAGCTGAACAGGTTTGGCTCCCTCAGCCCTTCCTCCTACCAGAGACTCTCCAGACCCCTGAGCAACTTCGTAGACCTTTGCTGGACCCACTTCAGGGGCTCCATGTCTCTCTTGTCCTGAGGAGCCCAGAGCTGGACACAGCACTCCAGCTGTGCCTCACCTGGGCTGAGTAGAAGGACGGGATCACCCCCCTCATCCCGTTGGCAGTGCTCATCCTAATGCACCCCAGGCCACCATTGGCCTTCTTGGCCACCAGGTCATACTGCTGGCTCATGGACAGCTTGTTGTCCACCTCCTGGTGGTTCTTCTCAGAGCTGCTTTCCAGCAGATCAGCCTGAGCTGGTGCCTGGGGTTATTCTTCCCTACATGCAGGGCCCTGCTTTTGCCTTTGATGAATTTCAGACAGTTTATCTCTGCTCATCTCTCCAACCTGTTGAGGTCTCTCTGAAAGGCTGCACTCTGGGGTATTGGCCCCTGCTCTCATCTTTGTGCTGTCACTGACCTGCTGAGGAGGCATCTGTTCTGTTGTCTGAGTCACTGCTGACCAAGTTAAGCAAACCGGACCTAGTACAGGACCCTGAGGAACACCACTATTGACAGGTGCTTAAAACACAGGTGTTTAAAACGAATGTGCTTTTAAAAATACAAAAAAGACTGGGGTCCAGGTTTTCCTATGTTTTGTGCACTATTTCTCATCATGTTATTACTGAACTCAAAATCAAAATTGGCTGATAAAAGGGCTAGGTCCCAGCTGAAAGACAAACACTATACAAACGTTGATTCTAAATAGCTGGGACATCTGAATTATTTAAAACATTCCTGTTATTTTTTGAGGAAATATACTTTCTACACTCTTTTTAGAGCTAAGTGAAATTATAATTGTGGATAACCCTGTGAATGGCAGCAAAACCTGACTGTGTCTCTGAAATACAAACACCTATCCAATCTTACTGATTTTACTGGAATTAGTAAACCTCGCTGTCTGAAAATCAGACTGGGTATCTAACTATTCATGGTTATTGTGGGACACATCATCTTTGTATTTCAGAAGTAAAAGCTGATGGATGAAAACTGAAGATTTAAGCCAGGATTTGGCCACTATTATTGGAATTTGGAGGAGTTACATGTACTCTTTTTTTTCCTAAAAGAACATGTTTCTCATTCTTAAAGGATTTGTCATTTAAGGTCTTCTAGCTCTTGAAAGCATACTGCATTTGGAAAGGTTTCCTTTAGTAAAGATAGTACAAAAAGAAGTGATTTCAAGGTATTTTCACTAACCTGGCTAAAATCTTTTTCACATAGATAGGTACTACATAATCTGGTATTTTCAAAAGCAAGAGTGAGTTTCATGAACTTTCCATATAACCTGGTTTATAAAACAGCCAGCCTTTCCCCTCTGTGTAACTTGATAGTATTCCCACAGGTAATCTTTCAATTCTGTTAAGCAAACATAATGCTTAAAGCACACTGGATCTGACTGTGATCTCTAATTGGTCTACTTTAGGATCCAAAGGAGAAATTATTTCAGAAACTTGGCCAAATTCAGACTTCCACTACTTTCATCTCTAAATTTGAGTATGTTTTGTCCTGAATTTACAAGCAGAATATGCACGCGTATCCTTCCACACTTCAAATTTTCCCTAATATACCCCAATCTACTGTAATTTAACAAATGGTTAGTGAATTAAACCACATTTATTTGCATTTATCTTTTTTTAGAAAGCCTATATTAATCTGGGTGAAATTCTCTGTGTGATCAGGTCGTGTTTAGGAAACTTGCTGTTAGGCTGTCAAGCCCATGTATATGTGCTGAAGTGCCATCAGAACACCATGAAGGGTTTAAACTGTAAATTTTACAGTTTACACACTCACACTTAATTGGTTTACTGTCCTGAATTTTCAAAAGCAACTCTATGGAAATTTCCCATCACTCGATTTTGTCTTTCAGCCCCTTGAGTACAATTCACATTGAGGGTCTTACTCAATCAGAAGCCAACCTCAGTTGCAGGAAAGAATGCCTGTGCCCCTATTCCACTACAGACATTAAAAAAGGACATTGGATAGGAAGCAGCTGGTATTCGTCTATTTACATAAAAGTGACAAGGGCAGAAAACTATCATAATATCAGGCTGTTTTTTATGCCCTTGTTTGTTCCATTAGGCAAGAGAAAAAAAGAATGACACTATGTATTGGTGTCTAGAGACCCTACCTGTAGAGATGGGTTTCTGTCATATTGAGGGAATCCAGTACAGTATGAGGACAGACTGAGCTTATTCTTGAAAATTAAGTATTGTTTGCAAATAAGAGAGGTGGGATCTGAGTCACCTCCTGTAGGCATGAAGTGACTGGTTTCCTTTCTACAACGTTGTGACTAGAGCACTGATCTGTGTCTCCATGTGAAATTCCAGATGGAAACATTTTAGAGATTTTAAATAATCACTTCCAAATTGTTTTCTGTGAGTTCTTTGTTGTTGTTGTTATTTGTCTGTTTTTCTTTTTCTGAAGGATCAAAGTAATTCAGCAAAAACTCCTCTGCTGCAAAGACAGTAGAAGCGTCACCCCATTATAGAAAATTCCTCATTTAGTTAGTCATATTTGCTTAGTTTCCAGATCTGCTGGGCCCCATGTGCTTTAATCCCCTGAAGTCTGAAAGAAGTCCAGGAGTAGCTTCTGGCTGGCTTCTCAATATACATACTTGGGCACAGAAGTCCATCATACAGCATAATGTCCCAGGAGTCCATCTTATTGTCTTCCTGAGACTAATGCTGAATCCTCAAACTCAGACACAGGGGAGAAATACCCTTTCTAAAGTCCCCTGAGGTATTCTACATACCATTTAACCCTTGAGAGACACTTCACAACAGAAATTAGGCTTAGACACACACAACTATCTAAGTCCATACACACAGGACATTTCTGAAAACATTGCTTTCAGTAGAAATTCCCTTTGCCTTTTCAGTTTCCTTACTTCTCTAAACCAGTATTTGTCATGGGGTCAAACTGCAGCCCTCAGTACAACTCATTCACTCTGAACCAGAATTTGTCTAGTCCAGCTTGCCTTGTCATTTTCACTGCAAACCCTTGCCCTCAGCCTTGTATGACTGTGAGAGACTGTCTGACTTTCACCCAACTGGTGCTTTATGGCTTTGCAAAATACTTTCTCTGTACAGAATGAAGGGTTATTGCTTTTCCTCTTCTCCTTATCACCTCTTAGTCCAATGGCTATCTACTATCTATTCCAGGAGCAATGTAATGTATCCTGAAAGGTCCTTGAGAGGCATTAAAATAGACAGCAATACCACACAACTCCTTTCAAATCAACAGCAAGTTAAAGAAGGAGCATATTTATAAGGAAATCCCACATATCATCACAAGGAGTAAGTCATGAATGGTTGCCATGCTCTCAAACTGCATTTTCAGCAAAGAAATGATTTTTATAACTTGGATCTACTAGTCAGAGTCACATTAGTCAGAAGAATGTGCTTGAATTGCATGCAGTGGGCTATGTCATATTGCTTGTGTATACCATATATCATCTCATACGGGTTGAATAAGCAAAGCATACTGTGATATACTTACATCTCATGTAGACTCTATGCCTATTATATGTGAAGTTGATTCTATTATTGGTATAAATTTAAGCTCTAGCTCCCCATGTCTACCTGTATCCCTAACAACTTTGGCATGCCTTTGGAAGACAAGAATCTGAAGTCAGTGTCTTGAAGTCCCTGCCTCAAGCTGCACATGTATGTGATGCAGTGAAAGTGAATTGGTGCAATACACACTATGCCTCTGCTTACATGACATAGACACACCTGATTCACTGACCACATCCACATGTGGGGTTTGGGGCTTAGAAATGGGAAGAGTCAGGAGTTCCTTGTGGCCTACTGAACATAGGATTATAAAAGACCAGGACTGAAAAATGTGTTGTTGAGGACAACTGTCCCCCTTCCTTATTTTAAAAAGGGTTATGTTATAAGAATATCTGCATGCACTTCCAAAAATGACACGTTTGTGCAATGAATATAATATTGACAGCTGCAAAGGAAGACAAATGACATAAACAGAATTCTTCCCTTGAATCAGGCTACTCTTTGAGTAGTGTTTCTTCCTTTCCATTCTCCAATTCTCTGCCAGTCTCCTTTAGCTTCCTTCTTTCTGTTTCACTCTCCCCTCTCACTTTCTCAGGTGGAAAATAGGATGTGGCCCCCTCAGTGTGTCTGTCAAACATTTTGGCTCTTCAGATAATCTTTGACCGGACCTGACTGTGCTCCTTTCAGTGAAGTAGAGGATTGGTTTCCAGTTAAGCCTTTGGAATCCTAGTGCTCAGGAAGAATAACACCAAGCACTGCATTTGGGAAAGCTTTATTAACAACTTGAAAGTGAAAGAAAGGTAATAATTGCATTTAAACAATCAACCAAAGCAAAGCTCACCTCTGGGTTTATAAATTTGTAGGGAAGACATAATTACAAGGGGCCTGTGTTGCTACATTGCTTTTGCTTTGAAAAACAGATTGCCACCCCACTCCCACTGGATGGATAATTGGGTCCTCATAGGTCTCTTGAATCAAAGTAGTGTTGCAGTAAAACTTTATTTCTCCAGTGCTCATTAAAAGAGAAGCTGAATGGAAAACTCCCACTTTGGGGATGGGATTAGATAGCCCTAGATTATTCCTCCTCCCATGCCCTTTCAAGGCTTTTTGTTTCTAAATCTGCTCAGCAAGAAAAAGTAAATTGCCAGAAGTGAGATTAGTGAAGAATATTGTCCCAAGGACAATAAGGCTTTATTGCAAGACTGGTATGAGATCCCTGCTTCAAAAAACTACAAGACTTGGAGGTGTGTGAGCTCTTAATTGCCTACCTCTGATAAACTGGCAGTGGGGAAAAAAAAAAGAAAAAAAAAGAAAAACCCCATTCAGCCATGAATTAGCCTGGATCAAGTCCACTTGTTAATCAGAGTTTAATGAGGATGCTGCTGGACTTAACATATTCAAAATGTTCAGAACTGCTTTGGCTTTAAGTTTGTGCAGTTAGTATTTCCTCTCTGCTGTCACTTCTGCGCACAGGCTCTCATAAATCTTTAGAAAATATAATTATATCTGGGACAGGCATGGTAGGGAGAGTGGGAGAGTATGTACCCCAGAAGGAGTGAAAACATAAAGCTGAGGGATATTCTGGTAATTCATTCCCGTATCATCCAAATTGTCTATGCCTCAGCTGCTGGAACAAATACCCTGACTGGCACATTGTTAATAAGACCCATAAAGCTTGGATATATAGCTGGATTTCTAATACTGTATCACAGCTTTTATGTGCCCTTGTTGTCAAGAAATCCATAGGATAGTCGTGTGTGAAGGCCCCAGGGTTCAAGAATCACAGGTTTCATTATTGGTAACCACAACTGCCATTTGCTGCTTAAAGTCAATATAGCCACTATGCCAGAGAACTCAGTGTGTGATATTAGGAGATGCTTTGACTTTAGTTGGCTATACTGAAGTTAATGAGTTGGCTCCCTGCAGTAGCTACATCACTGAAAGCTATGCCTTTGTGGGTGCAGTGGGCTCCAGAGCACTGGCAGAAAGAAGCAGGCACTGGCAGGTACCCTTTTGATCCTCAGTCCTCATTCTTATCCTACTGCTTTAAACTAGATGCTATAATGGCAACAGATTGGGAAAAAAAAAATAAAATCTGAACAAAGAACAAGAACTCAAGATTTAATACCTTCTAATTATGGGCTTGATTTGGGATGTGGGACTGACCACATGAGGCTATAAAAGCTTTTACATAAACCTTTCTGGTTTCTTCAAAAACCAGAGAAGTTTCTATCCAGAAAGCAGTATGTGACACTCACATGGTGAGAAAAAAGAGCACCACATCTTCTGTTGGCCAACACAATTAGGGCTGTTAGATCAGACACTGCTGAGCAGCAAAGATGCAGTTGAGTGCGGTTACATTAGGTCGTGTACACACCGTCTCATGCTCAAAGTTTAGTTTATTCCCAGCCTACCCTCCAAAGTCTAATCAATCTTACAGACTGTCTATAATACTGTGAACTTTGTACACTGGAAAGAATATGGTACACACAGCCTGATCCATCTTACCCTGATTGTATACTGCTGTTGAGTTCAGTGGGACAGATATGATTTGCAGCAATGTAAATGAGAGGAAGACCTGCTTCGGGAGACCATGGGTGTGTTTCTAACGCTAAAAGACTTTTCTTGATTGTTGTGTAAAAATTGCATTAAAAATCCTCCTGTCTGCCTTTGTAGAAAAACTATTCAAGATGGCAGGGAAAGAATGAATTTACTATCATATGTCATTAATAATTCTTGGGGCGGGGGGGAGTGGGGGGTAGTTTTTGTGTGTTTTTGTTGTTGTTGTTGGTTTTGGTTTTCTTATTTACACTGAATATTTTCATAACTTTTGGTGCTGTGGCCTCAAAAACCCAACACTGCTACTGGTTGAGTAATATGCTGAGGCAGGATATTTTTCATTTCGGGTTGGAACTATATGTGAAATGTACAGCGGGTGGAACTGATTCTAAGTTTTCTTATCCTTGACATTCATGCCATCCATTATGTAGTTATAAGATTTCAAACAGGTTTTCTGCAATGATATCAGACAGAGAGATAAAACAACAAACCAAATTTTTTTTTTTTTTTTTTCCCTCCCCTCTGAAAACTAGAGGCATAATATCAGGGTTGCAGCAATTTAGATGTTTATTTGTAAAGCACTAATGTCTGATGTTAAGGAAGGCAGTATTTATACTGACAAGAGATACTTGAAAAATGAAAACTTGCTCAGTAATTAAAAATTGTCTTGGTTAAACAATTTTTACAGCCATTAACATTTTTTTATCAAAAGTCACTTTTAATCAAGTGGCCGTCTTCCTAAAGAAAACTTAAAGTCAATATCCCATTATGGTCTCTCTGAAAAAGGCCTGGTCTTCAAAGAATATTTATGTAAGCATGGTCCAATATTAAAAAAAATGCAATATAAAAGCAATTTGATGTTATTTGACCCTATCATAAATAATGCTTTGGAGCAGCAAGGTAACTGACTAGAGGGTATTTTATGCTTTGAAGTATAAGATTTTTTAGAAACTCTTTGCAAAATCTTTGTAAAACCTGGATTGTTTTTGTAATACTTCTATTTTAGATGTAAACTTTCATCAGCTTTAATCTCTGACATGCTGGAATACCAGCATTTCTTGAGCTAACTAGTTACAGCTTCATTTTTCAGATTTTGATATAGTTTATCATTCAGTTTTCCTCCTCTTTCTTCTTACTAAGAGGTGCAGCTTATCTGAGAATCTACCATAATAGAAACATTTTGTGACTAGATATTGAAAGAAAATATGTCCATGCAATCTTAATATATCAGGAGCTTTTTAAAGCAGCACGTAGTTCATGCACAATTTAGAAGCAATAATCTTCTTTCCAGCAAGAAGTGATTGTATCTGGTAATTGAGCTTCGATAAAGAGGCCTAAGTAAGCCCAGCCAGATATGAAATATTTGTGTTTAAGAATGCTGAAATGTTCCATCTGGATGAAAAATTCTTAACTGAAACCTTTGGACATTTCCAGAATATTTTTTGGACATTTTCAAAATGAAATGTTTTGATTTTTCTGAATCAATATTTTATTCGCCTTTCATTCTATACATTGCTTTGCCATTTTGGCTTTTTGTTTCAGTTCAGGACAAACCCAAGTATTAAAACATCCCTGCAGTAAGAAATTCCAGTTTTGGACCATGTCTGCTTCTGATAATGAACGACATATAAATTTGTTCAAGATGTTATGAATCTAAAAAACTGTTCATATTTTATTCAAATTACAAGGGGAAACTTGCCAATTACTTTAAAAGTCCTTTGCAACATACTTTAGAATCCCTTTGTTCCAGAGTAACTGCCAGAATAGAAAATATATAATACATAATATATACAATAATATACAGTACATTTCTGGAAGCTTTACGTAACAGCCATAAAATAAGACTTATAAGACAAACTATTCAGGCAGTGCAGGGTCATAGTAAGGCCCAGTGCTTGTATTATAGCTAAAAAATATTACTAATATTTGTAGAAGGTCAGTGTATATTTCCAGATCTAAATTATTATCACATCAATCTAGTTATAGAAGACTTAAACTTTTCTATGTGTTGCCTGGTTCAGGCTTGGTTCTTGTGCCTTTCTGCAGATGTCCTGTTTACTTGGAGACAGACACATGAGAAGGATGGATGGGGACAATGCAAAGCCATCACTAGAAGCATTGGACCTTACTCCATTTTTATTTGCTGCAGCATCCAGGATTAATTTCCACTGGAGCCAGTGAAACAGAGTTTAGTTCCCAATATGGGTTTTTGCATCTGTCCCCTGCATGGAGGCAGCACTAGCCACCCTAGCTGAGCATTCTCAATGTACAGCTGGGTGTCCTGTCAAGAAAGAAAGAGGAGCAGTTGGGACACTATCATTTCAGCTGTTTTGAGCTACAGACTGGAACAAATGGATCTGTATGAAAAATCCGTGCATCAAAGCAGCCACAGGGCTGCTGTTGCTATCTGCAGGGGACTGTGTCAGCCTGGAATCTGCGACATGAAAAAGGTAGCACAAAGAATGCTTGAACTCCTGGGAGGTGCAGGAGGTAATTTAATATCACCCCATTGGCATAGAATAAATGTGAATGAGGGGGGAAAGAGCCCACACTTTACAATAGGCTCAGTAATACTGCATGCATTTTGAGCAGGCGCAAAAGAACAGCACAACAAATGCTTCTAGAAGGTTCCTAAAAAGCAGCCTTTCTGCTCAGATAGTTTTTCAAGGACTTGGTATGCAGGACTGAAACAACATTTTAAAAGGGAAATTTCCAAGTCACGAACTTCTTCTTTGAAGGAGTTCCCAGTTCCTTCAAAACTGAGAAAGGGTTTGTGTTCATTTCAAGTTTTGGGTGAAAATTTGGGTCAAGTTTCAAGATGGTTTCTCGACCTCTAATTACTATTATTAGCACTCCTAAATGGACTCTTTAGAAAATCCCTTGACTAAGGAGGGCTAGAGTGAGCTAATGAGTATGAGAGTGAGAAGAAGGTCCTTGTTTGAATTTTAAATACTCCAGCTCACTAATTGGGGACTATGGAGAATGCTTCTTTTGGTATGGAGGGAGTTTAGGGGCAGGTGGGAATAAGAACAATATTTTTTAGACCTGTCACTTTAAAATATACCAAATGCTGCTTTGACATGGCACCAAATGAATTTTTAAGCAACAATAAGTAACCTTATCCTCCCTTTGGGCACTTGCAGGACGTACTTATTTTTGTTTTTAAAAAATGAGCTGGGCAAAGTTTTCCAAGGTCTCATGGATTTAATGAAGAATAACATTCTTTGATGATCCTGGCAACAGGCATCTTTTCTTTTCTAAATAAAAATGGAGAGGCAGAGAGCCTCGTGCCTACACGTCTGTTATATGTTAGACCAGAAGAGTTCCCACAGACAGTACTGTTCCAGCTGGACACTCTTCCTGTCTTATATTTTTGTTTTCTATTTGTTTTCATAAATTAATTTCTTTACATTGTGTCTATCATTGCATGCATCATTTCTACCCTCAGGAATCACACTGATTTTTTTTCTCAGAACACCTAAAGCAGTGGCACTCTTATCTGGCGTGAAGAATTTTTTTTTTTTTTCTTTTTACAGAATTTTGTTTTAGTGATTGCCACCTAAACATAGCTGACACAAACTCAATTCTTTTCTGAAAAAAAAAGAATATAGAGAATGCACTTAGAAATACATGTATTTATTCTTTTTGTCTACAGAACTTGGAAAAATGCTAATGTAAAAATTTATGAGTCCCTCATGAACTTAGAAATTATGTGTACTCATGCATAGACCTATGAAAACTCTGCAGATTGGGCAGTACCTAGTATTTCAGAAGGCACTTCTAAGTTATGAACAACAGAGCATAAAAGAAGCTCCAGTAACATTTTCTTCTTTCTATAAGCAAAGGAATCCAATGAACTGAAATATTTCATTTTGACTGATTTTTGGCCAATTACATTTTCTTTTACAATTCCACATATATAGTCAATTTCATCCATGTGAAGCTATGCAAAGTTTAAGAATTAATTAATCTCAACCCAAACTTGTCCTGGTGCATAGTGGTTTTGCTTCCCAGTTGTAGATACCATTGAATCCCACAGTTCCATGGTGAGAGATTAGCTGGGTATTGATGTCTAACTTGAAGTAAATTGCACACTCTTTCCCACCTCATGTATGCATCCAAAATCCTGATTGTTATTCTACTGATGACATAAACAAAGCCTGTTTATATATGAAGAATCTGCTTCTGTCTGTTGCATCGCTTTAGCATCAACACAAGACAATTTTGCTCATCCATTTTTTTTTAATAGAGGCAGATGAAAATCTGTTGAAGGTTTTGCATCATGATTTTACAAAATAGTACTGACAAGAATGAACTTAGTTAATCTAAACTCTCTCAGAAAAGATCAAAATATGGTGATATATTTTACAATTGATATATCATTACACTGTGCATTGTGGCCCAGTCCTGCAATGGCCTGAAGTCTGTTTGTTTTCTTGTGTCTCTCCAAGGCACCTTGGCACAGCCTATCTGACTGCATAAAACTGAAGAAATTACATACTGCTTTCCTCCCATTCCAGCATGGCAGGATCTCTCAGTTATACGGTTTTGCTGACATTGTGATGATATTTTGACTTACCTGGGGACAGATAGGGCAATAGAATTAGGACTCAGAGGGGACACTGCTTCCTATATGCTCTTACAAAATGTTTTATAGTACACTGCACAGAGTGCCTCTTATTTTTTGTTGTCTGCTTTTAAATTGCACTGGAGAAAGAATCTGACTGGGGTAAAAATGAAAGCAGAGGTGAGCATGATTCTACACTGGAAATAGACTCTCATTCCAGATCTTAGTTCTATAGAGATGTCTTTGCTTGCTTTTCCTATTTTCTGGGCAGACTTCACTCTGCTCCTTAGGCAGAAACAGGCAGTTGATTTCAACATCTAAAGGACAAGAAGGCCTTGAAAGGAGCTCAAAGTGCCATGCTTGCACTCTGGCTAAAGATTATGGAAAGGTTTGATTGGGGCATGGGGTGGAAACAAGTAAGAAATGTTGGCAGCTGCTTTCTACATGAGCTATGCAGTCAGCCTCTTGGAACAAATTTCAACAGCTTCAAAATAGGTTATCCTCAATTTATTCCCTCTTTTAATCAGGTTTAAATAAAAGCAGATTTCTGTTTCTCCTTCCCTGTTTGCTTGACATCCCAAGGCAATACTGACTGTGGGAAGCCAGGCACGTAACAAGGACGATACATGGGACATATGGAACTGTTTTTCATCGGTGATAGACATGTGACTCTTCTCCTTAGACCCACCATAACATCAGTAGTTCAAAATTAAGTACCAGAAATGGACTATGAAGTAATCGAAGAATTCTCATTAAACATTCAGATTCCTACAAATCCCATATGCACACAACATGTCTTTTTTTCTTTGTGGTCCTTTGCAGACACTTAAAAGCCTGCTATGAAAAGGTTTAACGATCTGGTCAAACCTGACCAACCTCAGGTTTGCCAATGGTGCCTACAGATTAGAAGAAAGGATGTGGAAGGCTTTTCGTAAATGTTTGTCCAGATTACAATCTCTGAGGTGGCCAGGGGTTCTTGTCATGTCTGGTGCAGAGCTCTCACTCAAGAAGGTCTGCTCATGCCCTTGTCACCCCAGCCAAATTCAGAGGCTCTGGAAAACCCAAGAGCATTTAGAGATAGTTGCATTAATTGGTTAATGAGTTCAGAGCCAAGCACATGTGCAACTTCCATACCTTGAGGAAGCCTGTCCAGAAATGGCTCTGCTAGCTATGCTCCTGCATAGAAGGCCAGGCCTGAGCTCTCCTGGAGCATATGGAAAATATGCAAGGTCTTGGCTATATTCATATTTCACAGATTCTCAGCGCTACTTAGGCACCTAGACATCTCAAGAAACCCAAGATCTGTTAACAAAAAGGATAGGTATTGAGAAGATCAATATTCAAGGTTCAACTTTGAAAATATGACCTAGAATTGTTCTAAAACAAATCTGAGTATCTCAAAATGCAGATGCTTACACCCATGGCTATGTATCACAGTCATTTTCTTGAGCAGAGGTGCTAGTTGGTTCTGAGGCAAAAAATTGGGCCCCTACTTAAGGCTTAAGAACTTCAGGCCTAAAAATACCTACACATCCTGCAACAAAGCTGAATTCTTTCTGCCTGGCCAGCATATGTAGGGCAGCTTGAAGGCTGAACTCTACCAAATGCAGAAGCAGTGTTCCTCATAAGTACAGCTCTTCAGCTTGACTGTGTGATTTCAAAACAGCAGCATTTTGCCAGCCTCTCATTGGAACAGTCCAAAGTGTCAGGCTCTGGATATGAGGAATACGCCTCTGCACCTGTTGCTGGGCATCTGTATGCATGCATGCCCTGATTACCTATGCAGATAATTATGTATAAGCTCTATTTTTATCTTATTACATGAAAATCCAGCCTTCAGGGCCTCTGATGTGCCTCTGCAGCCATGGAGTGGTAGAAAAGCCACTATAAAATCGTACTTCAGAAACAGTTTTTCAGAACTGAGTTGTGGAATATACGCAGATTAAATTTAGATTAGAAAGAAAGCAAGCAAGGAAGAAGAAGATGATAAAAGAAGAGTGAAAAAATACAGTAAAAGAAAGAAATCTTGTGCATGTGGATGTTGCTTCCAGAAACGAGAGACATCTGTTTGGGAAATGTAATCTGTCCAAAGAAATGAGGAGGGGGCGGGGGAAAAGGTGAAACATTGCCAAAAAACCAGAAGAAAATCTCAAACTTTCCCACAGAAGTCTTAGTCAAACCTACACAGAAACAGAGGAGTTAAGAACAAGGGATTTATTTCCAAGAAGGAGCCAAGACAAAGATTTCCAGACAGAAAAAACATTGTCATTTACACTGCAGGAGTCAGGAATGATGGTAACCAGTATCACCCAGCAGGTCTGGTTACATTTCTGTTACTTTTCACTTTTTATGTGGAGAGCTTTAGCAGGCCCTAAGCGTCAAAGGTACCTTTTCTTGAGATCATCTTCAGTGGTCATTCCTGCTGTGAGGCAGATCCTACCTCCCCTTTGGCTGATTTATGCAGCCCCCAAGGCACAAAAAAGCAGCAGAAATCTGCTAGCTCTGACCACAGAATGATGTCCTTCTGTGGTACTGTCACCATATAGGGCTCTCCCCAGTCATCCACAGCAAGAACTTGTCTTAGAGGGATGGATGTTTTCAGGCTCTATTCTTCCCTAGCAATCCCAGGCTATCAAAGCTACCCTGTGGAAAACTGTCAGACAGCATAAAATCGATCAGCCTCCAGTTAATTTGTGTGATGTGAGCCACCCCTGTTCCTGTATCAGCATGGGAGCAGTATGTGGTAACAAAACCCTTATCCCCAGTCCACCTAAATTGTACCAGATGCAGTTCAGTTTCAGAGTCAGAACCCACAGGTTACTGCTAGGGTAGAAACAGCATATTGGAATCTTGGTGCCTAACAAGCATCCTCTGGATTTTTGTTTTTATTATTCAGCCAGTTCAGTGTTGTATTGACAGAAAGCTGCCATAACAAATTCAGCACTGTGCTATTTGGTTATCCTGTTCTTGCTTTTATTAGTGAGGATTTTATAGGCATTCCTGTGAAAACCTCACCTGCTGTGGGGCTGCTTTCTTCTTCATAGACCCACAATCTGACTCCTTTTTGACTGAATTACTAGGCTTCAAAGAAGAAATACACAGTACACCATAAAGAACCAGGAATCACAGTGACAGAGAAAGCGATTGGTATTACAGATGCATTGTAATACCTTTCTTTATTAAGAGAAATGATGCTTAGAACATATTTCTTTAGGAATAGGTCGGTTTTAAATATCATTACTAAAATAATATAAGAAGAATGCAAAGGCTCCATAACTTTAGCTTTTTATTTTGTATAATTTGAGGTGTCTAACAATTCAAGATAGACATTGTCATCACCACAAAGCATTTAAATGTGGGTGGTGAAGACTGCAGAGAATCTTCTGTTCTTATTCAGACTCCATTGTTGACCAGAACAGAATCTGGCAGGAATAAGACTTTCAGAACTTCTTGGAAAATGGAATCTCAAATCATAAGTAACACAGGGAAATAACCAACCAAACAAGCAAACAAAAAACAATGGCAAATGAGAAAAATATGGGAAAAATTCCAGTGTCTCTCAGTGCTCATGGCATTCCCACTTGCAAAACCATTTTTCATTTCTTTCAGCAGAAAAATATTTATAGTGTAGGAAGCTTACATTAATCATGAAAATAACTAAGGTTATTTTTTATATAAGGCACAAAACACAAATGGAAACTTTTTGTTCAATCAGATCTTAGCAAAAATACGCCAGAATTTCAAAATTTGTCCCTATAAGAATAACCTATTATTATTATAATTACATTTTTAACATTAGTCCAATCAAGCTGGAATTTGAACTAGCCTTCTGATTTAACCCACATCAAGGCTGATATTCAGGATGCAGCACCCAAACTTCATTCCTGACACTGTTCAACTCTTTTCAAGCACAGCCTGGCTGTAAGTGATAATCTGATCTGACATCTATTTATGATGTGCCATATTATGAGTATCTCTTCTCCAGAGATAACACTCTGGAATCATAACACTACCTGGATCCACTTTATCACTTTTCTTCCTTAGAAGACCTTTGAAAAGAACCATACATATTTGGTGCTTTTTACTTAGTTGTTAGATGTTTGAAACTGCAAAGCAGCCATGTGCCCTGAATTACTGATGGCAAGATCACGTAATTTTAGTTTTGCAGAAATAGTAGCCAAACTTGTTGTGTGTTTGCAGTCTGCAGTGTTAATCCTGCACTTTCTCTTTTTTTTTCCATTTGAGACAGAGGATTATTAGGGCTCACTTAGGTTGTGTTCCTCAGAGCAAACTCAACTGTTTAGTGATTTCATTGGGGAAGGATACATGCCTGAAAGAAGAGATGTCATCCAGAGGCACCTGGACAAGCTCGAGAAGTGATGCCATTGGGAATTTCATGAGGTTTAACAAGACCAAGTACAAGGTGCTGTACCTGTTTTGGGGTAACCCCTGGTACCAGCACAGGCTGAAGATGAGCAGATGGAGAGCAGCCCTGTGAGAAGGCCCTGGGGGTGCTGGTGGATGAGAGGCTGGACATGACCCAGCCATGGGCACTCATAGCTCAGAGAGCCAAACGTGTCCTGGGCTGCATCCAGAGCAGTGTGGGCAGCAGGGGAGGGAGGGGATTCTGTCCTTCTGCTCTGTTCTGGTGAGACCCCACCTGGAACCCTGCATCCAGCTCTGGGGTACCAACACAGGAAGGACATGGAACTGTGGGAGGGAGTCCAGAGGATGGTCTCCAACATGATTAGAAGGATGGAGCACTTCTTCAGAGAGGAAAGAACTGGGATTGTTCAGCCTGGAGAAGAGATGGCTTTGGGTTGACCTAATTAGGACCTTCCAGTAACTGAAGGGAGCCTACAAGAAAGATGGAGTAAGGCTTTTTACAAGAGCAAATAGTGATAGTACAAGGGGAAATGGATTCACACTGAAAGAGAGTACACTTAGATTAGGTGTTAGGAAGAAATTTTTAATTGTGAGGGTGATGAGGCACAGGAGCAGGTTGCCCAAATTTGTGGGTACCCCATCTGTGGAGGTGTTCAAGACTGGATGAAACTCTGAGCAACCTGGTCTAGTGGAAGGGGTCCATACCCATGGTGGAGGGGTCTGTGATCTTTAAGGTCTCTCCCAACCAAAACCATTCTGTGATTCTATGATACACTGATCTCTTCACTTTTCCTGGTTCTACGGTTTTGTTGACATCATAAACCCTAAACTTCTGAAGGTTTATTTGTTAACACATGCCTAAACTCATAGGGCCATGAATATGGATAAAGAGCTTCCATTTCAAACTCTGTACAAACAGGATGATTACTGATAAATAATTATGGCCAGAGTCTACCAAAATAAAGAGCTTGAGACCAAAGCCATTGAGTGGCTCAGAAGCTAGCCATTGAAGCAGTCAAAGCTATACTTTGACAAAAATAGGAAGAACTTCTAAATAGATAAAATGGGGGAAAAAAAGAAAATAAAAGAATGACCAGAACTAGATCTTGTCTTGTTATAATGCTCAAGTAATGAAAGCAAAAATTTTTTCTAAAATAGATGCAGAGCTAAGAGTAACCATGCCTTGCTCCCCTTGCTGTCTAGGATTCATGACAAACTAAAAACTTCAGCAGGAAGAGTAAAGGGGAAACTGAGCAGTGCCTAACTTTGTTGTGCTACCTAAAGAAGAGAGAATATCTCAAAATCAGTTTGATGAATTGGAAGTTCGACACTATGGGAAAAGTGGACCCTTCACTTTCTGGTTTTCAGTTCAAATGAACCAATTATTTTGCTGACCTCAGGGTCCAAATTTCAAAGAAAGCTGAAGACAGGCTTAGGCCTGCTGCTATGGCAAATTCCAAAATACCCAATTACTGACCTCAGGAGGAGTCAGCATTCCTGAGATTAGAGTCACTGGGAGTTTACTTCACAAGCTCACTTCTAATAATATACTATAGTGCAGACACCATTAACCTGCCTTTTTCAGTTAGCAAATAAGATATGTCTCAAGGCAAAATAGTTATTAACAGCCAGTGGTAGGAGTTACATCTCTAATTGGAAACAGCAACATCTGCAGGGGAGTGTAATAAAAGCGTATAACAAGTGAGTGTGTTAGTGGATTACAGGGACTCTAGGTAATTGTTCTATAAGACAGCTTTAGCAGAAACAATGAATATTTGAGGACTTCATGGGTCCAGACTAATTCTGGTCACTGAAGAGTGTCCCAAGGATTAACTCTGCTCTTACTAGCCAATTCGACCAGCGTTAAACTGGCAGACATCCCAGATGTCCTTATTATTTGCACTGCATTTATTGCAGTGTTTACATAATTTTGTAGCTAGCTAATTCTCTTCTTTCTCTGCCAGCTCTTATAAGGATGCTGTTCAATAACAAAGCCCATTCACATCAGTTGCTTGACGTAGAGCTATTGTGTCCTAGCTGTCAATTATTCTAAAACATCTTTAGGTCTAAGTTATTCTGATATGAGTGACCTGCTGCTTCTATATACAAAACTCTTCCTAAACTGCTTTTATAGTTAAACACACAAAGCAAAAGCCTGAAAACTGAGCACCTGCTGAGCACCCACAAACTCCTGGTGAAGTCTATCAGTATTGCAGATATAGAAACTGAGATATTTAAACATACAGGAAATGTTCTTTGTTATCCTCCATATGTGAGGTCATATTTTGCCTTCTGGATCAAGCTGCACTTCACACAATTGGAAGACATTTCTAGACCTCTTTGAAAGAAAAACTCTTATAGAGTTTTACCTAATTTCTCATTTTACATTTTACTCAGCCGTTTCTGAGTCTTTTCTGTAAACTTACTTTTGATGACTGAAGAAAGTATGTGGTTTACAGCTCTTCTGTATACCATTCTAGTGCTTGTCTGCATTTTGGAGCTGAATTTTATTTTTGGGTTGCAGTGTTAGGTTTTATATTATGACTTACCCTGTGCTGGCTGGTCTGTGGCATAGGACTTCTCAAGACAGATAGCAAATATATAGTTTTCTCACTTCTTGAGAATGTGTATTTGGCTCTGTTTCCAGAAACAGCAGTACAATAGATAAGCAATCATGTTATTTTTGACTTTTTGCCTGTTACTCTCCAGAACCAGATTATATTTCAAGCACATTTTAATGCATTTGCTGTGCAAATTCTGTAAAGGAAACAGTCCACATCCATTCAGCAAAAGCAAAAAATCTATTCCCGTGTTCAGCTGGGGAGGAAGAAGCATCAATTTCCTTGTCCCTGAAGTTGCAGATGGCAACAATGGTCACATTCTCGAGTTTTACAGAATAATGCCTCCGTCCATGAATTTCTTAAATAGGCAGTCTGCCAGGAGTATATGTTGCAGCTGATACATCTAGGGGCCTTTTCATTTCTCATTACCACCTTCTTATTTCTTAAACCTTAAACAAGTTTTGTTTCAGTAGGACTACCACAGCCATCACAGTAGTCATGGTAGTCATTCACAATTTAGAAAGTGAGGTGGTGAAGCAGCCCAGGTGTACAAGGACTAGCTGGCAACAAGAGGAGCACACAGCTACCTTCTGCTTCTTCATATATCTGCTCTGAGCTTTGTATAGGTAATAATGTCCTTTTACTAGATATACTGCTTAAACTTACAAGCTGAAAAAATAAAGACAAACCTCTTAGATGGTTTGAGAAGAAGATGAAATGCTTATTAAGCCTCCAAATGTTCCAGCTGCACTTTCAAGAAACTTTGGCCAAGGCCAGAGGTGGAGCTGGTTGTGAGATGGGGATTTTCCCACTGTACCTTTCAAATGCCTTTGCAAGAATCTATGGCTCTGGTCAGACTTCTTTGTGCTTCCAGGAAAACATGGTAGCAACTGCTGCAAAAGGGAGACTGTGAGGCGCACCATCTCCTGAATATCAGCTCTTAAAAATGTATGTGAGTTTTCTCAAAACTCTGTAATGTGGGTGCTTTTCCTTGTTGCTCATCTCTGGCTGTAGCCAGATCCCCATTGCCAGGATAGGTCAGAGGAGTTGGAAACAGGGTCAGATCTACTGCTCTGCTCCTAGTGAACTGGGGCAGAAATCAGCCACTCATTTAATTTGTGAACATTAAAAAAGTCAACAACATTTTTTTTCAAATCTACAGCCTGCCCTAAGCATGTAATGTAGTCAAATTAAATCCCTAATAAAGTATCTATGAAATGAAAACCAAACATGTCCATCTTTTGTAGTTCCAGCCTTCCCTAATGGAAAATGTCTGTATTTCAATCAGCCACATGTCCAAGCTGTGGTTGTTCTCACAAGCCTGATTTCTTCCCTTAAATGGGATCCATCAGAGAATGTGACACTGTTGGTTCTCTTCCTGCAGACCTACATGAGAGTCAGTAACAGTACACAAATTAGCTCAGTCTCACAACTGTGGTTGTGCCTTAGAGGCACTGAGCCCTTCAAGATGAAGGTGTTCATTTGGAGAAGCCAGCAGTGCTGGGTTGCTCAGGACTGCTCTGGCAGCCAGAGAAAATGGTGCAGTGCAGCATTTCGACAGGCCAGCAGCACTGAAGGCAGCTCTGAAAAGCAAAGTCCCTCTAAACCACCAGAGTGGTGTAGAGAGCTGCAAGCAGGAATCACAGCTGAGCACTCAGAGTCGTGAGTGCAGTACCCTTAAATGGGAGAAGCCAGGCTGACTCCTTGGCATCTCCCATCTAGTTATCTGCTGTTACAGACGCTCAGCATGACACAGCAGAAGAGAGTGGGTGAATAGTTAGTTACAGGGCTCCAGTGACACTCATTTTTATTTAATTCTCTTTGCATTAGTCAGGCTGTTTAAGTGGACCCTGATGTAAATATGAATTGAGTCCCTCTGGAGCTGTTTGCTTGCTTCCCTGGGTAGGTTTTGCATGTCTCTTTATTTAAATTTCATCCGACCATGAAAGACTAAAATACTGGAATAACTGATGGTTATTCATATATAAATTACAGACTGATTCTCTTTACTTCTGCCTCACCTTCCCTTACCTTTCCCCAGGAAACATCAGTATAGGGCAGATTGCTAGAAAATATTGCCAGAAGTTATCTCAGTGTGTTGTCTTTCTGTAGGTTCATGCTGTTTGCACAGTCAAGGTGTCAGGATTTTCGGGTTTGCCAACTTTTTTACTCAGCCTTCCAATGTCATTAATTTCCCAGGTTTTGACATACACACTGATATGATCCAGGAAATTATTTTTTCAGCTGTTTATTGTGTGAATTAAGCACTACCAAGCCTTGTTGTTTGTACCCTTCCCTATGGCTCTACAAAGCTAAGTCAATGATTTTATGTAGCAGATGAAACCGGCCATGATAATTTTAAACAAGTATTAGCTGTTCATGATAGTTAAATGTTGCCCATGATATTGATAGCAACAGCTGGTGTTCACAGACATGGCTTCTTTTTCACCTTTTATTGCATTTTCCATGTGGAACAGCATTTCTATCTGAAGAGTCCCTTGCAACTAATATTTCCTAATAGATATATCTGTGTCACTGTGTGCTTTAGATCTATCTCAAGACATCAGGAATTTTTTCTCTTCTACAAAATCTGGGGAAGGGGGTAGATTTTAGACTGCCTCAATATGGCATTTCCTGTGCTATTATCTTTCCTGGAGACTGACATTCTTGTTCTGTCTACTGACTTGCTGCATACATATAGACTGATCCTGATGGTACTGGTGGGCACTTGGCTAGTAGTTGCAGCTTGCTGCTGCACACAGAGATGTAAATACAGCTGTCAAGTCCCCTGACACTCTGTCCCTGGTCTGGTTTCCTCTGTGGCAGGTATTCCCTGCATGCAATTTCACCACATCCCCACAAAGGAACCCCTTTTTCAGGTCAGAGAATTGTCACAGCCTTAGTGAGAGCTCAGTTTGTGCAGCATCCCTGGACAGGGACACAGCATAACGTCTCACACAGTTGTTTTTTGTTTTTTTAATTTGAAGATGAGCAGCTTCAGAGAGACAAGAGGTTCTGCTTCACCCCTCCCAAAGGGTTCTGCCCCCATGAGCTGAGCAGAGGCCCTGGGGCCCTGCCTGCCCTATGGCCCTTGGACACGCTGTGCCTGTCCTTCATGCTAGTGCTGAGCAGAGTGTGAGGAGATGTGCTCCTACAGAAAGATGCCAGGAATCAGCTGCCATGGCAACAGTGCAACACTTTTCTACCGAAACTGCTCCTGCTGACCTGGTCAATCAGCATTACAGTTTTAAGAACACTCTGTTTCCAATAGTTTGCTCTAGCATTCTTCTATCAGCAGCTTTTCAGAGGCTGGAAATATTTGGATATTAATACTTTAAGCTACTTTTAAAATTATGAATACAGAAAAAAATGCAGACACTTTTGTTACAGCTTAAGCCAGCCTAAGTTCTTATTTTCGTCCAGGCCAAAAAAATTTTTAATCAGCTCTTTCTGAACCTGGCAAGAAAATGCCCCTCTGGCTGAAGGAGAAAGAGTGAACACACTATATAGGCCAAAGAGAGGCTTTCCTCAGGCTCTAATGGTCTGAAAACTGGGGTGCCTTTTGCTGTGATTTTGGCACTGTTGGAGTCCCTTCCCGACTGGGTGATCAGGTGAGTGGGGGCAGCCATGGTGAGGTTGTTTGAGTCAATATGCAGGGCCAGGATCCAGATGCTAGAGCTGTCACTTTTGTGGTTTCATAGTTTAGGGCCTTCTACACAGCCTGCTTGATTTTCGAGTGAAGCCCCACGAGTACTCCTGGGCTGCTTTAAAAACAGCTCAGCACTCAGCACCCTGAAAATCCACACCTTGATTTCACACCTAGAACAGAAATGCCAATAACCTGCTCCATTTTGACTGGGAAAGGTGGGAATGGACCCCTTAATAAAAGAGGCAAATTGAAGGTTGAGAATGTAACTCATGAAGGAGATGAACGAGAAACACTGGCTAATGAAACTCAAGATGGCAAAGTGCAGAAGTCATGTTCCACATAAAGGCTGCTAATTTACTGCTCCTTGATACACTCAGGTATGCTGAGTCCTCTGGCTGTAAAAATCCTGATGGAGAGGCTTTAGGATGATTTGAGTTGCTGGGAATGATGACTCATTAAAACTACAACTCCAGTCTGGAGCCCTGCTACTCCTGCTTGTGCAGCAGTATTTCAGGTTTGATATTGTCCAAGTCATTATTTTTGCTTATTAGAAAGCCATGGTGTTTTACTGACATTTGCTCTGTTTCTGATGAATCATTTAAGGAACTAATGACCATGTTCACCTCACCAGGAATTTGGAGGCCAGGTGTTGGGGGGGAAGGCACTGGCAGGCAGGGAGAGCAGGAGGAGGAGGAGGGGTTACTTGAGAATGGATTTTCAAAGGTAGGTCTCAGATGTATTATCTGGTAACAAGTGGATTAACCAGCTATTTGCACATCAGATGAACTGTGGTAATCAATCCTGCATTCATGTTAGTCCAGCACAAATGAAACACATCAGCTGATTCTTTTGCTAAGACCACTGACATGGCCTTGAATCTGCTGTTAGAACTCAAATGCAGTCCCTTATGATCCATCTGTCTGATTGTCAGACAGGATAAGGACAGTCATGCTCAGCCTTAGAAGAAGTTTGAGGGCATGGAACAGGTATCAAATATGTGATACAGAGGAGATGAGGAACACAACAAATTTAGGATTGCAAACTAGATCTGCAGTTAAATAGAGGAGAAGCCATCTCTAAAGAAAAGGGAGAAAGACATAAGGGTAAATCCATAGGGAATATCAGGTTGAACTTGCTTCATGTTCTTACCCTTACGCCCAGAACATATTAAGAGAATAGAGAACTGTTGGGCTGGATGCGGACTGACAGATATACTTCCAATATTTAAGAGGTAGGCATGAATATTTCCAGTATTCAAGACGTAGGTGCCACTGTTTCAATTATGCCTCACTAGTTTAAGTTTGCCTGAATGACTTGGAAAGGGGAGACCAGGTGATGGCTTGCAATATGTGGAGCTGCTGCCATTTATGGTATGTTGGAAAGAGTAGTTTCCACAGTTATCGAGAAGCTTTCAAATGAATAAGAAAGCTGCTCTTTGTCCCTCTGTTCAAGTATGACAACAACAACACAATAATAATAATATTTCAATCCCTACAAGACCTTTCTCCCTCAATTTCTACTCTAGATTTTCAGGCTCATCTAGACTAAAAACTCATGGGTTGTTTCCAGTTGTGTGATCAGTGGTAAACTTCAGTCTGAGTAACTTATTTAATTTTTTCACATATATTAGGAGAGTAGCAGAAGAGGGGAGAATGAAAACAAAGGATCCCTAATAAAAATCACTGTCTGGTTCCAATTCTGACCATCTGCACAGCACAAAGAGTGCAAAATCAAGATGCAACCTCAGTTAACAGGAAACCTGGCTAGAACTGCACATCTTTCATCTGATTGTCTGTCTGACAGTCAGACAGACTGATCATAAGGGACTACATTTGAGTTCTAGCATCTGTAACCCCCTTTTCATGCTTTATATTGCACAGGAATGTAAGGATATTGACAACAAACCTGCCCAAGCAATTCTCCTTGCTTTCTTTTAATGAAGGAAGGTAGAAATAGGGATGTCAGAGTGACAAGGAATTTTTTTAATCAGCTGAGCAGAAGATCCTCATATAAATTGCATTGCTCTGGAGCTATATGAACATCAGACTGAAATACGTGATGCCCTGATAGAAAACAAGCAGGAAAGTAAATGAAAAGTCTACTGTAAAATCTAAAATGTAAACAACACACACACAAAAAAGGAAGACCCCACAATGCACAATTTTTATAATCAGACGGTATTTAATTCAAACCATCTTGGCAATTCATATGAAATTTTAGGTCAGATTCAAGACAGAAGGTTGAGAAACTAGAATGTCATGCCATTTTTGTACTCTCTGCTTATGCCTCAGTGGGAAACAAAAAGCTGAATTCACTCCTAAAGGGCTAAAAATATATATTTCTCAAACTCAATCCCTTCTGTTGTTTTTTGACATAGTTTGGGGTGTCTTTTTGGAAGTATGGCAAAAAAAAGTTTCTAATAAAGTAGGACATAAATTTGCTTTATTTTCTTTACCTATCTGAATCCAAAACAAAAATAGATCAAACCTCTAAGTAATATTTGTGTATTAAAAAAAATGATTCCTGACGATTTTAATGACAAGTTTCAGCTTGGTGTGATTTAAAATGGGCAAGTTACAAAGCCCTAAAAAAATGGGGTTTTATAATGGAAATGCTGACAGACCCTTAACTACGGCAGTGTTGCTGGGCGCCACTCTAATAAAAGGTGGCAAGGATCCAGAAGTATTCACAGCTGCATGTCTAAACTTTATTAAGTATCTGACTATAGTTTGCAGGTCCTCACCAGATCATAACTCACTTAATTCTGACACATTCCAGTTTATAATTAGTGTTGTACTAATATGTTCCTAACTGGTACCAGCATATCCTAAATTTTTTTTCTCCTGTAAAACAAGGCTGTTCCCCAAAACCAAGGATGCACTGACACTGGCAAGAAGCACGTGTGCTTTTATTTTTTTTTTTGGTCCTTGGGCTAAAATAATTCATGTTAAAGGCCAATGTCTGTAAATGAAGCACGATGAACACTGAAACATCTGTAATTCCCAAGGCAGAAGAAATAAAGCAATTTCCAACTTTCTCTAAGCAAAGTATTTTACTTGTCTTTGCATTCACTGAGAAAGCAAATTGTTCTTAAAATACATCAGTAATAGTTTACCATTAGGAAATAATTGTATAAACAAAATAAGCAAACACAATTGTTTCAGTAATTTGCCAAGTAATAAAATAACTGTACTAGTACATTGAAGGTATAAACATATTTTTTTAAATCTACTGTTGGGTGTCTGCCACCTAAAAACTGGGACATTTTGGGTAAGCACACATTTCCACAGTTAATGGAACATTAATTAATGTTTCATGACAACACCAATCTTTGGAACATGAACTCTTTATATGCAGGATTGATCATTACTGATACTGAAATCCTAGCTTCTTATTTTTCATGCTCTTGACAGTTCATTTCCAGTGGCTGCCATTCATTCCCAAGCTGTTTCATCTGTCTGGACATGTACCTGGGCAATGACCTCTGCTGATGGTGGTTTTGGAGCAGCCAAAGAAGGTGTACCACTATAGTTGTAATAGAAATTTCCAAATATTGACATTCTATTTGAGCACCATTCTGGAAAGCTTTTATAGGGTGCCTCTGCTGAGAACTGAAAGGCCAGGGGAACAGCACCCATGGTGGAGTAGCTATACTCTAATGACAGTTTTCTGAAAGACTGAATTTTCAGTGAGAATTCTTCCATTCCTTCTTAGAGGGACAACCCTCCCACTCTCTTTTGGAAGAATAATCTTACTGTTCTTTACAGCTAAGATCCCAAATACAACTCAAAGCAAAAATCTAACAGGATTTTGCATTCTGCAACCTGAATTAATGAGAAACAGAAATCTTAAAATATAAGAAGTTTTTTTAACCATCTGTATTTGCCACAGTGACATGAGCAGGTATATACAGTTGCTGTATACCATTTTGGTGTTTATGGTAAAACACAGGACAAAGTACTTATACTTAATCAAGTGTAGCAATGAAGAATGTAAATAGTGAATCTGTACTATGAGATTGGTTAAATGATCATTATGGCACTTTGCTTTGATGGTATTAAAAGACAAGACAGATAATTTACTTACATGGTGATCAATATTATATTTCTAGTTCATCAAATGCATGATTTTCAGTCTATGAATAAGTAATGTGGAAGCTTCTTTAACACATTGGCTTCCAAAGTTTCTGTAAACAGTGTACATTAGCTCCTCAGTGGCTAGCAAGTTAACACTTTTCAGTAACCAGTTTTTAGAGAGAAACCAAGGTGGACAAAGCCCTCACATATATATCACAGGGTTTTGTAAAGGTGAAGAGAGCTTTCTCCTTCATCATCAACTTCATTTCACAAAAAGACTTCACATTCACTTGAAATGCTGCCCCCTTTTTTTTTCTGATTCAAGGCCACAGGCATAACATGCAGCTGCTTAGCACTCAGCCCAACATAAACCTTACAGCCTTCAATTAAATTACAGACTAATGTTTGACTCACATTCAAACAAGTATGAACATACATGGAGATGACAACAGGTGATAATTCTGCAATTTTCAGAAGAAAGCAAAGGAAGGAAAGAGTAAAGAAGACAGAAAACTAATGAGATTAAAGAAAAACAGTTTCAGCTCTATATTTAAAGAGAATTCTGGCACATATTGTGGAAGAGCTGACTTCTATTAATGTATTTTTCCATTTTCAAATTACTGCTTTTAGAAATCGAAACAACCTGACAAGTCAAATATATGTTACCTACCTGCCCCATATTTGTACACAGAGGCTTAAGTGTTTGCTGCTGGCAGGGTTTTTGTTATTTCTACGTTATCAAGAAAGGAAAAGAAAAATGCTCTTTTTGGCCTCACAGTTTGTTCAAGAGTCCAACTGCCAATCTACAATCACTGGTCATAAGGGAGTAAACTATGGACCTGCCATTCCTATGGCTGGGCCAAGCTTCATGCTGAAAGGAGAGAGAACAATTTCTATTATTGTGAAAATTTCAGTGAATCAGGCTCAGAAACACCAGGTACTGTTTTTAGGTAAAAATGAATTTTCTTAGAATTAACTAAAGATTAATAATTTTTTATGAGTTGAAATAGTTTTTGGACTATTTTAAAATTGTATTTAAAGAAACTTACTGCAAGACTCAGACCTGGGTCACATCTGAAGTGATCTTAGTGAGACCACAAAAGCACTTCAAAAATTTGACTGTTCAGTCTGGAGAAGCGCAGACTCTGGAGAGACCTTTTAGCAGCCTTCTAGTGCCTGAAGGGGGCTTAGAAAAGGAGATAGAGGGACTTCTATATGGGCAGATAGTGAGAGGACAAGGGACAATTGTTATACACAGAAAGAAGGCAGATTTAGATGAGGCATTAGGAACAAATTCTTTACTCAGAGACTGGTGAAGCACTGGAACTGGTTGTTGAGAGAGGTTATGGATGCCCCATCTCTGGAAATATTCAATGTCAGGCTGGATGAAATCCTGAGCAATTTGATATAGCGAGTGACATCCCTATCCAGGGCAGGGGGTTGGAATTAGATGATCTTTATGGTCCCTTACAAATCAAACCACATTAGATTTATCAGATTTCATTAAACCTATTTGATTCTATGATTCTAATAGGCATTTTCTCTCTGCCCACTGGTCTCTCTCAACAGCTGCTCGCCATTTTCCTCTTTTGAGTTCTTTCCATTGGTTTTTATAGCTAGCAAGTCTGACTTAACTTCTGAAATACTCCATTCTACATGTTCAGGGCTGTGAAACCTTCATGCACATGATCCAATGTTCCCCTCTGTAAATAAGATTTAGATTTTTTTTTTCTGTCTTTGTTTTCTTAATGGAAATGAAGATTCATGCAAAAGCATTTGAATCTTCAGGAAATGCATGTCCTGGAGTTATTCATCTCCTCTGATACAGAAAATTTACTGCATCTAAGTAGCACTGATTTACTTTAATCACTGGCCTTTGTGTAAAAGGCAGGGAGGTGTATTGATTGACTAAAATGCTACTTGGCAATCATTTTGTCTTCAGTCATAGATTGTTTCATGCGTATCATTTTTCAATCTATCATTAATATTTCTCTCTTTCATCTTCCTTTATATTTCCTGTTTTCGTTTCAATTTTCTGTTTCTGGAGACTTTGAAGGAAGAGCCAAAATTACTATCATCTAGAGTTATCAGTTCTGTGAGCAAAAGTACTCTCCCAGCACTTCTTGGTGATTTTTATTTCCTTTTCTGGCATTCTGTTCTCTGCACACACACGCACAATGTGGTGGGTGTCCAAGTCCTCTGCAAGATGAACTCCATGTCTGTGGATGTAAAAGCAGGACTTTCTTCTGCTCTAAATGATCCTGGCTTCATGTTTAACTTTTGCCAAGATGATACAACAAGCAACTATGCACAGGGAGAGACTGCAAAAGACTTCAAGACTGTTCTTGAAGATAAGGAAAGATCCTTTACTCTTATATTTCACTTACTCTGAACTCTTTGTTTTAAACAAGGTTGCAAAATCTCTTGACATTCAAATCATGGCATCTGGTCTGTGCTTGTCTGAACTTTCACTGAGTTTTCTTCAATTCAAGCCAGGAAGATAGGTCCCAGAGCTGTTACCACAATTGCTGATACTTGGTGCTGAATTTGCTGAATCATGAAGGAAAAAAACAAGAAGTGAGGAGCTCAAGCATTCATTTCTGCAGAGATATTTGTGACCTGAGGTCACCAAGCCCTTGCCTGTACTGTGCCCAACCCTTTCAAAAATGCCCATTTTCAAAGGAAAAAAGCCCAACCTGTGCCCATGTCCATGACATTTTGGAGGGGCAGAGGCGCTGCTCTGCTCTGCAAGACAGTGTGAAGACGAAAGCAGTGGAATGGAGATGTGCAGGCAAGGAGAGGTACAGTCATATTTAAACACGAAGGAACAGAGGGTGAGACAGTTAAATGACAGAAACAGGCCCTTCACCTGCCTCCTGAGGGCCTCCACAAACTATTTCCCTGTGAGTGCTTTGTCGTTCTAGGATCATACAGCTCTCACCACCACCACCACATTCCCAAGTCCCAGTGTGATGCACTGGGAACATGTCAGTATTCAAGAGCTGTGGGAACCCCACCAGCTCCCAGAGCTTCCAGGACAGTGCCCTGACCTGAGTGGGGCCATTTGGCCCACCATGCCCATAAACTCCTTCCAGTGCTGCTTCTTTACCACTGCTTTAATGAAAGTGAGCTCAGCTTAAGAAAATATACTGTATTGAATTGTAAAATTTTATTGTGTGCCGTGATTAAACAAATTTCAAGCATTGAGTCATGTGGAGTTTTGTTTTCCTGTTTAACACTATTGGTAACCAAAGCCAGTTTTTTATCCAGACCACATGGTGCAATATTCATAAGAAAAGAAAACCCTCTAAACCTTTGTAATCTAAAATTACACTTGCAAAGCTTTATCATATATCTTATTTAAAGTGGCGTAAAATGTTAATTTGTTTTTTTTTTTAGGCAACTTAAAAATCTTCCATTCGGATACAGCAAAATACAAGGAGCTGAGAAAGAGCAGATGTTGTCCAAATGGGACTAATTTACCCAGACTGTTATTTTAAAACCTAGTGAATGCAAATACAACATTTAAAATTGGTCATTGCCTCAGGCAATATCTTTTGCTGAAGCTACATTAAAAATTTTAAAACAATAGCAATCTATAATTTGTAGGGTTAAATTTCCTCACCCTCTCAGGGCGGGAGTTCCTCTTGTAGCCAGACATTTTATGCTTTTGTAACTATACAATTAAGCATTTGTGCACTTTCGGGTGCTCTCAACTTCATCTCTGAGCATCAGACCTACAGCATTCTGAGCTAGAAAAACATGGTCTATTTCATGGTCTGTTTCTTCACCTTATTTCTTCAGTCTGTGTAAAGATACATAATCACAGTTGATCTATGGAGATGTTGATTTTCTTGACATCAAAAGTCATCTTTGACATTTTTGTTTAAACTTTCTGTGGAGGAGCAAACTTTTCTTGAGTTTGTGCTACCAGGGTTATCAAAATGTTCAAAATACATAGAGAGATTGTGCCTGCAGTGTCCTTTCATGCCACATAGAGACATTTGATTCAGCTAATATATTGAACACATCAGACCTTAACTTTATGTATTACTCCTCTATCTTTTACTGCAAAGTTTATCAACACATAAAAAAGCATCTGAAGAGCTGACAGCTACAGCAAAGCAGGTAACAGGGAGAGCCAAGGCAGCTGGTCAGGGACACTGAAGGATGTATTAAGAGCAGCTGCACTTTGTACCCATAATGTTCATCACACCTGTGCATGGCTGTGTGCATCCTTAATCACAGAAAAACAGAGTATTCTGAGGGACCCAAAGGGATTATCAAGTCCAGCTCTTAAGTGAATGGCCCATATGGGGATGAACCCACTAACCTGGTGTTATTAGCACTGTGGTCTAACCAACTGAGCTAATCCCAGTATTTAATGCTGGTGCCTGTCCCTCCCTGTGCCTTCCCCACCACTACGATCCTCACCACAACCCTCACTTTCATGTAGAGGTTCATGACTTCTATGGGAAAGGAGCAAAGTACAAAGTGGCCACAGGACTAAGAAGCAAAAATGAAAGGATGGGTCTGATGGGCTGAGTCTGTAGTAGTGGGAAAAGGAGAAATGGAAATATTTGCCAATCCAAGGAGATCCCATCCAGGGAAGCGATCATAGAATTAGCAAAGTCAGCAAGTCCCTTGCAGGAAACAAGTGAGCCATATATTTTATGTAGCATTAGGCATCTGACCTAATTACACAGAATTACCCTGTGCCTGGGAAGTGCCTACATCTCTCTCTGTTGACTCTTTAAGGAATGTAGTGTTGATCCTCTGAATCATACCTAAGTGAGATGTCCAAATTTGATGGTGTGAATAACCCTCTAGGAGTAATAAATAAAACTGTGCACGGCTTAGTACTGGCAGGAAGTATGTTTTGATGGTAGTCATGTTTACAATTCCCAACTGAATAAGCTTTACTCTTAGATTTGACATTGTTATGAGGAGACTTACAGTCTATAATTTTGATATCTCTTCCTACAAATGCTGTAAAGTTTACATAGCATTTCAGCTGATCCCTAACTGTCCTGGACAGTAGTATTTGCAAGGTCAGAGTTTGGAAAAAGTGTCTCTTCAGGCTGCCACCCTCCACACCAAGAGTTAAATTCTGATTAAAGATGGTTAATGTTTCCATTTTTAATTCTCAGTTTGAGACAATGAAAGGTCATCTGACCTTCAAGAAGATTTAATGTTCCCTGAAGGAGCACTAAAGCACTACATCTAAGGATGAATATCCCAAATCACTACTCACATTTGAGCTTTTTCTTCTATGCGAGCTCTGATTATAAAAGATGAAATGTGTCCTTAGTTTAGTGGTCTTCTATAGGATATAGCACTTCCAGAGTTATTTTCTGGTCATTCTTCTGCACTACAACTGTGTTGCTTTCAATCCTAGTCTGATAAACTACCTTACCCACAATACTTACCTCTGACATGACACACAGTGCCAGTAAAAAAGCAGTCTGAAAGTTGCAGAAAGCATAACTTATCTGTAGAACATTTAGTAAATGAAAATATAAATGGAGAGAGTGAATATTCTCTCAGAATGGAAACAAAAAGCCACTCCTGAGTAAAGGGATTTGAAAATGTTGAAGGTTTCTTGATTGCTTAAAGAGCACTGCTCTTGGCTTTTCCCTTGTCTGGATTAACTAATTGCCTTGGCATCTAGCTCGTAATAAGGGTGCAGTTTTCATGTTCCAACCTTTGCTCCTTTCCTGGTTAAATCATAAAAACACAAGACTGAAAGCATGCTTGCCTACACTACGCATATTACAGCTGTTTTTCTTCTGTGGTCTACCTTCTGTATAGCATATGCTATATATAGCACTATCTATGCTATATAGTTGTCTCCTGTGCAAAGAGAAACAGGCAGTAGAAGAGTAGTGTTGAATCCTTTCATCACCCAGTTAATGTACAGAGAGCATCCTCCAAGATCTGGGCACCATCAATATAGAGAGAAATAGGTATGCTACCTTTCTCTTGGTCACTGTTGGAGCTGAGAGAGACTAGTCCATTAAAGCCTCTTTTGCCCCCTTGAACTACTTACAAAGGAGGAGTTTTGATACTCAAAATTTGAGCTAAGAGAGGTCTTAATTCCTTCCTGCTGTTACATGCACTTCCTCATGTTACAGTATGACTACTGAGTCAGGGTTGCAGAGCACAGGTAGATTTCTTGGTCACATCACTAAATGTAGAAATCTTAAGTGGCACATCTGTGTTCATCTTCAGTTAAAAAAAAAACAAAAACAAAACAACAAAAAACCCCCCAAACTCCAGTAATGTGGAGCAAAGCCTGTTTTATGTGCTCCAGGAACCTACAAGGATAAATGCCTTAGGGGAGTAGACAGATAGAAAGAAAGAGGGAGAGAGAGATAGGCATGCAAGTAGGCAGACATTAGGAAATCTGTCCTTGACCTTCATATGCCAAAGAAATTATTTTTGTTTGAGGTGGGGGAAAGTCAACCCCTTAAGGGAAAACAGAAGAGGGGAGAGAGGTAATAAGGAAATGAGTCAGACACAAAGAATTGTTGGCAAATACAGGCACTTCCTAGTAAAGGAGGACGGTTTTCAGCTGATCTAATGTTCAAAACCACAGATAATATGTGCCTGGTTTTTATTTAGTCCCTCTTGTAGCTAGAAATATTAGAGTTTAATAAGTGGAAAAAAGTGAGAAGGAAGACCCTTTTCTCTCTCTTCCTTGCTTCCCCGTCACACAGGGGAGCAAGCTGAAAATCTGAACCAGTGTTTTAATTTGGGGGTTAGCTTGTTTTTTGTGTCACCAGATAGAAACTTTTAGAAGTTTTTTCACTGTAACCGTTTAAAAAGGTAAAATATGTGGTTTCTTCACAGAGATCTTTCTAACCAGATTGAATTAACTTGTGTAACTGTATAAATACAATTATGATAACTGATATTTTATTTCAGATGTTATTAACCAAGGAATGCTGAACTACTCCAGATCCATTAATAAATCCCTGAGGTCCTTCTTGCTCCAGAATCTGCTGGGTCTGAAAGAACCACACAGTTCTTCACAATCCTTACAAGCACTCAAATTAATTGCAGTCTGAGGAGCTTGTCGGTGCCTTTTCCAGATCCTAAACACTACAACCTAACCAGTATAGGGTCTATCAGAGCATAAAGCCTGTGGCTTATCACTGTTGCTAAATCAAAGCTGCAGTTATGAACAGAAAAAAAACTGAGGGCACCTAAAAGTCAAGTAGAAATACTTATAGTAAAAGTGAAGAAGGCATTTTTGCTACCTTGGAAACAATGAGGGAAAACCAAGAGGCTATGTGCTCACAGGAGTGTACAATTGCAGTCAAGGATGGCCAAAGTTAAGGAAATGAGGGATAAGTGGTGAAGATCTATAGTTTGTGAGGGAAGATGAGCTGTAGAAATACTCATTAATTCATTAGTGTGTTGGTATAAGCCTTTGTTGTGAAGTCACTATCTTCAGCCACTAGGCATTTGAAATCCTGCTTTTTCCTGCTTTTCCTGCTTTTTCCTGTGAGATAATGACTGAATATCTGAACTGTCTGAGTTCACACTTGTCAGTCTGCAGAGTCAGAAATTGGGAAGGCACCTCTGTGCCTTGATTCCCAAGGTACAGAGGCGCTATAGACCTGCAAGGCAGAGCATCTTCTCTGACAATGTCACTAGAATTTAAACAGTTATGCAACAAGCTGTTTTTTATTAATCTCATTGTCAATCATTTCATCCCCATTCCCTTGTGAAGTGGGAGGGGATTAGCTTTTTTTTCTGAAGTCCCAATGAATGAGCTCCTTTCTGTGGAATTACTAGGACACTGCCAGCCAGCACTGCAATGAAATTGTCACAGGGTAGGTAGAGATTATGTTATCCTCACTGGGTCCTAATTTTATGTCTTTGTTTGAGCACAAACACCATATTCATCACTGACCTGCTGCTGACCACCCCTGACCAGCAGCTACTTGCCTCGTCCTTGCTTTCTTGAGCAATGGTAACTGAGTGTTGTCTGTGGCAGATGAGCAGGCTTGTGGACTGCACTCCTGTGATTACGTTGCCGTAAGAAGCATTCATGGAGTGTTAGTCTGAAAGAAATGCAAACCTCATCGTCATCAATCAGCTGTCAGCAGACCAGTAGCTCCATCAGTTTTAGACCATTTACTTGGTAAAATAAAGTGGTCCATATCTGGCCTGTTTAGTCATGTTTTTAGAGGTAAGCAGTGACTGCCTTGGAAAGGAAAATGTTACTGTTAAAGATCTCCTTATACAAGTGAGCAGGACAGCCAATCAGATATGTGGCATTTCCATGGGATTCTGGCTTTAGGACTGCCTATCAAATGGATCATTAATGAGTCAGGTTCTGGCAAAAGCACAGGAAAGCCTCAGGAGAAAAATGGGGAGATGAGCTGGCATTTCTGGTGTTGGTGTCACTGCTTCTAGCCATGAGCTTCACAAAGTGTAAGAGGGCAAACAGCCAGCCAAAGGTAGGAGTCATTCTTGAGCAACTTCCCCAGAAACTTTGTCAATGAAGGGCTCTTTTCCAAAGATCATTGCGGCAGAATGAGACGTATCTACTCATGGTCCTTCTCAATCTGGGTTTTATTTCTCCAGATGGCAAAGGAAGCCACACCAGGCATATGGCATGACCCCATGGCAGCTGTCCCATCCTCCAGCTTTACTCCCATGCCTAGGAGACAGAGGCTAAAACCAAAGACACACTCATTTGCCTACTCAGGTGGCAGTCCTTTACAAAGGGTAAGTCAATAAATTAAGGCAGATAACAGAACAAAAAAAGACCAAGAGAGAAAGCCCAGAAGAACCATGAAAAAAAATTCCCCAAAAGAAAAAATGTAAGGAAGGATATTAATGAAGGAAAGAATATAAGAGAGTAGCATAAAAAGGAACAGGAGAAGGAAAAGGTGACTTCAGGGTGATATGGTGGAGAGTAAAGAAAAGAGAGTGAGAAAGAAAAGACACCATTGCAATATCTTGCTGAAAATTAAATTAAGTAAAATCAATAATATCTCAATTTTAATTTTATTATCATGCTTGTTTCTTGATGTAACAATGGATACACAAGAAATGCTCTCTAAACAGATAGGAAAGTGTGAAATTCATTCCCCTCAATTAAGGTCTAAAAAAATCCAGCAACACTGTCTGAAGGGATTATTTTTTTCCTCATGTAACTAATTACAGCATTTTCTTTTTAGTTTGAATATGAATTAGAGAATTTCTATGAACAGTCCCACATGCACAGCACTAAGTTTAAGAGCAAGGTAAGTGTAGAAACATTTAGAAAATGGTTTTTTTGGATGATACAAGACAATACTAGTATCTTAACAGATCTCTTAGCAGAGATCCTTTCTCTGCTAAATAAGTAATGTTTCATCAACCTGTAATTACTTCTTATGATGTAATTACTACTGCAGAGAAGTGTCAAAGTGTACAATGTCAATGTTGGAGAGCATTTGCCTTTTACACAACTTTATTCACTGCAGGGGTTTCTATGACTTGTAGCCCATTCTGCAAAGGATTTTGGGACAGTGCCATCTTGATTATGAGGCACTCTGAAGAAGCCTTTTCCCTTTGGCAAGCTTGTGGGACAGGAAAATTGACCTGAAACTCCATCTGATTTCATAACCTTCTCTCTAGGGTGAATGTTCAAGTAGTCTAGATTTTGTACTGTCAAAGGCAACATGAAAATGGAAACCAAATCCTTACAATCCCTGTATCAGTTGCTGAAGTATTGGACATGGCACATCTCATTATCGTCTTCAGTTTCTCATACCCATATGTTACTTTTCTATCTTGGCACCATGATCATGTTGTTGTACCATTTTTATAGTTTTTCTAGAGAAACAAAACTGCCCCAGAGGTTGGTGTGTTTGCTGCTGGCATTTCCAAAGCAGTTCATGTTATCTTAAATCAATCATGAGCACATAAATGATGTCAATGGTAGAGATCCTAAAGAATCCAGAATTTCACCATAAACATATTAAGTGTTCATTTTGTCTCATAAACCATAGTCTGCTGAAGCATCTTTTACTGTTATCACTGGCATAGAATGGAAGATGACCCCTAGTCAGGGAATGGAGGGTGGGAGTAGGCTCCTAGGGGACTCAGATGTTGACTTTTTTCTTGTGCACTATATGATAGAAACAGAATTTAGAAGGTGATCCTGGAAGAATGAAGGATATATTTCATCTTTGTGTGGTTTTGGTTCAAGTAGTTGCATCATGCAGTTTACTCAAAATAAAATTAGCTCTTCTGGCTTAGATTTTAGCAAAAAAATGAAAATAATTACCATGGGGAGCTTTCTTCCACCTTTGTGCTCTGAAGATGAGTTTCCAAGAAGCAGCTCTGAAAGGTTCCTCACCTTGGGGCACTAATAAATTCTACTTCCCTTACTCATTCCCATACTTCCTAAATGTGTATTTATGCATGTTCACTCAAATAATGTGATTGTCTGAACAACATACTCACAGGATACCAGCCTGAAAAGAATAACTTTAATTTTTTGGCTATAACTGAGAAGATATTTTAAAGATCTTAAAGATGTTTCACAGTTAGGTTTATGAAAGATATTACTTGAAAGTTGAAAGTAATTTTAAACTCTGTCTAAGTAAGAAGCTGAATATAAGTTTCACTAATGTTTTCTTTCTTTTGTTGAATCATCTGATTTCACCTGATTCCTTTGAGTTTTGGTCTTTTCCGGTTTGTGTTATGCCTATTTTCAATAGTACTGTATGGAATACTAACCAAGAACAAGCTTTATTATAAATGTTTTTTTGTGGCTAAGACATCAGCAAGCCAAAGACTTTCAAATTAGACTACAGAAAAGAGGCTGCCCTGTTGACATGTTATTGAGAGATGTCTTTCTTGAAAACTCCATCACAGCTAACTGAGAAATGGTCTCATGCCATTAAGCTGAACAATTGGAGACTTTGTCTCTGTTACTTAGAGCTGCAGAGTGTTTGGATGTTTGGAAATATTCACATAAGTAAGAGAAAAACAAGCAGATGCAAAGGAAGGGAAAATGCACTTATTGCTTGTTAGCATAGAAGCTTTGTGACACACCTCAGAATCTTTTCTTCAATCACCTTTTCGAGTCTGGATGAGGTGGTGCACACAATGAGATGGTTCTCCATTTCCAGGTTTATGTGCCAGCTGCAGCAGCAAACTGAGGAGCTCTGTTTTTCTAGAAAAACACAAGCAATTCTTCATTTGTGTGAGAGAGGCACAGTTATATTGCTTTCAGCACAGCTTGGATGGTTTACGTTGGCTCCAGAAAGTCTTGCAACAGAGGAGCACAAAATGTGAGAAGAGATTGGGGGTTTTGTGTCCCCATAACCATAGTTTTAAGTGGTTCTTCATGAGAAGGAAGGTGCTGTTTCAGGAACAATTTATGATTTCTGAACAATTTATGAGCATACATTTCTGAACAGGAAATTGGTTCAAGACACAAGTTATCACTGGCAGACCTCATTTATATGCAGCAAAAATATCACCTACAGCTTTCCTGAGATTGGCCCGTGCTCAACATGCCTTCACTGATTACATGTGTTGCCTGCAGCTCTGTTTTGATTGCACACACTCTATCCCCAAGGTTTCTTGCAGGAGAGGGTTACACAGAACATGTTGTTCCATAGGAACCTCCTTCTGACAACGAATCTGTCTTCACTGTCGTGTCTGTCATACCAACATAAATCAGTGTCAGTATACCACTCCAGAAATAGTCTGGGCCTGCTTTACCTTCAGGCAGCCTCAGACAGTTGGCACACACTACCTCTCTCCCAAGACCCAGAAAGAGACAGGTGCTCTGTCAAATTCATGAACATTTGTCAACTGAAAAAGATAGCTCCATGGAGAAGCAAGATCTTCCTGCACATGAATCTGGAACTTTTTTTCCTTTTCCTTTTTAGCTTTTTGCATCTTATCAGTGGCTCTTTATGCCCTCCCAGTCTAACTAATTGATTCCTTTCTCTTGTGACGCTTCTGTAATTGGATTGTAATAAATTATACCCTGCTGTTTAAGAATGTGTCAAATATTGTTTTAACTTGTCCAATGCAAAGAATTGAGGACTAGAGATTGAATCATAAAGCATCATAGAATTTTGGTGGTATCAAATAGACACTTAATAGTAATTCTGCTGTCACTTACATCTACATAAATCCAGTATGACTCCACTGGCCTCAAGTACTTTCTCAGCATTTACATCAGTCTGAGTGATGGCAGATTTTAACTCTTCATTCCTGTGGTGAGATAGATGGACTCCAGGCCAAGATACACAGACTGTGTTGGGAAAGCAGTGAGTAATGCTACACAATAATTTGAAGAGGCTAAATTAAAAACACTGATGGTTGCCTGAGGATGCTGTATTCATAAAGAGGATGGTTAAGAAATACCCCTTTACCTAGTACCTAGTATTGCAGTGAATCTTTGCCATGGATAAAACCAGAAGTTTTTACACATATTTCCTAAACTTGGTAAAGTATTATTTCCTGTACCAACACGATTCAGACAGTAAAAACAGGCTGCCAGGCAAAGACCAGACTTTTCTCAAGAGAGCAATTGTTTTCCCTATCACTGTGAGTCAATCTGGTCTCCGGACTGCTCCAGTCTCCTCTCAGTGCAGCAGACTTGCCAACTGCGCCAAATTATGTGTCAAGGCTTTTGGCAGTGCAACCTATTTCCCACAGAACACCACACAGAGAATTGCACTCTTCATTTAAGTCACTGACTGGACTGGAACCACTGAACTCTTTTACACAGGATAGAAAAGCTCATGTTTCAGCTGTTATTTTGCATGGGGACTTCTTTTTTCATTATTGTGGCCACATACCACTGGCAGTTGTACAGATTAAAAACAATGCTTTAATCCACACAGCCCCTTGACAGTACTCTCCACATGTCCTAGGAGTAAACATTTTTAGTCAACTGCTTCACAATTCTATTTAAATAAAAAATCCTAGAAAGTAGATGCGATGTTCTGTATTGCTTTACCTGCAACAAGAATGTGCAATCATTCACTCTTTGTGCCTATTTAAAATCCTGGAAATGAATCATTATGACTGACCTATATAGAAGCAAGGAGGGTCAAAGTCTCTTTTCTTTCCCTCTCTAAAATTCCAGCAGAAGTGTAGGTTAACAGTGACTCACGTTAATCTTAGCTGAGGTTGAACCTTGGGAATCCAAGGAATGATTGTTCTTTCATACAGTAATTGGAGATCCATTATAAAGGTTCCCTTCAAGTGAGGAGTGTACAGGCTGCTGCCTTTGGCATCCTGGCAGACATTCTTGGTGGCACATGCTAAAAATCAGGTCTCAGCTAGGGGAACCTGGCCGCAAGATGGATTGCTGCTGTAGACCCAGATCTCTTCTTAGCATGGACCCAGAAGTGCAGAAAGTTCGGGTGCCAGTGCTTTAGAAGTGGTACCCCAAGAAGTGGCACTAAGAGCAGAACTCAGTCTCCATAAGGAGTACATTTACAACTTTTTTTTCTGGTCCTTGTAGTTCATGTTCCTCTGCTTTAATTTAGGATATGTGGAAAAGTGCACACATATTCTTGATATATTTAGTACAACTTTAGATTGAGTGTGAGGGTTTGCCACAAGGGAAAATTCAACTAGTTCCTATGCATTTCCTGGCTAAATTTGGTCCCCCAAGATCTGCAGCAGTGCCTACATGATACAGATGTGATTTTTTTTTGGAAGTCTCTAATTTTGTCTTGCATAATATTCAGGTCTGCACTTTTAGTTACTGTGTCTAATTTAGGAAGATCCTCTGGTTTTCTGTCCACTTTATGTACATCTTGGAAAATAAATGAAAACAGGCATGACTCAAACAATAAAAAATTCTAAATAAGGAAAGGACAGATAGGCACTTTTGGAACTTTTAAATGAAAACCTGATACAGGAAGGAGAAATGAATCTAACAAATAAACTTCCTATGCATTGAAAGATCAAATAGAATCAAAAGCTGAGCAGTTAATATAACACATATTTATTGCCTATGCTACAGAGTAACAGCACCGTCCTTGCAGGCAGAACAATCAGGAAGGGTCTGAAAAACTTATCACTCAATGCTTTATGGCTTTTTCTTCCATTGTTCACATTCATATATAGCCAAATCTTCCAGTCTTGACCTACCTTATAGCCACTCCCTGCCAAGAAGAAACTGACACTCAGTCTATATTGTCATTAGTGCTAGAGCATACAAAATATTAAGGCATTATATCAGAGCTACTGTTTCTCAGTAGGGAATTTCATGGCATTTTGAAGAAATTCAGTGTCTTGTTTACAGTGAAGTTCAAAAGACAATCATGCACCTAAATTACTGTGCTGGTTTTGCATTACACTAGCTTGAAAACAGTGCTCTAGAAGATCTAAAGTGAAGTCTGGTCAAGGAGCTTGACCAGCGAGAAGCCGGGTTTCACATGGGAGGCCTATAGAAAGCATTTAGTTTATGAGCTAAAGTGAGGTTCCTATGACTGCCAATCTGCCTCATGCCCTGGCTTGTGTCTGACAGCTGTGCAGCGCTCTGTCTCGTGTATCATCACCAGAGATCTTGGAGAGGGAGCTGTGCTGACAGTCCTGCCGGCAGTGCTCAGGGCTAGGTGCATGTCATTCCTCTCTCACAGCAGAGCTGGCTGCACAGCATGGTCAGTCGTTGAAACTTGCTCCAGTTAGTAAACAGAGCAGGAGAGATTTGCAAGATTCACAGGGAGGTGTTTATCAATGTTATTCCTCTGTTTTAATAAGCACTCTCCAAACCAAATGGCAGATGTTATTCCAACAGCTCCTGAGCTTCTTGCAATATCATGCACAGAACCAGGCCTTACTGGAAGGAAATATGAATTCCCATGTCAATCTTTTTATTTCTGGAGGCCAAGTCAATGTAATAGCCACCCTTGTGATATTTGTAAATAAGTTAGCACAGCATTTTCACTGTTGGAATTAACTGAGTACCTAATTACAGTGATAGAGAACTATTCTTTTGTGGCCTGATTACAATATTGAAATACTGTACATACCCTCCAGTAAGGCCCATGTATGTCTGTGTGAACATTCTTTCTTTAACAAACAAAACCAAAGCATCCATATCACACATGGGCTTATGTGCTGGTTCAAGACAGGAGAAAATTTGTGTATGTCCTACCATGAAGGTATTTTCTGTGAACTGGGCCGTAAGATTGCAATTCTAAGCAGCCACACAATTAATTCTTCAGTTATGCAGTCCAATTAGGACAAATGCTTCCTTTCTAGTTTAATTAGAGATGGGTAAGCTCGTTTGAGCTTATTTGTATAAAATATGTGCTCATTAAATAAGGCCTGAATTTTTTTTCAGCTTGTTAGAAATGCTGTAAAAAAAGAGCTTTCTCACACTGGCTCTAGCCTTTTTAACCCTTTAGAGACCACAAACCTGACAGTCTATCAGTTACCCTCAAAGCAAAGTACATTTTCTCCCAGAAAAAGAGTGACTGCACTACAGTTGGGGTATTTGTAAACTCCAAGCTGCCAAGCAGATAAACATCTGCCACTGTGAGATATCACTCATTATGACACCCCTCCCTGGGGGCTAATGCAGTTTTTAAAGTGTTTGTAGGGTTTGGAAATCTTTTTTTTTCAGAGGTCCCTGGCAGCAGAATGAACGAGAAACTTTGTGATTGACACATAGCCTGTCTGCCGAGAGAAGAGCAGGGGACTTATGAACCAATATGTGAATACTTCTTGTGGGGAATGAAGTAGAAAAATTTACATGAAAACTATACAGTATGAAGCCACAAAGGGCAAAAAGTCAGTTGAAGTGTCCAAAGGAAAGGCAATGCCAATGATTTGAGCATACTGTTTCCCCCTTTTCTCCTCTTGTGTTAATTATTTCTTTTGTGAGCTCATCCATTCAGCAGAAGTGTTCATGGAAGTGAGAGCACATGCATGAATCTCATGCTGAAAAATACCCCTTCATTTATTCAAGCCATACCTTCAGAAAATCAAGGACTCCATCCCTGTGATCAGGGCAGGGCAGGTTTTCTCCTGACATGCTCCTTCAGCTTCGGGTCATTGAAACAGAAGGGAGGAAAGACTGAGCCACCTTCCAGGCTACCTGTGGCCACAGAGAAGTGAAGTCTCACCAGACACATCTGAAAGCATCCAGACCTTGGCAGAAGCTCTGGCACAGGGGCAACACCAGTGAAGGAATCTCCCAGATGGCTAGAAAAGGCACAAGGGCAAGCTGTCAAAAATTAAAGTCTAATTTATCCCTCTTGGAGACACATTTTACCCAACACTGTCAGCAAAATGGACAGATGAAAACTACCGGCTCACACAAAGTAGTAGATGGCAGCCTTGGCCAAATGAGCTCTGGGGCATGACACAGCTATCTTACAAATGCAAATCCACCCCTTTTCTCCTGCACGTGAGGGGGATTAAGCATGCACCAAGTGTGCATTCAAATATTGTGTGCACAAACACAGCTCTTGCCCTTTGAAATACTAGCCCTGAAAGCCTCTAGTTTCTGCTGTAATGCTTAGAGCCTTGATTTCAGAGGCACGGAAGGAAGAGAAAGCTTAAGTGTGGTTCCCAGGTGATTTCTACAGGGCAGAAAATAGCCCAGAGAACAAACAAAGCTTGGATTTGGGGTTTGGAGACCGTTATTCAAAGGTTGAAGGAAAATGGCATGGCTCTGGTGTCATGACTGTCTTGGCCTAAGAGCTGCCTGCAGCCATTTGCAGGTTGATGAAATCTCTGGATCAGAGGGAAAATGTAGCATATATACAAGATGAAACTCTAGGTTATGCCTTTGGGCCCATGCTAAAAGTCTACTGAATTTAATAGAAACCTGGGCTTCAGAGACCATATGATGTCATAGCAATGAGGCATGGCTCAGCCCTACAAGCAGAGGCTTTGGCTTTCTCCAGGGCTTGGTGCTGAGCTTCTTACTGTCTCCACACCCACACTCTCAGGATTGCCTCGTGGGTGATACATGATGTGAAATAAAGACACTGCAATTTTTGTAATTTTATTTAATTCCTGCAGATTTACAATGACATCATGGTACTTATGATCTTGTATTTTCACAGGTGTCATATCATCATCTCTCAGTGTGAGCAGTTGCTTCATTACAGTTAAATGGGATGGGGAAATGCTGGTTTTGAGCTGGGACATGTCATGTTGCATTAGAAAAATAACCAAATACAGACCTTTTTTCAGCCATATATCAGAGGAAAATAACAGCATGATTTTGCTATAAGGGAATTGCTGGTCCCAAGATTCTTTTTAATTTCAGAGAAGATTTCCTAAGTAATTGGCCAAAATACAATGGGGAGACCTTCATAACTGGTAACCTGAAGAGCTAGTGCAGAACTATTTTCTTTTTTCTCTCTCACTTTCCTGATAGGCAACTTGTAGCAAATAGAAACACTGAAAGAGATGACCATGACCTAATGAGTGGAGGTCTCAGCAACAGCCACCAGAGGGGCAGCTCTTCTGAAAGAAAGCAAGATGAAATTTTCTCTTATGTCTGCAAGTGTACTTCCCCACAAAGGAAATATTTTTTTCTAGTCTAATTTTCTGCTGTGAGAGCAAATTGAATCATAAGGGTCATTTTACTGGTGCTGTGCTTGTGCCTCAAAGTTGGACTTCAAATACTTTGCAACAGATTAATAAAATACATAGACAAAAAAAAAAAAAAAAAGGAAATACAACAATATCTCTCCTGTTACCTAGGAGACGTTCAGAAATTCTTATGTTTTTATTAGGTACTATACAGGAATCCATATAGTGTTAGTTTTACCATGATTGCTAAATATAAGTCTAAGTAATTTCAGTCATTAAGTCATTTCCTCTGACTTTTTTGAACACTGGCAAGTGGTTCTGATTTTATTTCAAACCAGACTTGTGTGTCAGAGAAATGACTGGCCACACTCCCAGCTCCCATGGGAGCCCTCATTTTATCTCAAACCTCACCGTAACTGTCAATATCCTCAGAAAAGCTAGAACAAAAATGTGTAAAATGTTTACTTCTGTTTTTCAGGTGGAATAAAATACCACATCTACTATTAGATACAATTACATGTGCCATTCTTTTTCTTCCCTAACCACAATCCCAAGAACTGAGGGAGGGGAGACACAGTTATTCTAGTTGATTCTTGCCCAAATATGCTAAATTTGCCTCAAGCAATTGCCTTCTGGGTAAAAATTCTTTGAGCACTCACACGGCCCAGAGAGAGCATGAACAACTGTCCTGTCATTACGCCAAGCACTTGGAACAGGAGCCATGCTGTGTGTCACATTAAGGAACATTTACAATTGCAAGAGGTTAAAGGTGGAAAGGGAGTGAGGATGATAGAGATACCTCTGGAATTTGGCTGACAGATCACAGGGAAGGCTGAGAGGTCTGTGAAAAGCTAAAACAAGCTCCTAAAGTGAGATATCTTGCAGGATGAAGAATATGTTTGCCTACATCTGCTGGATTTCCTGCATGTTCTAATATATCTGAGTTTGAAGAGAATATTTTCCATTAGAGACGGAGGAAACGGGCATCTCCCCATCATTGCACTGAACAAAGAGGTATGAAACTGTTGTGTCCATGAAACTATTAATGAGGTTCTGATAACTGTGGCCAAACCTGAGTTACTGACAAGGGAATTTTCAGGTACTGCTAATGCTTTTGGGCAGTGTGTCAAGGAGGATGCACAGCTCTTTTCTTGTCATCAGACAGCAGGACTCTCCCTCAGCAGAGATTCTTCATTAATCTAATCAGCCTTAGGATATGGTGGATAAACCTTGCATAATTAAAAGAAGGGATAAAATTAGATGGCAGGAACTAATAATAATTTTTTAAGTGGAAACCGGTCATCAATGGAGCCAACAAGGGTTTCAGATTTGGGAAAGGGAGTGAAATATATCAGAATCTTCAGATTTTATCTGTTATTTAGGAGGCAGAGATAAAGCCTGATAAAAAAGAACTCTGGAAGGGCTTCATAGAACTAAGAAATAAAGTAATAAAATGGGAGATGAAATTCAGTGTAGATAACTGTACCTGCATGTTAGTGAAAAAGTTCCAGCTTAACTTATACTTTGAGCAGCTCTGGTGGGACTGTTTCTCTATGGAAATAGGATCTTGGTTTTCACAGAAAAAATAACCCGACCTCTTTTCTATATGGGTTAAAATGATAATTTGTGTGCTTGGAATTATTTGAGAGAAAATATAGCATAGTAGAAAATGTCATAATCTTTGCTCCCCCACACCTTGAGTGTAATGTAGTCCTTTAAGGACACAGAAGAGATGGAAAAGGCAAAGAGAAAAACAAGAGTGGTCAAATGCTTTTAAAGTAGAGCTCTATGGGAAAGACTGTTGAGGTTGTTGTTAGCAGTTTCTAATAAGGGAATCTGTGCAATGGGAAATAAGAAGAAAAAAGTATTCATAATTTCCTCATTTTCCCCTGAACCAGGAGACACCAGAGAAGATGAGTGCAGAAAAAAACCCACAAAATACCTCAGCAGGGTGCTCCACAGAGAAGGCATCAGAGCAGTGGTCATATTAAGTGTGCAAGGTTTCAAGAAATAATTGCACAAATTCAGAGAAGAAAAATCTGATGGGAGGCTACTGCTTATGAAGGCCCAGGAATTACTAAACTGCTTGTCAATGGACATTAGGAAGGTGGTCCATATGGGAAATATGCCTCTTACCTTAACAGCCAGCATCAGACACTGCTGGAGACAGGATGTTAGACAAGGTCAGCCTTTAGTTTGATTTTTTTGTTTTTGAAGTTTTTGGTCACCTTTCTGTTTGCAACATATCACAGACTATCCCTTTGGCACTCCTATGACACAGCTTCAAGTGCTTTTCTACTCTCACCACCACAACCATGGTGATTCAGACAGCTGCTAGCATTTTACATCTGCTCTTATCCTTGAGCTCCAATAGGACCATGCCTCAAAACAAGCTGGCCTGGGGTTAACTTTGGGTACAGCAGTCACTGACTTCTCTAAGACTTGGTTTAAAACTATATATCTGATTAAGAATTTTTCTGAAAAAGGAAAGAAAATAATTATTACTTTGCTGAATGCAGACTATCACATTTATGTCTTTTAGCTGCAAGAAACCACACCATCAGGCAATCAGAAATATGTATGGAAGCTAATAACTCTTCCAAGAATTTTAACAAATACTATCTCTGTTTTATGCTTCAGACTGAGTTTTTTCTTTCCAATTAGCAATGGCTTGTAGGCTTCTTTATAAACAACACTATATTTATTTTTTAAATTTTTATTTATTGTAGACAGAGAGGTGCAGCCTAAGAATATGGCTCAAGTTATGTAGTTGTATAGCTCTTATCTAGCAAGAGATTTGATGCTGAATTAGAGGAAATATTTCATCACAGGAAAAAACTTTATCCACAGTAAAACCTGGGAAAGGATAATGACAAATCTGGATAGTAGTAATCTGGATGAATTAAATAACCCCATTTTACAAACAGACATGATCACATTTCTAGACTGTTCTATTATTTGTTTTTGTCAGGATGTATTTAATTATCTTTTTTTCAATACCAGTGCTAGGCCTTTGAAGAGATGAAGAGACTTTATGCAAAGGATCCAAAATTGTGAAAAATAACTGTGAAGTAGGGAAATACACTATTGATAGATTCTGCAACTTTGAAAACACAGTTAACTACTCTCCAGAAACTGGACTGCTTTGAGGAGCTAAAACAGAAATGTCAGAAATTAAAGGCAGTTTGCCCAAGGAAGATATGAGATCCTCCTGTCTGCAGGTGACAAACACTTCATGGAAAGCCAGACTCAAATTTCCCTCTATTGTTTCATGGGTTAAGATGGCTGTACAAGGTTGCAGCTCAGCCTGTCTCGACAGGACACATAAGCTAGCCCCGGAAAAGTTTTCATCCCAGAATAAAGTGTTGAGCCAAAGGATATGGTTTAGCCTATGAACTGCTAATTGCTTCTTTCTTACCTGATGCTACAACAAAGTAGGCCCTGCTTAGGCTTTGTGACAGTGGAGCAGAAGAGGCTGCATGTTCTTTCAGCCTCTTTCGCATCTCTGCAAACCAATTTCCCCTCACGCCCTCCTAAGAGACATGTGAGTGAAGTTATTCCAGTTTCAAAACATTTATTTGAAATCTTAGGCAGACCGCTTAAGCTCACAGGCCAGCATGCTGCTGGCAGCATGGGGTCTCTTCATTTCCAGTTCTGGGTTTTCATCGCAACATCTTCTGCCAGGAACAGAGTTCAGACAGCCTCTAGACACTTCTCTGGAGAACTAGTTAAACCTTCCCACGAGTGCAAAGTGGCTGCAGGCAGCCCACATATTTGTGAGCCAGAGGAAGAAAGCAGAAATTTAATATCTCATTGTAAAAATGTGGATGCCTGGAACTTCAAGCATACTTCCATTCTGAGGACTACATGACAATAGAGTTGTCGATGTCTCCATATAACCATGGCATTCAAGACTTTTCTCCAGTTTAATAAGGGTATAGCCATGTCTCCTGCAATTGTTTGAGACACATCCTTTGTTCTTTTGGTTGGAAGATCACAGCATTGTACAAGAACTCATTGAGGTTTTCTGTTCTCTAAATACATGCCTCAGGCAGACCTTCCAGACTTTTCACCCTCATGGGAGGACTTACCATTTCTTAACTGTGAAGATATCTGCCTTATCCCTGCATGTCCTGGCCATTCATCACTGCATTGTTCAAACTACAGAGCTACAGTGCTACAGAGACCTGTATTCTGCTTTCTGGGAATGTGTAATGAATGCCAGCAGGCAGGTAAGTACCTACTAGGACTCTCCTGGCTTAGCAGTTATTGTGGAGCAGCAGAGAACAAAGGGTCCTGACACAACATGCACATGTCATCTCATTTACTCTTATGCCTCATGACAAGTTACATTAGACAAAATAGATCAACAAAAATAAACCAACACCTACCCATATTCATTGGGAGCCCTGGGAAAAAGTCTATTTTCTGTTTAACTCCTGAAGTGTCTCTATTTCCCAGATCTCTCAGGAAGCTGAGTTTGGATTTTTATTTCCAGAACACCTACCTGCTTTGCATGAGCCCGGACGCGATTACCCCATTTCAGAAAAACAGGTCCTTATGATGAGGCCATGAAGTTCCCCCAGTCAGAAACAAAGGTTGTTGGGAAACTTCTCAAGAAAGGTTCTCAAAGGCCATTGCTGGAGTGAGCAGATCTTCTGAGACTTGTCAGCTTTGAGTCCCTTGCCTTGTGACCCTATCTGTCTGTGGCAGGGGTATCCAGGCTTTCTGCTCTGCTCTTGCTGGAACAGCACAGGATCAACACCCTTGTCATACCTGGGGCTATGAATCTCAAGTAGTGCTAGAGGTGCCCATAGTGCCTGTGGTTTGTTCATAAGGATGAGCTCTCCACTGGCTCCACTCTGCTCTGCAGAGCCACAGGTGTGTCTCCCATCTCTTATACTGGTTTTGTTAAACCAGTCATCAAGTAGCTGTCATGCTGGTACTCACTTGCATACCTATATAACACAGTGCCATCCCACTTGAAAGGTCCTGCCCCTTCTTGTTCTTCAGTTTTCTCTTTCACCCTCTCTTCCACTATTTCAGATCTGAGCTCTGTCTTTGTCTTCTCATCCAACCTCCCTTCTTTGCCACTTAAAACCTGTGGCACACTGTGTTTTAGGTGGAGAGGAGTTTATGGCCTTGAGTATACAACAAGGTTGTGCAAATAAATTGCAGCCTCCTCAATCAATTTCAAACATGCTATGACTGGGTCTTTCCATCTGATTGTTTCTGCAGTGTTGGAAAAGCCAAAGAAATGAGCTCAACGTCTGCTGCTCCTCACTATTCTTTTTTAGAATTATTATTATTTTATTGGCTAGTGCAGTGAGAGACTGTGGAAGTGCTTGTTTGGTTTGACCAAACTTCTCAAACAGATGTTTTCCAATTGTGAGAGGATCTGACCCTTATATAAATCAAGAACTTTTTTATGTTGTGCCCAAGCACTGGATATAACAGCATAGTTTAGTGATGGTTTTCATAACTTAAAAGGTAAAATTCTAGCAGGGATGAATACTAGTTGTAGTTGTACTTGCATTGTTTAAATTAAAATGCAGGTTTTTCTTCTAACACTGTTCTGAGCATCTTCAAAGTCATAAAATGAGATGTCTCAACTGATGGAAGAAAAGTGGCTAGTAGAAGCAGAATACCAGAAACCCACTAACTCACTAATCAGTTATTATACTGACTTTGTCAGACCATAAATTACAGCTATTGTATTTCCCCATAAACGGACTTCCCTGCTCTGATACTGAGGGATGACATCTGGGACACATTTGAAATATCACAAAATGGGTTGCACATATCATTTCTTCCAGATCATTCAGAGAGATAAACTAGAGTAGATGAGGTAAAGGATGAAATCAAGGGTGGCTTTTGTCCTGTGTTTCCCATGCTTCCTATAGCTTTTTGTCTCTTTTGGGAGATTCTGTATGCCAGCAAGTTCCCCTCATTATTTATTTCCATTGCACTCAAGTGCACAATTAATTATGGGCAAATTTCCTTCACTTCCTTGCAGCAAAAGAAAAGTCATGCTGAAGTTCTGGCTCTGGTGATATTTACTGTGTTTACTGAGCATCAGAAGATGACTGGATAGTCACTTTCTGACAGTGAGGTCTACTTGCAAGCATCTTCCTCTTTTTGCTTTCTTTTTTCTCAAGGCTGCCCTCTGGCCATGCAATTTCTTCTACCCGTCTCTAGTGAGATTGCCTCCTTAATTCCAGCTATGAGCCCAAATCTCTTCTGACAATCTTGGAGCAATTGCAAAGTACTGGATTGAGATTGTTTCCTTATGACAATGAAATGAAAATGCTACTTAGAGTGATACAAATCTGAGCAGCTTTTGAACGTATGACATGGTTTTTAAAACCTCATGCTTTAAATCCTGATTCCAGTGCTTGGGCTTGAGTTTTGAAATACAAATTGCTCATATATTAAAGGGAAAATAAAAACAAAATAGTACTGCTATGCAAATTTGGCTGTGAAGCCATTATTTGTTCACATGATCATTTTCTCTTGCTTCTACCTACACAGAACCTTTAGCTTTGAATTTTGCTTTCTCCTTTATGTTGAGCAAGCCAAAAGTCAAAGTGCAGTTCAGATACAACCAAAAAAGGGTTCACAAAGCTGGCGAAACACAAATTTTGTAAGGTCTCCAGCCAAATACCATAAGTAGCTTTCCACATACAGAGACACTGGTCACAACTTTTCTTTGTAGATTTGCAAATCTGTGACTAATCAAAATTTATTTATGGAGTGCATTGCAAAACCTGAAGCCAGATGTGTTTTGCGTCATTTAGGCTTTATTGGGTACATTTAGTTGGAAAGCACATTTCTTTTTTACTCTCTTCATTGGGCAACGTTTGCACACAAAAATTCCTTAAGCAACCCACAAACTGCCTTTAAAATATTAATTTACTTTGTAGCTGAACACTTGAAAGTTACAAGTATGAGCTTATCAAGCTGTGTGACACAGCTTTTCTATAGATACATTAAGGCATCTACACTTGGGGTACTCCATGGAGTCACACGAGAAATCTGGTGATAACTAGGTGTTGATAATAGGGTAAGCAGCGACAGAATTCACTAGTATGTTATTTTCTTGCACTTTTTTGTCATGGAAATATCCATCTTGGAAAAAAAATATAAAAGAAACCAGTAAAAAATGGAGTTTTGTAATTTCATAGGCTTAATTCATATCAGCTAAAGAAGAACAATGTGTTCTGAAGCTCACTTAGAAATGTGGACATATATTTTTAAAAGCATAATCCCAAGCATACAGGAGCAAGTGCATTTTGTATCATCTTGAATGAATTTTAAATGGACAGATTTTTAGAAAAGTACATGGGAACAGAAACTAAAGTCACAAAAAAGTATTTTACACATTTGAAAATTCACAAAGCAGTTATTTTTTGGGCTCTTCCATACAGTAGGTAAAGCCACCGTTTTTCAAAATTCAGCTCACACCATGGGTGATTTCGCTGCAAAACTATGGTTTTATTATATTTCTGAAATTCCTGTAGCCAGGATTAACCAGAGAAAGTTTAATATCATACCTGACAGGTACAGGAACACAAAAAGCATTTATCAGTTATGCTAGACACCACTGAATGGCATTTGTACTTCATCTTTTTGTTCTTCAGCGTTTTGTCTGAAGAACTGCTCTCCTCAGTTTAGAGACAGCCCACCAACTACAGTAAGAAACAGACGTTGAATTACTTATTTAAAACATTGCAGCCTATTATCCCGACAGAGCAGAGCTGCACACTTAGATGCAGAGACCTGGATCAAGGACCAGCGGTTTCCTAGGTTTCATACAACAATAAAATCAAGGGTCTTTTTCCAAGCTCATGATAAGCTCAGCTGCTGTACAGGTCTTTGCAGGAATAAAAGGATCATAACTGAAGCGTTGTATGAGTCTGTTTCTTCCAGCACAACCAAAGAAAGAGCTCAGGTTCAGTCTTACCTTTGTGCATTGATCAATACCTTACACCAGCATATTAACCCCTTAACCATCACAGAAGGAGGCAATACTACAGCAAAAAAAAATCTCCAGTGAGATCCTTTGTCTCACAAAAAAACCAAAACAAAATGCTTGATCCCCACACCCTCTCATTTCAGGAGGCAAATGTTTTATACAACAACTACTATATATAAGGCAAGCACTACAAAAGAGCAAATCTCTGTGCAGCACCTGTGACTATTTTATAAAGAACCTTGTTGAGCCCAAATGGGGTAGAATAAATGAATAAATTAAAATCTGTTTCACCTGTGGAATCTACTTGTAATTATGAAAGCATTCAATAAAGTGTTAGAACTGCATTGTAGGATTTTTAGGTAATACAGGCATTGAGAAGTCTTTGCTTAATCAAGGTTTTATTATGAAAATATTTTAATAGTATTATTCTTTGTAAGTCAGCTGTTTTAAAAAGCTCTTCTCTCTCTGATGAATAGCATGGGGTTAGTAACATCTTTTCAAAAGTTCAGTTTATTTGTAGGATATTATATATGTGACAGAAGTCTTCTCCTATAGAGCTTTTTCTGTTTTATATCAGTCTCTTCTCCCTTATATTCTGTCTCTTGCTGACAAATTTCTCACACAAAGTGAACAGAATTTCAGAGTCAAAAATGATTTCTACTGTTTTGTATAGGATGGTTTGTTTCTAAAGCATTGGCTGTTCTGTTTCTATCTATATAAAATATACTTAAATAGCTGAATTTTCTCCTGTTTAGTCATGTAGAAGGTAATACTACAGCTAAAATGACATTAATTTTTACTTTTTCCATTATATTACAATTTTCAGAAGTGTATAAGGGCAATGATAAATAATTTATATTGAAAATATTAATTGCACATGGTTTTTCTAATAAAAATTAATACATCTTAGAAATATTCTTAGCTCTATGCAATTCCTCAACTCATACCCTTTGACCTGGTGATCAGAAGGCACCTGGTGTTGTACTGACACCAAGTCCACTCTTGGGATCCTGTAACATCTTCATGAACTTCTGGGGACAAAACTGAGCATTCTCAACTGATGCTGTTCAAGTTTTGCCTTTTTTTCTTGTAAATGCTCTCTGTGTTCTTCACACATATATTTGTAGCTCTGTAGTCTATTGTATTAGTGACTGGTTTTCCCAGCACTTTTCCATGGCTTTTCTTTCAGCAGAAAGACAAAACAAATTCCAGACCTCCAAGCCCTGGGAGGTACGCAGCTCTGTGCTACCTTGGTTCTTCCTGGGAACCAAGGCTGAGAACAACTTTTCCAGGTACATTCTCCCGGACAAAGTACAGCTGAAGGGGGGTCTCCAGAGAAGGGGCTTGACCTGGGGGGGGATTGCATCACCACTTGTCCTCCTAATTGGTACTTTTTATCAATTATGATAATTTCCTAAAACCCATAAAAAATGTACTCAGCTCTGGGGGGGGGGGGGGATTAGCTCTGTGGGCATTGTTCCATAACTGCCTCTGAAGGCCTTCAAATAAAGATCCCCTTTTATATTACCTCCTTACTAAAATTGTCTTGAGTTTCATTTCCAGGTTGGGCAAAAGGTAGCACAACCAGACATGAAGGAAGAGATATATATGTTTTAACTGGTCCTCTTAATTTAGGCTACAGTCTGGGCTTCACTATTCCCTGTATCACTTAGAAGGTAGGGAAAAACCATAAAACAAAAAATAGTCAGTAAAATTTCTGCCAAATAATTTTTGAACTAGAAGGCAGAGCAGTGAAAATGTTTTCCTGAGCGAGTGCAGGTGTGTTATATTCAGTATTCTCAGTATTCAGTGTTACACTCAGTATTTCTCTTTGTCTGAAACCAAGATGGGGCTCCCTGAAGAAAGAAGGAAGGAAAGCTCATCAAGGACTCAGTGTGGGTTAACTGGAGCAAGTACTCCTTTTGTGTTTCCCTCTTATATTGTAATGGCCTTCCCTGTCTATGAGAAAAATCCCTCATAGGTGTCCTACTGGCTGTGGTTTTTTTTGAAAAAAGCAGCATACTGCTTGGCTTAGTATGCCTCATGTCATGTACTGACTGCTGCAGGGGAGCCTTCTGAAAATCAGAACCAATCAGAAACAAAAAACCTGTCACTGCTTTTCTCAAGAGAGAAAGAAGCAAGTTCCTAGAGAAAATGCAGGTTTCTATCAGACAATCAGAAAAAAATATTATGTTTTTTTTACACAAACCTACCCATATGCAGATAGAATCTATCAGTTTTGTTCTGTAGGGATGAGCTCCCTATTGCTTTGCAATTTTTTTCTAGTTTATCCAGCAAATTAACTAAAGGAAAACACTGTGAAGAAAGGTTAGATACTGGAAAACCTTGTAAGAATTTAATTGTTCTACACTTTCTTTTCCCTTCTGGACTCTTGTCCTCCTGTGTGACTGCAGGCACAAGGAGAAACTGCATAGCTCTTGCTTGGATGGGGGAGTGGGGAAGCATATGGGGGTTGGTCATTGCAAGACTGCCAGGAGAACAAGCTAAGTGCACTGAAACCTTCCTCAAAACCAGCCAAAGGAGAGGAGAAATGGACTGCAGCTACAAAAAGATAATATACCTTCAGTGATTTACTTTTTAAAAATGTTTGCTGCTGGAGTGCAGCTTTATAAATTGGGTACCTGCTTGATAATGTTGCCCTGTTACTGCTCTATATGTTTGTTCCTTCATTTATGAAAAACTGGCATTTACAATGTAATTATTTTAAATTATTTGCCTTCTTTTATGACTAAATGTGAACGTTTTCAAAAGACCTTTTTTCATTAAAATATATAGAGCAAATAAATGCAATATATTTTGGGCATTAGATCAGAAGGGTTTAGTTAGGTCTTTTTTTCCATGTCACCTCCTAAGGGAAGTGCACATTAAATTGCATAGTTTGCATGGCAAAATAAGTACAGCTTTTCATCACCAGTGGTTCTCAGAGAAAGCTTCGTTTTCTAGCGGGACACACAATCTTCTGCTGGATGGAGCTCTGAAAGCAATCTAGATGTTTCTCCATTAAATAATTGTGAACACAAGGGATATTCCTCTACTGCCTTTGAAAAAGTTCACTGAATGAGCTCCTGAGGAATTTGAGCTGAAGATTGCTTTCAGATTTGTAACAGATCGGTCTGTTTCTGAGGTATTGTGTGTGTGCCTGCATTGTGTGGTCGTATGTGTGTATGTGCAAGCACAGATACAGAAAAAATCCTCATGGTCAAACATCAGTCAAATGGAATATAGCCTGTGTTTTGGCTTAGATTGGCAAAGAGGAAATTAAATGCTTCAAAGGATTATTTGGACATTCTAAAAATTGGAACATTTAAACAAGTATAGGAAAAACATGAAGCAGGACAAGAACATAAAAGAGAAAGGCATGCATGTAAAACCAAACCGAACAGATAAGTGTCCTGCTTTCAGACTTTCAGTAAACTTTCAGTGACTGGCAAACTTGGTCTTGACTAGCTGCCAAATATGACCATTTTAAGACATGCAAGACTTTATAACCCAAGAAACACCTCAGATGAATTATTTAGCACTTTTCTCAAGTTCCCCCTTTCTCCTTCTAGTGCTAGCCTTAATATATTTCTTATATATGGACATTTTTCTCCCACACACTCCCCTCCCTTTCTAATTTTCATAATACAGGGATTTGATTCAAAACCCACAGCTGTGTTAGGAAAGAGCTAGAAGCTGCAGCTTCTGGGAAAGGGGAGTAGGAGTACTCTTCCCCCCAGGAAAAAGCAGAGTCTGTTTTTTCCTGGCTACAACAGAGCAATTTTTGGTTTTGTTAGCAAGGAGACAATACATCTTACCTTCCCCCCTCCTTTCTTTTAAGAGGTGGTAAAGGTAATCTGTATTTCTTTAAGATCTCTAAAGGATCTTCAGCTAAGATCCTGTATCCTTAAAAGTGACTCCAAAAGTTACTCTAGAACCTCTGGAATGACACGTTTTAGCAAGCACAGACAAGACTGAATGCTGTTAGTAAGCAGCAGGTAGCTGATAAGAAAGTCAAGTCTTTGCCCTCAAACTGCGTTAACACTTGCTGAAGTAAATCCCTGGCCTGTCAGAAAATTCTCAGAAAGAAGGCAAAGAGTGCTGTGTCCTAGAGACTCTGAAACAAGGCCCTGTTTTGTTTGGTTGTGGGTTTTTTGTTTTTGTTGTTTTTTTTGTTTGGGTTGGTTCTTTGTTTGTTTGTTTATTTGTTTGGTTTTTTTTCTGGGGGGGGGGGCGGGGTGGGTAGACGGTTGTTCAGACCTTTTTTCTTACCTGCTAGCACTCCTTGAGGATGGTGTATGATTTTAACTTATGCTTCTGCTAAGCAGTCCTCAGTAGCCCAATTTATAAAGTAGGCCTGGAGAGGCCTTAAAGTCAAATCCCATTATGATTAACTGGAGTGACTCTTGACATTCATCTAAGCAGCCATATCTTTTGACATAATTTCCAAACATCTTCCCAAAACAGCTACATCCAGTATACTTCAGACTCTTTAGAGCATTAATGCACACAGGTTCACATTATTGTTCTTAAATTTAGCATATTTTCATACCTTTCTACAGCTGGTTGAACTATTTTTCATGGAAACTAATTATCTAGGAAACATTTCTTTCATGTGGATGGTTCATTCTAAAAGTGAACCTATATGTTTGTAAACATAATACTTTGCGTATTTTTTCTGGATGACTTAAAATGTTAGCCTTCAAGTTACTGATACATTGTTTATATCAACTATTATGTTTGTTTTCTACTCAGGACACCTTGTTTTCATGGTTTTTGCAATTTTATTTTCTCAAGCTTGTAAACAATTGAAACAGATCATGACAGTGTACTTACAGCTACTAGCCTTTCTTGAAGGCAAATATAGCTCCAGTTCTTTCTCTTCAAATAGGAATTTCTTCACTTGCAAATAGCAAGTTGTACTAGGGAATAAAATATTCTGGCCAATTACCAAAGCAGTTTCTGGTTTTGCACTCCTTTCCTTAAAAGACAGTGAGACAAACAACAAAGTTTAGACCCTGTCTGCAGTCATTTTAGAAGTGTAAGCTATTTGAGCGGTTGAGGTTTTTTGATCTGTGTCTACACTAAAGAAGGATTTTTTTTTTTCCCATGGATTTTATGAGGAATTACTCCCTTCATCACATGTCTTGTGCCCAGGTGTGGTAAATGAACTCTTGAATACTGAGTTTTTCTATCACAGGTACCACTTTTCCACCTTTGGTGTGCACTGTGCTACCACCACACTTTCACTGGGTCACTGATGTCAGCAGCAATTGTGCCAGATGACTGGGACTGTAGGGTACATTTTTACTACATGAAGCAGATGCTCTTCTTTATTTAACATTGATTAAAAATCAATCTGTCTTCTAAGTCTTCCCATCTGCAAAACACATAGGCTCAGGAAGTGCGTCTGGGATTTTGATTAAGTACACGTTTTCCTCTCCTCTTCTTTTAAAGGTATGAATGAAACATGAGGAAAATGACACCCAAACTTCCGTGGTGTGTGAAGATTTTAAAATACTCAGACAAGTTTTTTATTTCTTTTTTTCTTCTTCAGACATAGTAGATTATTTCTTACATCTGGGTTTCAGCAGAAACAGGAAGCTGATGAGTCAAATGTCCATAGGGATTGCTCATATGGATTTTTCAAAGCTGTTGGCAAGATCGAGGTAAATCACCTCAAGCCTCAGCTTTTGAGGTTTGGTGAAGAATGCTGGCCTGAAAAGGCTTCAGAGCACTTTTGAGGAAGTTTTCTGGCAGGGAAATTGACATAATCGAGTGAACTACAGGCACAGCTGCTTGAAGTCCATTCTAACTACAATTATCAGTCCTTAACCACACCCATTTCACAGAAAATATCCACCTCCCTCACTGACTTCATTAATGTCTTGGAAAAATATTGTGGAGAGCATAATTTGTCTTCCATAGTCATCACAATTTTAAGACAATTATTTTATCTTTTTGAAAGGGAGGAGACAGTTATAAGAGGGAGAGTGCAATTTCTGCTGTACTGCATGTACTGATCTAGCTATTGACAGTATTTGGAGGAATTTTGCTGGATTTTTTTTGAGTGAGTGATAGCCTAGCTGAAGAACGGGAAACTGCATGAAATAAACTAAAATTTTGTTACAGGCCCAGGGGAGGTAAAACCTAAAAACCCAATCACAAATGCATTTCCCATGAACAGTTCTCTTACTCCATGCAACCAGTCCTATGCATGTATTACAACATAATTAAAAGTCAATTAAAAACAGCTTTACCAGCAGTTTACTTGACACTTGCACTGTAAAAACAGGAAATTGACTTGCATAGTAAAGAATACTCAGCACAAAAGCACAAAACACAAAATAACTAATTTATTAAAAAACTGTCACGAGAAGAATTGTGGTGTTTTTCAGTAAAAATAATCTATTTATTACTCATAGTCAAATTCTGTGTCTAAATAGGAGGTAAAATAGTAAGATTATGCTTAGTTTGAGGAGTTTTTCTTTGGAAAGCCTAGTAAAGGATGTATTTTATGAGCTGTTGCAACAAAACCAACATTCAATAGAGAAAAAAGAAGAGTAAAATAATCCAGTTTGTGCCATTAGAGATCATCAAAGTTTGGAGAGTCACTGTTTCATCCATAGGCTTGGTAAAACACACCTTGAAGACATCAAATCCCAGGTTGATACACAAAGTTCTAGGATCCGCACATAAAAACAATGAACTGTACAGCTTAACCTTTCTTTCCCTTTCTCCAACAAATGTTGAGAAGCTGGAAGTCTGGTCAGACATAAGAGTCAGACATATCAATTAATTTAGGAGTAAACTGTTTGCAATTAAAATATGAAAAATCCCAAATGGTGGATGTTTTTGTGTTTAGTTAAAAACAGAACAAAGGTGGAAACCCAGCTTGATTTTTCTTCCATTTTTTTTTAATTAAAATTGTCTGACCCTTTTTGAAGGTGTTTGAGTCAACTATTATTCTCTATTATTATTTGAGCTTTTTGGGGCTTTTTGTCTCTTGTACAATGGCATTATAAATTATAAATTATCAATTATGGAAAAATACTCCTTTTGTAAAACTGCAATATGATGTAAAATTATGAAAATGCATTATACAGTTGAAGTAAAAAATTCAAGCATGAAATGAGTGGAGAACCTGTCCACAGACATGTTTTCCCATATGAATGCAACAGATAAAAAATGCAATAAATTCATTCATCTACACCCACTTTAAATATCTGAGCTGATCAGCAGTTTCACTGATGTGCGGCCAGACTTTGAAGTCTATCTTAGCTCTCTGGAATTTGACCAGCCACTTTCCAGACCATATAATGCATTGCAGATCTTTCCACATTATGTATTCCAGATGGCCATATTCTTTGTGCATTTTGCCTTTCTTATTTAGGTTACTGGGGTGATTTGGGAATAAAACTTGCATGCTACAAAGTGTCAACTGACATATCCTTATGCTATCATGCTGCTTAGATACTGATGATGGACTTTAATGAATGTTTGTGGAGGTTGGCGTTGTTGTTTTTTCTCCCCTCCTTCAATCACTTTTATGCCCCTCGATAATGAGAAACTGAATGTGGCAGATTCTTCATGCAACACACGTAAGGCTTGAGTTTCAGAGGTGCAAGAACCCACAACTTTACATTAAATTAATCATAGCTGGAAAAACTTAACACCTTTTGTAGTTCAAGCTGCTGATGAATGCAAGTTTCTCCCAGGATTTCCACAATAAGGAAAGGAGCCCTTAAATTGAATTAGCTGAGGCCACCAAGCTTACTTTAGGGACCATATTATCTATACCATTGCAATCTTTTGCCTAAGGTTGAATTTAATCATTCTCACAAGCATCAGCAAGATCTTATCCACTGCCACCCAGAAAATAGCAGATAAGCAGCCAAGAAATATAAGGATCTTGTTCTCCTGAAAGGATCTGAGAACATCGTATACCTTGGGAGATAAATCTATGTCATTTGTCACTCAGACCTCTAGATGGATCTTCATCTTCTACCTCATATTGTCTGTCTTACTACATAGAACTGGAACAAAGCATTAGGTTTCCTAAGGCTACGTTATTCTCATCTCCCTGCCCTCGTTTTCCTCTCATCTCTCATTCCTTTCTTGAATTTGACAAGTCTGAAGAAGCTGGAATGCATTTGAAAAAATGTAACTCCAGAAACCACTACTTGTTCCATGCTTTACTATACCACATAAATGAAAAAAAGAAAAAAAAAAAAAGACACAGGCAACTATGAAAAGCCTTAAAGGAACATAGATCTGAAACCTACAAACATTTAGGTACATGCACAGACAAAACTGCTGAACATAGGCAAAATCAGGGATTATTAGAAAAAAACTGTTGTGGAATACCATATAAAATATAATGTTCAGTAAGGAGATGAAAATAACATCACTGTAGACAACTTCTGTGCTTTCTATGCAATGCCTCACACAATATCTCTCCTCAAAAAAAGGCATTTCTGCTGTAAGAGTTAGATAATTGAAATGGCTTGTTTCATCCTGGTACTCAGTTAGTGCCATTTGGAAACACAGATGTGGCCAGAAAAAAAATGTTTCTTTTTTCAAAAGGATATTTATTCTTTGTGCCACCTACTATGTCCACCAAAGCTTGTCTCAGCACTGAAGAAGTACAGTGTGCAAACTTGAAATGGGACATGGGGTAAGAGCAGATCTCTCAGGGAAACCAGAAACCATGCTGTTTTCTATTTTCCATCGTTTTAACTGTTTAGTTTGCAATATGCCTTCTTCCTTCAGAAATTTCCTTACTGTCCCCTACCTTGTGAAAAATGATGACCTTTTAAACTTCAAACCAATGAAAACTGAGTTTCCAAATTATTAGGTTCCTGGAACAGCAAATACCATTTAGGTTGTAAAGACAAAAGTAATGAAAAACAAACTCCTCCGTATATGACACACAGTGAAATCTCTGCTTCCCTCTGGCCTGTGGCTATTGTCCAGCCCCAAATATGGCACTGTCTGATATAGGTTATTTGTGACTATAGTCTGCAAGCAGCACATTACCTCCAAATGTGATTTTCTGTCTCCTGCTGGAGACATTTCCCATCAGTCTCAGATGCCTTGAGGCTGCTCTCTTGGCCTCCTGGTGTTACTGTGAGAACCAAGTGCCCACTAGGGCTCCAGTTTCCAGGAAAATTCTGTGGTAAGGTGTTGGCATCACATTATTGGATGTCCCCTAGAAGTAATGAGACTGCTTGACTATTTATCCTATGGTTTTCCTGAGATGTCTCGGCACACTCTCATACCCTCTAAAATGGCAATTTTTCAGCTCTCCATGTGCTCCTTTGGTATATACCAGAGGACAGAGATGCTACAACTGTGTTTGTAGAAGGATAGCATGGCTAGAAAGTGAAACAACAATCAAATTTCGCCCCAGACACTTCCTTTTGTTCACAAGTATTGCACAATTGTTTCCTTAGCTGTTGTATTTGCAAATAAGTTCTTCTGTAATTATTCATGTTCCTTCTGTAGCTCTTTTTATTTTCACTGTATTCACAAGAAGCACTTCAAACCAGAGCAAGTTAGGAACTCTCTGAATGTGGTGATAAAAAAACAAAGCCCTTCCCAGTACATTTCAGTGGTTGGTGAGGTTTTTGCCAGCACCTGTGATTGACCAGCTGCTAGCAAGGAAGAAATCCATGAAGCTGAAGAGTGCTTATTCCATGTTCACTGACAAATCTTTGCACTCAGAATAACAAAGTTCAGCCCCCAGAGACCATCTTTCCTGTTTGCTTACCAAACAGGAAATAAGGCTATTTTCATATGTGCCACAAGGTAAACCATGAAATGAAAGTACAGACTCCTACTTTAAAAGAGGAAATTGTTGCATAGATCTCCAAAACTCTTCTTGCTCCCTTGTTGGGAGTTCATGTTCATTTTTTAATTTAATGCTCAAGAGATGTGGCTCTTCAGCACTGCTCTGTTCTAAGTCACTGTTTCTCGGTTTAGTGTTTTAGGAATGAAAAAAAAATCCTTCAGTAAATTTTTATATTCCTAGAAACTGCCTCTTATCCCTAGTATTGTGAGAAAAGGGATAGGTAGGTACCTAGCTTAGCTCCTGCAGTTCTTATACTGCTCATTTTTAATATCATTATGTTTTGACACACAATTGGAATTGTGTGCAATTGTAATGGAGATCCTTACACCTGCCCCCAGTTTGTTTTCTCATCCTAATGCAGTTGCCACTGTCCCATACACAGCTCCCAGCTAAAGTAGGGAAGTAGGCAGGATCCAGTGGTTCACACAGACACATGTGAGCAAAAAAGAAAAACGAAAAAACCAACAAATAGTAGAATTTACTTTAGTTTGATTTTCTTATACATGTTTTTGCATTACTACCACCAGAATAGCCAAGCTGAGGATACAATCAGAGCTCTGAGTGATTAGGCACAATGGTTGACAGGGTTATATCTCTCCCATTGTACAGCTGAATGAGCCAAAACCAGTTAAGTGCTCAAACCCATCAGCTCCTGTACCCTCACCTGGCCTGTGAGAGCAGTCTTCAATCCAGGCAAGCCAGCAGCCATCCACAGCCATGTGGCCGTCAAGTTTGGCCACCCCTGCAGGGACCAGAGGACAGGAGCTGCACCACCTCCCCCAAGCAATGTCATTCCTACTAGGGACTCAGACCCTCATCTTGACAATGTCCCTGGGAAGGCAACAAAGTTTTATTCTGAAGCACAATATAATAAGCACAATATATAATATAATAATATAAGAAAATTTCTCTAGGTCATGTAAGAAATTTCTATTGCAAGAAAAACAAACACAAATCTCTCTCACCCATCTTGTTGCACTGTCTCTTTAAATAATGCATTTCTTTAGCAGCTGGGGCAGCCTTCAGTGCTGAAACATCAGCTGCTTTTGGAAAAGAGTTTTATATATAGTGCTCTGAGTCAAAAAGGATTGAATTCTCCTTCATTGTGGACATCACTTCTGCGTCATTCCACTTATTCCAAGACAGTGTAAACTGTGACGGGAAAGGCTACCCTCTTTAAATTATGTTGACTTTATTGTGTCTTATAACAATTATCCTTCAGCTGCACTTTACCTACAGTTGTCTAGTCATCTGATGCTGGGAAATCAAGGCTGGCACAGTATTTAGAGCCATTCACCAGTTGCTAGGGTGTTGAATTCAATCCTAGTTAAATATCTTCCAAACTTTCCACGCTATTGCAGTGAAAACAGAGTATGTTACCTGGCAACAAAATGTGATTTTTATATAACTGGTATTTCATTTACTGCTTATTCTGAAAGGCATCAAGGAGAAACCATGCTAAAACTGAGGGTTTATACATTTATTTAAAATCTGTGGCAAAGTCTTTGATTTGTTGTTGACAGAGTTTCCAAAAAGTACATAAAAGTAGGACTCATTCTGTGAACAGAGTCAATGAAGTTAACCCTTGCCTTGAAAACACTTAAAGGTCTGCTCCTCTGAACAGTTTCATAAAGAAAACTAAGATGTTATCCATCATTTTGAAAAATAGATTTCACAAGGCATCTCTGCCAGGAACAAAATAACACCGAGATTTTGCCATCTTTTTTCTCAAACCATAAACTCTAAGACAAGAATTCTATGAAGGGCCTGTACATGTGTGTGTCCCTTCTCCTATGCACCTATGCCCATATCACAGGCCTTCAGCTCTTTAAACCCCTAGCCCTGTGTTTGGCACTGACAACTATATAACAGTTCAGCATCTTCTGTCTCTCTCTAGGTTATCTGTAGATCCCTGGTTTTCCACCTAGAGAGCAGGGCAGCTGCATAGGCAGTTTGTGGATGTGGGGCTAGGGATGAGATACAGATGTGACCTCATGTGTGCACTCACAGCAGGTCTGTGAACTTCAGAGTCTCCTCCAGCACTGGCTGCAAACATGTAGGTGGGTAAGAGTTTTCTTAACTCAAGTGTCCTTGCTTGAATGCTTCCAATATTACTGATAGGCTTGCTGCTGCTTATTAAAGAATAAGCCCATGTGGTCACACTGTCATATGCATTCCCTCAGTAAGCCCACAGCCCTGCTGACTGGACTTTCAGAAGTATCCTAACACACATGAGAAGAAGGCCTCTTGCTCCAGACAGTATTGTCTCTAGAAATTCCACTTTGAGCTTGGAGCACAGGCCTGGTCTAAGGACAGTGTGCTTTGCTGTTTAAGAGCAGAAGCAATGCAATAAAAGTGAAGAAGGGAAGAAGATATAGTGCTAAACATAAACCATTACCAGTTATTGCAGACTGTGCTGCAGTAATCCAGTCTGCTAAAGAAAGAAGAAAAGGCAATGGGGAGGAATAAATGGTGCTGGCAAACATTTACATACCAGAACTGGAATACAGGACCTCTAAAATGCTTATGGAGCTAAGTGATCTGAGATCTTTTGTTACATGCATGTCAGCCAGTTCAAGAGTCAGGGATCCAGTGTAAAAGGATCATCAGTTTTTACTCATCAATTCTCTACTGTCAAAGACTGTTTTCCAGTTATAAACACCTGATTGCCCACATAAGGATGTCAATCACAACTGGCTATAGTCAAAGCTGTGTAAACAGCAAATTTTGAACATCAACAAGTCTTTTTTCTTTCCGTTTCACAGTCCCACTGACGATACTACTCAAATTTCAAATCAATGCATATCAAAACATGCAGACATCTTAGAAAAAGCAGAATTCATATCTTACTTATATATTCTTTTCTGACTCCTGTGTCCATGACAAGTAAGGACTGAAGATTATCAGGCATCTGGGGATGAGAAACATTAGCAAGCTTTTTTTTTTCCCTGTTTCAGTAAGAGGCTGAAAGGTTGCAATCGCTCTTTCTAAAACAAAAAACAACAACAACAAAACCACCAAACCACCAAAAAACAAAACAAAACAAAAAAACCCCAAAACAAACAAACAAAAAGGTTAAATATTTCATATCTAAGATTAAAAAGATAAATTACCTGAATCCAATGTGTTTTACTATCAGGAGATATGTATAAGTACAATGACAATGATGACACTGTATTAACACTGATGGTATCTTTGGGGCATGCCCAAAGCCATGTCTTCACAGGAGCAGAACAACAGTTCTCCTTCAAAGACACTGCATAAGAATACTTGTCACAATTATGAAAAGGGAAATAATTCCAGGAAAAAGGAGTAATTTCCAACTATGACCTAGAAAGCTTTAGCCTCTGGTATTGATTTCTGTGTTGCAGCCTGTGTTACAGATGAAACATTTCAAGGACTCTGCTTAATACTGGTAACCTGTCTACAGCTTCAGAACAATTTTCAAGATGTTTATCCATAAGGGAAGGTACTGTTTTGGAGGAGAGGTTGTGAATCTGGACACTCTGGAGCCATTCCTCTTCTTCTTTCCCAGCATCACCAAGGGGTGAGACAGGCTATATCCCTGCCTTGTCTTCTTTTTGTTCACATATAAATTACAGATACTGCACACAAATTTCTTTCTGGAGGCCTTGCTGGTACTACCTGCCTTCTCACCCTCCTCTGGCAGCAAGTTCCAGAAGTTCACTGTGTGCTCTGTAAATGAACACCTTTTCACCTGACTTGAGGTGATCCATGAACGTCATGGAGTATTCTCTAGCTCTAGCAATGTGAGATTGACTGGATAGGATCCTCACATCCAAGTTATTCACTGCCTTTATGATTTTGTAGATGTGTCATGTCATAACCCAGCTCTCTCCTTTCTGTGCCAGAGTCATGGTCCTCCTAAGCCCTTCTGCTAAGACTGCTCCTCTGCCAACCTAAGCATTTTGCTTTCCTTTGTGTGTGATTTCCAAGTACATTACACCCCTCTCTTGCTCCAGAGACAGGTTCTGCATGCAGCACTACAAGGATTTATTAGGTGGTGAAACAGTGTCCTCTGCCATTAGGATCCTTCCTGATAATGCCAAATATATTTTTGGATTTTTTTGGGGAATAGGTTGAAGGGTTTACTAAACTAAAGTAGGGGATGGATCAATGTTGTATCCAGAGACTTGAGGCTTGAGGCTGCAGAGTATTAGCAGAGAGGGTGTTCAGAGAGGGAGCTGAGACCTGATGAGAGTCAGGGATGGAGTGTCTGAGTTCATAAATAAATAGTGTCTTATGTCAAGTGCTTGTGTATGATAAAGTAAGAGCTTTGAGAGAGAGAAGAAATCAGTACCAGCTATTGTTCTGCATCCTGGTAGCCCAAAAACTGGTGAGTAATTGCTTTTCAGTCTCTTCTGAAGAGGAACAGTGGCCTGGACAAAGGGTTGCTGCTCAATATCTGTGTTTTTTTGTGAATTGTATTTATTTGCCTTAGACTGAAATGTTTAAAGGTGAAAATTAGAAAAGAAAAATAGGTACCTTGATCTTTAAACTTGGATTTGGTTTTATTTTCCTTCAGCAGTGAGACAACACGTGTTTTTCAGAAACACATGTTTTTCAGCACATCACTCAGATAGGTGGCCAGCTGGCTGACTTGCTTAGGGTGAGTTTTCAGTGTCTGGCAATGTCCCGATGTGTGACCTGTTAGTGGTCATACCAAGATCAGAGACTTGGTGTTCATGCTGTGAGATTGCCCACAATCAGGTTTCCTGGCTCCTTGGAAGAGCCACAGTCACCACTTCTCTTAGATGGTACAGCATGGGAGCAAACTATCAGAAACCCCCAAGCTCCCATTCAAACCATTGAAGTGCACTTTTTGTAAAAGCAGATTTTAGTTAAAAACCATGTATCCCATATAACAGCAGAACACTTCTAGCAGAGCTATTGAAATGCTGATTATGATAGTATTTCCTACAGGAATGTCCTTTTTACTTGAATTCCTTCATGAGTCCCAGGAAATCAGTGGGATTCAGTTACAATTTGCTATGGACCAAATGGAGTTTGTTAAATCTTGTGGCTACATGAAGCGCAGCTCATATCCTCATTTATTTTTCACGTATTTTTTAAATCTATTTATCATCCAAACCCCTCCATTACAGGTGCACTTCAGGAAAGGGAGCTAATAATCTGACATGATTCATGCAGTGAAGACCTGACACCTCCAGCCATTCTTTTCAAGTGCTGTTGGCACTAGTTAATATTTTCCACCTTTACTTTAGGTAATTTCCTAGTTTTCTATGGACAAGAAAAACATTTCAATGACACCCACAGCTCCAAACCACTACTTAGCACATAATGAACTAATTTAAACCAAGTCAATTTGATTCCAATTTTCCGCCATGTGAAACAGATGCTTTTTGCTAGGGCCAAAAGCTGTACATAAAGAACAGTAGCATGTGAGCACATTCCTAACTCTAGGTGTAAATCAAGCCTCCATAGTACTACATTTCAAACAGCATTTAGTATAAAGTAGAAAATATATGAAATTACAGGCATAACCACTCTGTGTTTGCCATTTCATTCCAGATCACTTCCCAGATGTAAAATTTTGGTTCTTGTGAAGTTTAGTTTGCTTGTTTGTTTTGGTGATGAAAAGAAGATTCAGTAACTGCTTATTTTGTTTTTAGTGAAGGTATGGTTTTGTACTAAAATATTTGTAACAATCCGATGAAACTATCAATCTCCACAAGACTAGGCTGTCAAAATTTAACCTTTAACATATTAAACTACTGAGTAAAAATAGAACCTCTTTTTTCACCTCAGTGCATCTTCCTATGAAGCATCCTAAACTAAGTGCATCTTAAACTGGTATGTAACTGCAGTAATGACTGCAGCACATAAGACAACCTGTCTTATTCTCCAGGACCCTACTAAAGCTGTAAATCCTCCAAGAAATACATACATTAATGTATTTGCGTTTCAAGCTTTTGTATACTTTTTATCACCACACACCATCAAAGACAGGGTTTAGATCTCCTAACAAAGTCAGAATACACAATAGTATCTCTCTAATACTGCCACGTGTGGCTAACAATAGGACTGCAATAACAAGGTCCTAATTTAAAAGTCAAGGTTCCATGTCATTAAGTAATGGATTACACAGAACACTCTCTAACACAACTTCGTGGCTAAGCAAAAAGCAAGTGCTATCTTAGAACACTTGACACTTTCAAGTCATTGATGATGGACAAGGGTGCTCTCTTTGCTGTGATTTTGGGAAGGAGATAGAGAGAGATATATCTATCTTCTGCTACTTGGGAAGATAGGGCTGTATCCTAACAAGACCTTTGATAAAAGAAAAATGTTTTGGTTCCCAGGAGGGAAAAGGAGATAATTGGCTTCTGGTCACATTTTGTCTAAGCAAATACAGCAGAAAAGTCTGTCAGCAGGAGTTAGTTGAGAAGTGATTGCCTGATGTGAAGAAATGGTGGAATATTTTCTATGTACTGTTTTCGAATTTTTTATTAATCCATTTGCAGGTTCACTTGCTTTTATTGTCCAGTTGTTATCTTTAAGCTGTTATTGAATGCAGTCTGTAAGTTAATTCAGAGCCAGAAGGTAGGTAAAGCCACACAGAGCAAAAGTCTGAGACGGCAGGAACTGAGCACACCTGTCATATTGCAAGGTCTTTTAGATAAAGGAAACAAATAAAGAATCTTCCTAGGAAGGAAATACAGCATTTTTAAATACAGTCATAACTTGAATGATCTGGAATCATCCTGTGTGGATACAGTGTGAACTCAGGCACCATGACAGGCAGAAGTGCAGAAAATCACACACTCACAGGTAACAACCTAACGTGCATCAGTGAACCTGACATCTGTGTACCTAGTAAGTAAGCAACTTCTAGAGTGCAATATGAGCAGTACTGTAGAGGTGACATTCACAACAAATGTGTTTCAGGAGTTTTGTTCCAGACTAGCTCTGATCTGGTTTGTGCTAAATGTCCATTAGCAATGGGAGTACAGTCAATGTGCTGCTGAGTGATGTTCTCTGGTTTAGTTTAACCATAGAGGAATGTATGTTTTGTGCCCTGAGACCAATCAGTGATCTGAAAGTCCATGTGCTGGAGTGATTAGGAAAATTCCTTAAAGGCACTCGCTTAACTAAACCAAAAAACTAATATTACCTAGTGGAACTAGAGCAGCAGGTCCTTCTGTGGGCCAGCAGTTCATGCTGCTGCAAGCAAAAACTAATGAGAATAATGAGAACTGATGAGCTGCATGTCATTTCAGAAGACTGGTGATCCTGACTGCTTTGGTTCCATGATAATGTAATTCTAGTGACAGATACTGACAAACCCAGAAATCATTCATCAGCATATGTTTCGTGTGTAATACATATGTTATATAAAAATAAATGCTATTTAACATGAATTTAATGTACTCTGATGCAAATTTTTTCTCAAAACAACTTTGTAACTGTATGGAAGTCCAGGTCAGGGAGTATCAGGTGATTCAAGAAGGGAAATCAGGCACACTTGTTATTTGTGGAACAGGTGTTGAGGGCAGTCATTTTACTACAGTTACCACTACCTGTGCTAGACCTCAAACTCTTCCAAAGACTGAAAACCATATGGTGCATTGCAACTACAGGAAAGGGTGAGGTGGAGACATGGGCAGAATAATTGGTATGGGTGTGTACCTATGGCATGTCTTCATGTGACTGAACTGTCCGTTGGATCTGCCTCTTTCCACCTCTGTGACCAGCAGAAGACACAGCCATCCTTTAGTTGTAGTTCCAGTCAGGTCAGCTAAATAGGTATTGCACATTCCTCAGCACACTTGGGGGGCTTGCTGAAAACCAGGATGTTTGGGGCTTTTTTCAGCATTCCAAATGAAACAATGAAGGTAATTATTTCTTTGCTTTTCAAAATGATACTGAATTTGTATCTAATTACAAGAAGTACCTGGAGGGTTTCCCATGGTTGCTTTTCTTTTTTTTTTCTTCTTCCTTCAAAGGTCTTTCAGCACAGCATCATTGTTACAATACTTCCCTGAGGGATCAGCCTTGCAATACCAGATCTGGCAAGGGTCCCACAGGCTCTAACAACTGCTCAGCTTGAGTACGTGTTACTGACTGGGCCCTTGGTGGCTAATTAATTTGGAAAAGGGGACTATACTGTATCTAATGGTCTTTTTGCTGAAAAAAAAAAGAAAAAAGTTCCTGTTTCTTGAAATTGTTCTATCTGCATTAAATTCACCTGGGAGACTATTTCAAATATTTCACCTGATGTCCTTTAAATGATTACAAATAGTAATACATGGTGTTTTGATACTTTATGTTACTAAAAGATATCAAAACTCATAAGAATTGCTTCATTTAATGAAAATAATTTTGCTTCTGATTCTATGATCTAATATTTCATTTTACATAAGTCAGGCAAAAATCTTTTTAAAACACCCACAGAACAAGGAATATCCTCCTTCTCTTTACATTTGTACTCTTTAGACCGACCAACATCAGTAAGAGCATCTTTAAAAAGCTGCAGGTGTGAATGACTTCATTCTGAATTCCACCTATTTCCTGAATATCTGTCAGCTGATGATGGATTTGTCATCATTAACAGATGATAGGGCACAAGAATTTTACCAGCTGGTCCAATAAATTACAGGAGTACAGACTCATTTAAGTTAGAAAATACCTCTGAGATCACTGTGTCCAAAAACAAAGAAGTGGTGAATCAGACTTGATCTGATGACTCACCACCTCTGCAGGTGATTCCTCCACAGAAAACTAATTTCCTTCTATTTCAGTATTTCATAGGTTTCAGAAAAGAAAGCTTTTTACTTTCTACTTTTTACTAAAAAAGTTTTTTATATCTTGTAACACTACCTTATCTAATGTTAACAGGTCTCATGCCAGAAAATTCAAAAGTTTTTGGGTTTTTTTTAACCTGGAAGGTGCCTCTGCAGAAATGGCCACTGAAACAGTCTGTTGTCTATACCTAATAACATACAGCTCTGTCACACTGTCAAACAGGAAGAGTCTTAGGCACAAACTAGAAGTTTAGTTAACTGGTCTATGAGGAGAGGCATCAGGAAAGAAGGCTATGCCTACTGAATACCTCCTTCTGTGGCTCCAGCTCACAGGGGACATTTGTTGCAGGGCAAGCTGCTCTGTCTGGCACAGACTGCTGCAGAACCAGCCAGGGTGATGGCACTTGAAGACACACTCCTGAGCTGAAGCCTGGACAGGGTGTGAGATGTAGTGAGGCACTTTGAGATCTTACAGTGGGATGTACAGCCTGCTGCAGCTTTTCTTTTGTTGCTCAAACCTAGCCACTTGGCTGGGAAAGTTTTGATGAAAACTTTCATTTCAAAAATCAAGGCTTTTGTCCTATCTCATTGAAAAATATGACCATAAAAATAGCACAGCCTTGCTTCAGCATACACTAGGGTTCAAATTTTTTTATCTTACTTGTTTGATATTTTGCTAAGGGATGGAAAAAAATCAATATTGTTTACCAGTGATTTCATATAATGAACTACACACACCCATTTTTCTTTCTGGAGTTCAGAAAGAACCAAAGAAAAGATGTTGGCTGATAATATGAGTTTAGATCTTCTGTTTCCAAAAGAATTAAACAGTTTTGAACATTCTATCATAGATTTTTAGGAGTCTGCAACTGCACCAAAAAATGACAAAGACAGCAGACATGGAGGATAAGAAACTGTAGATATCAGAGGTCACAAACACAGATAAATAAAATACCAGTTAAACATCTTGAAAGGCCAAGATGAAATTCCAAGAATACAACTTTGACATTGAAGTATTTCCTTCTTGAGCATAACGGGACATCTTTGTTTCTAACTACATACAAATGCAGGAGTGCAATCTATAAAAAATATTATATGTCAGAGCTAGCATTACATAAATCACAGCCATCTCACTTCAGTCCATTTTAAACCACAAAAAAAACCCCTAAGTCTATTTTGAAATATAATGCCTTGAGCTGAGCCAAGCTTATTGCTAATGCATTTATTAATAATCCTGTCTCCCTGCATTTTTGGGAACATTCAGAGCCTCAGTGCTCCAGCTGGGTTGCTTCATGTCGACTAGAAATATGTCATATTGTATGGTCTGTGATTGGATACAAACCTTTCACATGCATGCCTTCATTTGAACCCAGATAAGGATCACCCTTTTACAAAAACAAAATGGATGTGATTAGGTACTATATACTTCTAATTGCTCACCTTGGCTTAGTATTCATTTGGAACAACTTAAGTGTCACATTAATTTTTGCAGCTGCCTATGCAACCTTCTACCTATTTAGTGTATAACTTTTAGATGCACTTTTGAACGTCCAGAAACAAAACAAAACCCCAAAAAACAAAACAAAAAACAACAACAACAAAAAAATTCAGCTGGCAGCACAAACTCAGAAAGGTTTTGTGCTTTCCAAGTCAGAGGTGGCACAGTTTAAATATGCGAGTGATACTGAAGTCAGAAATATTTTCTCCTTTACAGGAAGGCTATACACACAAATGTCAAATTTGTGCTAATTCTTCTGTGACTCAGATCAGTGACTCAAGCTCTCCTCAGTAGGCTTCAGCCTGACAGCACTTGTCAGTTCAGTTTCCTAATGAACCCCCCTGTTCAGGGTGGGTGTGTGACACTTGTAGAATGTGGCATCTTATTTTAGATTGTGGGCAGATGTGCGCACACCTTTCAAGAGGCCTTATCCTCCTCACTTCAGTCTGGGTACATTTGCTTTCATCTTTGTCTCCATTCTCCTGTCTTTATTTCTATCCTAAAAGTCTGCTGCACTTCTTAGCAAACACCCTCTACTCACCCTTTGGGGCTCAGACTGTGACTCTGGATGCATCAGGAAAATTATCATGATCTGTGCTCTCCATTGTTCTTTGTTGCTGTCAGCAGAATAAGCAGAAGCAAGAGAAAATTAAAGAAGATGCAAATCTAGGACCTTATTTTCCTTTATTTGCTGGTGTGTCTCTAGGACAAAGTCATCACAGATGGACAGGAATAAGGTACTGCACCAAGGGCTCTCAAGCCCTTTCTTGGGCAGGAGCAAAGAGATGAGTAGAAAGCTAGTTCGGACGACCCTCTGGGGTGGTGGAGCCATGCACTTGAAGTTGTGCTTGCTGCTCTGGCTGCCCAGCCCAGGCGAGGAAACCCCTTGACAGCAGAATGGGACATGACATTTTGCTGGCTTTGCTCAGTCTCTCAGCAGTGCTGTGACCTGCAGTTGCCAGCAGAGTACACTTAGGCACTGCAGGGTCATGTACCTCTGCATCTGAAGGGCTCTTCATCATTAGTCTTGGGCAAGCAAATGCTGGAAAAGGAGCAGTGGAAGAGCAACACATTTCTTGGCTGGGTAGAGCTGACTTAACTGCCTCTTGTGCCATTTATCCATGAGTGGAAGACATTGCTTCAGTCTGTGCCACTTAAGCTAAACCTGTTCTGAAGGCATCTTCCCTCATCCCCCATTTCATAACCAACATTTTGTGAGCATCAACAGGCATAAATCAATGTGATGTGCCATGCTTAACACAAAATACAAACTTAAAAACCAGCCTAATTCAGAAAAGATCTCCCTGCAATGCTGTAGGATACACTGCTCTTCTATGACCTCTTCCTTGTTTTAATGCTACATGACTCTAAAACTTGCCTTTGTCTGAACTGAGCTTATTTGAAGGTCCAGTCCTGGATTCCACCCCCATTTTGTTTCACAGCCAAAACTTTTACTTCTGTTGAGGGCTGCTCTGTTTCAGAGAGGACTATATGTTGGACCTTAACTGCTTTTACTCCAGTCAAGCATTGTTAAAGTTACAAAAGGCTCCCTCAGATCTTTGCTCACTAAACTGTTCTGACACAGGGAAATTTTACTTTTAAACCTTTAGAAAAAACATTCAGCTAATCTTCTGGGCTCTGGTTCAGGAAAGAAACCTCCTAATGTTAAACATATGCCTTGGAATTGTCATTTAAAGCAAGGGATCTGAAATGCATGTTTCTACTAAAGACTGCAATTAAATGTTGCCCTAGATAGGAGTGCATTCTGGATTTGGGCATTAAAGAAGATGTACAGGGACAACAACAGGTACCTTTTATATTTGCATTGCATTACCTACCATTCTCAGCAGCTTATGTCCAAACACAAGAGCACACATACGGTGGAAGTTAAGCAGTGCTTATACATGAAGCAAAGCAGCACTGACTGCAAGGTAGCCAAAGCTATGGCCGCACCTTGCTGTTTACAGAGAGATTAATAGATTTAGGGCCTTAGTTCTTTAAGATCTTTAGTGTTCTTTTGGGAGACCTAAGTCCTTTCAACATTCACTGCATTTAAGGGCATTCAGTGCTTTGCAGGATTAGTTCCAGCTACACCGTTTTGAAAAATCTCTTTGATATTTTGTGGTGATATGTGAAGTTTGTAGCATCATTTTTATTCATGCATAGAGCACAGCCATTTCAAGCACATTCATATGTCTAAAACTGAGATCAAAACAAATATTCTGGGGTTAAGAAAACTTTCCAATTATTTCTTTTTTTGTATGTCCAGATTTGAAGACAGAGCTTTGGAACACATTTTTGGGCTGTGCCTGCGCACAAGTAATGAGGGCAGCATTTGCTCTCTACTACCTGTAGCAGTGGGTGCATATGCTAGAGAGTTGGAGGGGTCAAGTCACTAGCTGGTATCACCTTTCTCAAAGACAGGAGAGGTTTCCGGAGTCCTTTAAAGGGAGGTATTTGTCACATGATATCTCCAGTGGTCTTACATGTGTCAGCTGTAACATAACACTTTTCAACAAAGACAATAAATTGGCTTAAATTTAGCAGGGAAAAGACACCTGACTCTGTACTAGGTCTGATAAGCAATAAATGAGACATAACCAAATGAGGGGGGAGGAAATTAAAGAAAAATTGGACATCAGAAAACCTTTTACAAATTCCGCACCCCTGCCCCCCTTCCCTATTTAGAGCTTATTTTTTTCCCCGTTTTCTCATCAGGTGTGCTGATGGAAACCGTGGGTACGAAGCTCCGATAATTGTCCCGGATTCCTGAGCCCTCCGTCCTTCAGCGAGGCTAATAATGAAGACAGAGGAGAGAGAGAGGCCGGGATGTGCCTGCCTGCCTGGAATGCAGCCGGAGCTGAAAGCTGACACCAGCTCGCTGGAAAAGAACTTGCGAGCAAAGGCTGTCTCCAGGACAACAGAGTATTTTCCCTGTGATGCATTTACACAGTGGGGTTAAAGTTCTGTGAAAGCAACAGCTGTTGTAAAAACATTGTATTAAATATGCTTAGAACTGTAAAACGCTTGCTCCTCATGTTGCACTTTGCTCAAGAGAAATGTGGAAACCTGTGGTATGTCTGAAGGAGAGTTTCTGCTTTCTCAAAGGCTGTTTTATAAATGTCATGCTTCATTTTCAACCTTTTCCTGCTGAGATAGCTTCTTCTTCAGACCATTTTTCTCTTAAGTTGACTTTCAAGTTAAAAGCTGATGACTAAAGCATGACTGGGTCTACTCCTTGCTTTTTACCTATTTAAATTATGCCTTTTTGCTTGAAAACTTCCACTATATGTGTGCTTTTGTGTTAGGACGTAAGCTGCTGCAAATTAAGCTTGCTTATCCTGGTGCCACCCATAGATGTGGCTCAGCTATCATTTGCAGTTCAGACTCATCAACACTAATATTTTTCCATCAGTGGAGAGTGATCTCCTGCAATGCTGTCCTGTTTCTGACTCAGCTAACCTCTGGGGAGAAACTCGCTGTGTGTAGAGGACAAAATATTACCAGCTTCAAAAATAAGGGCCTGGCAAAACAACAGACTGCTTCAGAGCTATTATCTGCTTTCATACTGCAATTCTTAGAGGCTTTTTAAACAGTTACATAGTTTTCAAGTCAAGAGGCAAAAGACCTAGAGGTTTTAAGGCAAAGACTTAGACGTTTTAAGAAACTTATCCAGTGCAACCCTTTTCAAATGAAACCGCAAGGACAAAATGGCACAGCTTACACAGATGCCCTGATGCACTGATATGACGTCTGTACTTTTGATCCTTCCCATGTAAACTCGGTAAAAGCTGTAAAAGTCTGTAATAAGGTGAGACCTCTCCTCTCCTCTCCTCTCCTCTCCTCTCCTCTCCTCTCCTCTCCTCTCCTCTCCTCTCCTCTCCTCTCCTCTCCTCTCCTCTCCTCTCCTCTCCTCTCCTCTCCTCTCCTCTCCTCTCCTCTCCTCTCCTCTCCTCTCCTCTCCTCTCCTCTCCTCTCCTCTCCTCTCCTCTCCTCTCCTCTCCTCTCCTCTCCTCTCCTCTCCTCGAGTCTCCTCTCCTCGAGTCTCCTCTCCTCGAGTCTCCTCTCCTCGAGTCTCCTCTCCTCGAGTCTCCTCTCCTCTCCTCTCCTCGAGTCTCCTCTCCTCTCCTCGAGTCTCCTCGAGTCTCCTCTCCTCGAGTCTCCTCGAGTCTCCTCGAGTCTCCTCGAGTCTCCTCTCCTCGAGTCTCCTCGAGTCTCCTCTCCTCTCCTCGAGTCTCCTCTCCTCTCCTCTCGTTTTTGGTGGAGTTGGAATCCTTTTTTCTACTCAAAATCTGTTTGTGATGAAATAGATAAGTTGATATTTTTTTAAAAAAAAGTTTGCTTTTTAATAACAAGTGGGCTGTAGGATGCCAATTCCTGACTTTAAATCCCTGCTGTACTTATAAAAAGTCAGATTTAAGAGGCTGATATACTATGGCCTGGGTTTATTTATGGTTTTCTCTTTCACTGCGTTGGGTTCTCCACCCTGTATTATATGTTTTCACTAGAGCTTTTGTTTCTTTTTCTGACAAAAAATGGGTTGGTTTTGCTCCTTTTCCAGAGGTACTCAAAATAAATAACATGTGCATTTTTAGTGAATTCTCAAGCCTACTGGGCCTGAGCCCATTCAGGCAATGTGAACCTGCCCATCCCCAGTAATAATACTAATAGGAAATTACTCTTCCACCCAAATCAAGTTTCAGCATCTGCAGATAGCTTGTCCTTATGCACTTGGCAATGATGCCAAGAAAAGCTTCTCCATCCTTCACCTAGCAGCTGCCGTCATCACAACAGTCCAGCTGCAACTGAGACAGCTCAACATTTCTGCAAAGCTATTTGAATGTGTTTCAGGAATCCCAGGAAAGAGAGTATGAGAGGAAGGTGCTTGCATTTGAAGACTTACTAGTAGGCCAAAGAGGGGAGCAGGAAAATATTGCAAATCCCACTCTTCCCAACCTCTTAAAACATATTCAACCAATTAAAATAATCAATGTGAAGATTAATTTTGACCATATGGATGTATGCATGGGAAAAATTTGATTTTAAACATGTTGTGTTTTGGAAAAGAACATTCAAACACATGCCTGAACACATACATAGGACACAGAGAGAGATCTCAATATCTGGGCTTCATTTACTTCCATGTACTTGAAGGTACAGACTTCATATATATTCTACATCTGTTGGAACCCAGCAAAACAGGAGTTGTGGGCTTTTACTGCTGCCAGAGTCCATGTGTATAGGATTAAACTGTTGTCCCTTTTCATTCTAGATACTGGATGTCCACATGCTGTTGAATTTCTGTCTGAAAACACGGGACCCATTCATCTTCAGCAGGAAAAGCATGCCTAAGCTGCTTCAGCAGTTTTGAGAGTCTCAGCCTAAATAATATTTATCAGAAGCAAAAAAATTAACTTACTCAGGAGAGTGTCAAAACAATTGACTGATTTCAGATGAGTCTTTGAATTTCAGCACTCTTTAAGTGTGGCTTCTATAGGGGCAAAAACCCTGGGCTATTCAAGAAAATCCTCTCAATTATGGAGACTAAACACCCTCATGAGGAAGGGAGGCTTTCAAACTGCTCTTTTGAGAATTCAGCTAGAAGAATCAGGTGGGTCAAATATCTGTTCAGTACCAGCTAGTGTGACAGAGCAAACTCTTTGAAGCAGCACAAATGACAGCCCCTTGACCACTTTGATTTGTGTTCATTCGGGATTTTGAAAACGTTTTTCCAGCCACCTCTTCTTGTTTCGTCTGTCCCCATGAAATGTGTGGCCATGAAGGAAACAACTTCAAGTTTAATTACTAGATGGCACTGCAATGTCCTCATTACCAGAAGGCTGTAACCAGCAAAGATCATATTATTTAGCTGAGATCCTTCCAAATATCAGGTCTTTTTCAACTTTCTTTTTCAGTATTTTCTCACAATCCCAGAGGCTGAGGGCCAGATCTTCAAGCAGAGCCTGTGATTGGCAGTATCTCAATATGCAAGACAGAAGAGGAAGAGATTCTGACTCCAGGGGGAGGCAAAGAATATAAAGCACTCATAATTAAGGGGTTGAAATAACCCCTGTGCCTAAAACTCCCACATTCTGGGCTGAGCTGCTAACAATATCATCATAAAATTGTTCTTCAGATGGAGGGTGTGATATTTGTTGCCTTTGCTTCTGATTGCTGCAGAAGTCAGCAGGGGATTCACCACTGGCTGACAGCACATAGCAGTAAGTGTAGTTTAAAGCTTTGAATCATGCGAGTCTATCAGTCAGGGGATTAATAGATATGGGTTTTGAAAAATACAGCTACAGAGACAATATATGCATTTAATTCAAGGGGAAGATTTTAAACAAGTGTATCTATAAAAATAAGTGGCCGAATCCCAACAAAGCTAAAACCTTAATTCCATGATGAACCCATTATCCCACTCTCATCCAGTACACAATTCTTGGTTTTATATCAGGAAAAGGACATTGTACTCTTCCTAAGCCCCAACCTATATGAAATCCTATTGTTACGGCATTCACCACAACAATAGCCCTTTGGAGCACTCAAAATGCCTGGCTGTCAATTAGGTTACTATAAGGAAGGAACAGGACATTGTTTACATCACAATGCAGCATCAATGAAGGTATATACATTAGCCAGATGAATGCATTCTGCCGTGTTTCAGTAAGCCCAGTGCAATCAGTGCCGACAATGAATACCAAGCAGGTCTCTCACGACAGACTGTGCAGGTATCAGACTGTGCACTGTATCTGGGTGTCCAGTGGCACCCAGTACGTGGGGTGTTCCACAGATCACTAATGTTTCCGAGGACTTTGCTTCAGGGGAAAGCCATAGATGGGAGGAGGGGTTCAAGGATACCTAACAGCCTGGCACTGACCCATTGAAAATAAGGAAGCAGTTTCATACAGCCTCACCATTTGCCTTTGTTATTAGGAAATAAATCAGCCTTTGTTTTTTCTGGACAATGTGAAGGAATGTCATTATGACTTATAAATTGTGCAGTTACAAAACAATCAGGAAATCTTCCCATTTAAATCTGAATAACTTTAATTGTTGGGAATTTAAACTTTAGTCTATTGAGTGAAACAAATGCTTAAATAGAGCTCTTCATTGAAATTCTGCATTTCAGCTAAAACCTGCATTAAAAACAAAACAAAACAAACCCCCCAAAAAACCCAGCAAACTAACAACTGTGAGGCTGGTAAAAGACTGAACAAATCTTAAAGTTGCACCATTGAATGCCTTTTGACTGAAGATGAGATGAAACCACAGTTGACAAAGGGGCAAATTAGTGTGGTTGGTAGTGCTTTATTTTCACTATTCCAAATATATTCAGAGAGTTATTTCCATCTCATGCCACTATACAGTTTTCCTTAAGTCTGTCTGGAGTCTCAGTCCTAAACATAGCAGTGCACTGGTAGTTTAACGCAGGAAGGCAAAAACACTGAAGTCAAACATACACAGACTTCCTTGCTTTCTCAGGGAATAGCAGCAAACATACAGGGCTTGCTCCCAAGTTACCACAGTTTGCCCACAGGTTTTGTCATGTCATTGAGGTAAACCTCTCTGACCTGATGTCAGCTAAGTCAAGCAAAGTCTAGCTGAAGAAATGGTAAAATTTTTGAGAAACAGAAGTGTTGTACTGATTGTGTATGACTGAAAGCAAATGCTCCGCTTAAAAAAATGCCCCTGACACTAGGCGGAGGAGCTGGCATCATTGATCTGGCAGCTGGAGCTGCAGGTTTAGAAATTATTTGTGAATAATCTCAGCACTCTGATAGCTATGATTTTATTGGCATTTTCATGGTGTAAGAACCTTGCCACTGCTAGAATTTCTTTTTTTCCAGCCTTTATCTCTGGCTAAGCTCCACCCCTCATGGATTTTCACACTGTCCCTTCTCAGAGATGACCTCTCTTCCACCTCTGACCTCTTTCAGAGTTTTCACCCTTGCTTTAACAATTGATTTATGATGTGCCTGTGAAAGGGTCAAGCCTACTTTTACGGTTTGCTTAAAATATTTCTTTTTTGGGTAGATACAGAAGTGGTGCTTAATAAGTGCTAAGTAAATAAACTAAGGATTGGAGACAGCTTCCCTTTTCTGCTAACTACTAGATGTCTCTAAAACTCTTTGTAACAAGTGTTTACCAAGTCTTCAAACAAATTAACTGATAACTGTAATAATTTTGTGCCTAATGAAATGTGTCAAAGGTTTAGGATTTCCAAAAAGAGTAATTTCAAATTAAGTTGTCTCACAGTTCAGTGAAAAGGCAATGCTAAAGATAATTCAAGGACTTGTATATGTAATGGACAGGAAGTCTATTTTTCTTTTAGTTTGACAGATTGATCCTCCACAGAAAAAAAGAGAAAAAGTCAAAAAGGCTACTAGGCACAAACTTTCATTGCCTCTAGCCTCCCTGTGGCAAAACTCCTTTTAACCTCACTTCAGGTGGCGTCAGAACTGCAGGATCAATCAATCACCTCAAAGGCAAAGATTTTATTCTTCTATTTCACTTATCCATTATTCTTTAATTATGCACCATAATTTATCCTGCAAATTCTGTTGTGGTTTTTATGTGGTCCTCATCATTCAATGTATCTAAAAATCAAAATTTCATATACTTAGATTTTAAAAAAATTAATCAGATACTTGTGATGGCATTTATGAAACTCAAAGTACTGACTAGATGATAAGGATAATGGTTATCCTTCTTGCCACAGATCACATCACACATGAAGCCATTTGAAAACATGAAGTGTGTGTTTTGAGGCTCTATGTTTCAAGTTGAAGTGTGCATCATCATTTTCTCTATAAACTTTGCCACATGTGTGTGTCTCCAAGCTAACTGGTACCAGGTGATATTTTTAGAGGTGCCACAAAAGACATTCCCTTGGTTTCTTAAATGAACTAATTTTTTTTGCTAGCCATTAAAAATTTGATTTACTATCCTGACAATTTTAATAAGGAAAGAGACAGTAGTTTATTGCTGAACACCTTTCATTTTCACATTTCCATGAAATGCTACCAATGTGGAAAAAACTACCAAGTTAACACCTAGCATTGTATTTGGTTTGACTAGAAAAGCTCAGACAGGCCAAATGCAGATGATATATCGCTTTGTGTAATTAGAAAAAATACTAAATTGTTATAGTGCTTCTGTGGTTTCAAAGCATAGCCATATGCCAGGAGCTGGAAGGGGGAGACAACAGGTGAACAGCCTCCAGGCCTCACTCAGTCTTGTTGGCAGCGTTCTCACTGCAAACCACTGGTCCAGAGAGAAAATGCCCATTTCAGTCTGTTTCATGCTTGCCCCCTTGCTGAAGCCAGAAAAGAATAGGATGTACTTTTATTCCCATCCAGCCTATCTAGGAAGAGAACAGAAGGATCAGACAGAGCAGAACAGAGGTTTTGCAAGAATCATCTCCCAAACACAAAGACTGCTGTTAGGACTGGACACTGTCTGCCTTGTCACTGTCTACCTGTGTAATCACAGGCACAACGAAGCCTATTCATCGAAGGCCCCACTCAGGGCTCCTTTGGCATGCTTAACACTTCCGCAGACTTACAAGGATCTTCGGGGTGTTCAAAGGATAAAAGGCTGGACACTATTTATAGTTTTGCTGATGTTGGGATGGTGGATGTAAACCTAAATTCCTTTCTCAGTCCGTGCTCAGCCTTGAGCTGAATGAATAGCAAAAATAAATAAATAATAACCATGTGAAAGCACTGCCTTTGTTTCTATCCTGAACGTGGAGTGGTGCCACTTGTTGCATGCTGGTGCTCAGAAAACAGCTTTTGATCTTGAAAGCTTTCTGCTTTCTGTTTTAGTCCTTTTACATTAATCACCCCTTAATTTCATTTATAGCATGCAAATTACTCTTGCTCCTCTTGCTCAGACCATTTAAACTAGCAGATCAGTGAGCTGATAGGCCATCAAGTAAAAGAGTTGGGAAAAAGTAAAAAAAGAAAAAAAAAAAAAGGAGCTGAAAATACTTACAAATCTTGACTACACTTGACAAAAACCAGAAGTGGCCTGTGAACTATCCATTAGCTGAAAAGCTGGTATAGATCAGTGTCACCGAATTGAAGACAATGGTGGTTTGTCAGCTGAGAAGCTGGCCAAACGGACAGAAAGAAAATGGTCTTTTCCTGGCAAAGAGTTAAACCAGCTCACTTACTCCTTTCTGAAAACTTCTTTCCATTGCCTTCCATGGGGTGCTTTGACTTAGGAATATTTTGAGTGCTGCTGAATAAACACTATCCATACCGTTCTGTGTAGCTATGTCAATAATATAGTGACACTATTGCAGGCTAACTGCACTGTTTTAATTTTGTCATTGCCCTTCTTTCTATGCTATGGCTGCTTTTCAACAGCACTTTAAACAGAGAAATTAAAAGCACATTTACTATTGTAACGTATTTATTATACACATTACGAACCCCATACTCTGAAATCCTGGGATAAAAGCTTGTTGAAAGGTTTTCCCCTCCATGCCTAGCAGGAGCAGTGGCTCTTTTGTCATCCTTCTGGACTGGGGTTTCCCTCTTTTAAACTCAACTAAAATCTCTCCTTGATATTAATTGTATGGAACCCGGTGACTAACATAAGGAGCAGTGTGTGCACATACCAGGGACACCAACAGCAGCTGCCTAGTCCCAACATCCAATGAATTTGTCATTGTCTAAAAGCTGACTTGATCAAATGTGTTAGGTATCATGAACTGGAGAATAAGGAACAAAAGAGAGCAAAGGATTATGACCAAAACAAAGTGGCAATCATAGACATCAGTGCTGTAATATATGTGCATCAATTGCAGCAATAATGACATATCTAGGAAGTTTCTGCTGTGTTCATTTGTAGCCTTCTGAAATACTCACAATGGATTTTGAAACTTTCCATGCAAAGGAGCTGTTTATGCAACTTACTGCGGAAAGCCTGTGGAGATAGGGGAAGAACAAAGATTTATGATATGAGCAGATCTGGTCTTTAAGGACCATCAGCACCAGAGGAGAGTCTTAAGAACAACTTGACTGGTCAGGCAGAGGTCTACAGCTCTGTGGTACTGCAGGTGACAGGGACCACCTGCCCACTTCAACTCCCTGGCCTATCAGTGGGAGCACCTCAAAATACTTCTACCACCAGTTTAAAGTGGCCGATCCCATTTTGCCCGAAGGGTGGGATGGATTACTCCCTAGTTACCTTTCACAGACTGAGAAGCTCCTGTACTTTCTACCGGGCAAGACATTATTTATTGCAAAGAGCATGCAAAATTTGCCAAGTCACAGCTTTGTGTTTTGAGCAAAGTAGGCACTTTTTGCAGCCACTCGACCAAGGGTGGAGACACTGGTTACTTTCTGCTCCTCCATCTCCCTTCAGATGGTCCCTGGCCTCTAAAAAGCACCTGGCTGTACTGCTAAAGGTGGAAGGAATTACAAACAGCATCAGGGATAGCAATTCATCTCTCCTCAATTCCAGTCATCTCACATCTTGTTGTCCCAAAAGAGCACACAGCTTGCCTTACCCACTACTGCAGAAGCAGCTGTGGTCCCCATGAATCTTGTTTCCTCCTTAGACATCACTAAGGTAACCAGGGATTTGGCACAGCCACTAGACACATAGACAGCATCAATCCAAGTGAGCAGTATACTGAGGGGGGTCTGGAAAAGGCAAAGGCAGCATGGACCTCCAGTTCTACTGTGCTGCTGGCAACACCACCCCGAATTGTACTGACTATGAGGTCATTACACTGTATACGAAAAAATATGCATAGAAGTATCAACCCTCTTCAGGATTTTTGGTGAAAAAATACTCCTCTATATTTTGGTCTTTCCCTATATAGAGTTTGATTTCAGCTAAAACAAATTATTTTGCTTTCTGACATATTGGGTTTGTTTTTTATTTTTCAAAAAATCAGACACAGAACTCCCCACAGAAATCAACTAGCATTTTGAAGCAAGCTGTGGACATGGAGACAGCACTGGAGGCTGGAAGCAGAAGCTGTAATAGATCTCAGGAACAAAGTTCCCCAGAATTTGGACTAATATAAATATGGGAAAGGACTCTTAGTAAGGGAAAGCCAATAGATGCTCTTACCCTTCTTCTGCCTCCTGCTGGCTTTTGCATATGAGAAGACCCTGAGAGCAAAAATTGTCCCACTGCTAGAATTGAAAGGATACTGCTGTTTGGGGCCCATAATGTTATTTTTATAATAGGGTCTAATTCTGATACCACTGACACTCAATGAATCCATGTTTATTTTAGCAGTGAGTATAAGTCAGGTCACGAATTGACATACAAGGTGAAGTTAAATGGTGATTTGGGCTTGAGCCATAAATCTTCCTGCCTTTTTTTCACATAGCTAGACTATCATGATAAATGCCTGATCTTTGTGGAGGAAAGAATTTAGTTCCCAATAAGATGATGAGAATGAATCATCAGCTCAGCTATCTCTGCAGTCGGTTTCTACCCAGATACCATTTCAGTAAAACACGAGCATGTGTTATGTCATGACTGTCCTGCTGGAGTAAATTTTTAGACTGGAAGAAAAAAAAATGTTTGTAGGTTTGTGTGTGTGTGTAATGTGAATTTGCCCTTAAAACATTCCTATCATGCCGCTTCATATTCATTAATTAGTCTGAGGTTTCCCTCGTGTTTAGTTTACAAAGCCACTTAAACCCACGTACCCATTTAACATATTTATGACCCCAGTTTTCTTTCTTTTCTCTGAGACTGTACCGTAATTGTTCTCTGGACTCAGGAACTGCAGAGTGCCTTCACTGATGAAAGGAGACAACATAAAGAAGGAAATGAATGTGTGAGGGATGAATACCTTCCACAAAACAACTGGGTGCAATTTGGCCCATGGCCCCGGGGGTCACTTTAATAGAGTGGAGCCTCAGTCTCTATTGAGTGTATGGGAGACTATTAACTCTTAACAACTCAGTCTCAGGTTATTTATTTATTGCTTAAATGATTTGTTATTGCTACTTGAATTTAATATACCCTCTGGGAACTGAGATGGCAGCATCATGTTACAGAAAAACTACAAGTTATTTTAAAACTGTGATTGAATTTTTATGAGCATCATAAAATCTTTCTGAACAAATAACTTACCATTAGTCAGAAACTTCAGCAGGAAATCTGTAAAATTAAGGATTTATTAGAACAGTACTGTATTTCTGTGTTTCTCTGGATAAGAGAGGGTTAAATGTTTGATGCTTCAAGTATTAATTTTGTTATTTGAATATAATAATACTTCAGTAGCACCTGATGCTTTCAAAAGACCATAAAGATACAATATTAACAAAAAAATTCATTCCTTTTAGCCTGAGAAGAACTCATGTTCAGGGACTGAAACTGGCACACACTTGTTTTGGTACAAATGTTTTTTCAAAAAACTTCAGAGCACCTGCAAAGGTTGGTGACAAATCTCCACATCTGTTTTGCTAAGTGGACTACTATTTGAGGTACCTTTGCACAGCCACTGTTTTTTTTCCATCCTTGCCTACGTGCTGCTCTTGGCTCTGAAAGGGTGTATTCCTACACTTCTTTAAACCATTCACTTTCCCTTTTGCTGTTCTAGTCCTTAAAGTCATTAGGAGACCATCCAAGTCAAACAGCGTATTTCAGCAAGGAGTGGGGATGGTGGAGAAAGGGAAAAGGAAGGGAAGGAGGACTGAAGGCATCATAAAAAGCAGGTGCAAAATGGAATCCTCAGAAAATTAAGGGGAAAATAATAGTTCTGTAAAAATAAAGTTAATAAGTAGGTTTGAAATCAGAAAGAAAAAAGGTCATCTTAAGTATTGCTATAAGACTGGTCTCTGTACTCAGCTGGTTTTTTTTACAGACCCAAAGGTGTTCTCTAGAAAAACTGAGAACTGCAAAACTAGAGAAATCTCCAGTCTAAAGGTCTTGTTGCTTGAAATGGTGCCATGTTCTGACATAAAGAACTAGTCCATGTTAGATGTTCTCTTCTGGAAATTGAAGGATCAAATCTGAATAAAATACAGGTGTCCTGATGTGGTGGTTTTAATAATACACCTGTATATATAGTTCTGACCCAAAGGTGTTCTCTAGAAGAACTGAGAGCTGCTGAACTAGAGAGATCTCCAGTCTAAAGGTCTTGTTGCTTGAAATCCTGCCATGTATTTTCTAACAATTGTATAGGTTTATGTGCATCAATCACACCTTTTTTAATGACAAACCCTCACATCTGATTTTGTGATTGATGCACATAAACCCATAAAATTATGTCATATGCTATTCCATTTTTAATATAAATCAGATAACCATAATTTCTGATTGTTTTAATACAGTGTTTAAGTATGAGTTACCTGAAGAAAGTCTAGATATGTATATGTAATACACATAATCTTTCACCCTTTGGATCCTAGTTTAGAAAAGGTATAACTTGCTTTCATGCTGTTGTTTCCAACATGCTCAATAATTGATCTCAATGGATAATTAAGGATAATTAAGGAGCAGTAAATTATAAGATACAAAAGACTTTCTTGCAGAACTGTTGCAGACTGTCTGACGTCTTTTTTCTCAATGTCCAGTGAATGAAGCGTAGCAGTTAAAATGGCTCTGTAACCTGAATGAAATTCAGGCATTAATGGAGTTATCTTTAAAACTTCCTCTCAATACTGAGAATTATCAATCTTCTATCAGTTGTTGCCTTTGGTAATTTATGCGTTTGTTGCAGTCAGCAACCTCAGGATCTCGTCCAGGGAAGCCGCAGGATTCTGGGGACCAGCAGCAAACACCAACAAGACGGGCTCCCGTTCATGAAACCATTTATTCAGCATGAGAACAAACTCAGGTCCAGAACAGAGAGCTCCCAACAGAGGCACAGCAGGGGTTTTTGAGGGACGGAACCCCTGAGAGTTTCCACCTTTGAGGGTGGAGTCCAGGGTCAGGGACCATTAGAAACACAGCAAGGGAGAAACCCCCAGGGACTCAAACCCAATCAGAACACCTGGGCCGTCCTTCACAAGGGGTTTGGGGTGGGACAATGGAACTCTTTGTCTCCCCTGAGGCCGCTGCCACATCTGCTCCTTTTTTATTTATTTTTTTATTTTTTTTCCAAATTTTAATTAGGAGCTTAAAATGTTTCCAAACATACACCTTAAAATCTCACCTCCTCCACAGAGCACCCACTTTGCTTTGTGGGACACCAATAACTCAATAACAAAACACATTAAGCAAACAGAAAAAACAAAATTAAAAACAAACACTTAAATCTCGGACCATGCCGGGCAAATTAAATAGTGATGGTACTTAATACCAACATAATGTTTTTAGTTCAGTCTCTTCCACTTTCGGATTCTCTTTTAGGAAGGGTGCAGCTCTTAGGTCTCCTCTCACGAGGGGCAGAGTTCTTCGATCTGTATAGCTTCGGCTCCGGTTCCCATGTGGGCGTCGCCCCCTCAGATGATCTCGGTGAAACGCTGGCTTTGGGAGCTCAGTTACAGTTTCCATTTCCCCGGAGGAGGTGTTGCCCATGATGGAAAAGGCAGAGCCCCCAGGGGTGGAGCAGCCGAACAAGGGCTGGGAGCGAAGCAGGAGGGGAAGGGAAGGTTCGGGAGCGGAAAAGAAGGAGCAAGGCGGGAAACAAGGGATCCCAGACCGCGAGGCCGGCACCATCTTGGGATGGAGGGGTCCGGGACGGACTTTCCTGGACAGGGAACGGGGAATATGGAAAGACAGGGGGTGAAGGAGGACATGGAACGGCGGGCAAACGGCAGCAGACCCGCATCACTTTGGATGTTCTCCGTTCCTTGCCTGCCTTCAGGAAAACAGGGGATGGGATGGCAGAGAGACACCAGGGTGACGGGGAGACGGCAGCAACCCCGAGCCATCTTGGCTTTTTTCACCCTTTGTCCTGCCCTTAGGAACATAGGGGAGGGGAAGATACAGGGAGGAATACACCAAAAAAAAAAAGGAACTTAACAGAAGACAAAAAACAGTCCATTGGAAGAGCCATACCGTCCATAATCGTCCATAATGTTAATATAATTGTCCATAATGTTGATACCGTCCATAATCGTCCATGTTAATATATTTGTCCATAATGTTAATACCGTCCATAATACGTCTCGTTGGGTGATGTAAGGTGTTTGTCCTAGCGTTCCGGTCTCTCAGCTCCCACACCTCCGTAAGCCCTTTTCTTCCCCATGCCCGAGGCACTCTCAACCCAGCCTCCCTGCCAGGTTCTCTCGAGTCCTCCTTTCCAAGGCGGGGGTCTCGCCTGCTCTCAAGCCATCAGCCGGGGACTTACGAGGTGTCCATGGAGCTGGATCCTGCTGTTCTCTTGCTTCACTGGATGCCCGCATTCTCCACCATTTGTTGCAGTCAGCAACCTCAGGATCTCGTCCAGGGAAGCCGCAGGATTCTGGGGACCAGCATCAAACACCAACAAGACGGGCTCCCGTTCATGAAACCATTTATTCAGCATGAGAACAAACTCAGGTCCAGAACAGAGAGCTCCCAACAGAGGCACAGCAGGGGTTTTTGAGGGACAGAACCCCTGAGAGTTTCCACCTTTGAGAGTGGAGTTCAGGGTCAGGGACCATTAGAAACACAGCAAGGGAGAAACCCCCAGGGACTCAAACCCAATCAGAGCACCTGGGCCGTCCTTCACAAGGGGTTTGGGGTGGGACAATGTAACTCTTTGTCTCCCCTGAGGCCGCTGCCACATGCATTGACAAATAATAGCTATACCATGGTGTACACTTGTTTCTGTCCTTCCGAAGTTGTTGACGCAATCTGATCTTTCAGCAGTCTTAGAGGTTCTTTGCTTCTACTGATTCTTGGTGACACTCTGACATGCCATCACGTCTCTTGGCAAGAGATTCCTCCCACCTGGTGTCACCAAGTCACTTGGAGAAACCCTGACATTTCTTCAGGGCACTTTGTATCACTTAGCTATGTTCCTGGAAGTGGAATGAGCCATCTTCCAGATGTGCTTCTACTGGCCATAAAGACTCAGGTATCATTTAGATGAAATGTGTCTGAGACATCTGTATTTCGTGATATTAATTCCACCTCAGGTGTCTGAAGAGACAAACACAGAATGTGAGAGCATTCCATTGATGACACCTGTCCTAAGGCCATCCAGCCTCACATAAGATAACCAAAGATCGAGCAAGGTTCTCCTGTCTTCCCATTAGTCAGCTGTGGATAGTTTTTTCTCCTCCCACAGGTCCCTCCTGACACTTCTCAGCTTCTGATGCAAATGCAAAAGCATCCTCTGTGTAATGGGCTTATTCTCTGCAAACACAGCCCTATAGACTACATGGTCTTGCTCTCTAAAAAGGATAAGCTTCATGTGAAAACGTGACCTGGGGTCACTTAGATAATTTTTATCAGGAGGCAGGTTACTTACTCACTGCAGGGAAAAGAACCACAATAAGACAAGGCAAACCAAGGAGAAAATGAAATTTCTTACAGAGGAGGAAGTTTTAATTATAACTAATTAACCAGCACAAATCTAAACAGTCTAAAGAATTGGACCTAATGCAGTTTTACTTCCAACTATAATACGTTTCTTTTTAGAGCTGTACTTTGACTTAACTAACTCTCCAAAGAAGTCTGGGCCCAGAATATTAAAAGGTCCAACACACTACAAAACTTCACAGGAAATTTAGTTGCCCCAGGCTTAACATACTGGCTTGAACATACGGCAAAATTTCTATCAAGAAGTGAAAGGTGAAAGGTTCACAGACAGGAAAATCAACCTGTAATCACAAAAACAAATTTTGCCTCCTGTGAGAGTCTTCTTAGACACATGAACCTTCACTAAAATTGCAGTCTAACTAAAGAACCAGAATTCACTTGACATTTTCTAGGTACAAAAATACTTCAAATGAAATGCTTGTAATTTATGTCAAAAGAACACCAGGGTGTTTGTAAGAATTCTTCGGGTAGTCTCAGCTGCACAAGAATGCTTGACCTCTTAAAAATCTCCTTCAGTCTTCCCTCTTCCACCAACACAACCTCAAAGCATGCTCCAGATCAATCCAGATCAATCAAAAGGCCTCTTAAAATCCATGTTCTCCTACATGTCAGAAATCTACTGGGAAGGATAGAGCTTTAATCTTTCAGGCAGCCTCCACAACTATTTTTGGTAATCCAGGAGAATATCTAGACAGTTGCAGCTACTTTAAATATTGTTGCATCCTGTGTCTGACTGAGGCTTGTAAACACAAAATTTCTACTTTTTAATATCTAGAACATTTATTTCCACTCAAACTTAAATGTCTTTAATTAGTCTCTATAGAAAACATACTAACAACTATTCACTAGTAAATAATAAACTTTAAAAAATTGAGTAAAATGGTTTAAATATATATTTTGGCTGAAATGTGGAGAACTTTCAGGTGAGTAGAAAGACAATTTTTCAAAAATTCTTCCTGTTCATTTTCAGACTTCTAGGAACATGATGTTTAAGTTATTGCACCACATTCTAACCCAAATTCTCCAATACCTATTTCTCTGTGACTTAAATTGCTTTTTGTTCCATGGGATTTAAAAAAAAAAAAAAAAAAAAAATGATATACCAAGTGGCTGCTACATGGTCAGAGTGCTTCCTCGGCATATATATATCCATAACATCTGTAAAGTTTTCAAGTATGACATTTTTTTGTAGCTAAATTTATTAGCTGTGGTGTGAGAGTAATTTAGAAAAATTTCTTAACATTTTAAAGTTAGGACTTCATTGGAATTCTTACCTGCATAAAACTTTCTAGGCTGGGCCATTTCCTTCCAGACTCAGTGCCCTGCATCAGTGCTAGCCAGTGTATGCCTGTGATGATGACAACCAAAGTACCAGAATGGATTTCTATACCCAGGTGATTAACTCTGAGTACTTTATTTTCTGTCCAGGATTTATACTGGCTTTCAATCCTGTAAAGAATAAGGCAGTCTGTATGTATTGCTAATGAAATAGCTTTAATTTCCTGCATCTTCAGGGGAAAAAACCCTACTACATCACAAAAGAATTCAGCTGTCTTTACTACAGTTGTACTGAAGAAGAATTCATTTCACTCTTAAGCCTTTATTTTAGCTATAATCTTACCCTAAATATCTTCTAATTTTAAAGCATTAAAATGGAAAAGCACCTGCAAATAACTGTCCTAAAAACATGAAATGAAACAACTGTTCTGCTACTTAACTTCCCACTTAGGATGCAAGGTGGTCACACCTTCCATCCTTCTCTCTGTGCTGTGTTTGGATAACTCTAAAGACACACAAAACCTGAAATAACATCTCGTCTCAGCAAGCATGTTATATGCCTTCACCGGTTTTATAAAGTGTCATTCAAGCTCTTCCTTTTTCATTTCACACCTGTTCCAGTAACACTTTATGTCCCACAGCTTGCAGGTACTGCTTGAGAAAGAACTGGAGAAATATTTTCAGATGTAGCACTGGGGTATTACTTCCACAGAGATAAGCTGTTGTTTGTCATTTCACCAAGAGGTTCAAAGAACTAAACATTTAATTTCCTGGCTGTGTTTATGATGCATAACCTAAGAGGAATGCTACTTCATGAACTATCTAAAACCCTATTGGGTCAACATATAACTTTGCTCTAAACAAACAGAGGCTTTGCACCTCTAGAGTCCTCCTTGGGAAAAATGAAATGCCACAAGGTGAAATAATGGGTGCAAGTGTCCTCCTGCATCCTGCACACCGTGTCAATAACTAACTCTGTCATTTGGAGAGCCAGTAAAATTGCTCCCTTGCCACCTTGGTGCCAGTGTTTGCCAGCAGTGCAGCACCACTTAAAACTGACATGTCAGGCCAGGGTGGAAAAATAAATAAAGGCATCACAAGACACAGAGTAGACCATCATGCCATGTTCCAAATTTTGCTGTAATTAATTGCATAAACACATCATTAAAAATAAAAAAAACCAAAACAACAACAACAACATCAAAACCAAACCCCCCCCAAAAAACCCCAAAAAACAAAACCAAAACCAAACCAACCAAAAACCACAACAAAAACAAAACCACAACAAGGCTTTATCTAGATGTAATGGCTGTAAATAACTTATCTGCTTTGTCTGGTCGCTCTTCACTCTTGTTTCAGTGAATAAGAAAGACCTGTACATCTGTGTCTTGACAGAAATACAGGTCAAGTACAGCAACAGACCAAAATTTTGTCCAGGCTCAGAAGAAAAACATCATGTCACTGCTGGACTGACTGCAGGATTAGACCTCATTGAGGAGATTGACAGATTGACAGAGAGTCTGTCCTCCAGTTACCAGCATTTGGAAGACCACCAGTAGATTCTGGTTTATTTAAATGGATCTCTATACTGAAGCCTGAAGCAGACTGATGTTTTTAAAAGACTACAAATGCCTACAGCAATGTAGGGATCAAAAAATCAAAAAATTAGATTTCTTAGGCCACAAGTGAAGAACATGGTGATGCTATTAAGCTTTGTGTGCATGAGATGTACAAACCATCAAAGAAAACAGTCTGAAGGGATGCAAAAAAATTGAACATTCTGCAGAAAAATAAGTATCTTTATTTTCTACTGGTGGGAAAAACAGATTTTTCTCAGCACTGTTAACTTACTTTTTAAGACAGACTTGCTTAAGTGTTTAATATAAGACATGTATTTATTTTTCCTTGAATTGATGTATCTGCCATTATAATGTCTCATAGTGGGTCACAGTCCAGTGAGTAAGAGCACAGATTGCCCGCAAAAAAACTGTAGATTTAGAAATGTGATTGCCAAGTGCTCTGCATGTAACAAGATGATGGAAAATAGACCTAAAAAAATAGTTCATCTACAAAATGGAAATGTGGTGCAAGCTTCTGCTGCATATCTAATACAGCTGACTCACAGAAAGGCACTGCACCAGCAGCAGCGTACGTTTTTAAAACTTGAAAAAGGACACCTGCATTAGGAGAAATGCGTGTCAGAGCCACTGCAGAGCATGCCAATACACATACATAGGGAGACAGATAACACAAACAGACAAACCTGCCCTATATAAACTAGAGCTCTGGAGGGTACTCTAGCCCTGAAAAATATGGGCATGCACATCTGGGTATGTCTAGGTGGCTCTTCTAAAGAACAGCTGGATATGTAAAGGAGTATGCATGCCCTGACTCTGGCGGATTACAGACTCCAGAGAAATGGGCAAAACCTCTAAGCCCTAAAAACTATGGAGTAGTTTACACTGAGTAGCCATTTCTGGTATTTATCACATTTAACAATTTAAAAGACTGTCAGAAGTTAGACGTCTAGCAAAAGTAGAATGAATGGTACTTAAGAGCATTAGGGTATTCAAAGACGGAGTTTGCTTAATTAATTCAGCTGTTCAGATTCCACATATAAGTTTCACTCTAACCTCTTCTTTCCATCTATTACTTTATTTCTGTGACTGACTATAGATTAACAAAGTTTTTGCTTAGGTTTAAGTTACTCCATATTAAGTTTGCCAAAAGAACAAAAGGCATGTTGCTTCTGCTAGATATGGAAAGCTTTAAGGAAGTGAAAATCACTACAACATTGCTTTTAATCCTCATATTCCTGGATCCCTTATCCTCTCTGCATTAAAAATATGCCAATTAAGAAATACTGCTGGCCAAGGAAAGTAAGTGCTTGCAGGGAAGTCCAGACAAACAGCTGGAGTAAATCAGATATTACACTAATGCCGGACAATGGAAGGATGCTGATTTACATCCTCTGTGAATCCTATACCCAGGCATTCTTCTTGTGAATCACAGCAGTTTTTCTGGGAACATAGTAAGGAAGTGTTTTATCTTCACTTCCTTGTAACACGCAGGCCTTTTTTATGATTTCAGAATTGTTTAGGTTTTATTAGTATGAGTTTACAGCTCTTTGTTCCCTGGACTGTGTGAAGAATGGAAGCAGGAGACTCGCTGCTATTTTACTTTTAGCTGGTGAATCAGAGAGGGTGTCTCACATTTCATCAGTGTTTGAGTCCTTAACTCCTCGTACTTCTCAGGTTCTTTTCCCCTTTGCACAATGTATGCAGGGACAAGAATGTGTAAGTGCCACCGCCACCCCATTCAGACTTTCACTGAATTGGTGTAATTGGATTTTGCACCTCAATTTGCAAGATACAGTTCCCCTGAAAACCAACACATTTTGGTAAGCATAAAAATAAAATGAAATAAAAATAATAATAAAGACAGGGCAGGCATTCATAAGGTACCAGGTCTCCACAGTCTTCAGCTGAGAGACCCCAGATTTCAATGTACCCTGAAAAGGGTGATTAATTTAAAGTGAGTGGAGTCTGTTGCTTTAAGACAAGCTCATAAATCGTGAAAGATCACCACTTCTTTTCAAAAGGCTCTCCACGGTCTGAGTTTCCCTTCTGGGTCAGTAAAGGCATTGAAGTTTTAATGGCATGCCATGGCAGATTACACGATACAGCTGTCCCGGCACCGTGAAAATTAAGTTATGCCCCGTGTCAGCAAGGTTTTTTTTCCCCTTTTCTTTCCCTACCCTCCCCCCTTCACTCTCCCTCTTTTTTTCTCTTTCCCTGTCCCCTTCTTCATTCTCCTTTTTGCTGGGAAGTGCGCATCCAGGGAGGAGGTGGGAGCCCGGCAGGAGCTGCTGCCACGGCTGCTGTTGAGCCCCAGCTATTGAGACTGAGTAAATGGAGCTGATGGGGAAAGAAGAGCCATCAAAATGGAGGGTTTTGTTCCTCCTCCTCTCCCCAGGGCCCTGTGGCAAAGGCAGCCCTCCTTGCTCACTCAGGCGCAAGCACCTACTCTGCTGTCCCAGCAGTGCCGGACACCCGCCGCGCTATTCCCTCTGCTCTGCACCCAGCGGATCTGTGCTGTGGCTCAGGCACCAGCAGACCCTTGTGCTGATACACACTGTCACAGCAGGATTATGCTCCTTGTCGGGGATGCCTCTTTCCCACAGGGCAGGGCCTGGTGCACTGGTGCACACCGCGTGCACAAGCACACCCATGAACAGCATCTTGCTTGAAAAGCAATCCCTGCTGTCCCCCCAGCCCTGTATCTTCACTCTGTAAAGAACGAGAGAGTAAAGAGCTTATTAAAGCATGAGAAATTAATCACATTAGTGTTTAGTCTGCCAGAACAGGGATGTATGAGGGGAAGAAAGAGATGAGGAAACAGAAATGAAAGAATCATTTGCAAACCTAACAACCAATATTCTGTCTCAGTTATTTCCAATCTCCTTTTGATTTTTAATTCCTTGAAAGTTTCAGCCTCTGAAGATTAATTTAAACATACTGATATTGGACTTGATGGTCTGATTTTCTTATGGGATATCCTGAGAATGCTCACAACCGCAGAGTACAGATTGCCAACAGTTGAATATTATTGTTCTATATAATATCTCTAACACCTCAAGATACTGAGTTATGACAGGAGATAGCCCCTGTGTCTCTTCAGTCAAAGTTGTTTAGTACATCTTAGCCTTGTTGGAAAAATCAGTAAGTTAATAAAGGCTTCAAGTAGAAATTCCCCATTCTGGCATGAAGCCCGTATGTTGACTTGTTTACCTCTCTCAGTCTTTAAAGATATGTATATAGATATATTTTACATATAAACAACATTGTTCATCTGAAGTGCTTGCATCACACCATCTGCAATAACTTATCCAAAAGCTTCTGGCTTTAGATGTGCACAATTTGCTGTTAGCCTTCTATTCTAACCCAGGACAATGATTTCAATGGGATTATTTGTGCTCTCTAATGCAGGGATACTTTGATTAAACTCTCCTTGTTCCACTGTTTCTGTGTGTATTGATAGCAGAGGATGAGGTCTGACTACCTGCATATTTAGCCACCTCTAGTTTGTGTATGTTTGATTAAATATTAAGGTATTCTACACTGGAATTAATTTGCTAATAGGACTTGGCTTTTTTTTCCTTGCTTTCCCCATTTGTTCCTAGGTACAACCTGCTGTTCACAGCCAGTGCATCACTCAGTACGCTACAAAAATGTTTGCCTATACAGTCTGAGCTGAACTCTACCAGACTATGAAAAAGCATCCAGACCTGGTAAAAAATTAAATTTTGCCAATATTACTGATACCATTAGCAGGGGTTGGGGTCAGAACAAGAGTCTTGCAGTTTATCTTCTACATAGGTGAGGTATAGACATTAAATAAAAGCCACTTTCATAGCACTACAATAATTCTGCTTGGGTTGTAGCAGAGACAATGACATCAGGGACCAGCTCATCCCTTAGACTTACCATTCCACTTGTTTGCTTGCATACCTCAGTTTCTTTACACACATCAGTGTGTGGGGGAGAGCTGGTCACTATTCCTATTTGCGTTGCTGCTATTCACAACAAGTAAATCTTTCCCATGTTTTTTGTAGGTTCAGGCCTTTATTGAGTGAGGAGAGCTGTGAGCTGCCCAAGAGCTGTTTTGTTGGCAGGGGGTTAAGGAGAATTGTCTGTCACATCAATTATCTGCCCTTGAGCTCTTAGAAAGAAGGTGCCTAGAGACTGGCCACTTCTCTTGCTTGTACATCCACACACATGGACACCAAAACAGCTCACACTTTGATTGGAAGTTGCTCTCCCCCTCTCTCAGCAGTGCTGCAATCCATGTTAAATCAGCTCATTCCTCCTCAGTAAAACTAGACAGGCCCCTGCTTTGAATACGCTGGACCACACAAGGGAGAGGGGAAAAATATCTTTCCCTCAACTCTTTCTCTCCTTCGTCATTTGGAAGCCTGTGTTCTAATAACAAATGGTGATTTAAAGAAAAAAAAAAAAAAAAAAAAAGAAGACAAGCCTCCCCTTCTTCCCTTTTTGGAGCGACAGCTCTGAGCCTTGGTCAGGGGAGCCCATGAATTGGACTTGCAAAGGGCCCGGGAGGGGTCCCTATAAATCTTCCCCACACAGAGGTGGCTGTCTGTCTACTTCTGGGCTGCTGCTCATTGTGACTAAAGTTTAACTGCTTTACTTTCATTTTTGGGGAGGCAGGGAGGCAAGTCGCATAAACCTGAGGTTTATGGATATTGCCTTATTTCCTTGTCATTTTCAAAAGACTCTTGTTTGCTTCTTTATTGTTCCCTTAGAAAAGTAACAATCACAAAATTTTTCTACTTACTTTAATGCCTAATTTTCCTCATTTCTCTGTCTTTATCTTGCTATCTATGGAATGGAAACTACATTGAGTAATCCTACATTTGTGAGAATGTCACTTCCTTTGGCTGTTTATCCAGCCAAAGACTAAAACAACCAGCACAAAAATAACAAAAAATAAATATAAAAGTGATAATGAATAAATCCTGTGTGGCTGTGTGTATAATTACATACATGCTTGCACACTGATACACAGACACAGAAACAGACACGCTGGATGTCTTGGAGAAATGCCAGCTGTAATTGCCACAAACTAAACACGGTTTTGTTTTCTCACTGATGCTTTTACCCATCATATTCTGCCTTTCTGCTCGTGACTAATTTCTCAATCTCATTTCATGGGTCACAAAGCAACATACCAAGTTATTTAATAGCAATACATACATACTTTTTGGATATAGATCAAGTATGAAGTCACCAAAATGACAATACAATAATTAGTAAACATCATCAATTGCCTATGGATTCTTATCATTATAAGAATGCATCAGTCAGCTGAAAAATGTAATTTTTATTTCAACAAATTATCCACCCATATAATTTGAATCTGAGAGCATAACGATTTCTAGTTCTGAAAATTATAATCAGGATAATGGAATTGTTATTTTCTGCTTTCATGCACAGCAAATTATTCATGGTCTTTCCACATTTATCTTAAGGAGAAAGTTCTCTGAAGACTAAATCCAAGCCTAAGGGTTGTATTATGAAAGTGAAGCAAACTTATTTTGAAATAGAAATCTCACTCCATCCATTTGGAAATGTACAGGTAGACAGTGAATTGCTTCATTTAGAGTTCCTATGAATTTTAATCAGTTTTCAAAATAATTTGATTGAATACAAAAAATTAGATTTGCAAAATAAAGACAGAGCCTACTGTGCTGGAGATGTGCATATTTCATTATATCAGAAAGAAGAGGGCAGAAAAGTGTGTCTCCATTCTTAAGCACTGGTTTGTCTAAGTTGTAAACATGTAAAGCTGGGCAGCTTGTTTGCTCCCTGCATGTGTGTTCATGGGTGGGTGAGGGGAGTTTGAGAATTCCTAATCCTGCAGCTCTCAGGACCTGGAGAGTTGTACCCCATCTGGGGTAACTGGATTAAAAATCTTTTCTCATTTCAAAGGTTTGATCTCAACAAGGGTTTGATGTGATGAAATCAAAGTGGCAGCTTGGATTTGAAAACTATTTGGATTTGAGCTTCCTAAAGTCTAGATCTGAGAGAATGCTGCAGTGGATATGAATGTGTGGTAACTGCACTAATGTCTGTATAAAGAAGAAAGTTATGTGTGAGGAAATAAAAAAATATCCCATTTCTAAAATAGTAACTACTCCAGTGAGAATAACCGAATAGTAAAATAACTTTTGTCAACTAATGGTAAGTTGCTCTTGTGCTATTTGATTTTAACACATCTCCTTATTGACAATAATAGAAGATTTTGTCTTTACAGAGGTGAGGCTAAATAACAACAGCTACAAAAATTATGTATGATGTGGTAATTACTACGACTATTTTGTTGTCCTGGATACTTCCCAAGTGTTAAGGGACCCCAAAGGCATGAGAGAAATTCATTGACCTATCCAAGGAAAGAGCAGGTTCCACAAAATTTTGAGCAAGTCACCTTCCCTCTTTCTGATCTTGCAATCTTCACCTGCACGCCAGGGATAATAGAACAGTAGCACACCTATTTAGCAAAGTCTTTCTGAGGGAAGGGCTTCAAGGCATTCTCACTCTTTACAGTGAAGCCTGCCAGTAGTTCCTGCATTTTTGAAATCACATACAAATAAATTTCTCCTTAAAAGCAAATACTAATTTTGTCTCCAGGTGAAACTTCACATGCATTTAGAAACAAAAGCTTAAAGAGATGATTTAAAAAGTTATACATTTATAAGTATACACAAAGAAAATTGTATACAACCCTTTATAAGGTAGGTACTCAGAGTGAAAACATGCTAAATGTACAAAGGGACAAAATAATTCTGCCTTGAAAGGCAGAATTTTTACAGTCTTTTATCTTTTTACAGTAAAGACAAGCATGGCAATCAATGCTGCCTCTTTAATAATCACCGTACATTGTCTATGTGGGATATATTATCCATGTGCCCTATTACACATCACCTAAAACTGACTACAGTCTTCAAATTACACAAGACCATAACATTTATACAATAGAAATTATGTTCCTTTTTCGTTACATGGAAAGCATCCTCAGATTCTCCCTTCTCATAGATACTTTCTGTTAAAATTTGACAAAAACCTCATGTAGTACAAAGAATGGATTAGAAGATATCTCTGAGGCATAAAAGAAATTTGTGTAGGTTTATAAGGTAAGAGTGTAAAAACTTAGTAGAAATGCTCACTGCATATGAGAATGAAATATATCAACAGCTCTTCCCTGATGACACTTTGGGGTCATCTACCAAAAGACTGAAACTCCAAGCAACAGACCGCTCTCAGAAACTGGTGCCAGCCTGCAGAACTGTGAACCACATATATAAGTTTATTTAAAATCCAGCATCTTTTGTTCTAACTGCAGATTCACTCTGACCTTTCATTGCTAAGATAGTCATACAGCATAAAATACATATATGAGTGTCCATACATGTATGGACATGCACGTGTATTCTCACAAGATGAGAACAAAAAAAGGATGTCTTCTGCGAAATTCTCTGGAAGACAAAGACTGAAAACTACAGACAAGGGATGTCACTCTTACTTATATTCAGTCAATACTGTTGAGAAAATCTCTAATAATTTAGGCATATTTCTTGAGATGACTGAGATCCAGACTTGTGTTTTAAATATATCAAATATTAAATTTGAATTCAAAAGAACAAAGAAGAAGAGCATACAAAAAAAAAATAGTAGTGCATTATGTGCATTTATAAACAGAATTCAGTGTAACAGAACCTGTGCAAAGTAATATCGCAAAGTATGGAGAAATATGCTGTGGCATTAATAATGTATTTAAGTTTTACAGTTCTGCTTTCAGCTGTTTCTTCTTATGTAAACACTTATTTTGGGGAAGTCTCGAGTTTTCCAGAGTGCCTCTGTATAAACTAGTCCTGTCCTCTAAGGCTTGTCCTGAGTTTGACTGGAATGGAGTTAATTTTACTCATAGTATCTTATATGGTGTTGTGTTTTGGAATCATGACCAAATAAGTTTTCACAATACACTGTTCAGGATGGTTCTGCCAGTGTCAAGACTTTTTCTGTCTTGCAAACTGCTCCTGTGTTGAAGTAGTCTGGGGATGGGCAGGAGGCTGTACAGTGACACAGCTGAACAGCTGACCCCAGCTGACCAGGGGGATATCCCATGGCATATGACACCCTGCTCAGAAATAAAAACTGAATAAAAGGAGAAGAAATGGAGTGACACTCATGGTTTTGGTGCTTGTGCTTCCAAATACATATGATGCAAGATGAAGGCCAGCTGTTCTGGAAGTGGCTGAATGCCTGCCTGCTGATAGGAATCAGGAAATGAAGCCCTCCTTTTGCTTTACCTATTGAACTGTTAACTTGTCCTTATCTCAAACCATGAGTTTTCTCACTTTTGCCCTCTTATTCTCCTCTTCATTACCTGGTGGGGAGTGAGCAATGACCTGCTTGCAGCTCAGAGTTTACAGGGTTAAGCCACAACTCTAGTCCAGACCATCTACAGCTTGCCAGATGGTCTTGAAAATTGTCAGTGAGTGAAAATTTACTCCTGAGTAGGTACCCATTTAATTCTAAATATAGGAAATAACTTATTCCCTTTTTCCTTGAAACAATGTTTTTATGTTGAAAATTATTACTATTTCACCTCATTAGTCCCCTTCTCTTCCCTTCCTTATCCTTTTTACTCTTTCCTCTGCCCTGCCTTGGCCCTTGCCCTCTTCTCTCTACCATAGTCACAATGAGTTTGTCTTGGTTTGGTTTCTAAAGTTTTATTTTGGAAATAATGGCTAAAGGTTCTTCCTGAAATTGCTTCATCCAACTTTGTTAAGTTTTAATAGGATTAATCTATAGTCATGAAAAATCTAATTAATTTTTACTACTGTTTCAAACAGTATTTCCCTATTCTGGATTGTGTTCTTGTCCTTTATTTACTGATACACTATACAAATACTGTTTGTACATGACCTTTTAAAGGAACAGTTTGTAACCAAGGAAACTAAAAATGGAAAAATGCTTTTGGGCGTTCTTATCATCACACCTCAAAATCTGTTTAAAACAACTGAAAAAACAGGATTTTCCTTTTGTTTTTCTGGGGGAAGACAAGGAAGAGTAGTGAATGATCTCAGGTAAAATTGTAATTCATAAGCCACTGAGATCTGGGGCTGAGTTTCTAACAGGTAAACTGGTGTCAATTAAAACTGTGAACATCTGACTTCTTGAGAATTAAACTCAAGTTAATTATTATCCTAATATCATTTAGCACTATTGTCTCTTCTGTCAGTGTTTTCTGTCCTCATCCCCATTTTGAAAAGGTTTTTCACAATTACCTGTAAAAACAAGTACCCTAATTTCAAAAAGCGTTATTCATCATAAATATTATATCAGTAGGCTAGATCAGGTGTTCTAGACCTGAGGAATGTGGTATAAAAGGCATTTCTGGTTTGATAGGAAATGCCTTTTGAAATCCATTGCTCTTATGTCATAGGGCTCTACCTTAATACGGCTAAAAATAACACTAACTTCATGATAATTGGATGAGTTCTGGGAACGTCCTGCACAACCCAGGACTGCTTTAAACTCTTCTTATGGTGAGCAATCACAAGGAGGAGAAATAGAAAACACAAGAACCTTTTGGTAGAATGCCAGGATGCTGTAACACTCAGAGCAAATAAAAAAAACCACAAAATGCAAGGTTTTTTTATTTAAGTAGGAAGATCAGAAATCTAAAAGGAGATGATAGCAAGAAAATCTGGCTATCTTATGGTTCAGTGCATTGTCAGATTTCTAATTATGAGAACATAAAAAAACTCCTTAAAAAGGAAATGTAAGAGATCAAAGTAGAATTTGTCCTTAACAACCAGTAGGGCACAACATTTCTTTCTTTTCTAATCTGTGTCATGCTCATTGAATGGACTACTGCAAGACGACCAAGGCAGCAGAAATCCTGGTCTATAATGGTTAAAAATAATGTAAATGAGTATAAACTGGAAATTGTGCAGTGCAATCCTCCCCTGGTAAATCTTCCTGTTACTGGGCACCAAAAGCATCACGAAAATCACTGAATTTAAATTTCCATGTCTGTAAAGGTCACAGCATGTTATCAATCTTTTAATGACATCAAAAGGAAAGACTGAAGGGCCTGCTTTATCATGCAGTGAACTTTGACAGAAATGTAAAATCTAATCCTCTTGCACTCATTATATTCCTATCCTCAACTAGACTCATCCACTGTAAACTCAATTCAGACACCCAAGCCATTGCATTAACAGCACTAGTAGCCATTTTTGGTCATTTATTTTCCAATATCCCAAGCTAGAAACACCTGTCATGATTAATTCTCTGAATCATTGGGTTCAAATCCATCTCCATATTCTTGAATTTTTAAGCCATCTGAAAGAAGGAGAAAGAGTATTTTCCTATGGTTCTGCTCCTCCTGTCCCCACCATATTATAATAAAACTCTATGCAGTACAGAAAAGAGAAGGAAGAATTATCGAAGTGATGGAATGGTTCCATGGAAAAGAAAACTTGAAAGGGAATGTGGAAAAGTGCTATAAAATCACTGTGGAGCAAGGGAAAAGTCAGGTGGCAAAGTCCCACCAAAGAAGAGGAAAACCTCTCAAAACTGTGCTGTAAAGTAGTGGAACTCCTTGATGCAGGCTGTGGAGGATGTGAAAGGTGTAGGTGCAACACAGCTAACTGAAGGCAGAAAAATCCTGTGTGCTTCCAGAAAAATAGAACCCTTAGTACTCTAACTCCTACATTGTTTCTTCATCTGTCATATAGGTGAAAGAAAAACTGTAAGCTACAAACAAGTATCATTCTACTGAAATCTCAGAATAAAACTTTGTTGCTGAAGAAAAAACCAGATTGCTGTGAATACGTGGGTATATATATGTGTCTGTTAACTCCTCCCGCTCATGTTGAAAAATAGACATGCAGTGAAACTGTGGCAGTCTGGATTCAAATCACATGGGCTGCTTTATATGAGTTTTCCGGTCTTGGCCTGGCTGGAATGAGCTCTTGTCATCCAAGCTTGCTAAAGGATAACCACGTGAATCTGGCAACTACTTGTTAATGAGTCAAAGTGAGGTATCACGTAACACATACCACTCTAGTCTCAGAAGGAGAGCCTGTGTACTCAAGTCAGCATTGGAGATGTTTAACCTGGGGGCCATTTAGGAGGATGGGACAGGGATGGGAAAATAACGCTTCCTCTACCAAAGGAAAGTACACCCAAAGTACCATCTGCTTCTTAGTACCTTCCCCATAACCTGTCCTTGTGTGGTGCCAGCCTCAGCAGCCTGCTTTCCTAATACTCCATGATGTTCTTTCTCACTCAGGAGTAGTGGTGCCACAGAGGGAGTGGCAGCAAATATGCAAGTGATTCTTTTGAACGCTGGGTAGAAAAAAAGACAAGACATTCCTGTAAATTTTCAGTGCCACTTCAAAACAGAGAAGCCAAGACTGACATAAATATTCAATCTTATGCTTTAAATTCAGCCAGCATGAGCCTTTACTGGGAATTAGCAAAAATACTTGATTATCATACCTGTTAATAAACATAAATGCTAATGTTCTGTAATCAGCAACAATTAATGTCTCTGTACCTTGGTTATATCCTGACAGGAAAAATTATTTTGCAGGAGGTAGAGAGTTATATCAAGATAAAATCATGCAACACTTAGCAAAAAAAGTACTAAGCTTTCAACAGAGTTTTAAAATACACTATATCCCACACATATGTTAATTTTATTTACATATAGGATAGCCAAACATTTTAAGACAACATACATGTGGGCAAACAATATGCATATTATTAAATCAATATACACCTCTATCTAATATGTCACTACTGAATGCATGGGTATATTTAATATTAAAATGTCTGCATCTGTATTTGAATGTGTAATTAACCCCAAGCTTGCTTTAGTCTCCACATGTAGCTGTTCAAAAGTCCAGGTTTTAATGGCAATACTTTCTTTAAAAGATCTGGGAAAATAGTTGTGGAGTCAGTTCCTACAGAGATTACAGAAATCTGTCTGAGGGATAAGATTTTGCTTAACATCTCTTCAGTTCTGCCTCTTATTTAGTAGTCACAGTTATGCCAAATGTCTTACTCTTTTTTCATCAGGGAGCAGATAATAACTCAAATGCCTCAGCCAAAACAAACTCTTTGAAAAGATCTTATGAAATCATTTCTCTTTGCAAATCCATAAAAATCACCTCGGACTCCTTATCAATAGAAAGGCTTAAAGAGGGTGCAGAAGTCATTGAATTATGATGTGCTTGTTTTAATGAAATTCCACTCCTGCTGGGATGTTCCCTGCAGATTTTCCATATTTCAGCATGGGAAAGGTTTGATGCTTTCCTGCCAGTGCCAAGAGTTAATTGAAAACATTTCAGGATAAATTCAGCTTGGGGGCCAACGCTCCCATTCCTTCATTATTCTTAACAATAATAGAGGAGTAATACAATTATTAATAGGCATGTTGTATCCTCTTAAAGTGGCAGTGTGTTTCTGAAACCGTGTCTTTCACATTCTTTTTCTTAAGCAAATCTGAAACAAATAGAAGAATAGAAATCTCAGGAGAAAAGCAAGCCTGGCTGGTATATATATACAATTCATCACTTTTTCTTCACAGTTAGCATTTAGCCATTGTTAAATATAGGTAGTTACTTAAAACTTTAATACATAAATAAATAAATAATCTAATAAAACAAAAATATCACTCATCTAGACCAGAATTCTCTAAAGATCTTCATGCTTAAATTCTCATCCCTGTGGGATATTAAATGGTTTTCTTTGAAGATATGTATGTCCTCAGAGTTATTTAAGGAAACTCAGAAAAGAGAAATGCAATTTTTAATAAAAAGACCATTGTTTTAAAGATTAAATTGGTTTTGCAGTGACATAGTGTTCTTAGGATTTATGTCTTCAGTTTAATGAATCTAAAATATTGGGGTTTTTTTATGACAGAAGACATTAGATTGTCTTGCTGGCCTAGGGCTACTTATATGTTATCTTCTACAGTAAACAATTTATGCTACAATCTTGCAGAAAATACTTTTAATTTTAATATTTTTTTCCCCTGACCTTGACTCTTGATACATTCATAGTAATTTTGCCAGTATTTATGCACTCCTGGTAACTAAATATGGAAACTCATAAAAGATATAAACTGTTAGGGAAATATTTCCAAAATAATGTTTTCACTTAGCTTATTTTCATCACACATTTTTATCTCTTCTCCACATTACTCCTCCCAAAACAGACAATGTAAAATATTAAGCAGCTCTGTTTGCAGAACTATTTTGCCATAAAGTTTGCTGACTAGAGAACCACAAAACCAGTTCAAGCAAATGGAAGTTACGTGATTCCTGCAGACTACAATGAGTCAAGGACATACTTGTACCATTTCAAAAGGCTTTATCTCATTTACTACAGCTCTTCCCTTTTTTTAAAAGAAGTTCTGCTGGCAAAAGTCTTTGATGGGGTCACTGCCCATTCTGGCAGCAAACATGATATTTAAACTGCCCCACAGAGGTAATTTAACCAGCTTTTTGCACCCTGTCTTAACCTTCTCATCCAGAAAGACAGCAAGGATAAATGAGATTTGGGCTCAAATATTTTCCAAACAGTGGTGTTTGCATGCACTGATGCAGCATTCTGGAAGAATAACAGGTGTAATTTAAAGCATTTCTATGCTCCAGGGTGAGGGTAGGACCTGAGTAGAATCAGGACAGGGTTAGGAACAGTTTCTGCCTCAGTTATCCCCACTGCAAAACAGGATCATCTACTGAGTCAGAGCTAACAATGTGCAACGATCTTCCTTGATTTGCACAGCATAGTATTAAGACAATGCTGAGCTTAAAGTCTGGACTGAGAGAGCATCACTACACAATTCTTTCACAAGTTCTCTTAAGTGTAACAAGTTTTCCCTATAGCATCAACTGAGAAAACAAAATTTGGTCCCATGAATATCACAAAGGCAGACTTCAGCAAGCTTGCTGGACCAGAAGAGGAAGCACTGGGTTGCTACAGATTTTTTCCTTGCTTACTGCACACAGATGTGAGAAAACCAGAAAGTATTCTGACCTAAGTTCCCAATGAGATCTGGAAAGAGTCAGAAAAATTTCTGAATATAATGGCAGAGACTATATTCAGGCTCTACATGCAGTCACTATGTTCTAAGATTGAGCCTAATACTTCCAAAAACTGAACCACTCAAGGTTTGAGCAGCCCAAAAGGGAAAAGATTTCAGTTTCTCAGATTTCTTATATCACTCTTATCCACTCCTTTTACAAACACCTTCTCACCATCCTAGCAGTACCTTTTGCATAATAACATGCTCTTCAACATATCCAGGCACTCAGCTTTGCTCACTTCAGTAGGTTTTAGCTCACTTCAGTGTGTTTTAGCCAATTTTATCTGCTCCAGGTCAAATCCAAGTGTTAGCTGCCTGTTGATTCACATAAGCTTCATTTAACTAACTGAGTAATCTTTCTCTATAAGTATAGAAAGAAAGCCAAAGGGTAACTTCTGACAACAGTTACACTACTGAAACTCAAACTACCTCTAACAGGAGTCAATGATTTGGAACCATGCAAACAAGACTTCACATCAGAGAAAGGTGAGATGTTTTGGACAAACTATTTGGCACATATGTTCTTTCAGTTTTTTCTATAAAATCCACACTCTTGTACTGAAGTTTCTTCCATAGCCTCAATTCCTGATATGCACAAACAATGACAAATGTCTATACTTTACTTAGCCAGGTCCAACAGACTAATTTGCAAGCATATGGTATACACCTGAATACACTATTATGAAAAATAAGATTGCCATAAGAGTTTCTGTGGACTGCTGCTTTACCTCCTGCTATAATATATTTTTACATGACATCAAAAATATTTGAATGGATTTAGAAGGACACTGTAACTCCTAAAAAGACATAACATGAAGATCATCACAACTGAGTGTATTTGGAATCATAGAATGGTTTGGGTTGGAAGGAATCTTTAAGATCATCCAGTTCCAACACCCCTGCCATGGGCAGGGAACTTTTCACTAGACCATAATAATCAAAGACTCATCAAGGTCTTGAATGCCTCTGAGGTTGGGGAGCCCACAATATATCTGGACAACCTGTTCCAGTACCTCACCACTATTGCAGTAAAGAATTTCTTCCTAAAAGCTCATATAAACCTACCACCCTTCAGCTTAAAGCCATTCCCCTTTGTCCTATCATGACATGCCCTTGTGAAAAGTCTCCCTCCAGCTCTCTTGTCATTCCCCTCTAAGTACTGAAAGGCTGCTAAAAGGTCTCCTCTGGTACTTCTCCAGGCTGAATAACCCTGACTCTCTCAGCCTGTGTCCACAGAAGCAGTGTTTCAGCCCTCTGATCAGCTTAGTGGCTCCCTCTGGACTCCTTCCAACAGGTCAACATCTTTCTTGGTCTTGGGATCCCAAACCTGGATACAGTACCCCAGGTAGAAGTATCCCAGGTAGGATCTCAGAAGAGCAGAGTAGAGGGGCAGAATTACCTCTCCTGACCTGTTGTTCACACCTCTTCTGATTCAGCCCAGGACATAAGATGACTTTCTGGGCTGTACACACACACAGCTGGGTTGTATTGAGCTTTTCATCCACCAGCACCCCAAAGTCTTTCTCCCCTGAGCTACTTTAAATCCATTCTTTCAACAGCCTATATCTGTATTTGGGATCACTCCGATCCTGGTGTGGGACCTTGCATTTGGCTTTTTTGAACCTCATGAGGTTTGCAGGGGCCCACCTCTCTGGTCTGTCAAGGTCCCTCTGGGCAACATCCTTTCCCTTGAGTGTGTTGACTGCACAACTCAGCTTGGTGTCATCAGCAAACTTGCTGAGAGTGCTCTCAGCCCCACTGTCTGTGTCACTGGCAGGACTGTGGAACAGTCCCAGTCCCAGTATTGACCCTGGAGGACACCACTTGTCACTGCTCTCCACTTGGACGGTGAGCCATTGACCACAATTATTTGAATGCAACCATCCAGCCAATTCTTTATCCACTGAGTACTCTATCCATCAAACCAATATCTCTCCAGTTTAGAGACAAAGATGTTGTTAGGGACAGTGTCCAGTGCTTCCCACAAGTCCAGGTACGTGACATCTTTTGTCCTTCCCTTGTCCACTGGGTCTACCATATAACCCCATCATAGAAGGCAGCCAAGTTCAATGTGATTTGCCCTTAGTGCAGCCATGTTGGTTGCCACCAATCACCTGATTATTCTCCATATCTCTTAGTACAGTTTCTCTTAGCACAGGAAGAAACTTCATGATCTTGCCAGGCACTGAAGTGAACTGACTGGTCTTTAGTTCCCTGGGTCTTCTTTATTTCACTTTTTAAAAATGGGGCTTATATATCCCGCTTTCCAATCAGTGGAAACTTCACCAGACTGACATGATTTTTCAAATATAATAAGCAGTAGCTTAGCCACTTTCTCAGCCAATCCCTTCAGCACCCTCAGATACATCTTATCAGGACCCATGGACTTGTACACCTTCAGGTTCCTTAGATGTTCTTGAGCCTGATCTTCTCCTGCACAGGGCAGTTCTTCATTTTCCCAGTCCCTGCTTTCCCCTTCTGCATCTTGGGCGTTTGGTTGGAGCACTTGCTGGTGAAGACTGAGGATAAAAAGTGATTGAGTACCTCAGCCTTCTCTGTGTCCTGCATAACCAGGTCTTCCATATCCCTCCTGAAAGGAGCCACATTTTACCCAGTCCTTCTTTTATTGCTGAGTACCTAAGGAAGTTTTTTTTGTTACCCTTGATGTCCCTGGCCAGATCTACAACTGCCAGTGCTTTAGCTTTCCTAGCCATCTTCCTGGCTGTTGGGATGATTTGTTTGTATTGCTCCCAGGCTACCTTTCCCTGTTTCTGTGCCCAGTAATCTACTAGTTTGTGTTTTAAATTTGTCCAGGGGCTCCTCGTTCATCCATGCAGGCCTCCTGGCATTTTTCCCTGATTTCTTCTTTGTAGGGATGCCAATACATCAGAATGCAATACTTCTTCAGCTACTATCACTGTTTAAATTAGAAATCATTGCCAGTGGATGACTGGAAACCTGCAATGCTTGTATTTACTCTGTTTAAACCACCTTACTTCCTTTATTTTTTAAACAATCAAAACTAATGGAGGCTATAAATACACTCTCATATACACTATAAAGTAGTAGGTGATTGCATTATTTTAGTATAAGACATTATAAACAGATGTGTCTTGCTTTTGCATTACTAGAGAACATCTAGCAAACTATGTTTATTTACATGAGGATGTGTGTTTTGTGACACCCAGAGCACCATAATCTCTCAGATAGTTAAAAATACAAACTGTGTCTGCATTGTCTATATTTGCATGTAGACATACTTATAAAGGGAGAAGGTTCAGCTGTACTTTATTTCTTTTGTTTTAAGGCATCAAGATACTGTGGCCAAGAACATGTTTATAAACAAGTATTTCTCTCTTGCAAAGGAAAGAAACATCCCTTCTGCACTCCTGGTTTCCTCCAATTATTTTTCTGAGTTTTTTCTTTCTCTTGCCAATCAAACTGTCCACTTTCCAATTCATAAGTGTTTCTCTTCGATGGACACTTTTCTTTTCTTCACTATATTCCCTTATATTTCACTATTTCCCTTGTGTTATACTTCCTCTGTTCCTCTTGTCTTCAAGTCCTGGACTAAATTCTATATTTTGGTCTCCACTCGCCTCCTAAACTTCCCCTATGAACCCTTTTCAACTGTTTCCATTCTCTCTGGCCTTGTGGGCACATGTAAGAGTTACCTTCTCTCTTCAATCATCATGCATCACCATCTCCATTGAAATATGCTATATGTATACTTGAGCCTGACCTCATTCTACATCTACCTAAGGAGAATCTTGGATTTCTCACTATCAGGTCAACATTAAAATCACAGTAAAAGAGAAATTTATTTAATGGGACCTCCAGAGATAATCTACTTTCAAATTTTTCCAGAAGCTAAATTCCAGCCAACACTAGAAATCAGCTGTATGACCTGCTCGCCAAATCTTGGAAACCTCAAACGATGGAGGTGACAGAGTTTCTTCAGGAAACTTGTCTCAGTCCTGCACTACATCCTTCACCTGCCAGCAAAGTTCTTCCTAATGCACAGTCTCAACCTACTGGCCACAGTCTGTGCCTGCTGCACCTTGGCATACTTTCTTCTTACACTACTGAGAAGAGTTGAGCCCTATAGTCTTTACAAAAGTTTTCTTCCCATGGTATAGGGTGCCATTAGATTCACTTTTCAGTTGCAATAAAGTTCAGCTCCCTCATCTTTTCCATGTTGATCACAAACTCTAGCCATTCCAGCAGCCTTCTACTAGCCCCTCAAGTTTCTCAGCATCCTTCCTGAACTTGAAAGAGGGGTGGTCTGAAACCTGGACACACTGTCACAACTACCAAGAACATGGGGATGATAGTTTTCATCTCCATCTTCTGGAGATGAGGTAAAAAAAAACATTTCCAGAGCTGAATGTTCATCTTATTTCCATATTACTCTTTCTTTCTGGCTGTGCCAACATTACTAAAGACAGACTGCTTTCTTTCTGCATTCCCCCATTATTTTCAATCTGTGTCTCAGCTAACTTCTTGACACTATTTTGGAGCTTCTTTCTCCTTATTGGCAAGTATGCTATCGATTCTCCAAAACTTCTCTACATAACAGTCATCTACTCTTCCCTACCTTTCTTCTTCCCACCCATTCAAAACACCACATTTGAACGTGGATCTTTCTTTATGCAGACCCTGCATTTCTTTATGCAGACTTATGTATTACTTTATTAGTTATTTTTTATGTTTTCTACACATCACACTTTACCTCATGACCATCCTACTAAACCTTAGTCTATTTCCTTACTCTAGGACGTTCCTCTTTTCCCTCCCTGATGAATGTCCAACGTATAATATTAGCACTGTTTTCTCTGTGTGTTAACAAGAATCTCTCTTTGTTCAGCTTCTAATATAATATCCACTTGATTCATAATAAATTCATAAAAAAAGAAACTTTAAAGAAAGGGGGGGGGGGGGCTCATCAGCTACTATTTTGATTTTGAGCACCAAACTCTCATCACTAGCAGTAGCTGCATAAATAATCCCTCTTTATTGTTTTATTTTTATGCCTTTCAGTTACATTTGCACTGGTTGAATTTTGGAGGTAAATATCCAAAATATTAGCTGAAAGCTTCCTCAGAAAGCAAATCTTTCCCACATCCTTCCCTGCAGTTCCTCTTTAAGAGGTGTCAGCATGGCTGAGAGAATGAAGTGGCTCCACATTGTTTGCCTGAACTATTATGTGTTTAACATTTCCATAACAAAAGTGCCACTCGACTTCTCCCCGATTAATGCAGCTCGAGGGCTCTTGTCCTCCTTTAATAAAACATTGTTGAAATCATTTATTTAGAGCCCCTGGTTACTAGTGGGAGAATGACCATCTTTGTGCCAAAATATAGTGTATACAGTCCACTATTTTGTAGTAGATCATTCTGTTATTTAAGAAATTGATTAAATGGATGTCCTAGAAAGTATTTATGCTAATAGCACATTACTTATGTCATTCAGACAGTCAATGTGAACCTTTTCAACTGTCTACCACAGCCAGTGCCTCAAGTAAAATACAGTAACTTCTAACTTTACTGCTTACAAGTCTGTATCACACGCATAAAATCACTGTTCCTCCCATTTGGAAATGTTTTCTGTTGCACAGCTACCTACTTTTCCTAGGACTTGCAATGGGTGTGTGACCACAGGCAGTGTGGAAGTGCGTGGAGTTATTACTGCAGACAGGAACAAAATCGATTGAAGGTCTAAATTTGTTTTGGCAACATTTGAAGACTATGCAACGCAGTCACTCAAAATCATTTTCCATTACTCAAATAGGGATGATTTTTTGTCCCACTGCTTCTTATATGTGCACTTTGGCTCTTTCGAAGTACCTCACAAACTCCAGTGCACTCAAAAGAACAAAACAAACCAAAAATCAAGTACTAGTTTTGCATCACATTGAGATGGAATGTCTTGTTCTCTACCTGTAAAGCTGCCTGCAGCCACCTTCACAGCCCTAAGATATGCACTATAGAGGCATGTCTATCGTGAGAGATCTAGTAGACCAACAGCTTTTAGGAGGAGTGAAGATTCTAAGTAAAATCCATCATGCTTTCCAATGTGACCATGAAAAGTCTTGGCCAAACCAGAGCATTGCTTATGGTCACTGTAAGATTTTGTTTCATAACAATTTTAAACTTATGTTTGCCTGTGTGTATACATTGGTGTATATTGCTGAAAATAAACAGAGTCCTTATGTTATGTCCATTGTGATTGCATACAAAAGATTTGCTGTGTGCTTGGGTGATCAGTGAAGCTTGAATCTCCCCCTATTTACTGTATGGTCACTGTCAGTTCAATGAACTGCCTCCCTTGTTCTCCACCATTGTCCCACACTCCCTTAAACATTTGTCACTGAAGTGCCTCCAAAGACAAATAAACTGTCACCAAGAATTCAAACCTGGTAACTGGGAATGAAAAGGGATCAGAACCTACTGGATTATTTTACATGAAATGATGCAGAGTTCCTTCTCCTCCTGGAAGAGGTAGCCTGGACAGGACTTTAGCAGAGAGCGCTGCCAAATAGCCAGACAAACGAGAGAACTTCCTTTCCTATGAAAAATCTCCCTCTGTCAGGAAAGGTGAAGTCTTTCCTTTGCTTAAATATGTTCTTGCTACATCACTTGACATTTCAAGATTTCCATTTGTCTGAAAATCAAGCAAAAGAAATACGGATTTGATGGACATCAACATCTGCACAGGCTTATTTGGCTGGGACAAATAGCAACAGGCAGCCATTCCTCCTGGAAATTGTGCTGACTGACTGTACAACAAAACCCAGGGCTACCTCCTTATGGAGAGGAGGTCGCAGGACAGAATCAGTTCAGCTGTATTTATTGCACAATAACTTAAATTAAAACAATCCACTTTTTCTGGAGAAGGAAGCATACAGATGAGTCCTCCCAGCCTAGTAGTGCTTCATGTTGATTTATTCCAGGCAGATGCTTTCGACAGGAGCCTGTAAAATTAAGTCTTGAGTTTATTGTGGCAGTTAATTATCAGTCCTTTTTTAGTGCTAATGTCTTTACTCCTAAATGAAGAAAAAAAAAGGCTTTTAGCTGGGACTTAATTTTTCATCAACAACTAGTTAAATACTCCTTGTGGGTGCTAACTGTTGACAAACTGAAAGCATGTTTCTGGTCATCTGTGCAAGAAGTATTTAAGATCATCCTTACCCCATTGTGAACTCAGCTCTTTGTAAAGAAAGCTGACTCTATTTACAAGTCTCACCCAACGACTCTGTCCTCCTCCCGAAGAAACAGTTTCCAGCTTTGTTTTAACAATAAGCTTACTCAACCGTTCAGATGACTTTAAAAACAAACTTCAGATCATAGCCGCACACCATAGTCATACGCTTGTTTGGTATCACAACTATTCGGGGTTGGCTTATGTGCGCACACGTGCACTTATGTGCATTTATTGCTGGGCAACGTAAGCAAATTCACACCCTAAAGAAATATAATAAAATAATCTTTCCTTGAAATAACTAGCCCAGAAGCAGGGATTTCTAATTTTGTTGATTTATACAACAGACAGATGTGGATTTGCGCTCTGTCAAGATCTGCTAAGATGAAAAAGACACTATCTTGCTAATCTGTCGCCCCCTCAGTCAAAGTTTATTTGTGGTAGCTTTTAAACTTCTGACTTGCCTTCCAATTATAGCCTCTAAAACGAAAAGCTTTAAATAAACACCATGAATAGAAGATAAATAAACTTTCTCCTTTTTTTTTTTTTCTTTTTTTTTTTTTTTTTTTTTTTGAGTGCCTAGCTTGACGCAGTCCAAACTCAAATCCCTAGAGGACTGAGCTCTCTCTTTTGTGTTAATGTTTAAAAGATTTTCCAGTGCCGGAGTTTATTCCTACTGCAAACATTTCTATTTACAAGGTCAAGTGTATCAGCACTCGACACAGCTTAAGAGTGTAATTATTTATCTAAGGGCGTTTGAGTGTAGATCAGTAGCTCTGGCAGCAAACCAGGCTTCAGCACGATGCAAAGCATCTCCTAAGCACAGTATTACAAGATCTAGTAATTGCTGATCCCTTCAGCGTGTTTACTTTTGCATTCTTCGTTGTGGGAGAAGGCAAGCTGAATAGCAAACTTTGGGTTTTGTTGCAGCTGCCTTGATGCTTGCGCCCCTGCCCGCGCGAAGCGACGCCTCGCTGGAAACGCTGGCCGCCTCTGTGCGGTGAGATGCTTTTCTCACCGCTTGTTTGCACGCCTAGGAGCACTTCTGCAAGCGCCAGCGAGAGCGGCGAGCCGGCACGAAGGAAGCTCGGTGCACTAGTAATTCCGCACGTATATATACAGGAGCAAGTGTCCTTGAATTGCTGTAGTCTCTTCTGGCACTGGCAAGTTACCATGCCAACGCATTATAAAATCAACCACTCATTTAAAGAAGTACTTTCAAAGCTGTATTTACTTCTTGCATGTAATTATCCATTAAAGTAAGAATAGCAGTCATTCACATCTATGTGAAGCATTACAGGCAGACACAGATTTCGTTTATTTTTTTTTTTATTTTTTTTTTTCCACTGTTTTTTGGTTTGTTATTCTGTGGTTTGATCCCCGCCTCTCTTCCCCCACCCCCTCATCTAGGGTGCTGAGAGTTCAAGTGTCCCTGGAAGACAATTTCACTGCATCCATTATTTAAAGCTCTTTCTTAACTAATTTACACGTTCAGAAAATACAAAAAAGCCATACATATTTAAAAGACAGGCCTTTTTTACACCTTCTATAAAAAATACAATGTTTAAGGCAGCTCAGAAATGCGTTTACACAATTCTAAAACGTTCATAAAGTCTCTCCAAATAAGAAAGTTAACTTTCAATCTGTAAAATACACTGTACATTTGATGGTCTAGACAATACTTCACTTAATCACTGTTGTTGGTATCCCTTTAAACATAAAGTGAAATCTGTACCTTTCCAGAAACTAATAGCAAATGCAGCTACCTGGCAAATAGGATGTGAAATTAAAACTTTTTATTATTTTTTTTAAATAAATTATCCCCAAAGCATACAATTTATAAAATTCTATATACAATGAAGAGCGACTGGTAACAAATCCCAGTTTTAAATACTTTTTTTTTTATATAAGATTTACCAGAGGTCAGCACCCTGATACGACGAGGCAATAAAACTTTTCAGGATATTTGTACATACATGTTCTCGAGTTTAAAAGTGTCTTTCAAAGATGGCAGTGCAGAGCTCTTTTAAAACAAAAGTTGCATTGTTCAGTATAGCCAACAACTCAGAAACAATTTATTTTTTTTTTTAATGTCGCTAGGTTACAGAGTAAGAGACGGCTGCTGGCACGCTTTTGTTACAGGGAATATGGGTGTGCAAGAGGGAGTGCTGTAAACCACCGAATGCATTCAGTCTGCTATTTCCCTAAATTTAATAGCAGATGCGGCGAAAGCCCCTTTCAGGCACAACTGCATCAGGACGAGCGAGATGCGGCTAATGATAAGTTGCTGACTAACTAGTACGGCAACGCTTTGGCAGCAAGTTTGGGTTGCTCACCTCTTACTAACCTTCATGTCAAAACTCTTAAAAGACCCCCCAGAACCAGCATGCCACGACTCCCGGTTTGTCCCGAGGGGCGGCTGGCGGCCTCGCTCGCAGTCTCTGTCAGCCGCTCCGCTCGCTGGTAACACGAAGGCAGGGTGGCAGCAATTGCATAGTGCACACTCGAGACCAACACCCGAAACACGAGCGGCCCCTGCGCTCCGGCCACCGCTCCAGCGGCCGGCTCGCAGCGCCGGGACGGGGGAAGGGGTCGGCTGGAGGCTGCAGGCAGCAGCGGAGGCACAGGGGGAGACGCGAAGGGACGGGAAGCCAGGACGATGGGTCGGGAAAACCGCGGCCAGAGCGTCTAAAGCCGCTCCGCGCCGAGGGGCCCCGCCGGCCGGATCCCCGGCCGCCGCGGGAGGGCTCGACTAGAGGTCCGCGGCGGCTCGGCGCGGGGGGCCTGGCCCGGCCCTGCCCGGCCCGGCAAAGGGGAAAGGGATGGGGCAGGAGGCAGTGATGGAAGGAGGCAATGATGGGAAGCAGGCACGGAGAATGATGGGAAGCAGGCACGGAGAGGTGCGGGAAGGGAGGGGATGCTAGAGCCGCGGCAGTAGCGGCACCAAGATGGAGGCGAGCAGCGCCCCGACCGCGCCGGCGGGCCGGCCGGCGTTATCTGCCTGCACAGGGAAGCCGGGCTCGGCGCCCGCATTGTCCTCCGCGTCGTCCCTCCCCTTCTGGCTCGGCTCCTCCTCGTAGTCCTCGTAGTAGTACTCCTCCAGGCCGCCGTCCGAGCCGCCGCTGCTGCCCGCACCGTTGCCGCCCATGTCGGCGCCGAAGCAGAGGCGGGCCATGTTCTCCTTGACCGACTCGCAGATGGGCCGCTCCAGCCCGTCGCAGACGCAGTCGTTGAGCAGCACGGCCTTGGGCACGGCCAGCATGTCCTCGATGACGGCGCGGCACTCGGGCGTGCAGCGCAGCCCGTTGAACAGCTTCCCGCAGTAGGTCATGTAGCGGTTCAGCGCCAGGCTGCAGCGGCTGTCCCAGTCGCAGCGCCGCCGCGCCCCCGTGCAGCCCATGACGCCGGGCCCGCCGGGGCCAGGGCCGGGGCCCGCAGGGGCGCTGGTGCGGGAGAGGCAAGGCTCCGTGGCGCGCTTGGGGGCGCGGCAGGACTCCTCGTGCGCGCAGTCGCAGTCCTCCAGCCCCGGGCAACGCCGCGTGTGGTTCAGCTGGATGAGCGCCGCGATGCAGTGGCTGGGGCACCGCCGCTTGGACGAGGCGGCCCCGCCTCCAGCGCCCGCCTGGCCGCCCCCGCCGCCCGCCGCCGGCGGCTGCTGCTGCAGGAGCACCGGGGCGCACGCCTCGGCGTACTGGTTGTACGCGTAGCTGCACTCGGGCTCCCCCTGACACTGCAGCACCGCCTGCCAGCAGATCAGCCGCCGGCCCTGCACCAGAGAGCCCCGAGGCGGCCACACGGCGCCCAGCGCCGCCGCCAACCACAGCCAGGCGGCCGCCCGCGGCCAGCGCCGGCCGCCGCCTCCGTGCCGAGCGGGCGAGCGGGCCACCATCGCGGACGGGAATAGTGGCTGCAGCCGCGGGCGAGCTGGGAAGAGGCGCCGGTAGACGAGGAGGACGAGGAGGAGAAGGAGCTGCCGCCCGTGTAAAAGTTTCCAAAACTCCCGCCTGCCGTGTGCATGAGGTCTCCTCGCATCAATCCATGCGCGCCGGGCCAGGGGCTCTCCAGCCCCCGGGAGCTGAAGTCGGCGGGGCCGCGGTACGAAGCAGGCGCCCGGGGGCCTTCCCGAGCCCCCCAGCCTCTGCTCCGGGCTCGGCGAGGCGGCGGCGAAGGCGCCTGGAGAGGTGCGGGCAGTCAGTGCAAACAGGGGCTCGGACGGCAGTGGATCCGTAGTACGCTCGGGGAATCGCAGGCTGCGCCGGGAGAGCTCATGGTGCTGTACTGCTCCTCATGCAGTTCCGTCTCTCTCTCTCTCTCTCTCTCTTCTTTTTTCTTCTTTTCTTTCCCCACAAAATAAATGCCCAGCTGCTGCTGCTGCTGCCTTCTCGGGAGCTTTTAACTCTCCGCTCGCAGCATCTCTGCACATGCCAGCCGCTCCGATCCCGTTCACAGTCCCGGCTCCGCTGACTCCCTCTCGGTACGCATCACGCTTTCGGGTGGCGCGGAGAAGAGATGTCTTTCCCCGCTACCAAGACGAGTGCACGGGGAAAGGAGAAGAAGCAGCCTTCGCGGTCTCTTTCTCTCTGGACGACTGATGCTGCTTCTGTTGTCAACAAGCCCTGCAAGCTGCTCTGTGGATCCTTCTGTGGATCTTTTTTTCTCTGCAAGGCTTTAAATACAAAAGTGCCCTCCGAGCAGCAGCAACGTGCTCTGATTAGGCTTCATTATGCATGCATGGAAAAGCAAACAAACAAAAAAAATTAGCAACGCTTCTTCTTTTACACAACCCCCCCAGCCTGCGCTTTCTCGCTCTCTTTCTCCCTTTCTCCACTTTTTCTCCCTTCGCTCGGCCCCCTTTCCCTGCCTCGCCACTTGCCATTGGCCCAGCCTGTTGTTGAAACCTTTTTTTTTTTTTTTTTTTTTCTTCTTTTCCCCCTCCTTCTCTTTACGATGTGCTGGAGGGAGGGAAGGAGAGAGGGGGGCTGGAGGGCAGCTCACATTCAAAGCTTGAAAGGAAAGGCTTAAGGAGAGTGACAGCCCCCCGAGGAGCCCCTCCTCCCGTTAAGGCGGCGCGGCGGCCGGGCGAGAGGCGCTGCGGCAACAGCCGCGCGGGGACGGAGCCGGGCGGCTGCCGCGCCGGGCTTCCGGGCATGGTACCCTCGCTGGTCCTGCTCTCTACGACAAGGAGGGGAAAAACGAGTTCTCTAGCTCGAGTGACGCGTGTACCCAAACTTCCCAGTGATTCAAGTGAGGGCAGAGCTGCTACCAGAACGGTAGGGAGGATTAGGCTCAAAATGGGACCGACTTTGTTCTTTCTGAAATAGAAACTGAGGTCCTGGTTTCAGTGTGCAGGTACTCTCCGGGAGAGCAATGCTATTAGTGGTGTAGTGCGACCATGTACTCCTTTGCTGTACTTTCAGTAATACAGCTTTCCACTTGCCGCATACCCCACCGATTTTAAGGTCATTCAGCTCAGCTTCTCGCCTGCAATTTTTGTGCACGGTTTTGAGACGCTGACTTGCGAGGGTGCCTGTTGGCAGTAGATCCCAGTATAGTTCTTCGATACTTTGATACGTGATCTGCCAACTTGTAAAATGTTTTTAAAAATCTGTTAAGAGTTTTAATTTAATTCAAAATCCCTTGCTGAAGTTCTGCCTTCTTGTTACACTTTCAATTTATAAGGAAGTAGAAACAAAAATATTAAGGCACAAGGAGAAGAGCACAACGAAGTGGTCGTGCATTTATCCACTGCCTTTCATTTCAGTGCTACCTTAATTCCAGAGCAACATCGTCTCCAACCACAAGGGGCATCGGTATCTGTTGCCTGTCAAAACTGGCGCTTTTTTCATCCCCAGACTATCAATTCCATCTGTCACAAAAGTCGGGACAAAATCTATTTTCCAGAAACTTGGGGATTTTGGAATCCCATGTGGTGTGGAATCATGTCTGTCTCAAAGTGCGTAGACTGTTGGAATGGTGGTGTGGCGTGGCTGGGAGTCAGTATGATTGATGGGTTGAGAAGCATTCATAAGGGCTTGCTCCATTGTCATCAGTTTTACAAGCTGCTTGTGTTTCTCCTTCAGTATAGTTTTTCCTATTCTCGTGTGAAAGCTCAATTTTTAAACCTGCAATATCCGTGTTTAGAAACCCTACCTCCACTCACCTAGTTTAGAGCTTTTTCTTATAATTCTTTTTGAATTAGTGGTATTAAAAATTCCAGATGCTATTCAGACAGGTTGTAGTAAATGTACATTGCTATCTACACTGGGATCGTTCATGCATTACTTTGTTGCCCTATTGTCTGATCATACCGCTGTTATTGGTGGAAATCAGCAAGTTTGGGGGGGTCTTGGTTGGAGATGACATTGCAGATGCTGTTCAACATACTGCTGCACTGACTGGTTCCTAGGGAAAATGCCCCACGGTGCCGTTGGAAGGAAGAGGGCCGGGATGCCAGGATGTTCCAGGCATTAGAGAGTCTGAGAGAGGGGATTGCAATGGAGCAGGATCATGGCTTGGGGTCTCCTGAGCTTCCTCAGCCCGGGAGAGAGGAGTCCCAATGGGGCTGCCTTCTACAGATAACTGGGTGATGAGCTCTGCCCCCTCCCAGCTCCTGCCTTCATTTGCAAAATCCATCCAGCTCGGCTGTGCTTCATTTCTTGAACAGAAAGCAGGCTGTTTACTACTCTGTGAGGAAAGGCAGCAGCTGAACTTCGGGCCTCCCAGGAGGGGGAGTAGAGGAGCCTTCACGCTGGCCTTGCATCGTTGTGTGGCTGGGAAGAATCTGCTGTATTGCTGCAGGAGCAGGAAGAGGATCAGTGCTTGGTCCCACTGGTGCTGACAGACTTCCCTGGCTGGAATGGGAAGATGGGGCATGGCATGAAACATCACATTATTCATAGGTAAAAATCTTCACACACAGCTTTTAGTTAAATAAATGAATATTTTGTACCATTTGATAGTGGAAATGTTGGTTTTGAAGTTTTGGTATCATACAGCTGGCAAAAAATTTAACAGAAAATAGGTGGATTCGCCAATTACCACACTTTTAGCTGTCTAGAATATAATCATTTACATTCACAATTATATATTGTCAATAAATTAACTTCCTAAAATGGTTTAAAACATTTTTCTGTCCTGTCTTTATTTAATGAGCGTTTGAATTCTGTCTGTATTTCTAACAACAATTTTAGGTGAGGACTTTGGCGCTCATGTTGCTCTGTTGGAGGAAAGAAATCTTTTCTTGTGTGGAGCTAAACCTAGGGAAATGATTCTCTGGCTCCACTTTGATCCAGGTTTTTTAACAAGCAAAGTGATATTGTCATATTCATCTTTTCAATTTTCAGAATAGCTATAAAAGTAATGTGGAAGGCAGTTTTTGCTCTGTTGCACAAAGCACGAAATCAGACAATACATTCCACAACTTGACAGTAGAATACGACCTGGTAACTTTCTGAATTCTCACATTTGCTAGGTTTTTCTATGCCATCCTTTCCATTCTCAGCAATTACACCAGCACTCCAAATTAATATAGAGTAATAGTCACCCAGCAGTAGGGATAGTTTTGGCAACCAGAAAAGCCAGTGTGTATGTGAACTGGATTTATTGGAAAGACTCCTGGGCACCTTTTTGTCTGTTCCTGATGTCAGAAAACAAAGTAGACACCATACCAGTTGACTTTAAAATTTAGAAGTTCACATTCAGTTGTAACTGAAAATACATGGGCAGTCTTTGTGGTTAATTCCTCTCATATTATTTTTAAGTATGTTTTTTATTGGCTTATATTGATTGAAGAGATTTACCACTGCTATTAAAAATTTCTGGCAGGTGTACTGGGAATTAATTTGCTGATACAATTTCAGTATGTGCATCTGGTAGTATCTTAAATATGTGCCTGATAAGGATACACAGAGAGCAATTTTTCTTCTTGAAGAAGGAGCTTAATTCTCTAGTAATAGTAGACTTCACCTGTCAGTGAAAGGCAGAAACTCTGTCAATAGATCTCAGAACCCTGGTGTTATGGTGCATGGGGGTTGTGGTAGACAGCAAAAGTCCTGTCTCTTACACCAGCCTTCATCCTGTAGAAATGGTCCAGTAAAGTGTCACTCACAGTAGCCTGTGCAGATGACTGAATATGGACATGTGCATGCTGCAGAATTCTTGGATTTGGTGTACCTTCAGAGACCCATAAATAATGTCTGCATTCTAAAGTTACAAAAGAAAAACTTTGTGACTTACCAGATTCCCAGCACAAACTGGGGGCAGGGAAATGAATATAATGTGTTCAAGTGGTGTATGTTTCAATAGAGAAGAGAGAGTGAAGGCATCTGAATTAGGTTTGTCCTCCACATCTGGAGTAGTTTATCTTTTTATTGTCTCTGCAGGACTGTTTGGGACATACATGTCTTCAGTTAGCCTCCTAAAGTAGGTGGAATTCACCCCAAAATAGTGACTTCTTTACTAGAATGTGCATGACTTCCTAGTGTGACCATTCCTTCTCTTCTTGATTCAGTCAGAAAGAGAAATAATGAACAGGGAGGATAGTAAGCAATTGTATTGACCAACAGTTTATTTGAAGCTCATAGCTGCTGAGACTACTACATTTCATGCTTAGGATAAGTGAGACGTTGTTTTGCTGGCTGTATATTTTTGAAGCAGTCTTTGCCAGTGTTAAGTCTCATGGATGTTAGAATATTATGGGTCCTGCAGGTGTGCTGTAATGGTTAACTGCCCACACAGAATCATAGAATGGCTTGGGTTGGAAGGGAGCTTTAAAGGTCATCTTTGGTTATGACATAAATGTATCACTCGTATTGCAAAGTCATAACTACAGGTCCCACACCAGATGCACAAATAGTACATGAGCTATAGGTCTGGTTGCAGTCAAAAGAGATAGTTGGATTCACAAATAGCACAGTGCATTGAGTGCAACACATAAGGTTCTTTTGGGTTGCAGGTGACAGAGCATTTACTGCAGAGTAGCTGTATATGGCAGTAACAATGTAATTGCAATCACAAGCTTAATATCAGGGTCAACACTCAGTGGATCTGAGAGTGTAGGGCTTACCAAAAGGTGTCCCTGCTGGGGAGAGCAAGGAGAACAAACCCATCAACCTGCAATTTTGTGCTGAATTCTCATCCCCTGATTAGATGCAAGATCGGGGTACATTTTATAACCACTACTGTGTGAAGAGCTGTGGATGGGACTGTGGTCAAGCCTTTCGTTGTTTGTGGGCACATTGTATGGAATATTTCTTTGTAGGAGGTGTACTTGGTTTCTGCAAAACATTTCTGGGCATCAGGCTGAAGAACCGCATCGTGCAGACTACACCTCACCCCACATTCCCCCCTTCCCCTCCATGCCATGACAAGACAATTCACCTGATTTCAGCACCTGCATCACAGGCTCCATAGCATATTGAGCTATACCAATGCCTGCCCATGACAGGGGGGTTAGAACTAGAGATGATCTTTAAGGTTCTTTCCCACTCAAAGCATTTTATGATAGGATGTGATCTAGAACCAAACACCCTGCTGTGATCAGAGACATCTTCAAATGTATCAGGTTGCTTAAACCCTCATCCAACCTGACCTTGACTATTTTCAGGGATGGGGAATCCACCACCTCTCTGCGCAGCCTCTTCCATTGTTTTATCACCTTCATCATAATAAATTTCTTCCTTATATCTAGCCTAAATCTACCCTCTTTTAGTTCAAAACCATTACCTTTGCCCTTTTGCTACAGGTCCGACTAACAAATTTGTCTTCATGTTTCTTGTGACCCCCTTTCAAGCACTGGAAGACCACAATAAAGTCTGCTTGAAGTCTTCTCCAGCCTGAGCAGCCCCAGCTGCTCTTCATAGGAGACATGCTTCAGTTCTCTGATAATTTTTGTGGCCTCACTCTGGTCCTGCTCCATCAGGTCCATGTCTCTGCTGTCCTGAGGACCCCAAAGCTAGACACAGCACACCAGGTAGGGTGCAAATGCACATTCACAGTCACACAATCACATAATATTCTGAGTTGGAAGGGACCCACAAGGATCACTGGGTCCAGCTTAAATGGCTGGCCCTTAGAGGGATTGAATCCACTACCTTGGTGTTGTCAGCACCAGGCTCTAACTGACTGGTTCATGTCCAGCCTGCCAGCCAGCAGTACCTTTAAATCCTTCCCATCAGGACTGCTCTCCACCTGTTCATCCTCAAGCCTGTGTTGATATCAAGGGTTGCCCTGACCCAGGTACAGCACCTTACCCTTGGTCTTGTTGAACCATGGGTCTACTTCTTGAGCTTGTCCAGGTGCCTCTGGATGGCATCCTGTCCTTCAGGTGTGTCAACAGCACCATTTGATGTTTGGTGTCACCTGCAGATTTGCTGACACTTGTTATGTCTATGTCACTGACATTAAGCAGTCCTGGTACCAATATGGACCCCTAAAGGCAGCCACTTGTCCCTTATCTCCATTCAGACATTGAGCCATTGGCCACTACCCTTTGGATGCAACCATCCATCCAGTTCCTTATCCACCAAGTAGATGACCCATCAAATCCTTCTCTCTCCAGTTTAGAGAGGAGAATGAGGTGGACCATGGCTAAGGTCTTACAGAAGTCAATAAAGTTGACATCTATGACCCTTCCTTTGTCTACTGATGTAGTCACTCTATCACAGAAGGTCAGTGGTTTGGTCAGAGAGGACTTGCCCTTGGTGAAGCTGTGCTGGCTGCCCTAAAGCACAGTGTCTAGGAGGAGTTGTCCTATGATCTTCCCAGGCACAGAGAGGAGGCTGACGGTTTGGTAGTTTCCAGATTTTCTACCCTTTTTAAAGATGGGTACAATGTTTCCCATTTTCCAGTCACTTGGTATTTCACCCGGCTGGTATCAGTTTTCGCATATCAAGTGGAGTGTCCTGCCAACTAGATCAGCCAATTCTCTCAGGAGTTTGGGATGCATTTCATCAGGTCCCATAGACTTATGTATGTTCACGTTCTTCTCTTACTGTGGGAGGGACTCTGCTCCCCCAAGTCCCCGCCTTCAGATCTGTCCAATCATGAGGATACACAAGTTTTCCTGAAACAGATTTTTAATACACTGTCTCCTTTTTATTTTTCAATATGCCTTTTACATTTATAATATTTACTTAAAAATTGAGTAGCATCCTTGTAAAGTTGGGGGTTGTTATTTTTATACAAAATAGTAAGTATCATTGAGAGATTTACCCAGTGCATCCAGTAAAGTAAACATGGAAGTATTACACAATACAGCATTGCTTGACTTCTCTTTTGAACTCTCTTCCAATCTAAACTAGACCACACAGGCTGTTAAAACAAATCTAAGTAGGACATCAACCCTTTTTTGGTCCTAAGAAAGGCAAAAGTAATAGTGAAGCCAACTGATCCCTGATCACCTGTTAAGCCAGTTAGAGACAGGTTTTAAATAATCGTATTCTATGAAGGTAAATATGAACCATACACACTGTCTGTATGGGTCTTCCCCTTCATCCTCCCTGCCCCACACACAACCTCTTCCCTTGTGATTGTCTCCAGCAGGCAATGTGATTTGGCCTTAGATAGGAACACTAGGTGGGAGTTGTGCTAAGATGAGAACAACAGGTAGGAATTTCAGGCGGAACTGTCTGGATGCTCACATAATGAATGCATTCCAGAGATGGAGAAGCTATGGTGATCGAGGCTGACTTGGTTACACGTCAGCCTGCAGAAGGGCTGTAAAATGCTGCTGGAGTCAGGCAAAATGGTTTTCCAAGACTGCAGCCAGCTTCTGTGTGGGTCCCCTCCCTGGCAGGGACACCTGCATTGTACATCCCGCCTGAGGACAGGGGAACACTCACTTTTGGAAGGGTGAGTAATAGTGCTAAAACCTAACCATATAGTTGTATGTGGAGATAAAATTCTAAAGTAACTACTTAGGTGCTTTGTTGCTTTGTAATTGTACATTCAACATTGTAAGGCAAAAGGCTGTAAACCTGTGCATTTCTAATTGAACCTGCTTATATTACGACCCTTAAGACATTATATATAATTATATTAAATAATTCATTGACTATACTTAGATACTGTACTAGCAATAAATCTGGTCATAATCATCCACAAAATCAGTATCATATTTCTCATGCCTGATCAAGAGTTTACTACTCTTCCATGTCAAACCAATTTCAACCATTACAGTTTTATGGGGGTTCTTTGGTGGACGTGTCAACATACATACACACAGAAACAGTTAGATTTCTTGCTTGCTGGATTGTTTTGGTTTGTTGACTTTTTTACTTTCAGATTTTCCAAATGTTTACAACTACCCAGAAGCTAATGCTAATAGGTTTGTGTTTCGTTTTCTGGGCATTCTTCTTTGAAGTTTGTATAATATGAGCTTGTAAGAGTGTTTCTGCAGGTGAAGCATGAAGAAATGAGTAATTTTGTGGGTAAGCAGAGTTCCACTCAATATGGACAACAATAAGATGGATAAAAATAAGAGTAGTGTTTCATTTTTTTGTCATTTCAGGTTATACCAACACAAGTATAACAACATGTATTCTGTAAAGGTAAAGCCTAATTTGGTGTCCTATTTCTTCTACTCCCAAATTCAATTTCTGTATTAGATTTTGAATATGGCTGTCGTGAAACATGCCATTCAGAAATATATCCTCAATGTGTTCAGTTTAGTAGTTATCCAGATGCATCCTGTGATGGTATTTGCCTATGGCATTGTTTACACACAAAGTAGCTGTGATTAAAATAAAATCATCTTTCAAAACAATTTGATTAAAGCAATAAAAATCTAATTCAACATAAATTGGGAGCTAGCAAACTGACTTTGGGTCTTTTCCATTAGGTCTCTTTAAGCACAGCTGGCTTCATATCATCAAGAAATGGTGATGTCTTTATTGAGTTGACCTGCTATAAAAGAGTGTCAGACTTGTTTATTACACCTTCTTAGAAGAGTTTCATTCATTCTACTGAAACAAAATGTATTTAGACTAAATAGTGTGCTAAACATGAAGTAGGGATGCAAATATTTCAGAGTCCTGACCCAGATTACCAATTCAAATAAATCAATGTTACTCAATAAATAAATTAAGTGTGCTGAGGCAAGGATTTGCTTTGATTTAACTAGGTCTTTTAAAAGCAGTTATAGTTAATCAGTGTAACTTTTGATACAGTCAGCAGCCTAAACTCCCTTAAGTCCATTTGATAATTTGCTTGAAATATCAGAGGAGAAGAATGAGTTAAGGTGGATTTCTATATGGAGGGAAATAACATGTATAATTAGCAGATTTTATTACAGGAAGAGCAGCTATATTCATGCAGGTACATGCATCTTTCTTCCTACACATCACCTAAAATTAAAAGATGTCAGAGCTGTTAGTAGAATTCTGCTCTATACCTCTACCACACCCTTAGCTGTGGTGTCTGAATACTGGGATGAAAGAAAAATGTCTTTGTCTTAAAAATTTAATTTGTGAAAGTGATGAATGATACAATTACTTCCTTATTAGAGGCACAGTTTGAAACCCTTCCAGGCAGCCTGATTTTCAGAATATGCTGAGCATCTAACCTTTGAAAATCAAATTTTCTAATTTGACATTCAAACAAGAATCATTCACAGTTGTGGAGAGCTTTGAAAACATATCTCCTTTCTGCAGCTAACAAAAATTAAGGGTTTTAGATATGATAGAGAAATACAGTCAGTCATAAACTTGCTATTGTGCCAATTACAAGCATTAAAGTATTGAGGTGGGAGATCTTGGTAACAGCATCATATAATAGCTGTGGTTTTCCTTTCAGGTGAATTATTAAATGGGTTTATTTTTTTCATGTATCAAAAATACACTGAGCCACCAGCTGTTTGCAGTTGTGTTGCAAATGAGTATTTAATTCTTCCTACACATAGGAATCATTCTGTGTGTGCATTGAAGATGAGCTCTTTCTGCTTGCTTGAGGCAACGGGTCTTTTTAAAGTTCTGCAAGAGGGATGGATCAGCTCTAGGGTGACTGTAAAGATGAGTTGTTATTTTGGGGAAAATGGTTAGCAACAGTGGTGTTCTGGAGATTTCCCAAACTCTGGGAACTGTGTTGTATACTAGCATCATGCTGTTTTCTGGAGCCAGACCCAATATCCACGGCCTCATAGTCCAGTCCAACATGTACATGTACCCATACTTACAGATACTACACACTGGAGATGGAAAAGAAGGTTTGGAACATTCTCCATTCCTATTGCAAGATTATGCAATCGGTGTGAGATTAGTCATTGTGTTAAATTTTCCAGTAATTTATGTTGATCTATTTTTAAATGTCCTAGGCGATAAGGGGTTTCTATCACCTTCTTTCAAAAGATTTCTTTGTTTGGAAACATCTCTTATATCTGAGATTTGCCACTTTTAGTTGTGATTGTTCGCTATATTTCATTTCCCCACCCCGGTATCTTTCTAGAAGTATTAATTCCTGTGGAATTCATAAAATTAATTACTAGGGTAATGATTAGTATGATACCCATCCCACTTCAGTTCATTAAATTGTATCTCTTTGTGTATTTTCTAGTTACTTTTATCTAATGTGTGTATTCAGACATTATACTGAGCTGAAGCAAACTAGGATTAGGATTTACATATTCTTGTAAAATCAAGTTAATAGCATTTAAATTTGCTTCGTTCTGTTCTAACATCAACTTCATACATTGACCCGACAAATCTGTTTAGTGCCTGCTTCTTTCTGTTGTTCACAGACTTTACCCCATTCTGGATACCCTGCTTTTGCTTATGGACTACAAGCTGTTACATAAAAAATTAGAAACAGTGAAAAAGATAGTTTGTAAATTTAAGATTGTCTTGTGAGAAAAACAACCTTACAAGTTTATACCCTGTCCTTGCTTTCTACTTTTGGCATTTGCTTCTTTAAATTTAGCTGTAAAAGAGAGAAAATTCCCTAGTATCTGCTTGCCTCTTTCTTAAGGTCCAAGTTGGTATTCTCTCAGCAAAAGTCTGAATTAAGTTCATGAAAGACTTGCTTTTGTTGTATTTGTTTCGTACCAGTGGGAAGATGCTATAGATGTGCTGTAGAGTTGAGGTTTTGCAATACACCCATGGTAACTCTTTTGGGATTGCAAAGCTAGTCCTGCTTTAAAACTTTTTATAATACCCTTTTCAAGCAATATCAGTATTTCATAGTTGGTTTTAACCTAAATTTAACCTAACATATATAACTGCATTAGACACTGGGGCTTTTTGACAGAAATGTGGGATCACTAACTGATCTCTCTTTTTGGGTTGTGAATATCAGCATGTTATTTATCCTCAACTCTAGTGAATTCTTGCACATTGAAAAGTTCTGCAGTGTGTTCTGATGTGGAGTATCTGATGCTTACTGCAAGACAGCGAATTTCTTCACAGAAATATCAAAGGCTCATATATGCATGTGGCTAGAACTAGTGTCCTTTAAATATTTTCACCAGCTTTAGTTCCACTCAGGAATGGTTGCCTCTTTATGCTAACATCTTTATACTTCTTTTCCCCATGCCTAAATTTTTTCCCTTAGCATTTTTCCCACTCAGGCTCTTTCTTTTTCCCTCTTATTTTCCAGTCCCTACTCACATTTAGAAAAAAACAGCAGAGGTGTTCTACTTGACCATATTTACTGATACTGCTGTGGCCTCTCCAGCTCCCTTTTAGCAACTTTCTTAACTGAATTTCCCTCCACAAAACTATTTATTAAATGTAAAGCATTGTACAAGTAGATGCCTGGATGTAGTTGTGTGAGAATTTTTCAGGATCATTTGGGTGGTCATCCTGAAATCTTTCTGTGGATTTGGGAATGTTCCAGGAACCAGAAGTTACAACCAGGTGGAAATTGCAGCCTGAATAACACACTACAGAGGTGCATGGCTCAGAGCAGATAGTTCAGAGAAAGCCATCTGAATGAATCCACATTAAGTGTTTAGTGAGTTATTATAGAATGTGGCAAAATATAAGTTTGCTTGCACATCATTTGAGAACAGAAAATGGGTCAAAAACTGTCAAACAAGAAGCTTGTTGTGAGCAGTTCAGGCAGCATGAGGCTTCTTGTAGGTGGAATGTGACCCTGCTAACCCTGAAGTGTGAGTTAGACCTTTGATGTTCAAGGGGATTCTGAATTAGGCAGACATAGTTCATCCAGGCTGTGACAGTAGCATGTAAGTGCCTGGTGCAAACTCTCCCTTCAGTCGAACCAGGCCCAGATTGTAACCAGCCTTGAAACATGCAAGATCTAGTAAAATACTTTGAAGAAGTGGTCAAGAGTTAACCAGACATCTGTTTCTTTAAAAAAAAAAAAAAAAAAGAAAAAGAAAATATATATATATATATATTTATGGAGATAGAAGGAAAGAAAATGCAGAAGAAAATGGTAGACTTCACAGGGAAGAGAAACTGTGCATTTCTCCTTCCTTCTTCCTTGTTTTTGAACAAATAATTAGTGTGTATTGACCTATCATTATTATTATCATGTTCACTTTCATTGTGGTGAAACACTTAGCAATGAATGAAACACTTTTGGGTTTTTACATATATTGATTTGACAGCTCATCAAAAGAGAACAAGTGGAGTTTATTTCAGAAAACATGAATGTTGTAGAGAAAAGGTTCTGATCACAGATGAAAAGCATCATAATTTTTCTCCACTTTTCATTTGAAAAGGCCTTTCAAATTCAGTGTAATCCCAGTAATGTTCATGTCCACAGGATGTCTCCTGATGGGATAATATCCACTATATAGGCACTGCTATGTAATAAATGTTAATGTTCTCAGACTGCACATCTGAAAAGGCACAGGAGAATACAAGTTTCATTTCTTCTGAAATTGGTAGGCATTTATTATCATTATGGATGAAAATCACCCCTGTACAAATAGCCAGAAAAGAGCCTCTATATCCTCTTCCTAGAACTACAAATGATGGGATTAAAACTGGGCAGATTTAGGGTTGAAGAGGAGTTTCTGTGTAGTCCATCTGTGTCCAGAAAGATTTTATTGAAGGCATCAGGTCTCTGTCCCTAGGAAAAACTGGTGAAGATGGGTTTTGTTCATTGAAGTTGTCATGGCAACAGTGAGGGGAAAACTCTTGTCTACACTGGCAGCATGTTAAAAATCCTGTTGCAGCTGGGTAGAATCTCAGGAACCATTTTCATCAGCAAGTATTGTCCTGCAGTTTGGGTCAATATTTCCCCAGGAATGTAAAACTATTAGTCACATCCCTGCAAATTTTCTCCCCACGAATAGCACTGGCTTATTTTTATCTACCATTGATTTTTTTTAACTGGAATATATTAAATAAAACTAAATTCAGCAAAATAAAATTATTAGATCTGCTTTGTATTGACAAAAATGAAAATGGATGGTAATTTTTCCCTCAAAAATTCAAATTATTGAAATGTAGTCTTGTTTAGGAGTACAGAGCCTTCCCTTTAATTCAGCTTAAGTGGTAGTGTACAAGGTCATTCATTTAGAAATAGGGTAATTTCCTGTACTTTACTAAGTCTTGTTTTATAAAGGTAGGAAAAACAGAAATATCAGAAAGCCTTCTATGATATATAATGCATCCTGTGTTTTCTGAACGGACGAGAACACAGTTCTCTCAGTGCCCTTTCGTTGCTCTCAAGTCTAGGTAATCTATTAGCCACTGCTACTCGTACTAGATGGCTTATCTGTGGAATGAGCTAGTCCTGTTCCAGGAACAAATTCTTGTGCTGTATAAGGTCAAATGAAATAAAGTTTCAGTGGCCAAATTTTAATCTTTCTTCATAGATCATAAGAAAGTGTACTGATTTTCATCAGTGAGAATCCTTAGTTGGACCCCAGGTCTCCAGTGATTGCTTTGTAGTGTCATGAATCATCTGTGATCTACTTTTGAGGTCACAGAAACATCTCCGTATGTTTGGTTCTGTTGTCTTTCTCTCTAAAGCTGGCTTTATATAATTATAACAGAATAACATGCTTTGGGCACCTTTCATTTTTTGTCCTGCAAGAGGCTAATAAACCATTAGGGCTGTTTTATAACATGATGAGTGCTATTTTGCAGTGTTTCATTAGCCACAAATCCACAGCTCACCTTCAGGAATTCTGGATGACAGACTAAAGGTATTTTGGCAGCTGTTCTATGAGACCTCATGAAAGTTCTTGGTCTCTTTAAAGAAAAGAAAAATCCTGACCTTTTTATAAATCAGTCCTTTTGACAGGCCTCTATAAAGCAAGAAGACTCATCTCTGTTAAATCTGAGTACTGACCATTTTATCTATATGTCTGTGGATAGTTCAAATATCATGTCTCTTGTAAAATATTTTTTCTGTAGGATTGAATGAAGTGAACTCTTTCAAATAGGATATAATATACTCCAAAATGCTTTGAATGGCTGTTCACTTAGAAAACATCTCCTAAAGCAATACCATCTTCTGACTATTATATGGTGTTTCATGAGTTGACTTTTAAATTGAATTCCCTGCCATCTTTATGTACCAGAGAACATCTTGAAAAAATCAAGATACAAATAGTGACCGTTTTCTAAAGGTCAAAGAAATTGTAAAGGGGGAAAAAAAAAGAAAGTCTTTTCTGAAAAGAAATATTCAGGAAGCCCTGAATATTTATATACTGATATCATCTTTAGACCTCCAGGGTGTTTCAGAGTACAGACAGCTACAGTTTTTAATAAAAATGTTTTCCAAACCAAATTTCATTTCTCTTCAGATATATTAAAAAAAAGCAGTTTCCCAACTCATACTTCTTTGTTTGAGTTTTAATAGTTAACGTTTGGTTCTTTTCCAAAACAATTTTCTGTCAATTTTAAAAGTGCTAAGGCTTGAAATATAGAACGACCAAGGACTGTTTGGTAAAATATATGCTAAGGACTTGACTGCAAGGTACTGGAAGGGGATAGATGGGTCATTTGAAATAATCTCTGTTTGCATGACAGTGTTTTAGTTCATATTAGCTGGTGAGAAATGTTGAGATGTGAGAGATGTTTTATACTGCTATTTTAGAATTGCAGTTGGTTTACTCATTATTAAGTCAGTGTGCAGATGACTGTTTGTTCGTCTGCTCTGAATACTCTTCTGACTGTCCTGTTTTTCAGCCTTACCAGGATGCACCAGCATCTACTGTTGTTGTCATGGTGATGAGATACTCTATATGTGTTTAAGTGGTAGCCTTGCTCAGCATCAGTCCATTTACATCTGTGCACTGTATCTCTGCACCATATTTTCTACAGCTGAGACATAAGAGAACTACTTGTGTTTGCCATCTGGGAAGAACTGAAATATCACTGACAGGAAATATTTCCAAAAACATAATTAATGGACTTAGACAGTCATCCAAAGGTCTGTGGAATGCAATGGCAGGTGGCATCTTTCTCTAAAGAGTACAAAGGCCACATGTAAGGTAAAGAAGCAAAGAATATAAAGTCCTTGAATAATATCTAGTGCAAACATATGCAGATATAACCCTGCCCTGGCCTTTAGTCACCTGTCAAGAACTGGGCAGTGATGTAATGAGAGAGAATGAGACAAAACAGTGACAAAGTGGTAATGCACACTTCACAACAGTAATCTCATGGGCCATCCTTGCAGTTCAGGACAGCTCTCTTCTCATCGGTAGTGAGAGGCTGGATTTTCAATTGGAAGCAGCCATGTGTTTCTCCATTGCTACTGGAGAGTTGCTCCTGTGCTCACATGGGTGGACTGTGGGCAATGGCTTGGTAGCTGGCACAGGAGCTGCCTTGCACAACCAAAGGTGTATGGTATTCACCATTTAGGCACAGCTTCTGTAGTCACACAATTAAGCTTTTGTCTGTGTTGTCTGGACACAATGTCAAGCAACACAATATGGGTTTTAAGACATCATAACTTGTGGAAGATTTATGAATTTGAATCTTGTCACACACTGTCAGTTGTGTCTGTCTTCTACCTTGTCCATAATGACCAGCCAGGCAAAACCCCAGATATCATGTGGGCCCATAGCAGGAAACAGGAGTATTGAATACACAATCTGATTCATTAGGGCTGAGTGCAGACACGGAAGAGCTGTTTGCCTTGTGTCTGTAATTACTTAAATTGTCTTTCCATCTAGTAGGAAGACCAAGACAGGTGCTAAACGGGACTTAGACAAGTTCCGTGTGAACCACATGTGGGCATGCCATGGCCTCAACAGAAAAGCAGATGTGTAGCTTCAAGAAGCAGCAATTTGTGTATGATAAAATGGAGACAGGCTCATTTGCAAGCACTTAAAATGTAAGCTCTGGGGGCTCTGCAGTTTGTGCAGTTGACAAGGAACATGGGTTAGTGGAATTCTGCTTCCAGGACTTCAGGCTTGGTGTCTGGTTTCTATATATCTCCACAAAAGTATAGAAAGACTAAGATATTTTGGGTAGCACCCAGAGGTGGAACTGGGAGCAGTGGAAAAAATTTAGGAGGGAAAAGACATTCTCACCTTGGAGAAAATCACTGGAGAGTGACAGAAGCTTTGTTGTGTCTGTGTTTCACCGTTTCCTGTTTGCATTTTGGCCAAAAAGAATGGGGCTGCAGGTATTTTTTACACACTGGGTGAGCTTTTCCTGGGCATTTATTGAACTTGGGTTTGAAAGGAAGCAGTAAAAAATAAGTATCTGATTTATCAAAGAGAGTCTATGCAACAAATTAATTTTGAAAGAAGATTGTTGTCTCTGCCTTGAAGCAAATGGGTTGTGGAGGAGCAGGCACAAAGGATTCCTTGCTTGGTTCTTCAGTCTGACAGTAAGAAAGCAAAGCAGTGAAAACAATGCTGAACCCTCTCATCTGTCCTTCTGAACAAAGAAGTGGTGTAAACGAAGGAGCTCATGCTAGTGGAAAACCCTAGGTGCTACTGATTTAATTCTGCATAAAGTAGCGCTTGCCTGTAGCATTCCAGATCCATGCACAGACTTGACAGGTAAAATCACAGTGTAATTTGTGACTCCTGAAAACAAATTAATGAATGCAATAAAACTTAATGTTTTCTCAGAGATTACATGAGATGAAATGAGATGAGAGAGAGAGGGAAAAGTGAAGGAGAGAGGAGCACAGTTGTTCTAGTTTGTACCTATATCCTGTCCAGCTTCTCAGTTTTCACTTCCTCATCTCTGGCTTCAGAGTACCTTAGTCACTTCTCTTTTCATTCCTCTCCAATCACTCCAAGATCCAAGATGACCTCCTCTTTCAGCTTGCTCAATCTGTGCCACTGTCACTTTCCCATTGTAATTACATACAACTCACTCATTAAAGAGTAAATGTACCATACATTCCATGTCAGTGTCTTCATTTGTAGCCCTTGCTTTTCTTCTCTCATAGTTCCTTTTTTGTTATCATTTATGCAGATGAAGAATTTCCTCAATAAAGTGTTCTATTGTGATGTTTTCACATTGTCTATAGCAAATTGTCAAAAGAGTGGGATGTGATAAAAAATGCAGGAAAAGAATGACAACACACAGTATAAAGCTCCAATTAAATAGATAGAGATTACTCTCTGGGCAGAGTTGAAATCTGGTGTTCTGCTTAGCATCTATCTCCTCTTCCACATATCATAAGCAGATGTGTTACCTACACCTGCAATTTCTGAATATTTCCTATTACAATGCCCATTCTTATGATTGGTGCTAAACTTGCCAAATTGCTTTAACTGTTCAGGCTGAAAGCTTTCCATTCTGGGTATCAGCTTCAAATTGAATTTAGAGTGTCTTTAGAGTAAATAAAGTATGCTAATTATGTTTAAATTAATTTATTTGCAGGTCACTCACCAATTTTGCAATTTCAAGCAAGACCTTAAAGAAGAGAGCATGTTACCTTCATGACAGAATGTGCCCTTTGTTTCTTTTTCTTGTTTGCATGGAGCATGAGAAACACTACTCACACATTTGGCCAGGTTATATGGGGGGCTTTTGGTTTAGTTTGGCCAGTGGGTTGGTTTTTTGGTTGGTTTGTTGGTCCTGGTTTTTTGGTGGGTTTTTGTTTGTTTGGTTTTTTTTTTTGTGTGGGTGGGGTTTGTTGGTTTTTTTTATTTATTTGGTTTAGTTTTTGGTGTTTTTTTTTTTTTTTTTAAATAAGTCAGCAGAAACTTAAGAATTAAGCAGACATTTTTACCCCAGAGTATGCTGGCTACAAGCCCACAGAATACCAGTAAGAACTGGGTACCATTTTTCTCCCCTCAGTTTGTGCTTTTGAGTCTTTGACTCAATTTTGAGTAGAAAGTTGCAATAAAAAAAGAGCTAGCTTCCCCTTTAAGACAGAGGATGTCTTCTTCAGCCACTGGATTGTTTCTCTACATATTCTGCTGGACCACCATTTGAGTCAGTCTCATCTTGCATGGCCATTAGCCAGGTAATTTTCTGACCATCCAAGGAGCACATATGCAGACAGGTTTTTCAGAATGGCTGAGAGTACACAGGAGAGAGTACAGCTGATTGCAGATGCCCCATACAGGCAGTATGCAGTCATGTTCTAGGTATGCCAAAAACTCAAACACCAGCCACTTGACTTTTTATAGTATTTATATATATAATTTTTTATATTTTATTTTTATAAATATGCTGTTATTTTTGCAGTATACTCACAGCCTGTGGGGAATGGAGGGCACTGAGCCTGCCAGTGGTCTAGCAAAGGCATACTAAGAGCATCCCTAAAGCAGCCAAGAGGGATTGAGTACTTGTGCATCCAGTGCAGAAGCTTAAAAACATTGTATCAAGTAAATTTGGGCTCCACCTGAGAAATGGAAATGCTGAAAACAAATAGAGATAAGCCATCTGCTTATTAAGTAGAGCACAGCTTGGCTGGATTAGAGGGAGATTTATGTGGCTGTGTGGTAGTTTATATGGGTTGAAAAATGGCATTAAAATTGGAAACTCTTGCAATCCCTCATTCCTGATTCTTGAAAGCTTGATTTTACAGCCTGAACAATCTTTTGACATAGGTGTTTAAGAATGTATATGTACAGTTTCATTAGCATGTTTGGGATTTGCAGTTTCTGCCATGTATGTTATATAAAAACTCTTCTAAAATACTTTGAAACTTTGAAAAATATTTTCAGGAGCCTGTTCCTTGTGTCTCTTGGCCCATTAAGCTAAGTGCATTGACTGCCATGAGGAAGAGAAAAATTAAAACTAGGACTTTTAAAACATATCTAAAATAACTTAAGATCACTTGCATGACTTAAAAAAAAAAAAAAAAATCACTGTTTTAAAGCCCTGTGTCTCAGACTCTACATTTCACTGAGTTTGAAATGATTCTACATTTCACTGAGTTGGTCTGCTGGAAAGCTGCTAAAGTTCTTCCCCATTCGCTAGGACAATACACACATATGGTTTTAAAACCAGGACAGTTTCATAATTTTTAGAATTCATCTTGCCTCTCCTGGACCTCATGCAGGTATAATTTCTGAGGAAATTCCATTTCTTTGGTGGGGGGAGGGAGGAAATACTTCCATGACAGGTTGGCTTTAAAATATAAATGGTGCTGTTTGAAGCACTTTAAGAGCCAGAAATGCCAGACTGAATCAGGGAGACTGATTAATGGGCAAATGATGCAATCATAGCTATGTGATAAATTGCTTGGATATTTCTTTATCAAATGCCCTGCAGTACAATATGTCACACACTTATCACATACATACACATTACCTACATGTGCACGGGCAGATGTCTGTGGGCAGATCTGTAGCAAGCACAAACTGACTGAGATCTTCTGAAATCCCTTCAAGTTCTGGACCTTTGCTGTTTTGTACCAGTTAAGGACTTTGCCCTTTTGTCTCCGTGTATGTTCAATAAGCTGCAGACCAAACCGATGATTATTCTTCCCAGTGAGTGTTGCAAGTTTCTGGCTCTTATTTGTAAATGAAAAAAAACAAATGTTCCAACACGAAACTGGGCTTAGATCCCAGTTTTCAGTCATACTCTCCATTAAAGGATGAAGGCTGTTGCATACATCACCTGAGAAGCATAAATCAAATAGTAATAGTGCTCTTGTTTTCCTAAAGAACTCAGGGAAGGACTTAATTGCATTCACATCTCCTACTGCATCTAGCCCGATGTCCTGCGTCAGTTGCATTAAGATTGAGAAATCCTTACCACAGATACAATGCACACAATGGTTACAGTCACTGATGTAATACTGGCGCCAGTAAGCTTTATTTTATTTAAAAAAATACTACTTTCCATGTACTTCAAAATAGTATAGACATAAAATATTTTTTAAAAAAACAGAAGCTCTGTCTGTGTAATTTGATGCTGAGCCTTAGCAAAACAGGCAAAGTTCCAAATATTTTCCCCTACTCAAATGGTTTAAAATATGTTTCCAAGGGTGATTTGGCCAGAGAGGCGACCACTGGGGAATTACAAGCTGAAAAGTTTTATTTTTTTGTGAAGATCTATATTTCTGTGAAGAAACCGCAACTGCTTTTAGAGCTGGCCAGGAGCCAGAAATAAGGTATGCTCAAAAAACATTCACTCTAGTGAACTCTCATTAATGAAGCTGAAAGCAAAAAACATTTTTTTTTAAAACTTAAAAGAAAGACCCTGAGACAAGTCCATTGCAAACAGAATACTCCAACTCATACGTAAGGCCCCTATCCCCTGGAGACTCCTGCCCACATTTCCCCTACCTTGTTTCCTACTCACACCAAATTTTTGCATCACTAACATGAAGAGGGTCATTCTTGCAGTGTTTGCCAGGCTGGGGCCTGCCTTTGTACTAGCCTAGCGTTCCACATATTCAGTAGGAAGTCAGATTGACTAGAGTCAGAAGAAATGCAGAACTTTGCATTGCCGGGGGAAGTTTAATTTACAGTCTTGTTGTACTCATAGCCAAATGTTACTTCTGGCAAAAAGAATGTTTACGACGTTGTTGTTTGGACAAATTACAACTTTATTTTTTTCCTTTGGGGCCTGGTTCATGCACCCCTGTAAGGCAGAGAATACTGACACAGCTTTCCAGAGCAGGGTCCCTCTTTCTGCCTTCATGCCTATGTGTAAAAGCCATCTGCCATTTTGGAGGACTTGGCTCATGGGAAGCCTGTGAGGAACCCATTTGGGAGGCACCTGAGCTGTCTTCTCTAGGTAGCATATACACTATTTGTTTCAGTATATGGGCTAAGACCTTGGCAGAACTAGGTACATTAATCCTATCTCTGTGCTCGGGCTCCTTCTCTGTAAGCATCACTTCCTGCACTGGATGTATTTTCCTAATATGCCTAAATCTAGGCTGCAGTGTGTATTACCTTACACCATTTAAAAAAAATAAAAGATAAACTAGTACAGCACTTTCATCACATCTGTGCCCAGGGGAATCTAAGCTTGGAGCATATGTTGATTTCTGACTGTCAGCTTCAGAGGAAAACATCTCTGGTCACTCTTGTTCAGAAATATATCCACCATTGTGGTCAGGCATTTTTCACAATAACCTGATGGTTAAGGAGGTTGCCCAGGAGCTGGGAGACAGGAACATGCACTTTCCTGTTGGCTTGTTCTCTGGTCTCATTAATCTGACATTCCTCTCTGCACGATGGTGCGGCTTTGACAGGGAAAGTGGGAATGACCTCTCCAGAAACACTTCTCAATTTACTGCCCTCTTAATCATATTTCAGGAAATAGCTGCTTTGTGCGGCATGTTCCCCTACAGAGAAGGCTAAAGAGTGGATAAGAGGAAATCTAGTTAATCCAGGCCAACACAGCATTTAAGGTAATTCCATGACAGACTTCAGGAGGACTTGTGTCCAGCTCTTCCAGGAGAGCAGCACCAACAGTCTTGCTGTCTGTGTTGTGGAGGAGTCAGTACTCAGATTGGATTCATACCTTCAACAGACCAACAATAACTGTGGTCCTGACTTATTATCACTGCAGTTTTAATGTTCTGTTAACAATGAGTTATTGCATGATAAAAAAGCTAGGGATTATTATATAGATTCTTGGCCTCAGGGAAATGGCGTGTGCAGCTATTGCTGTACTTTGATCATAATTCTCTAGGGGTATTGGTATGCACACCAAATTCTGATTATATTTTACAACTTTCTCTGTTCTTTTTCTGTGTCTAATTATTTTATGAAAGAAAAGACCAGAAATATTTTTAGCCATCCAGGGAATAGCCATGGTGCCATAATGCAGGTAGTAGAATATTTTGCAGAGGTGATCCATCCTTTTAACAGCCCACAAGGAAAACCTGAGATTTATCATTTTATCAAACATTGAATGACTTTTCATGTGAAATAGTTTTATTTTGATTGTCCTGAATTAGCTAATTGAACAGCTGTTTTACTTTATTTTTGTATTTTCAATGCAATGTAGTTTAGTGCTCTTCCATCTCTGTTCTTTCATTTACTTTAATGTTTTCTCCCAAATAATATCTGAGAACTGTCCTTCTGAGGATGTGAGAAAAAAAAAAACAAGCAAGCAAACAAAAAAACCAAAAAACAAACAACAAAACAACAGTAAGATACAGCAAAAGCATTTTAAAAAGCTATATATGCAAACATTTCCAGGGCATTTAACCACGATGGTGTTCTGCAGGCTGACCCTTGGCAGTCTAATCTCATTAGAACTAGGATAAAGTAGGAAGTCTCTTCTCTGGAGAGTGATTGAATGAGCTGGTCAGTTTTCACACAACTACTGAAATGAGTCCCTTACTCACTCTCTGTGCCACCAGCCTCCTATTACACAGACAGACTGACCTTAACACCAACATGTGCATGGGCTAGCAGAAGCCAAATTTCTGCACTGGCATAATCAAACCTCACTTTATGGAAATATTTCTCCACTTAAATAATATCAGAAAAGGTTTTTATAAATAATGTGAAGAATCAAGCAGTGGAATCAGTGGAATGCAAAGATTCCTCCACACCACTGCTAAGTAAAATAAGTAAAAATCAGAGTGAACAAGTCTTCAGCTTGTAGGTGTTTACCATAACCTCTTCAGGCTGAGCCAAACAACCATGACTAACTTTAAAGAGTTCAGTGGCATTTCCTGCACTAACTCTTTGGTAATCTCTTCACTGGTTGTCATGCAATTCTTGCAGAGATCATAATGCTAGATGCTGCACACTCTGGGGAGCAGGCCAGGAGCAGAGCATGTGCAAGATGGTGCTCTTCTGAATCAGCTTTCCCAGCACCCATGTTCAGCAGTTGCACTGCATTTGTCCATCCTGGTCAAACAATTCCTTTTTGAAAGGGTTTGTATTCCTTTGGACTGTACCACACTCATGCTGAGGGGTCCATATCTTAATTATGAACTGTGTAAAAAAGTGTGCAAGAGATTTAGTTTGGTTCTGCTACCAAACTTTATTAGCAGCTCTGATACTGTGAGAAGCAATGAAGAGCCACTCCTGGTTTGCTTTTTCTGCAGGACATTTGAGTTCATCAAAACACCCCTCAGAAGTCTCTTTTTTCAGACTGAAGGTGCTAGACTGTCTAATCTCCACCAATTCTTTACTCAGTCTAATGACTGCTGCTTGTTATTTTGCTATTAGGACACCTTGATAACAAAAGAGATGGAGCACAGAGCAGGATAAAAAGAATCAAAATTGTCTACAAATGAGGTAGGACTCCTCACCTTATGGGTTCTTGATGAGAATCCATAAGGCCAGTTCCCCTCTTGAAGATAGAGCTGGTGTTACCCTTAAGTTGTGAAAGGAAAATAATTCATCCTCTACCTATGGCTGGGCATTACAGCTCCTGAAATTGACTGGTGCCTGAAAGACCATTAGACATGTAGCTCACACAGCCTTTCACAGAGGCTGGCACAGGCTCCATTATTAATAAAGTCCCATGCATACACACATGACAGCTGATTAGCAAATAACATGTTTCCATGGAAACACTGGGTATCTCTCTGTGAGGTAGGAATTGATGCTGGCCACAGGTATATTATTTTAGCTAGTAACTAGGTTTAATTTTTAATGTTCAAACTACATTGACTGCAAATCTGCACTGCGATTTTTTCCAGTTAAAGGATGATTACATACACAGTGAATCTTTAGGAAACAGTGGAGCTATTCTGCTTGCATTGTCAAATGTAGTGCTGAGGACGAAATATTTCAACAAATCAAGTGCAGTCATCATCACAATTTGTTTTCCCTTTCAACATGGCAAGTACCTTAGCCCAAAGCCAGTTCTTTAGGGGGTAAATCTATTCCATGGTGTATTATTCTGGAATGTGCAGTAAAAATAAATTATTTCACTTGCACAATCTCTAAAAAACTGCAGCTGTTCAGCTGCATCAGTAAGGAAAAAACACTTGAAAACTTCAAAGCACTATGGCAAGTTCCATCTGCCTTTCTACCCATGAAACCTAACAACTGTGTCTGCTTTATTCATTAAGTAACCATGGGTCGAGTAGGAAGCTAATCATGCTATACATGCTTCAAAGAAATGGGACATTAGGGAAAATCTGTATTACCACAAATAAAAAGCCCATAGTTTACCTTGCAAATAAATATAGGCTGTTATACATAGGATAAAGCCAAATAAATCTAAGAATGCTTATATTTTACTTTGAAATATTTTCTGAAACATTAGGAAGTTGGTTTATGTGTATTTTTTTTTTTAAGACACTGCCTGCCTTAGAGCAACAGAAAAACATTTGAGACCCCTTTCAAGGATAAAAATTTGAGGAGCTGCTGAGTGAAGGAGACAGCTGAAATGAGCTAGACAATAAAAGTTACAATTTAATGAGTAATTTCTGTGCTTCCACGTGTGAGTATGTGCTCAACAAATTTACAATTTATTTTTCAAAACCATATATGTGAACTGTGAGTCCTCATCCCACTTCCAGACTTGATCCATTTGGAGTCCTTAGTTTAGCTGCAAAATGAATGTGACTCAGGATTCAAAGAAACACATTTTTAGAAGGGTTAGAACACTTGTGAAATTCTAAAAGTACCCAGAAATTGAAATCTTATTGAAGCCGTGGACTTCCAGTGAATTGCAGTGCATTCACAATTTAAGAGAGGACATTAGAGTGCACATAATAAGAACTAAATCTTGAACACTGTAGAAAAATAAGAGGAACATTTTGTAGCTTTACTTAGCAAGTACAGATTCTTCTTTTAGAAGATGCATTGTACGTATGAGAGAGCTGTCATGTCTCTTCTGAAACAGTGCAGCAAACTTTCATTTCCTTCTGGTTTTGAATACCCAGGGAAACATACTCTGAATTGTCTGAATTCCTAGGAAATCCTATGTGCGATTTCCAGGGGTATCAAATAAATATCATCACTATATTAATTTTTTTATTGCATTCCCCAAAATAAAAACAGAATATTTTCAACAGATAGCATGAAAACACAAAGTGTCCACGTGGAGACAGACTATTGAAAGTATTGTCAATCAGAAAATTCAGTACACTTTTTTATTTTAAAAGATTCTTGAAATATATGGTTGAGCCAGGAGGCTTGGTGAAGATTTCTAAATACTCACGAACTCTTGGATTTAATATTCCAATAGTTAATACAGATTTAATACCACTTAAAATTAATGCCTTGTTTTTATAATTCAAAGTGGTTAAACAAAATATTGGGACCAGCAAGGCACACATGCTCTGATAAATTGCAGTGTGCTTTTACTAGGTTAACAATGCATTAACTTTGACATTGACTGTAATATTGCATTACAGCATTGTGAGATGCACTTTTAAGTTTCTGGCACTTTTATTGTCAAGTCTGGCAGTTTTGCTGGACTATTAAAAATTATTATTGGTATTATTGGTATTATTTTTATTATTGTTATTATTATGAGCTGAATGTATGTAGGTTACAGGGCAGGGTTTTTTTACAAAGTGACAATACACGAGTTCCCTTGAAACTGCTTTACATGCCAAATGAGGTTGTGGAGAGTCTAGAACTGGGAGCAAAAGTCAGTGCACAAAAGGACTTGTGTCTTAAGATGCTAGTCTGGAATTTACCTTTAAGTCAATCTCCAGTTCTACTCAGACAAAAATGTACAAAATGTCAGTCATGGATGGGCAAACTAAGGGTATTGCCGGTCTCTTGACACTGCACAATTTGGATATGATGGATGTGGGGAAATTTAATCCTTCCAGAGGGAATCAGGTGGCACTGTCAGGAGAAAAAGTGCAAACTGTTTTGTACTGGAAAAAGCTTTCCATTTTAGTCTTTTCTGTGCCAAAAACATTACAGTCTCCAGCTGTTCTGTGTTAGACACTAAATCTACTAGAGAAAAGAATCTTAGAGAAAAGGTTAAACACTGAATAGCAAGTTCTATTGGTTGGATTATGTTTAGATCATATAAAACATGCTAAAAATCATTTCCCAGGCACTGTTAAAACATCTGCTTTCTGGATTAGGAAGCTGGATGTTCAAATCCAAGTTGGGAAAAAGCCCTGATAGCCACAAGCTGTTTTCTTTAAAGGCCCTTTGCTGCAAACAAGTGAATTGAGTGTTTGTGATATCTTCCTACTATCCCAGAAGTCAGTCTGAGCAGACAGAGAAAGAAAGCAGATGTCCTACAGACTGAGACACTGTTGTTTGAAGAACAATGCAAGTAATCTTCAAAAAACCAATTATTTAATTTGGGCTTTCCCTTATGTCATCCCTCAACTAAAATCTAATGTTTTCCTTTGTCCTTTTAAATCCAGAAAGAAGACTGGAAGTGTCTGGTTCTTTGAATTTCCACTGACTGTTTAGCCCTGTGTATCAGTTTTCCACCAATTCAGGGAATCCCAGCATTCATGATGGAAGTCTTATATTTTCCTGTATGCATTACACAGTTCCTACACAGGTGGTTCTTAGTTTCCACTCAGAATAGCACCTCACTTGGGACCATGACTTTTAACTTCTTCAAACTATAAATGCTAATTTTACTGCAAAAGCTGAGTACCATAGGTCAGCAGGGCAGAATTTGCTCTGAAGAGTGCTACAAAATCTTATGATATCACTATAAACCACTGATATCTGGCATTCCTTAAAATCCCCAGATTTCTAGACATGTTCTTACTCAAAAAACAAAATGTGTTTCTATTCTTGTGGTAGTCTAGGAACCACCCCCTCAACACTTGAACATATGAATTAAAGTTCCCCCAATCGATTTTCTGAAATCTTGTAGTTTTAAGCCCATCTCGTGATTTTGGGAATGACTCAAAGCTTTTTAATTTTAGAAGATCAGAGTACTGTAATGGAATGCAGAAAGCTGGTTAAAGAGTGTTGACTCTTTTTGCCTTCTGTGGCTGACTTGCATAATTGAAGACAGATGAAAACATACTCTGGTCAACATTTTCAGAGCTATTTTGAGGTCAGATTTGTGAATAGAGATAGCTGAAAACATCTTGTAGTTACTTTTTGGTAATTGGTTTTTAATTACTTGTTTGTAAAAAATATTTCTTTGTTTCACCAAAATTATATTTCATGTGAATACTGAAAACATCAATAAAAGACCAAATAATCATCTAAAAAAAATTTTAAAATCCTTCTTTTTAATGAAAACACCAAATATTGTGTTGTATTGTATTCTGGTAGCAGTGTTATAACCTGCAAATTACACTGGATCTGAAAATGTTTGCTGGATGTTTCTAGTGCAGAATTAGCTGTCCACAGATTATGCATGCTGCAATGTCTGGCATATATGTACCAATTTCAAAACTTGCCTAAGCAAGGGTCACTACTACAGTGAAAGCACAAATCCATCTAATGGCATCCATGCTAATGGCTGAGTACTTGGAAACCTGGGCTGTACATTTGATCAGATCACCTAGATAGGACATGAATACTTGAGAATATACAATAGGGGAGAAGCAAGCCATTACACATTCATAATATATTCACAAGTTTTTGCCCAGTAATTGATCAACTCTATCATAAATGTGCTTACTATCAAATTTGGAGGTATCAGCCTGCTTTAGGTGCTTCACCACATGAGTGTGTCCTTAACACTCACTCAGAGATCACTGGGAATAGGCTGATTGTTTCCTCTTGAGCACACAATCTACTGCACCAAGGAGTTATACCAAAGATTTTATGGAAGTGCCACACTGATGACCTAGTTTTGCAAGGCTGAAGCCAACACATTGCTGAAGACCTCTGAGCCTTAAGGAAGCTTTGGTGCAGGAGGTGAGGACAGCCTAGGAGGTCACAGGTTGCATATCTGTGGTGTCCATCTGTTGACAGGTACCTAGGGTTAATTTGCTTTTCCATTTTGAATGACCAGATAAACTAAGACAAGAAAACATTACATGTAAACATGACACAAGTTAGGTGGAGGCTGAGACTTTCCACTTCATTAATGAAACTGAGGGTGTGTGATAACCTGGCGCATTTTTGGCTTTCAGCTTTCTTTAAGCTGCAGTTCACTGCTGTATCCAGGGAGTTCAACTTAGACTCACCTTGCACAATAATGCTTGGCTGGGGTTGAGTAAAGCTTAATGTTGTTAGGTTTTGAAGCAAGGCAACATTTCAGATTTTGGGGGTGTAATCGTCAAAACACATAGAGACGAGCATAATTCCATCACATTCGGTACAAAGGAAACCATGCACCATGTCATGCAGATGGTAGCATTTACATTATAATTGAAAGCAGAGCTGCCAAAGGTTATTTAGCATTTGCTAAGCATCTCAGTAGATGATTAATGAATTAAGGTAGCTTATGATTTTCAGAAAGCTGATTATTATCACTTTATTTGACAGCATATCCCAAGAGAGATAATTAAGTTGCTGTTGACTGTTTTTGTCCTTTTGTCTTCCTTTTATCCTGCTCATAGCCACATTTTTTTCTTTCCTCTTCTTACCTCTCCTCCTCTTTCCTGTGTTACCCTGAGGCAGGTAGAATGAGAATCCCAATGGAAATGAGTCATGTTTCCTGTGTTTTTGTCTTTCCCTGGTCTGAGTGTCTTCACCCTTCTGTCTAACTCTGATGGTTAAATCATGTTTTGTTGGATAAAATCTCCAGTAAGATAAAGTACCCAAATCTCCAGTAAGGCTTTATTTGCTGAGAAGTCTCTCTGTGATGTCATTGAGTAGTTGTTCTGTTCCTTGTAAACAAAGGTTAAGACTTTTGGAAAATAGTTTTTGGGGTTTTCTTTTGACAAAAAGGCAAGGTTTCTATAAATTAGAAAATATATTCAAAATGGTAATGAAACAGATAACAGGAAAATCTCAGTTTTCTGACTTTAGTTCTATGTTTCTCTCCAATTCAATTTTGTTTTTCTGTAAAAACAAAAACTGATTTCACATTGATCTTGATAAGAAAATGTAGGCTACACAGGAAACATTAGTATCAAAATGATGCTGGTTTTCTTACTTAGTAACATCATTTGCAAGACTGAAGATGTGTTCTCTTGGAACATGCTTGTTTTTCTCATATATTACTGGAGCAATTTCATTAATTGGTTGTTTTCCTAGTGGGTGTTATTTAGCTGATCTGTCTCAGTTTTTGATACTGTGGCACAGAAGTGGAGTCTAGTCACATAATACTGATTTTGATCCAGTTTAGTGTAATGTAAACTTTTTATAAAGCAGCATATGAATTGCTGGAATAATTATATTGTTAATGTTCAATTTTTTTTCAATCGCAGCTTGTGTATAAAATTACTTCTGAAAGGAATGCAAAGGTTTTTCAAGTCCCAACATTCTACAGTTACAAAATCTTTAGCATTTACTATGAAAAAGATGTATAAAGTAAGAAAAGACACAAAACCATAAGGTGATGGTTATGGCATCAGAATCCCCCTTGAAATTTTACTTGTGTGGATCCAGCAGATTGTATATCCAGCACTCATCCAGCTGAACTGGTGACAATCCAGTTCCTCTCTGTTCCTGAGTTGCCAAGTATAGGTTTAAATTCTCCAGTGAGATAATATAACTGTAGGTTTTAGTCAACTGCTTAGGCACCTTGTCCAGCATTTTGTTCAACTGCCTTTTTTGGCTCTTTTTTAAGCTGTCTGTGACCTTTGGTACCTGGGCAATGCAGAGTACAACAACATGAGCAGACACTTTTGAACATATTGGCCTAATTCCTTGGACTCTGTGTGTGTGCCTAGTAGGTCCAAAATTTTCCTATGCTAGGAGTGAGGAGCACTTCTTTTGTTGAACCTTTCCTTGGTCACACCAAGGGCAAGATAAGGTAAGAAGATCACTGGTAATTGCTCTTAAGAAACCACATCTTTCTGTGAAATCTGGAAGAGTGCATAACAATATTTTAATTTTTCAGTTGTTGGAAGACCTAGCTCATCTTCCAGTGGTTCAGATGAGGCACAAGTCCTTCCACTAGCATAGACAGGAATTAATCTGAGCCTGGAAGGAAACCCACCACAACAGTGAGAACACAACTGGATCTGGAGCTAGTAACAGCTCTTGATGGATATGCAGAAACAACAGAAAAGTGTAAAAGGAGCAGTAAAAGAGAACAGCAGTTCTATCTCTGGATTACAGCACAATCACTATATTGGGTAAATGTTTTAATTTTTATTAACAAGAGTGTTTCCTGACTCAGTAATTAGAAGAACCAGACACATAAACCTGCTTTCTGTAGGTTACTTCTAAAATTGACAAATTCTGTCTAAATAATTTCATGATTGAGGGGATGACTATATGTGTGTTACTCTTTGTGTGAGGATGAAGTGTCCTCTCACTGCCCTCCGTTTCACACCTCATGCATGTTTCCATCTTCCCCATTCTGTAGGAAATAGTTTGTTCCCTCCACACAGAGCTGGGACTTGTAGACCAACTCCCCTACTTCCTTTTTCCCACTTCATCACCCTGACTGAGCAAAGGAGACTTGCTCTGTAGCTTCATCTTTTCTCAGCTTGCATGTGTGCCAGTGGGAACTGCTAAGCCCAGCATCACCATGGCCTGCCAGAGAGACAGACTCAGCTCTGAACCACGATTAGGAGCCATCAGAAGTGGTCAGAGTATCCTGTAAAACCAGCATATCATCTAACAACAGCCTTTGACATGTTTATGTAATTTGCTAATACTTTGACGTAGTTTTTATTATGCTGAATTTATGTGGTATACACCAAGTATACATAAAGTGAAAGTTCTCTGACATTTAAAGGACATTTTACCACAGGAGCAAGTACTGAGAGTCTGAAGTGCTCATTGATGCAGAGGGCTTCCACAGACATAACTTTTCCCAAGAAGGTTATAGCAAACTAGTGTGGTTCAGTTTTTAGACATGCTTTACATTTTCAAAGAGTAAGGATAAGAACCAAATATTTAACCTAGTAGCTTTCTAGCAGACATAAGTTGAAACCATTCCAGTCCACTTTAACCCCTGGACATAATGTTTACTCATTAGACAGTCGAGTGCCAGCTGTTACAACATGCACAGCTCTGCTCCAGCACACTACACAAGTAGGTGTATTTATACAAGCTTGAGGGATTACTTACAGACAAATAACACACGTAAGATGATGCTCATAGACAGCTACACCATGGAAAGCAGAGCAAGGCAAAGGATCCATGTTCAAAAGAAGTCTGCAGTTTGCAAAATAAAATCTGCAGGCAAATTTCTGCTCTACTCACAGAGAAAAGCATCAGGAGTACAACACAGCAGGACTTATTTCCAGTGTGTGGCACATTTGCCTGCAGTTCTGTTTGAAATGGTCATGAGCCATGCAAAGTGCAGAATTTAAATTTGTTTGCTCTTATTTTCCTTGGAACCCTAAGTCATATTTCTCCTTTTAACCCTGTATGGTTCTAAGTGTGAAAACAAAATGTAAACCAAGATTTTTTGACAAATTTCTGCATTTAGTTGTCTCTCAGACAGAATCTAGCCTTGGTCCTTTTCTCATTTCCCTCTACCCAAGTCTGTAAAGCCATTTGTCTGTCTTTCTGTCTGACCCCCTTGCTAACAGACAAGTTCACTGGGGTGCCAGCCTGCTTTGCTGCTAACCCTAGCTTTGGCAACCTCAACACCTTTTCAACACTATGTACATGGTCGTGTACTCTTCTAAAAGTACTCTGTAAACTGGCAGCTTTCCTGCTGCTTGAATGCATGCAACCTCATCAGATTGCTCTGGTTTATGGATGTGTGTAATCAATTCAGAGCAAGAAGGTCCCATAAGCCATTCAAGGAGCCATGTCTATCAAGTTCATCAAAAGTTTTGGCTCTCTTACTCTTGTCAGAACTTTATATTCTTTATTCTTCTGTCTGATTTAGCTATTGAAATCCCAGTTTATAGCTTTTTTTTATTAAATATGTAGTTTCCTAGAGGCCAGTAGAAATACCTAAGCACTTGGAATGAAAAACTGTTGAACTTTTGGCAGATATTTGGTATCCACTTTAGAGTGGTAGAAATTACTCTGGGTCATTATTGTTGTTGGAAGCAGTCTTTCCAGGCTGAAGAGATATTGTTTTATTAGAGGGATATGGTCAGAAAGTGACGTTGTCTTCATTTGTACTATGGCTTAATTTGCAGAAGTTCCTGATGACATAGATTACCTGTAGACCCATTTGGGGCAACAGGGAGAATTGCCTAATACCTAGTGCACAGAATGAAGAGGTTTCAGGACCTTCTTCCCATCATCACACATATGCTTCCTCCTGTGAGTGTTTCAGGCACACCATCTTTGACTAGTTTCTCCTCTGATTAAATGAGGTCATGAATAGATCTCTTGTATTTCACAATTGAATTGAAAGGGTTTATGTTTATAAAGTGTTTTGAACATGAATGTACCAAGTAAGAAAAAATATAGCCAGTCCCACTTTATTTGTAAAGTCCAAAATGTGGTTTCCTGTGATTTAACACCTATGTTTATGAGTGAACATGGGGGAATAGTCAGCCCTATAAGCAAACAGCAATGTTTTCACTAATGGCAACAGGAAAAGAGGAGTATAAAAACCATTAAGTGCCTGTAGGAAGAGGGTGCTGAGCTCACATTATCTATCTAGACAGCAAAACTCAGGTGCTGCTTTGCCATCCAGTTCTGTCCAGTTCATCTGGATGACAAAGTAGAAATTTATGTTGATTTTTACCCTTTCTGATGATGTCCCTACAACCATTTTGAAATTCAGCTGAGACACTGCAGGCTGTGGCTTCCCTCTGGCTCAAAGATAATGGGTAGTGCCCATCAGAAGCATGGCTATGCTGGTAACATTGACAAGGGGTAAAGTACATTTATCCAAGGGATAAAGCACAGAGAAGGAGTTTATTTTAAGAAATCCTGCACATCAGTTTTTCAATTTGGGGCCCAATGCCATGGGGAGCAAGAAACCTGTATTTCCCATAAAAAGAGAAATCAATGCCCTGTGATCCCAGCAGCAGCAACCAGCTGCTGCTTTATTTCAGTTTTTCACTGCAGCCAACTTTGAATGTCCATGCTTAGGTCAGAAGGGAGTTTAAGATTTCCTGTGATGTCACTGTTTCCAGAGGCTTGCTGAAACATTTGCAGCCAAAGATGAGCTAGGAATGGGAGGAGTTCCTACTAGGAAAGCTGGCAGGCAGATGTTAGCTCAGTATTTCTAGAGTCCTGGGTACCTGGTATCTTCCTGTTCAGGTTGCAGGAATAGGAGGCAGCAGTGACATAGGTGAGAGAGAGCTTGTAAGTCCTTGTAGTCCTAACTGGACTTACCCCCTTGTAGTTCTAAACTAGAACTGGTTTGTCCCTCCCTAACACTGCAGAAGTGCTTGTATATTAGCAAGGAGATGGAAATATTAATGGGATCACTTCTTTCCCATCTTTCCAAACAATGTAGAATGGATTATTATGGAATTTCTGTTCCTACAGAGGTTAGAGCAAATTATTACCAGGTCCTTTAAAAAGCATAGTATTGCTGCTTGCACATCACTCAGCAGAGGTTTGCAGGCCTCATGACAGGTTCTCTTTCAGTTTTCAGAGAAGCTGTTTTTTTCAAGGCCATATTTGCAAACTAAACAGCCAAAGGTCATTTGCAAGGCAATTATTATTGCCAGTACCAGGGTAAGCAATGTGCAATATTGGGAGGTACTGACCAGCGACATTAGTGAGAGCAGGGGGTGGGAGGGAGCTGCCTGGGAAGAGCTGGCAGGCAATGAGCAGCTGCAAGTGTGTCAGGCTCAAACATTCATTTCCACCATCTTCCTTCCCAACAGCAATTGTTTATCTCAAGAGAATGTGTGAGAGATGTTCTGGAGACCAGCTGGTTTTGGAAGCTTTTGAATGAAAGCGAGGCATCTCCCATGGTCTAAGTTCCATGCTGACAGGATTCAAATCTCCTTGTCAGATGGGATGAAGTCAACATCTTTGCTCCCAAATGGGTGCCTCCATGTTCACAAAAGCATCTTCCTTAGAGATTCAAACTAAAACACTAAACACTTCTCTTAGATTTTAAAATTAATTGTAAAGCAGGTTCTTTAAGATATTCAGAATGATAAGGAGAGGGTTTTACAGTTCTCTCAAAATTCATGGAAAGCTTTCAGCTGGTGTGACTTTGTAATTAAGATGGTTGAGGGCCCCTTAGTTCTCTCACTGCATGCTTAACTCTTCAATACTTTAGTAACAGAAAATGGCACTGTAATTTTTTTGGTCTTAAGGACAGAAACTTAGTAATGTTCAAAATCAGACACTGATATAGGCTTTCCTGAATAAACAATTTTAATAAGTCATTTGCCACATTTACATGCTGAAAAATGAAACATATTGAAAGGCTAATGGTAAACACTCAATTTTGGGCACATTTTGTTAGACCAATCCTAGCTTTGTATGCAAGTCCAGCTCTAAGATTGTGAAAGAAATAGTCTTTATTTTACATAGGTAAACCAATCTGCTATTCACATGCTCCTCTAATACTGGCAGCCAGCCAAGGAACAGATCTCAATTAAACAAATTAGGCTGAAGAAAGCATAAATGTAGAATTCAGGCAAATTACAAAAAATTGCCCTCATTCAAACATACCTCTCATTTGAAATCTAGGTATAAGATGTCCTTAAATGTGAAAAGTACATTTGAAAAAAGCCTGGTAGGCTTGAGCATCTTGATATATGTCAAGAGGCAGCACAATATGAAGCCATTTCACTTGAACACAGGCTGGATGTTTTTAAAATGCATCATATCGAAGCCAGCACTTGCTTTTCTCGCCAGGTCAGAGCAACCAAATGATACAATTTCTTTCTAAATAAACAAATGGAGCTCATAGGCCGCTAAGACTTTTTCTCAATACTCAGGCTCAGATCTCATCAGCTGCCTCTGAGCTCAAACAGACTGCCCTCTATGCTGGCTGGCAGGAAAGAGATTTTATCTCTTGTGTGCTTAGGCCCCCATAATTGCATCTCACTCCTGACTCCGTCAAAATAGCGAGTGTATCCTCTCCACAGTTTGCAGAACATATGCAGAGGAAATAGCAGGGCTGCAAGCTAACTGGCACAGAAATTCCAAACAGATGATGGAAAAAGCAGTTGTCAAACTGAGAGCACTTGAGAGATTTTCTTCTTCCAAGAGGACTGTATATAATCCAGTAAATAGCCTCCCCTGGAATTGATTGACCCTATCTTAAGCAAGCTGTTACTTATTATTCCAGTACCATTTTGCCAAACACTCTTTTAATGTACACAGGAAGATTCCAGGGTATAATATTCCCCCTTTATTGGCAGGCATATAAAGTATGCTTGGAAAAAAGAGGGACAAAGAGGCCCAAAAGCAATAAATGATGCTTTGGAGGGGCAAAAGCAGCTCATAAAACAAGGTTATTTCTCCAACATTCTTACATTAAAACAAGGTGATTAAAATAATTCCAGAAAATTAATGCTTGTTTTGTTGAGATTTTTCCTTGAAAAAATGATGATGTTTTTCCCCCACTTGTCCTTGAAGTCCTTGAGCATTTACTCAGCTCCTTCAGAAGTAGTCTGTATTAGTCAGTACTGGAACAAGTTATTTTCAGACCATATTTTCAGGTGAAGCATCAGTGAGTCATTAAGAACTGGGAACATGATGTTAGTGTTTCCTCATCTCTGGAGGCTTTCCTGCCTCATTAACACACCCGCTTTCAAAAATAACACCTATTTACCAACAGTAATTCACCAAATACCTCTGACAGGCCAAGTAAAATTGTTTTCGATGTTGCTGAGATAAATGTATGGACCCAAACCAGCAGACTGCAGAAATAAATCTGCCTCTTTTTAGGCCCAGAGGATAGCACTAACATACTCCAGCTGAGGACTGGACTCCCATCTAAGTGCAAAGAAAATTTCCTTAGCAAAGATACTCATGAGTGAAGTCTGCTGTGAAATAAGAGAACTGGTATAGTTTCACCCTGAAATCTGTGCTCAGGCTTTTGCCACACACGCTCAAGGTGCCTGGTCTGTAGTAAGGCACTCTCTTCATTCACCTCAGTCTTTGGGTTTATTACCACCTGAACCTTGCTTTGACTGTGTCCTTGGTATCCTCACTATAGCAGCTTTTAAAATTATGTCTCTTGGGCAATTATACCCTTTCTACCTAGATTCACTTCAAGAACAGAGAAAACTCCCATGAAACCCAGTTACTTCATTTAGAGTGAAAAAGAAAATAAGATTGGGAAAAGATTGGTGCTCCTTTCAAAAAAAAAAAAAAAAAGTCTGAAATGGGATTTCTGTAGCTAGATCTTGAGGGGTCATCTAGTCTATCAGAAGTGCACCCTGCCCCTGCAGCCAGATTCTTGTTCAATGTTTTTTTTTTTTTTTAGAAACCTGTGATAATGGTATTTCCAGATACCATAGTATATACTATTGCTGTGCTTTACAGCCTTACTGATAGAAATAATTCTCTCCAAACTACTTAGTAAACCTTTGGTATAACTAAGGCTCAGTGTACATGGAAAAAAAAAAATTATAGTTTCCTTTTACATATTTTAAGAATACAGTAACCACTGTAGTCAGCTCTTCTTTAGAGTTAGTTAAGATGCTCTCTTGCTCCACTCTCCTTTGCCATCAGTTCTTTCAAGACTCTTGATCATTATCCCTCAGACTCTCTCTCAGTGATCTTCACCATGTCTGGACTGCAAAATCCTCTCTTCAGAGCTTCATGTCTGTACTGACATATTTCCCCTGTCACACTCCTTTTCTGCTCTATGTCTCTTTAGCCAGTCCTCTCCCATTGTGTCTTTGCATAGCTGCCTCCTTGTATCTCAGGAAATAATGGAGCTGCACTGACCCATAATAAAACCCATCTTCATATGTTCTGACCTTCATTGCAGTGGTCAAGCTTGCTGACCTCTGTACTGAGAATATATCTTACATGGGAGTATTCCCTGCACATTGCTTTCCTGGTGACCTTACTGTGCCTTCAGACCTCCTGTTCCTTCTTCAAGTTCCTGCTACAAATGTCACCTTCTGTCAGCTTGGACTGTTGAAAGTGATAAAAAGTTCATGTTGATCTCAGGTTACTTCTCCTGTGACATCTTCGTTACAAATCTATTTGCCCTGACTGGGTTCAAAATTTGTTTTTCAGCTTACTTTTATTTTTGAGCACTGTGGGATGATTCTGCACTAACATAAGGCAATCCTCTGTCCTGTTTTTGTCTGACTGCAAAGTTTCCTCTGAGAAGCTGAGATGGTTCAGATAACCAAGTCTCAAATTTGCCTACTTTTAATATTTTAATCTCGGGGGAAACTTTGTTTCCTGAATTCCAAAGGTGTCTCAGCATTCTTTACCTATAGCTTATATGAAAAAGAAAGGATAAAACTGCCCTCAGATATGGCTGTGCTCTGATTGAGTCAGAACAAAACAACTGTGAAACAGTTCAGGAGACAACATTATGAGGAGACTGTTTCAATGTGTACATTGAAGTAAGTATCCTCAGTTCTGTCATTTTTCACAAAACTTACTTTGAAACAGTTTGGACAACAAAGAGAAGAAGCAACTGCTCCATAGCTCAGTTAGTGGACTGGCAGTGAAACTTTCTGCACTCAGGCACTTTCAGTTCCACAGCCTACGCTGAAGAAGATTAGGGACACGTATACAAGAAGAGAATTTGATGTTATTATGTTGCCACAACATCTGACTTTTTCTGGAAGGCTCATTTTGCCAAGCTTGTTTTGCTTTGAGTATGAAAAGTTCGTTTTCATTTCTCTGACCATTTCACCGACAAAAGGGAGTTTTTCCCATTTCTTTTAGATTTTCTTTGATTTTCTTCACTTTTCTTACATAGTGTTGCTTTGTTCTTGATGGCTTTCTGTTAAAGCTCAGATTTTTATTCTCTTGAGTTTACTAGCCAACTGCTTCTAGGAAAGAATGGATAATTGTTGTAAAAATCTGGGATATTAGGCATGCTCTAACTTTTGGTGTACAGCCAAGTGGCTATTTGGCTTCTTGCCTTTGGACTGATTTTGTTCTAGTCTTCTGCCAACTTACATTTTATTTTTACCAGGCAGTAGAAGGGTCACAAGGCATTTTGAATAGGTGCAAAAGTTGGACTGAAGAACCTTCCATTACAATTACCAGAACAGCTACAGTACACTACATTTATGGTGTATACTACACCATAAATGCCTACACCTGAGAAGGAAGAAACCTCACCCCATTTCGTAGGTGAAAAACTGGAACCCAGGACAAACAAATAAAATTCCTAATATCATACAGGTCTTTACATAAGGAATAAGATGTAATTCCTATGTCTGTGGTGGCAAAGCAGTATGATTTCTGTTTGAGATGGAGCAGGTCTGAATTCTTGTATCTTCCTCATAATGTCAGATAAATATGTCCAACAGCACATTTTAGGTTTCCATGGTACATAGATCTGTTACAGATCCAATGGAAATTCCTATTTCCCAACCCATCAGGGATGGCAGTGTCTTGTCTGGAGCACCCAAAACGCCATCAATACTTCAAAACCATGCCCAAGTTTCCTCAACAAACACATTTTCCCCTGCATATGGATTACTGATTACCTTCACCTCTTAAATGGAATCTTCCTCTTCTTGCCTCCCCCCCCCCCCCCATTTTAATCTGCTCAGATCTGTATATTTTGAGGATATTTAGGTATGTATTCAATAGGTATGGCCTTCAAACTACCTGGCCGTCTCAAGTGTTTCTGCAGATTTCCAAATGTTTCCCCCAAACATCTATATTTTGTTTACATTATTTTCTTCCTCTCTATTTTTTCTGCATTAATATTAAGTTCAGATGTCATTGAAAGTATTATCCGTGGATTAGTGGTACAATACAGTGAGCACTATATTTGAAGGAAAGTATTTTCACTCTAGCGTATCTTTTACCATTGAACTGTAAATATTCTTGAGATTGCTTACAGTATTCTTTCATACCACTCTTTTATCATTTGAGTTTTTGAAAATCAGGCTGTAAAACATTGACTCTCAATTATTCTTGGCTGAAGCTGAATAATTCAGCTGGTATTTTCCCATGGTGCTGACTCAGCTTTGCCCTTAGATGGGATGTCAAAAAGTAGAAGCCAGGATCATGTGTCCATATTGTGTCTAAAGCAGTAAGGAAAACAATAAGGACTATTAGGAAAATAATAGGCTGTAATCCAGAAAATACGTCACTGAGCATAGGTTTGGTATATCTATCTCTTAATGTCACCTTCACTTCTAGTTGCCCCACTTAAAAAAAAAATTGCCTCTTTTGCAAAGGAAAAAATGCTTGATGGATATACAAGACAAATTCCCTAAAAAAAAAGAAAATAATTGACTTGCATGAAGGGGAGACATTGCAGAGATTTTAAAAAAATTAAGTGAACAAAGAGGAATAAAATAAAATGCTTATCCTTAACATCTTCTGTGGAAAAAGTAAATTAAATTTTCAGACAGGAGCTTTGAAATGAACTGAATGAAGTCGATTGTCTCTCCAACACATAATAAACTCATTTCCACAAGGTGACATAGAAGCCAAAGGTTTTCAGTGAGTTTAGAGAGAGATATGACAAGTAAATGGAGGTTGCTGTAGGATGTAATGGAAATGTCTAGCTTTGGAACTGTGGTTCCCTTTTACTCATTTTTCCACCAAAATTTTCTTCTTATCTCTGGTGGGAAACTTGCTTTAGTGGATTGAGTCCCCCATTTTTTTGATCAATTCCCAGGTGACATGATTCCACATTGTAAACCCCAACAAAACTTTATCCCCATATCACTCAGAATGGGAGAAAAATTCCACTCTAATCTTGCTACCATATTTTTGCTATTGTTTGTCTTTCCTTTTAAAAAAGGCTTGTGAGACCTTTTATCATTCACAGTTATACAATTTGTGTATAAATTATGCTGTACATTTCACCAACTTAAATCCAGACAAATTCTTTAAGCTTTACTGCCATTATTCCATGAAACACTACGCAGCGAATTCAGCTACAAATATGTGAAGTTTTCTGGACCCAGATCCTTGCTTTGGTAATGAAAGGCTCAGAAAGAGGCTGGTGATTTTTCAGCAGCAGTGAAAACCACATTGCCTTTCCTCAGTACTGTAAACCAGAAGAAAAATCAAAAGCATTTTTTTATAGCTCTGTTTACAATTAGGTACGAGAAAAATGTAATAGAAAGCTAATATTTGCTTGGGGTTTGCATCCTGGTTTTGCCAAAAGAAAAAATTCTTCTAGCTATTTGTGAGATTTTTGATCTGTTTGCTCATGCTTTTCACTGAAGAAGGCAGTCACAAAAGCTAATTTTTATTCATCATTTTTGCTAGAGGTGGTATCCAAAATACTGCAAAGACTAGGTATCCAGCACAAGCTTCAAGGGTTAGGCACTGTACAAAAGAGCAGTAAGAAGCATTTCCTTGCTCAAAAGGAATCAGAATATATTTCCTTAAGTACTTTAGAAGTCCTGAGTGCTCCATTTCATTCTTCTGACTTTTGGTTACATTTATAGCATTATTTAGAAACCCTTCTGTCTCGATCTGTGTCACTTGATCTAAAGGTATGTTGAGACAATTCTCACAATATGTATGAAAGGACAGAAAAATGGCTTTGTAACTGTAGTGGCAAAGAGGGAATGTTTTTCTTGTTTCTATGTATTTCATGAGTATGAATATGAGAAGAATTATAACAACTTAATTTAGAAACAGTAAACATCCCCCGTACTCTATGTTGATAGTATTATATTTGCCATGCCCAGCATTGCATCAATGTAATTTCTCTTTCAGTAAGTTATTATTGAAAAACAATTGCCAACATAGTGCAGAAACTCTGGTAATGTTATTTTTAATTTTTCTCTTTTTCTCACTCCCATATGAAGGGCCACTCAATAATGGTTTCTACAGCTTTGACCCACTTTCCTCAACGTAGAGCAAGTTGGCATGACTCTTTCTGACAAATAAGGTAATTTCTCCTTCCCTTAGACAGCTGGAGATGGAATTTTTTTCATTAAACACACTTATATTATGGTACCATACCACCTTCAGCCACTAAGTGAAACTGAACCTGCTAGTGAGTTTGGCAATGTTCTGACCATTCCCAGGGTACAGAGGCACCTACATCAAGGATGCTTTCCTATCTTTGTCCCTTTCACTCAGGAAGTTAGTAGGACAATGACCAGGCATTTTTTTAAATGCTCAGCAGCCTTTAGTGTGATATTTTTTTGGAAAATCACCGGAGGTACTAATTCAGGGGAGGAAACCTCCTAATGTCCTCCAGTAAGCTGCTGTAGCCTTCTTATTTCCACAAAGGTTGACAAATGTCTCTCAAAATTATACAAATCATTACCACCGATAACATTTAGTTTCTCAGGTTACTAGTTCTGCTTATAATGTTCCTGTCAGCCATCTATTGACAGGGATGCTGCTTGCTGCAGCTTACTGCTGCTGGCTCTTTCCATATTCGTCCTTTCCTGGATTCTTAGCCTCAGCACTGGCAGTTTTAGCAGTTTTATTACATTAGCTGTTATATTAGATCTGTTTTTGCTGAAAACCTCAGCTGCTGCAATCTAGTGAGTCCATGTAATCTCTGCTTTCACTCGTTAGGAAAAGAGCATTTGTATCCCTCCCATTTGCAGAGGAAACCATGGAAACAAAAAGCAAGTGAACCTGAAAAGCTCAGAAACCACAGGGTGAGTAAAAAGGGGTTTAATCAAACAAACAAGCAAGCAAGCAAACAAACAAACTTATTACTTTTAAAACAATAACATGGCAAGTTTTTTTTCCAGTCCTCCTGCATGGTTTTGATATGCAGTATATTTAGAGCTTTGAGCAGATGCTGAGCACAACTCTTTGTAATTACGCTAAACAAAAAAAAATCAGAATGTAATAAAAATCCCTGCCTCTCTTAGTGCACTGTGAATTTTCTTCATCTGAGTCAGTGAGTAACATTGAAGAAAATACTGCATAAGCATAAACCATGCAGTTACTAGCTGACCTTCCTTTTTAGGAGAGTGGAAGAAAATGGCTGCCTCATTTGCTGTTATTTATAAATTGCTGTATAGCTAGTCAAATGAAAAATAAGTTTTAAAGAACTAGACAGAGATGTCTAAGGATTTAGAAAGCAAGAAACTATATGGCAAAGATAAAAAGGTCTGGCAACCCTTGCACCCAATATTAAGCATATTTTGATTATTAATTTTTCATCTGCTACTTTCACTTGTTTAAATGGCAATGCTGCTGACATTAAAAAACCCTGACATAACAGCGTAATTTTTCAAGAGAGGCTAACTTCAAAAGACTTGCTGGGAGATGATGAAAGGATGCAGCAAATTTACAGGGAGTCAGCTTCCAAATTCATCATTCAAATAAAATAATAACTGGCTCTGCAGATCTCTTTTGAGCATGAATCACTGTGCCCAAGTGCTGCATATTTATCCCAGACAGAGCAGCAGTGCTGTAAGGGGCCCCTTCGTGGCTCTGCAGGTCTTACATAAGGTAATGAAAGAGCTCCCAGCAGCATCTGGTATCAGTTTCTCCTTTGCTGCGGCAAACTGCTGGTGTTATAATCAACTCTCCGTGCCATTTGTTTTTTTTCTTCCTTTGTAGTCCTTACAAGAGGGTTCTCTCTCAGATTTTTGATTAACTGTTCAGTTATACCTTTGTAGTTTTCTGTGATACTTCCAGAAAAATAGCCAAGCACTTCGAAGGTCATTCTTCAGAAATGGTTTCTTGGATTGGAAGGAACAGAGAAACCAAGGTTCTGGTGATTCTAGGTCAACCTGAAATAATATGGCAGAGGGAGCTTCAAGATTTCATCAGAACATCAGGGCTTAAGTGTCCCCTGTCTGTTCCATGTGCCGTGATTCTCCAAAATGTAAATTACAGGTGTCTTCCTTTTGCCATCCAGGACAAAGGATTTGGATTTGGCTCCTGTTTTCTGGCTCCCTCAAGAAAACAAAGTAGATCAAGGATTTGAAAGCTCATTTTTCTCATAACATTGAACCTCGTAGCTTTTTCAGAGATCTCAGGATCTCACAGGCTCTCTTCACTCATGTATGTGAACCTGTGAGTTCATCTGCAAATAAAGTCTGAGCTAATGCTTTGACAGAGTTTTCTCCTAGCATGTTTGAGCCATGATAAATACATGCTTTTTTCCCTTTTTGCTTCCTGTGATGTGATATTTTGGAGAAAAGGTGATGACAGACACCCCCACGGTACAGTATTCATATAAATGCTGTTAATAACAGTTTGTTCTCTGATCTGGAAGACCATGTGGGAACACTGTACTGTGTTCATTACATTACCATCCATTTGGCCAGGAAAGTACTATCTTGCACACCTAATTGTAAACTATCTCAGACAGTGTCAGTAATATTCTTAAAGATCTCTGAAGGCCCTTTACTGACGTCCCCGTTTAGAAGTTGCCCTTGGCCTCCAAGAGAGACCCAGCAAGAATGAAAACTGCCATCTTCTGCTCAAGGAAATACTACCAGGCCCTTTGCTTTAGACTTGTCTTCTGTCTTCCTTCAATAAAGAAGAAAGAAGAAAGAAAATGCCTGTAGCATCTTTTTCATAATAATACAACTACTGGGGATCTAGAAGAATTGGCACACAGCAGGCTTCAATAAAACAAGAGGTGATTTTTTGAACAATGCAGACTCAACCAGCTGAGCTAAAATGATAAGCACAGAGAATAGAGAAACTGGTGGCTACTGAACCATCTCCAGTTCATAAAGCTACCTTCTTACTGAGTCTTACAAGCTTTGGGACTGTGGCAGAGGAAGGATCACCTTGTTTCCATAAGTTTTTCTTTGTAGAAACCTATGTGATTAGCAAGTGTGTCAGCTGAAGCCCCCTGTGAATCAACATCATTGTTCTGCTCTTTAATACAGCTGTTTTTGCCAGGACTGTACAGCAACTCTTAATGTTTACATTGTGCTTTGTATTCTTTCTGTACGAGGCTCCTGCCTTCTGTACTTTCACACTTTTTGTCTTGGGTAGAAGACGGGCTGCAATTTCTCCTGTTGCCTGTTGGATGTTTCAGAGAAAGAAATGCATTGAATCCCTTAAGACACCTTCAAAACCTCTATCTAAGTGTTTAGAAACTAAAAGTAGCTTTGAAATATTTCTTGTAACAGATTATTTGGTCTGCTTATCAAAGGGCTCCCAATTCCACTTCCATGTGTGTCCAGGCCCAGTATTCAGACACAGGCACAAAAATACTTCCCACTGACTACCATGTTAAACAACTCATACTGCAGAAAGGCAGGAGATGTTGCTTTTTCTTGAGCAACTGAGTGCTCCACCATCATCAAACTCTGAAGCAGCTGTTGCTAAAAGTGGTTCAGCCCAGCTAGTCCCGAAGCACTTAGACTGCTCCTCAGAGCCTGGCTGCCTGCTGCCAGGTGCCAGCCTGAGAGCAAGGAAAAACATGTTCATCTCCGTTTTGGCTGCTGGAGGACAAGGGAATGCCAGCTCCTTCCCACAGGAAGAGGACTTGTCTCCCTGGCCTGGGGTGTGTGGGATGGGAATGCAACAGCACGGGTACAAAAAACTCCTCCCATTTGGGCCTATTCCAAGAAGACCTATTCCCTGCACATGACAGCTCATGGCAGGAGTTATTACACTGAAAGGACTGCTGTCTTTGCAGGGATTCTTTTTAATGGAATGATTTAATTTCCAGTGTCCAAAGCTGCCTGGAACACAGTTATCCTTTGAGCTTTTCTGCAGGAACACATGATTTCTGTGAGGATTTATGTAGTACACTCAGCAATAGTAAGGAAATGGCATTGCTTTGATCTAATTATTTTTTTTTTACAGTAGGTGATAATATGGAAGACTGTATATCCTATATTCAGAGAGGCAGTTACTTTTCTTGTCTTTATTTTTGCATTACATCTTCAGTTTTGATAGATGCCAAAATTGTCATTTTTGTCTTTGTTGTATGATCAATTGACCAATGTAAAATCATGAAATGCCTTTTCAGAGAACAAAAGGTAGCCTGTTTCCCACTGATAAAAAAGCTGTTTTAGCACCTGTAAATCTGTTTTGCATTTAATGGAAAACTTTATTCCATGCTGATAACAGGATCAGAAAATGGACTCTGACAGCATGTTGTGATTTTACAGTATCCAGGGGTAAAACTTGAACTAATTATGAGCACATGGCTTTCAAAAGTCATACTTTTATATTTAACTCCATAAATCTTGCTAAGTGAAATTCAAACCTATGTCTACAGCATTTGCTAATCATTAGGTTATTAATTGTTTTTTCTTCTTGATTCATACAAGCTGGGAGTGTTTGGAGTTTTGTTTTTAAAGTAATGGCTGCAAAAAAATAGGAAGTACTTTCTTTCCCCCCTGTAACTTCACAGGAGGTGTTTCTGCTGAACTGCTGAAGCTAAAAAACCTGATGGCCTCCTGAACAAAGGCCTCTCTAGAAGAGATTTTCAGCACAGCAATTTAAATGGTGTCTAGTTTCAGCCTAGAATACCAAGGTCATAATTTTAGGCCATAGATGACTCTCCCAGATGTCTTTGGTCAACTTAATCACAGTTTGCCTGAAGGTTGTGCTTTCAGGTAATCCATCAAGACATAATTGTAAATCAAAACCTTCTTCCAACTCAATAAGTAGCATATTTTTAGGTTGTGTTAAGACTGACATTGGACAGGAACTTACACAGGTTTATAATATTAAGAAATGCTAATGGTTACTCTCATTTGTCACAAATAGTGTTAGAAATGTTTTGGTAATTATTATCAAAAAGTTTGCTGTGGATTTTTTTAAGCCATAATTCAGATAGGAACTATTACATGATCTTTTTAAGCTTTATTGAGCATTAATACTTGTTTAAGCTGCTCTCTGCTTTACTTCACTTGGGACAGATATATCATATCTTGGCCTGATGTTTCCATCAGGGTGGACCTCATATAAAGTGTTTTGATTAATTGAGCATGCAATATTTTTGGTTGTGTATAGGAGGCCAGATGCAAAGTGGGTTGTAAATATGTCTGTGAATGGGATGGAGGACTTGTCAGCATCCACAGGCAGTCCTCCACCTTTGTTTGTGTTCAAAGAGGGTTGGAAGGCAAAGGGGGAAGGGAAAACTGGTGTCACATGGTAAAACATAGAAATCATGAGATGCCCTTCCAGCAGATTGTTACGTGAGAGTCTGCATTCTCACGCTCATTTATTCCTGCTTTGGGGATCTGTTGTAACTTTGGTCTTCCAATAAAAACAAATGTGGTTTTTGGCCTGAAAAGTAAAAATCACTTCGTGTGCACCTGAAGTTAGCCAGCATGAGAATTAAAAGCACCATTCATTCAATACAGCAACCTAATGACCCTCCAATGTTTAAGTAAAGAGCAAGAAACACTGTCTCTGCTTGAAACACAATTTTAAGTAGATGGTTAGCAACTGCAGGAACCGTAATTTGGCTAGGATGCTAAAAGCAGCAGGCTTGTGACCTCTTCTGTGAGGGCCGTAATGCCCAGCGATGTTGTGGCCTTGTTTTGTGCCATGCTCAAAAAGGGAGCAGCAGTCTGTGGCCTGCCCCACTGCCACTTTCGGTAGAATATCAAGTGAGTGTGCTTAATTGATGGTGTTAACCTTTATGTACATAGATACCTACACTAAGCACCTTTAACAAATTAATGTAACAAGCATGGGGAGAGCTGCAGCTCCAAGACTTCAAATTCACTTTGAACTATATTTACAGTATGCACTGTCAACAGTTTCCCTGCCAAAGCCATAAACCATCTCTGCGGGGTAGACTAAATACACCTCTTTACAGAGGACATGAATCTCCCCTTTGGATTTCTCAGCTAATACTGAGGGACAGAGGCTTAGCTGGTGTAATTCAGCACAGCTCCAGGGCAGCCAAGGAAGCACCCGATTCCCATTAGCTGGCCCCCAGGAGAAAGACCAGAGCTAAGGGTAGAAGATGACAGGTAAACCCTGTGAAAACATTTTCTGAAACCTCTTGTGAATTAGATTTAATAACATTATAACATCCAAGCTCACATCAATTGCAAAAATCTTTTTGCTGGAGTTTAAGGTGACAGTTTAAAAACACAACAAGACACAGAAGTAAAACCTACTGATAAATTAAATTTCTCATTTATAGGCTAATTAATGGCAATATTGGTTTAATCTCCAAATTCCATCATGTACCACAGGAGTGCTGAGCCTTATATGCTGTGGCAGTGCAAAATACATTCCATATCCAAGAAAATAAATCTTACCAAAATCCCTTGCAATGCATCTATTTTTTTTTTTTTTTTTCCCACCCTTCTAATCCTTGTTTTGCTCTTGGTGATCATGGTAACAGCAACAGCTGTCGAACGTGGCTTCAGGCTGTCTGCCTCCCTTGGGAGAATTTATGTGTTTTTCTACTTCCTTTCCTTATTAGGAGGCAGGAATCTGCAACACCTATTAGAACAAGTATGCATAAAGGGTAATGACTGTGCAATTTATTAGTGGTCTGTTCTCCTTCAAGCAAGCAATCAACTATAAGCGCACTGTTTGAGTCAAGGATCATGACTGAATACAATCTTGCCGTGCAGCAGGTGGGCAGCAACAGAGCTTCACTACAGGGAGAAGCGTGGCTGGGGAGGTCAAGTGCCAGTCTGCTTAAATAAACCTCTTAATTGAATATCAATGAAGAGAAGACAGGATGGATGGTATTGTGAAATGTTTATCTTGAAGCCTCAGGTGAGAAAGGCAAGTATCAGAGAGCCAGGTCCTGTAATTTTGTGCTAAAGTAATTAAATTGAGCTCTTCTCATAAGGTGATGTGCCTGCAGAACGCTGTCCATGCAAATGAAATAATGGGAGCTCAATGTGTTCTCATACACAGTATAGTAATTCTTAGGTATTTCAATCACATTCAGTCTCATTTAACAAAACTTTTTCAAAAAATCAAAAGTAAGACTTCTGGTCTGGAAGCTAATCCCAGTAGAAAATGACCAGCATTTTAAGAGTGGAGAAGTCAGTAGATTACACCGCATCTTTTGAGAATGAAGAACCTTGATTTATATTCCTTAAGCTGGAGTACCTGAGTCAAAGGAGTTTTCTATGCCCAAGTTTGGGAACATTCACATTTTTATACTACTCCCATCTCTAGTGCCACTTCTGAAGAAGGTGATAATCCTGATTTTACTTAAACAAGACCTGGCCTGGGCATCTGTAAGTATACTACGGTCCCTTGCACAAAGAGATAAATTTACTGGATAATGCTTTGGCTGAGTCAACTAACAGAAACACATGTGGAGGAAATAAAAAGCAGAGATCCACACCTCCAAGAACTGGACCAATCATCTGATAGCAATGCCAGCAAAAGCAATCAACTTCTCTGGCAAGACTCATTCTAACCAATATCAATCTATATTTCAATAAATGTCAGACCCTTTCTACATTACTTTAGAGTAGGAGGCAAAATAGTTGCCCTGAACTGCTAACATATAAACAACAATAGGTCCAAACACATTGGCTCCACCAAGTGCCATACATCAGCAAGAACAGCAGGGCACAGTGCATATTTTATCAGGTTGGAATAGTCTAACAGCATTTCTGTACTCATTAATATAACAATATTTAATATTACACGAGTATTTAATTACCTGTCTCGTTAGTAGGCAGCTGGGAAAACTGGCAGCAAGTGGCAGTGTATCTTTTTGTTCATGACATCATCTAGCTGACTTTCTTTCATGCGGTCCCCATACAGACAGAGTTAGAATAATAATGACAGAAACACCTGAAAATTCAGATTTATTAAATGTCATATTTTTCAGGAGTAGCCCTTTGGAAAAGGACAGTGAAATTATCTTAATGTTATGAAATTACATTGATGTAAAGCATAAAAAAAAAAAAAAAAGTCAATAACCTCTGTTGAATTAAGACAGAGACTGGCATTTAGAAGGAAATATGGTCACGGGAAAGCAAATGCTGGTGAAAACCAAGCCTGCATAGAACAGGATTTTGTCAATTTTTGGGGATTGCTCATACAAATATAACAATCAGCAGCAGCAACACAATAGGTTTTTGTTCAGGCTTTTTCACAGATTAAATCTTGATTTTAGAGCTGACAGCTAAACCTTCAGGCAGCAGGTATAATGCATTTGTTTGATCTGTCTAATTAAGAGTTTGGATGTCTCAATATAGGTAAAGCAGCCAGATGCCACAGAGATGAATAAATATGTAGTCAATGCAGCAACAAGAACAAGACTTCTTTCTGATAATTGAATGAAAGGAAAGGATGCAGGCCCACCATGGCTTCATCCATAGGATGGCTGTATTGCATGGCTGCAGGGCATGGATACCTGCATTTTTGGGAGCAGTAAGGCTTACAGTGCACTGACTCTGCATTGCCTCACCACCACCCCTTGCATGTCCATGCACCGTGCCACTATGGGACAGGCTCTGCACTGCACTGTGGGTCCAGACACCACGTCACTTACATCAGGGAAAACATGCACATGTCCTCTCCTTACCTTCACTCCTGCTACATCAGGAGATGTTTTGCCACAAGCCATGTATAGGTTGCTTATTTGGTGCTGCCAGAATATCACATTCTCTTACACACCACCTCAGAAGTCACACCATGTGTGTTTTCTTTGCACTATAGCTATTACAGTTAAGTGTGATAAATATCAAAATGCCTCTTCACTCTTGAGGGGGTCTATAACAGGAGAGAAAAGAAGGTCAGTCAGTGATCTTGAGATTTTCACCAGTGCAAATGAGGGCAAGGTGCAACCTTTTTTCTCTCTGCTAGGAGGTGTTTTCCTTTCTCTGACTTTCCTGTATGGAGGTACATACTGCCTCAGTCAGCCTAACAACACTGCAGTCACCTTCAATCTCTTTGTAAGTATCCTATACCAATCCAGCCAGCACTGTAAACCAAGTTTCTTGTGCAAGAAACCAAGTACTTCTCACCTAGATAATGCAGGAACAGCAGCAGATCTGTCAGGTCCAAAGATGGATAAATGCTAATGAATGACAATAAAACTCAGGAATCTATTAAAAATACTCAACCAAAACCACAAAATCTAGATAATGCCTGTCTTAGTCATCACTGGAGGCCCATGGGCCACAACCCCTTCCCTACCAGGGACACCTGGGGTAGCTAATGCTGGTTTTGTGCGCTTCTTTCTGCTGAGTGCCAGAAGTGCTGAGCTCTGGGAGACACACAGCTGTAGGGACCAAGGCAAGCAATCTCAATCTTTCTCATCATGAAACTATCAGGACAGTGATAATTTTTTATCACTTCTGCCTTTGACTGGATCTGAAGTTGAGATATGGAGTTGTAAAGGTTTGTCTCCCATTTCCAGGTTGCTAAGCCATTCAGAACATCAAGTGAGCTCTCATCTTACCAAGTAAGACCACCTTTAAAAATGCATTTGGTATCTGTCTCCTTACAAATTCTGTATACACACAATATATATACAGCAGTAAAATATGTGTTTATATAAAATATTACATTTTGCATTGATATTTATATTCAAGCAAGCACAATTTTAAATATAAAGACTACACGTGTAACCTATGTGTATAGTACATTGACAAGATTTATGTAAACACTATACTACTACGATAAATGTACAGATGTTCTCAGTGTACATAAGGCATTCTAAGATTAGCAGTTAACGTATCATTGCTATTGGGCTTGGCTGGTAAAAGGTATGAGCATGTGTGTTAACAACCCTCCACAGTCCCAGCCTGTGACAACAGGATATCAAAAAGGAAGGGTGTAAAGCAAATTCCCACTCAAACTGAGAAAAAAATCTAAGCAGTGGTGTAGCACCACACACTGAGTTCAGCTATCTCTAGGGTTCAGTTTTGCCCTCAGATAAACACACATTTCTTACATTTAACTTCTCTGGTAATTCTGCCCTTTACAAAGAACATCCAAAATCATCTGGGTTGCCCTCCCTTCCCAATCTCATCTGCATGTATGCATGAGCAGGGTACTTTTGCATGATGTAAGTAGAAAATATAGTGTCCTGGCTAGCAAGCTGTTTGTGACAATAGAGTAAAATGAAGATCAGAATTAGCTGCCATGTTGGAAATTCTGCCTGCCTGTCTTGCAAGTTTTAAAATCCCAACCAACCTGTTCAGCTAACCTTCTCAGATGTATTGGATTAGTCTTTACATTTCAGCTCAGTTCCTGTCCAATTTTGTTCAATCATTTCAATGGATTTTATTCGATGGATTTTATATAAGTAAAAGCAAATCATTACTGGTTCAAATACTCCCCACAGGCTTCATATTCCTAGGAGACATTGCAGCCCTTTTACACCTCAGGCACGAAAGGATGGACCTGTGTGTCTCTAAATCCCTTAGCCTATTTATATAATCTGCCTTCTGGATACCACACTAGGAGAATCTTCTAGGAGTTCTTTTCCCTCAGGCTTTTTTTTCAGTGCAGAAAGCCACAATTCCACTGAAAAGCAGAGAAAGCAGAAAGAGAAGCCCAAGATTTGTAATGAAATGTGTAAATGAAAATGTGTAAAGGTGAATATTCCAGTGGTCAAAAATGGCCCAAACCACAGAGAAGCTGTGACCCCTACCATGAACTCAAGAGAAGCTGTGTGCTTCTGGCAGATGATCCCTGTTTTCCCCATATGACTAAATGCAATTACAATATTTACATCCTCTTAACATTTTTTTAAAAAAAAACCTGTACAATTGCTTATTCCTATAATTAATATCCTGTGTTCATTTGGCAGTTCTTATATTAGCCAGAGAGATGTTTATGCACTACCTCAAGTATTAAGACAGAGCTACAAGACAAAGCACTCTGTGATTTAAAAGGATACCTAATTTTCTTGTTTCATGTTTCCTTTTTTGTGTACTGAAAATGCAAGTATTATAAGGAGGCTGATATTCTTGTTATTAGCCTTTTGACATGCTTAATACTAACTTTGATAAAATTGGCAGGTGATGATTGAGAAAGCTAGCTTCCTACATGAGCAGCCTTGACTCTGCCTTCTGCATTTCAGCACGTGTGGGATAGAGAGGATCAAAGGCCAGAGGAGTCAAAAATGTAAACAGTTCAGGTGGTAACTGGCTTCATTAGGTGGCAGAATATTTTAAGAGAATTGATAATATTTAATTAAGCAGACATGGCGTTATTTCAGCAGGCAGACATGACTAATGCTGAAGTCTTTTTATAGCATACATTTAATTTAGACACCCTCCTGCAGTGATTGAAGTCAGTAGGGTCTGGTTCTTATTTATGCCTAGTCTCTATCAGAATACTAACTTTTTGGCCATAAACAGTCAGAGGGCTTACTGCAGGCATCAGAGAGCATGAGATCCTTTTGGAGGGACTTGAAATCTGTAAATAAAACATTAAAGGGTCTGTACATTTACTCTTCAACAAAGGATGAAGAAACAGAAAAATGTTGTATCTTTATTGCATTTTAAGAAGGAAGAGAAAAATGTGCAACCCAGTGAACCACACAAGACATCTCTAACAATGCATATTTGATATTCAGAGCTGAAGAAATATTTTCTTCTCAAAATGACAATGACAGCTAAGCAATTCTTCAGAGCCATTCAGGCTATTGTTTTAAAAATAGAAAGGGTGTTTCAGAACATAATAGTTTGCCTTTTTAAACAAAAATGTAAACTCTTCTCATGTGGACTTCTATATAGAATCATTTTTGGCCAATAGACATTGCCATGGATGGTGTTGTGGTGTCCATTTCTATACTGAAATGTTAAAAAAAAGTCTAACAAACCTAAATACTTTTCTGCAATGGTATGTTTTAAACTAGCCTTTTCTTTTAAAAAATAAAGTTTATATTATTAGTAATTCTAATTTTTATAAAATATTTGGTCGCTGCTCATGAAAAGTCACTTTTTCCAAAGTTTTTTCTCCTAAATACTTTAATACACACAGGACTCAGTCTAATTACTTTCAGCATTTACACATTAGAATGGAATGACTCTGAAGAAGCTGTCTATTGCCTTGGGTAAAGAATATAATATTAAAACTCTCAAGCAGTGTCTACCACATTTAACCCTTGCATAAATTACTCTAAGTGCTATTCTCAGTGTTTTAAATTCTTATGAAACAGATCCTGAAAAAAATCAAAGCACTAACTGACATTTTAGCTGCATGATGAGATAATTAGAAATTTCATTTGGGAAAAAATAAGATCACCTTTCAGTTTAGTCCTGCACTACAGGGCCCTGAATTGGTTTCATCTCCCTGGATTTCCCCTCTTTGTTGCTCAGTCTCTGCACTGGATTATAGAAGAGGATTTGGGAAAACCCAAGGGAAGGACAAGCGCTTTGAGAAAAGGAAATTAGTATGCTTTTGGTGCTGTGCTGAAAAGCATCTGCAGTTAACCTTAAAAACATTAGCAATGCATCTGTTTTTACTGAAGATTAGCAGTAAGACTTATGGGCTGCACAGACTCTAGCGTGGGCTGATAAGCCTCAGAACTATCTTCCTGGTTTTTCTCCTGAAGCCTGAGGAGACATTTCTCCAGCACTATTCCTATGGAGTTGAGATAAGCTGGAATGCCAGAGCAAGCCTGGTGTATTTATCAGTCAGTGAAAACTTTGTCTCAAATGAAATGCTAGTTCAGAAGCACATCAATCACTTTTTTAATTTCCAAGAGATAAGCCAGGCAATGTTTATTAAGACTGGTTAGTGCACCACTGAAATATAGACGTACTGTTCATAATCACCAGCTGTGCTATGTGTCATGTTATGAACAGACTACTTTTAGATGGATGTTCTAGGGTTGTGGTCTACCTATATATTGTTTCTGAAGCTGTAGACAGCTCAGAATGCAGCAAATGCAGTAAAGGCTTGCATTTATCACTGTTTATCATCTTAATGATCAGCGTCCTGAGTGCAGGGACCCTTCTTATCCCTTGCCTCCCCTATGTGTGGGAAGACAGAAGAGGTTCAGGATTTATTGTGATCCTATATGGCAAGTACCATGGTTCATACTTGCTTGAGCGTGGCTGGGGGGTGAGATTTATATCCTCTGAGGAGCCACTGCCTCCAGGGAGTCCTGACTACCTCAGAATTTCAGTCTCATTACATCAAGCCAGCTCCAAAATGGTGGGCCAAGGAACTGGCCTTTTCCTGCTTTTTGAATCATCCAGTGAAATCCCTCAATAGGGTTTAAATTCTCACTTTGACCATGGAAAATGGCCCAAATGATCCAGTTAGCTATCATTTCCTTTGATAACTGACAGGTCCACTCTGGCTTGAGGGGATGTCTATAAGGCAATGCAGTAAGGTGTAGCCTTAATGCCAAGTGATGTTTGCCAGAAAATATAGTCCTAGTGGAAAGCATCCACTGGATGGGTACATAAAAAGTACATAAAAGTACAACTTCTTTTGCTCTGTTTGCCTTTCTGCATATTTTCACCTGTTGCTCCAGTTTTGCACACCTTTCAAGTGCCTGCCAAAGTATTCAATGAATCAATAAATCCAGTTACCCAAAGGATTTCCTCCCAGCAGATTTCAAATATTTTTTGCCCTCTTTATTTCTTTGTCCCCTGACAGTTGGGGCATAAGTTACACAGAGAGCAGGTTTTCATATATGAAACCTGCAATGAGGGGCTTGCACAGCTCTGAGATAATCTTTTCAAGTAGTAATAATTTAAAAGGAAGATAATGTCCCTCTTGTCTGTCTAAGGACTAAAGAGGCTTCCCTTCCCATAGCAGACGGGGAAGGGGAGAGACCAAGGCTCCATTCATTGTGCACAATGGGACTCTTCTTGCAGTCCCTCTCAGGGCAGTTTAAAAAGTTAGCTATTACCCAGGGCAAATAAAGGGCTAAAGATGGGAAACAGAGAACCTGAAGGGCCATGAATAAAATCTGTCCCTGTTAGCAAACCAGGCTCATCAGGCTCTAATCAGTGATGAACCAGCTGTGCTGCCAAGGCCTGAAATATTTAAATCCTGGTGACAGACAAATTTCAGGTTGCTGTCAAACGTAATTGTTTGGTTTTGTGAGAGGAATGAGCTGAGTGGAAGAAGATGAGAGGCAGCAATTGAGTTATTAACTTTTGTACTTTGTTTGGCCTTCTCTTCCTTCCTTAAAAAGTCCTAATTTAGACACAGACGATTCTGCTCCCAACCTTGATCCAGCTGAACTGTACACTTCAAAGATGCCTTCCAGCTTTCCCACTGCCCTGCAAACCCTGGTGAGGAGGAAAATCCAACTCTGTGCTAAGCAAGCGACCACAATATGATTTCTAGAGCAATCACTTTAAAAAAAAAAAAAAAAAAAAGACAAAAAAGAAAAAAAAGACATAGTAAAATTCAAACATAATTTATTTCATTTTAAATCTAGATGCGTTCAACTCTGCTTTCCAGTAGAAATGGAAACTATTCTTGTTCCTTCTTCTTTCTCAGAGCCAGTCCCCCATCTTTCAGATCTCACCTTTCTGGCATTGTCTTCAGATGTCACCAGGAAGATTTGGTGGTGCTTTTGTTTTTTTTAAAACAGAGTTATTTTAGCAAAGGAATGCATTTTGTCTGTAAGAGATAATGCATTTTCATTCACTTTCAATGAAAACTGTGAGGAAGGTATCTCAGGAAACAGGTCCCTCAGTAACAAACAACTATTTCCAGCATTTGAATCTAAAATATCATTTCTTTGGGTCACAGAACCCAACAGAAATTAATCACTTCTCTGATCATTTTTAAAAAGTGGAACCTGAAACTACCTACAGCTGTAGGTGGGAAACCAATCTGAGTCTGCGTGGACAAACTTTAAGTAATTGTGCAAAGGCAGATCAAGGCATTTTTCATGGCCTGTTAAGAATCATATTGTAAAACTTGATCAGTATTTTCTTGTTCTTAGAGTGCAATTTGGATATGGATTGTTACCAACTCATGCTGTTGCACTTTGATAATAATTAACCACACAGAGCTGGCAAGTGGAAGCAGAGAAAAGAAACTTCTTACTTCTTGAATTGTTCTATATATTGCAAAATAAATCCACTTTTATTTCCATATTTGAAAGGAAGGAACCCCAAAAGAAAGCAAAATATAAGTCAGGAACACACTTTTGACAGTTGAAAAGAATATTTTCTTACAGTTAAAAACTTCTCTTCAGCATGAAGCTGCAGAGTGAACCCCTGTCTGCTGCTTTTGGGAAAGGAAAACCATAACTGTGCTACAAATTATTATTGTTGTTATTATTAAGTTTATTGTTGTTGTTGTAGAGCATGTGCTGTGGTCCATGTCCAGGATTTACATATATCAAGCAGTCCATGCTGAAGTTTTTGTAGCTATAAATCTAACATGTCCCTGGAGTGAATTAAATTTACTGTGCTCTCACAGCAGTCAGAGATGCTTAGGCCCATGGGAAACACTGTGTCATTGTGCTAGACACCTTGCAAAGATGGAATTGGAGGAAGTATCTGCTTCTTGGATATTAAAACCAAAAAAAAAGGAGAAATGAAGAGTGTAGGAGGAATATACATGCAATAACCACTAAGGGAATGACTGATAGGTAGTACAAGAAACAGCCATGTTGGCTGGGGAAGAGTGTCCATGGGTTTACAAGAAATTCCACACAAGTTTTCACAAACAGCAAGCAGTGATAGAACACAAGTGACTTAGGGTGAAGTAGCACTTCTTAAAGGTGAAAAATGCATTGTTTCCAGGGACTGAAGGAGGTTAGAGAGGGGTGGAACAAGCTGGATCCTAATTTCTTCTGTCTTGACTAAATAATGCTGGGAAGCAGACAGGGCAAGACTGGCATATCCAGCTCATGCAGGCAAATTTTGATGAACTTTTTGCAGCTGGAGAGGATTGGTTGAGCTTTTAAAGATCTGGCACAGTTGTCTGAAAATAACAGCCATAGAAGTATCTGCTTGGGGTTTTTTTGCCCTAACATTCTGTGTGCCTTTCTAGCTGCATAATGAAATTACTGTAGAAATACTACACATAAAATACTTAGTGACCAAGCCACAGTATGCTCCTTGCTGATATATTAGCTTCAGCACAAAGTTTTGTCAGTGACATAGATTTCAGCCCCCAAGTGTTGTAGCACAGACTTCACTGTGGTGGCTTAAAACTAAAGACACTATGGTCAAAATGGTTTGTGTTGGTTGAAGTGCAACCAAGCAAGCCCTGAATGGCCACCCAGTCCTCCATGCAAGAACAACACCGTGGCAGACCTCTGGCATCTGGGAGAAAAGGCAATGCAAAAGCAGAGGATGGAAGCAGGAGTAGCGAGCTGAAGCTGTAAGGCAGGGGGCTGACAGCAACCAGAAGACAAATGCAGCCGAATGGCAGAAAGTCACCACATAGTTAAATTTATCACAGATTGTAGAAGAATTAGCCTGAGAGAAGTGCTACATAAGAATCAGTGTTTACAGCTTTCTTATGGACACTTAAAATACATGCCTAATACACAACTTCTTCCATTGCATTTCAATAATTTCCTTGGTTTTTGTATCCATATACAGGAGATTATTTTCTCCCTGTCTTCTTGAATATGTAGATAATATTAGCCCAAAAGACTGTGACTGCTGGTCCTTTCCAGACTTTGTATGGACTTTTTGTTCATTGACAGAAAGTTCTGGAGGAGCATAAGGTAGATTTATATTCAAAACACATCACCAAGTCTTGGACTGAAGATTTCTAATCAGTGGGAAGCAAATACTCCTCTTGACTGGACTTCATTTGCCCAGGCTTTGACCTGCTCCTCTCATCAGACTTCATCCACTGACAGGCAGGGGGGATCAAAACTGAGAGAACAACCCAAGTTCAGCAGCTGCTCTTGGTCATCTGAGACATGGCTTTTCTCACAGAAATAGCTGACTTGAAAAGTACGAAGAGGAGACATCTGGAAACAAAACACTTTTGTTGGTGCGACCAGCTCACTGAGGTATTTCCTTGGAAAAAGCTTATGATGCAGATATCTGCATGGGAGAATTTGGCACATAGTCATGGCCAACAGGGTCCACAGCCAGATACCCTGAGGACAGGAGGCCCTTGATGTGCCAAAGAGTACAGAAAGCCCATGAGTAAAAAAAGTATAGTGCACTACTGCTAATAAAAATTATCACTGTACATAAAATAAAGCCTAAAATAGCCTCAAATTTTATTTTTTTTTCTTCCCTGGAGGCAGTTGCTTGTCACTCAGCATCATAATTAATATCAGGACATTCCCAAGTGTCTCCTCACCATAGGACTTGTTTGGGAAACCTCAGGCTACCTAAGTTTTACCAGCTTTCTAGGTAAGATATTTGGGTGTCATATGAAACATTGTTGGATAGTCTGGGGCAAATGCAAGAACTCACAGTTCTTCACAGAATATTTTGCTTAGTGTGCCCTCCAGTTTCTGGATCTAGCAGAACTTAGCCTACCTACAAGGGGTATCAAGGACAGCAGATTCTTTGGAACAGGGTGCTGGAAGGTTCTGTACACTCTAGGGAGCAGCTGTTTTCTTTTTACTTTAAAGAACTGTCCTTGAAATTATTATTGTTGCATGCAAGGTTCATTTCCTCAAGCAAAACAGGATTGCATGGCATGCTTTTAATTTTAAATTTGTTTATCAATTTAAATAGATAAGCAAAAAGGATTATTCTCATGAATAAATACTGTAGGCATGATTTTCAAGATTACCACTCAGCAAGCCATATTTCATCATAGCATACATTGAGTACCATGCCTGTACTAAATTGGAATTAAATTGGAAAAACTGAAGTCTATAGTTTCAGGCTTCACTTAACTAGAGCATGGTTGAATCAGGATAGGAGAAAAATACCTCTTGCCTAGATAACAAAGCCTCTATCTTATTTATAAAAATGCCAAAGAGAGCAACTTTTTATTAAATTCATCTGGTAATATATTCCCCAGGGTCTCCATGAGATACAGATAAAGAACATTCTCTTCTGCCTTTCAGACATCTTTTTACATTAGCAGATGCTGCCTGGTTATGTGCTTAGTAAGTGCAATTTGTTTTACTTCCTGCTATGAATAAAATTCTGCTAAGCCCTAAGTGTTCATTGTATATTAAGGCAAGGTATGTATGTGTCTATCTCCATGTATATATTAATGGATACAATTTCTCAGCCAATTTTATTTACAAATAAGGTTTATACATTTTATCAGTTCCTATTTAACTTCTGACATCATGTATCATTATCTCTTGTTTTCTTCTGTTTCTGTCGTTAACCTTTTCCATCCTCTTTATGACTCTCTCCATGCATCCCCATTACATATGCTCTCGTCCCATTTAAGTTTTCTGGTTTTTCCTTTTTGCAACATTCAGTGCTGCGTTACACAAGAAGATTACATGTGTTTCTCTGTGCCTGCAGTTTTTGGTTACGAAACTAATAACTATATTTATTAAATGTTTTCCTTCTTGTCCTTGCATAATACAATGTGGATTCTACAGACACTTGATCCCCCTCCTGCTGTTCAGTTGTGTGGGTCTCTTTCGTTTGTGACTGGTCACTGAGATCAAATAAAGGTATGGGAACCACCAGCAGTTTCAGTCACAATCACTGCTCAAAATATTGATGTAGATGGTTGAATCAGACTGCTCTGGACAACTACAGCATCCCAGTCTTGAGCAGCACAAGAGGGAAGGCAGGGCAAGGCAATGCAGGGGGGTATAAGAAGACATCCTTCAATGGCCAAACGTAGTTCTGGCTGACTATTTTAAGCTAAAGAGGCCCATGACATTGCATGTCAGTGCAACAACCGTTGCACTGTTGCTAAAGCAGTGAGCTCAAGGTGGCACACACTTGCCAAATTTCTTCAGGGAAACAAATACGCTGTAAATCCAGAGTTTCAACCATAAAGTCTCCATGTCCTGAAAAGATCTGAGCCCAGGAACATGCTCCCCAGGAAAGTGGTCACAGCACCAAGCCTGACTTGAGTCCAAGAAGTGTTTGGACAATGCTCTTTGGCATATGGTGTGATTTTTGGAAATGTCCTGTGCTGGGACAGAAGCTGGACTCAATGATCCTGATAGGTCCCTCCCAACTCAGCATATTCTATGATTCTATGACCTTCCAACTTTCTCAAATAAGAAGATTTATAATGGGGAATTTTGAGGTCTTGGACAGACACTGAGTGGAATGTCTGGACAAGCATTATGGAAAATAAATGGTCTGAGTCTTTAGATGAGGAGATGGAAGTTGAGAAAAGTTCTGTCCTTAAATCTAATTCACATTTTTCTTCACCCAGATCAAAAGCCTTACATATTAACTGTGTTACCCCATGATCTGAGTTTTGTCCCTTCATGGAAACTGAGCATATCATCCAAATCTTGAATGCCCAGATAATATTTCTTGAGTATTTTTCAGCAGTTTTACCATCAGCTCAAATCGAAGAGAAGCTCACTTCAAGGACTCATTCTTTCTGTCTTTAGAAAGGACAGCACGGATGTATATGTAACTGTATACAAATCTCACTTTATTCTCCTTTAGGATTTCTCTTTCAACATGCATTTCTGAGTCCCTCTCACTCACTCTTCCCCTTGTTTCAGAAGTTTTCCTACTAGAGTGCACCATTCTCTTCTTTGGGAAAGAAAGCCTCTGCTGATATTTCAATCATTGATAGGAAGCCTGTGGTGTTCAGGCTCCTTGTCTGTGTGATCAGGTAATATAATACTTCAGTCCATTGCTAATAAATATTTCGAAAGTGACAAAAGAAAAAACAAACAAACAAACAAAAAACCCCATAATTTAAGAAATTTGCTTTGGAAAAGGTTCCACAGGTAGCATTTTCCACTGAAGTGCTAGAACCAACTCTTAAACCAAATAATCACAGAAAAACAGAATGACAAAATATGCTGAATAGGAAGGGACCCACAAGGATTATCAAAGCTCAATTCCTGGCCCTGTGTAGGACCAGCCCAAGAGTCACACCACGTGTGACAGGGTTGTCCAAATTCTCTTGAATTGTCAGGTGCTGTGACCACTGTCCTGCGGATCCTGTTCCAGTGCCCAAATACCGTTTGGTATTTGGTACCTTTGCCCAAAGAACCTTTTTCTAATATCCAGCCTAAACCTCCCTGACACAGCTTCAGGCCTCAGATCCTGTCAATTTGCACCACAGAGCAGAGATCAGTGTCTGCCCCTCCTCTTCCCCTCACAAGGAATTTGTACCTGCAGTGAGGATTGTCCTCAGTCTCCTCTTCTCTGGGCTGAACAGATCAAGTGATTCCACCCGCTTTGTATGGCTTTGCCTCAAGGTGCTTTATCATTGTCATTTCCATCCCTTGGACACTCTCTAATATTTTAATATCATTCTCATATTGTGGCACCCAAACTGCCCCCAGCACTGGAGCTGAGGCTGCCCCAGCTCAGAGCAGAGCAGGACAATCCCTTGCCTGGCTGGTGATGCTGGGCCTGATGCCCCCCAGAAGAGGGTTGTCCCTTCTGGCTGCCAAGGCACTGCTGGATCATGTTTAACACATCACTGACCAGGAACCCCAGGTCCCTTTCCATGGTGCTGCTTCCCAGTGTCTCATTCCCCAGTCTGTCCATACATCCAAGGCTGCCCCATCCCAGCTGCAGAATCCAGCACTTTCCCTGTTGAACTTCATGTGGTTGGTGATTGCCCAAACCCCTGATTTGTCAAGGTCTCTCTGCAGGGCCTCCCTGACCTCGAGAGAGTCAATTCCTCCCAGTTTCCTCCCACCTGGGAACTTGCTTCTTATCCCTTCCAGTCCTACATCCAAATAATTTATGAAGATGTTGAAGAGCAGAGGGCTGAGGATGGGGCCCTGTGGAACCCCACCAGTGGCAGGTTCCCAGTCTGATGTCACCCCATTCACTGTGACCCTTTGTGTCCAACCTATGACCCAGTTGCTCACCCATCCCATGATGCATTTATTCAAGTGTTTTTCATTATCCCCAGAATAAACTTCTCCATAATTTCACCAGCCACTGAAGTGAGACTGAGAGGCCTGTTGTTTCTGGGCTCCTCCTTTTTGCCTGTCTCAAAAACTGGGGCAATGTTTTCCAGCTTCCAGTCATCTGGGATCCCTCTGGATTCCCCACCCAAAAATCATTGAGAGAAGCTTTGTGATTACAGAAGCCAGCCTTCTGAGGATGCTCTGATGAATCCCATCAGGCTCCATAGATTTGTAGGGATCCAGCTGGAGCAGGACATCCTTCACAATTTTGGGGTTGACTGGAGTCGATCATTCTTGTAGTCATTGTCCTCCAGCTCAGGGCACTGAGGCCTGCGTGGTCTGTCATCTGTGTGGAAGACAGAGGCAAAGAATGCATTCAACACCTTTGCCTTACTTTTATCCCTACCTTTCACTGGAGGCTCAAGATCTATTTAGATGAGTCTTTAAAAACTCAGTTTTTATTAAATGTTACTGAAAGTCTTGTTTTAGGAAAAAAATTACAAATTTTACCACAAAACTGAAACCTCCAAAACCACATTAGCCTAGGGAAAGCTAAACATCCTTCTGGCTAAACCAAAAGACTTCTGGAGAGAGGGAAGGTGTTTCACTTTTAGCTGGCAGCCACAAGAGGTGTTAATTTCTATCATTTTTCCAATGAAGGATTAATGAAAACAAGTAGTAAACCAAAAATTACTCTCCTTTCACCTTACAAGAAAATAGCCAGCCCAGTTGCTTTGACTTATGCTGAGAAAGAACATGAACATTGGCCTGAAACTTTAACAAGAAACAAAAATTCAACTTAAAACCTGAAGGCAGATGTCACTAACAGACATCCCTGCTTCCTGCCTCAAGCAGCTCCTGAAAACAAAGCAGATATTCATCCCCACTGGTAGCCACATTCCCTCGCTTCCCACTGGTGCATGCCCAGTGGCCCAGCACTGTACCTGGGCCCCCATCTGCTCTAGCTGAGCCCCAGCCATGCCTGGGGAGGGATGCATCAGTCTCCTCAACAGCCTCAATGGAAACAACCTAAAATACCCCAAAATGGTGCTTGGCCCTCAGGATCCCTTGTGGGGGTAGTAGGGGCTCATGGGGAAAGGCTGGGTTCAGTGGAAGTTTGAAAAGGGTCAGGGAGGAAAGCAGCAGCAGAAAGACACCTGAGTGTGGGTGGGGAGGTGAGACAAGCTGGGAACGGGCTGGTATGTGCAAGATGTCGATCCCATTTCTCTCTGGTTTTTGGGAGTTTAAGCCACTCACATAACCTCCTCTATCCACTTGTGGAACAAGTTCCCCTTCCTCTCAGGTGCAGTATGCTCAGCTTTCCAGGGGCATGGGGTTGCATTTTCGCTGTGCAGTTCTGCCTGGTTACCTCTCTTGCACCCACCTCCGTTCTTCAGTGTGTTTTGGCACTTCCTAAAGCCCTGCATGCTGCACTGCACTGCGGCCTGTCCCTTCCTGCCCGTGTTTTGCATCCCAGCCCAACAAGTCTGGGGTTATGTTGGGACCTCGAGGACCTGGCATGGCACAGTACACTGTAGCACACGGGCTTCTAATAGTCTCTGTTGCCTGGCACAGTGGATCTGACAGCTCACACCAGGCCATGAATATCACTGGCAAAATCAGCCTGTGCTACCATTGTGCTATCATGTATTTACTATGTGTCACTAAACTATTACTACAATTAATAATAATTCAATTTGACTAAAATTTGCAATACCTGCTGAATGAAGATTTCATGGGACTCCTGGCCTTGAAAGGAAGGAAAAACAAAGGGCATGCAAGCTTATAGGCTTGGGAAGGATTAGAAAGAGTCAAAGATGAACACACTGTAATGATCAGCATGATGTGCTGCAGAACAGCAGACTTGGCGTCTCCAGGGAGACAGTTTCCACTGTCGTTCTGCGGCTTTCATTTTAGGGTTTTGGATATGTTGTGCATGAATAATTTTGGATCATTAGGGTAAATTCCCACATTCTGCATTGCTTGGGTAGGATTAGATTTTCTTTCCAAGGTGCTGTGTTGGTGGCGGTACCTGTCACTACCAGAACAGTATCATTCTGGATCTGGATCTTTTGGCTGGAGGGTTGGGAGGAGATCTTTCATTTCAAGTCAAAGTAAATACCATATTTTGTCTTTGTCCTCAGTAACAACAATTTCTTGAGCTAAGTCGGCTCCATTTTGTCTAAACACAGTTCTGAAAGGTATTGTTCAGATCTGTGTTCTTTCACTAATGATTTTGCCGAAGTTCACATTTGAGAACAAGTTGACACTGAAATTCAGGTTTCATGGAAGTGACTGTTGTCACAGATGTAATCTCAAAGTAGTTACTTTCTCAAAACTTCAGGTTCTTCCAAATCCCTTCTGAAGTATTTCATCATCTGATTAGAGATGGCATCAGATTGTTGCTCTGGATTTATTCTAAAGGCATGACCATGGAATTCCACACTGAACTTCTTTAGTATCAAATAACCTTATTTATGAATATAAATCCAGTTCCAGAGTGCCAAAACAGCTCAGTAGAAGTCTGGAGTAAGTCTTTTTAATGTGGGCAAGCAGCTGATTCTCCCTCCCTTTCCCATCTTGCAATTTCATTCTCATAAATGTTTCCATTCCAGCAGAATTTTTCCCAGAAAAAAATCAACTTCATAACAGACACTCAATATTTCAATTTGAATTGTTTGGCAAAGTGATAAGCAACTGAAAGCAACATTTTTTAATTGGAAAAAGAGTTGCAGAGCTGTCTCTCACTCATTATTTTAACGTTTGTCTAGCTGTGGTACTGCCAAGGCGTTTATTACTGGAATATATGTCAATATATTTACTGGCTGAATGTCAATTACTTCTCTAGACTTAGTGCAAAGATTTAGCAAAATAAACCAAAAACGTTCCTTTCCCTCATGCTTGGTACATGCAGTTTTGGCATCCTAGGCAAGGCACCTTGCTAAGATGGAGAGGCTGGAGAAGGCCTTTGAGGAACTCAGTAACTCCCAAAAACATCATATACTCAACCAGAAATGGTTTTTATTTTTCTTCTAAGTGTAGAGGTGTTTTCAGTTTTCTTCAACTGCTACACAGACTTTTTAAAGAGTTGGATAATACTGTGTTTAATGGTGTTACAGTTACACATGCTAAGACTAGAATAATTGAGCCTCCTCCTTGTGCCTGTAATCTGGATTTTCTGGCTGTGTTCCTTCAGCTCATGCACTGGTGACGGAATGCGTTACTCACAAACTAATCAGGGCATCTGAATTTATACATCATTATTTATGTCTTTGTTTCATGCCAGAGTACATTTGTTGTTTTTTAAAGCATGAACATGGGCAGTGCCTGACCTAAGGAAAGTTTGACATGCATAATTGATATGTTAGCTGGAACAAAGCTACTTCAATGATCAATGGAAAAAATACTTGGAGGAGGAAAACTTCACGGCCTAGATATAATTAGACAAGAAATGCAAGAAAAGCACATATGGGTCTAGATTTTGGTGGGCTAGGGCCACTCAAAACTAGGTATGTAGCAGAGCTCCACACCAGATCAAAGAGAGATGACTTCAAATGGCACCTGAAGCAAGACAGAATTAGCAATACGATGGGGTGGTGACAGATCAGTCCAAAGTGAAGAGATGGGGTTTGTGGCCTCCCAAAAAAACCTGGAGTGACAAGGCATGAGAAGGCTGAGTGGCAGCTGGTGTCTTAAAACTATGCTCAAAATATGCTGCGTATGACAAAGAGTACAAAGAGTAGTTTTGGGTACAGAATAATGCCAACAAAAGGATGCATGGGAGATAATAAGTATGGCTATATCCAAACCAGAAGTTAGATGGAGGTTTCTCACCCTGATGGCACAAGGCTCTGGGACAATCTTCTGATGGAAAATAAAGAAGGACAGCTGCAGGACTGTTGGATAGAGTTTGTCCAGGTTACAAGGGAATTGATACGGTGTAGACTCCAGGGAGGAGGAGCCAGCATTGATGTAATCCTACCCTGCGGAAATGGATGAACTGACAAACTATATTCTATCAAAGGACAAGAGTTATTGTACACAACATGTTACATTTATTTCATATACTATATGGGACACAGGGCATCCATTACAGCCAAATTCCTCCTAATAACAATTTCCTACCTCTGTGCAAAAGATACAACTCACCAGTTCATTTCTAAGTTCCAAGTAAGTTTTTAATAATATTTTTCTCTCCAAGAGAATTTTTTATGAACTCTGATTGCCATTGTTTCAGCCTTCATGAACCAAAGGTCTGGTGCCAGTTTGCTGAACTTGCATGAAATGAGCTAAGGTGATCCCTTGAAGAAGAATGTGGATGCCCTATCCACACCAGGCCTGTTCTGCCCACTGGTGCATAGTGAGACTCCGGAATGAAATCAATCAGCCTCTTATTTCCTTTTTACTTTTTCTGTCTTGGAAGAATCTAACCTTTCACAGAACATTTTGATTTCAGATGTTGCTTTCTTGCAAGATTTAAGAAGAACTGTATACCTCACCTTCTCCCATATTAATCAGGGATAGTAACACTCTCTCCTTCCATTAGCGGAGGGAAAATAATCTTCTGTTTTCAGATATTTATCTTAAGATTTCACTTGCCGAAATTAAATTTTTATGTTAATGTCCTTGGAGATCAAATAAATTGGCTGCACTTACAGCATGTATTTTCTGCCTTGTTATTGGCAAAATGATACAACATTAGCATCAGATGATGCACTGTGCTAGAAGCTGAGAAACCTCCTCACAGCTGTCACAATATGCAGTCAGCATTCAAGAATAAAATGTAAGGAAAGCTGAATCCAAAGCAAATCCAGTAGTGTGGTTAGAGACTATATATAAATATTTATTGTATTGTCTTTGCTTTTACAAAGACATTAACCCTTTAAAATCACTGGCCAAATTAAATTTTCAAAAATTGTGTTTTTTTAAAATTACTGCTTTTGCCAGTGAAGCTGGATCAAGGTCTTGCTCTCTATCACTGAGTGAGTCCTGAGGGTTGGATCCCTTCATTTTAGCTAGCATAGGGCACAGCAAGGCATTACTGACTCTCCTGTTCTGTCACACACACTCTCCCTCTCCATCTCTCTCTCTCTCTCCTCACACACGTTTGTATGCATATGTATGCACACATGCATACATATACATATATGTATGAATAGTTTGTTTTTAGCTGTTTAAGTAATTTAAACACTACAGAGCAAATCACAGTCACAAATTTTAAACACTTTTTTCAAAGGAGAAAGTAATGGCAGGCCTATTGAGTGACCTGTGCTATCACTATGACAGTCCAGGCTAATCAAACTTGTCCCACTGAAGTGAAACCAGACCAACAGTAGAAAGAGTTCTTGAAATAGATGCAGCCTTATATTGTCAGACATTTTATATTTTTGAAAAATTTATGCTTCATGATTTCAGCTTAAGTTACAGGCATACTGCTGTCTTTTTCAGGTCTGTCAATGGAATGATGAATGTCATTGATTCAGCACATTGTGGTGGTAAAAGGAATAAACATCTTTGAGCTGTGGGTCTTGGAGTTCATCAAAGCTGTTTGTTTGGCATTGTTGCTTTTAATGTGAAAAGGTCACAGTATCACAATTAAAATAGGTACAGTTGGAAAGAAATTCAAATAAATAAACAGTGGTTCCCACTGGGATAAACAGAGAAGCTCTTGCCATAGGAAATAATCATCATCTGTTCCCATAAAGCTCATCACTGACACATATCACAGACACAGACACGTGTGCCGGTTCTCATTCGCACCTCCCTTCCTCAGTAGTGTTAATACACGTCCGTGGAAAGTCTGCTCCAGTCCTCTGTGCCCCTGGGAACAAGAGGCAGCGTGGGAGAGGAGCCACTTGGTGAATGTGACCTTAGTCACAAAGCTGTGAGCATCTCTCAGCTGAATCATTCTTGCCATTTAAAAAGTATGCTTTGGGACTCGGTGACCTGCAGGGACAATGATTGAACTACTCTGCTGCTGTGTGTGGGAGGAAGGAAAGCGCAGGTTTTAAAAAGGACTAGTCCATTAATAAAACAACAAAGCATAGCAAAACCAACAACCTTTACTGCAAAATATGCTGGAGGATTTCAGGACCTTGATTGCTGAAGGCAATGTTCTTCTTCAATAGAGAATGTTCTCCTCCAGACATAAATATGTGAACAAATTAAGCTCTTTGTGGTTTTGGCTGATCCCAGCCATGTTTAGTCTTAATCTATCTCAATCATGAGCTACCTTTTAAAAATAATATTTTGTGGTTCCCAAACATCTTTAGCTAATCCTTTCTCAGTTTGGAAAGGAATTATATTTGGAAGGATGCACATGTCCATGTGGCTTTGAGGGATACTCTCTTTACGGCTCTCATCCATCATAAATTTCCTTGAAAAATAATATATAATGCTCCAACATCATGCTACTGAACACTGGATCCTAAACAATGTTTTTTTTCTCAGGGGAACTTACAGATTGTAGTAGACAAAAAAAAATATTGAAAAAAAGCCAAATTGATACATGAATGTGCTTGGATCTTCTCCATATTGGAAGTCAGAGGCATCAGTGCTACTTACCACACAAGAAGCTAAGGAAGAGGAAACAAAAATTTCATAATATTTCCAAAATCACAACCACAAATGTGTCTGGAAAATGCCTGATATTTCACATGGAGATGTAATGCTCTCTGAAGAATAGGAACTTGGCTTTAATTACTGAATGTAAAGAAAACAGTTTCTGAGATTAGTTTCTAATCCAAGGGTAACTGGAAAAAAAAGGCTTTTAAATGGTTCATTTCAGGACATCTTTTGCACTCTTTTCTCAAGTGAAATATTAATTTTCATTTCTCATTCTCCTCTCAAATTAGAGCAGTCTGAGAGATTACAAGTCTTGAGAAATCTGGTATCAAATTATCTTTTTATACTTCTTAATCAAATATTTCTTGCTTTCCACTTCACCTTTTAGGTACTCTGTTGAAATTTTTAATCAATGACACTATTCCATATCATAAAATAAAATATACTTTAAAGGACATTTCCTAAAAAAATAACTTTTCTCTTCTGCAGAAAATGTATACATTGCTTAAGGCTCTCTCAAATTCTTAAAATAGGCTTGCATGACACAAAAATTAGGGGTAGATTTTTTTCTAAAACCTAAATCTGAATGCAACATTGTCACCCTAATCTTTTGTAGATAGCCTTTATTTGTTTTATAGCTAACAATGTGTATATCCCTCTCAAGTAAGCACTTTTCAGTGAGGGCCTGGTGGTGGGTGTTCCAAACATAAAAGTTCTTGTCATTTTTACAGTGTTTGGATTTTGTGGTAAAAACTTTATCACAGGACTTTTGTAACCAGTTTTTGGTTTGTACCTTCAGATTGCATTTATGCTGGAATTAAATGCTTTGAGAGCACATCTGCCTGATCATGTGGATATGTGCTATACAGCGAGCATGCACACATCTGAGACCACAAAAAACAGCACACAAATTTCCGGACAAGCAAAATGAAGAGTGTAGTTGTAGAAGCCAGCTCAAAACCACCTACAAAACAGTTAGGAAAAATTTAGGCATAACATTCAAAGAGCACAAAACCAAGGCTATAAAGTGCTGTCTGTGCAATTTGAAACAATTCAGTATTAAATTCCAGAATACAAGCAACTGAAAAAAGCATAAAAAACCTCAGGGAAAAAAAGTAAAATAATTTTCACATTAGTTCTGGTTTGTGAATCAATTTCCAGCTCTCTTGTTTCCACTGGAACTGGAACTGGAACAACTGGAACTGGAAAGCAGTAAAACTGAGGAATTGCTATCGTAAGGGATTTTGGAGTTCCTCTGTTAGCTTTTGACAACTGGTTGAGGGGAGAGAGGGAAGAATGATATCAGCAATTTCCAAGGTAACTTGCCATTTCTTATATTATTCAAGCCAAGTTAGTGAAATTGTCACCAAGAATGGTGTTACATGGGGTGCATGCAAGATACTTCGGGTCAGTTCCTCAGAGAAATGTGATTTATGCAGGCAGCATATGATGTCACAAGGACTTGCTGTCTCCACTCACAGCACTCAGTCACATCAAAGTCACATCAACAGCACTGCAAATAGCTGCAGCAAGGAGTACAATCCTACCAGCTATGGGTAGCTGGAAAATGCTTTAGTAAATACATACTCTGATGTACTGATTTAATTAAATATCCATAAACATCCAAATCTCTGTGTGTATGTAGAATTTTTTTATCCTTTTTTAAGAACTGATTTTCATAAATGAACTAAAATGAGCCTTTTCTGTGAGCCAGACAGATGCTAGTGCTGCTGTTGTGTCTGTCTGAAATAAATGCTTATTTAAACAACCTGCAGTCAAAGCCCAAAAATCAGGGGTACTGTCTGTTTTGGTGTCTTCTTTATCCCAGTGAATGGGATTTCTCAGGTGTCAGGCTGCTGCCCACACACAGGATGACAGCTGAGTTTTGTCCAAGGTCTGCATATATATTTGATATTTTCAGTTTCTACAGTGTATGGGAAGTTATTGTGCAGCCATCGGATAAGTCAGATTTGAGAGAGGATTTTCATCCTCAAAACATTCCTTGGCTGTAAAGGACATTTCCACAATGAGTCAGAAGGACACAGAGACCTTTTGTTTACCAAAGGCTGGCAAATCATTTCATCTCAACCAACAGCCTCCTTAGTGACAACATCCTGACTACTAGCAACCAAATGGTTTTTCACAGCAGGGTTCAAGCAGTAATTTCCTCTAAGGAACCTGCTTGTATTTTGCCTTGTTAGACAGCATTCTTCTCAGAGTTTCAACTCCCACATGCAGGAAGGGACATAGAAAATATTTGCAGCTGGAACACAGCTGCAGTAAGATAAGATGCCACATTTTAATTATGTTCAATTTAATCAGCTGCTGAAAGGCCAGGTGGGAACACATGGGTAGCATGAGTGGTTTGCACCCAGGGAGAGCAGGTGTGAGAGAAGACTAAAGCCTGACACATTAGCATTGCACTCAAAAATCCTGGTTTTGCTATGCATAATACTTACAGCAAACCCTGCAGAAACATGATTCAGACCTTCAGAACTGTATTGGTTTGGCAGGGCCTGGTTTTTGGTAGCAGGGAGTCCACTAAGATGTTTCCTGTGAGAAGCTGCTGGAAGCTGCTGCTGGCCAAAACTGGACCAATGAGAGAGGTTGGGAAAGCCTCTGTGGTAACATATTTAAGAATAAAATCAAAACAAAGTCACAGGGGTTTTGCTCCTAGTCAGAGAACAGGAGGATGTGCAAACATGTGAGGGAAACCACATGAGACACCAAGGTCAGTGGAGAAGGAGGGGAGAAGATGCTCCAGGCGCTGGAGCTGAGATTCCTCTGCAGGCCATGGTGAGACCACGGTGCAGCAGCTGTGCCCTGCAGCCCATGGGATCCGTGGGGCATGCAGAGATCCACCTGCAGCCCATGGGGGAGATGCCCATGGTGGAGTGGGTGAGTGCCTGGAGGGGCCTGTGATCCAGTGGGAGACCTGGAGGAGAGAGAGGCCCTGCTTCCAGGCTGGAGCAGCCTGTCCTTGGAGGGCTGCACCCCGTGGAAAGAGAGACCCACACTGCAGCAGTTTTGGGAGGACTGAGTGCCTGTGGGAGGGAGTCACACTGCAGCAGTTTTGGCAGGACTGCTGCTCGTGAGAGTGGACCCACGCTGGAGAAGTTCAGGAGAACTGTCTCCTGTGGGAGGGACCCCATGGTCTCACAGGGGGAGGACTCTCCTCTCCCAGAGCAGCGGAAGAAAATCTCAGTGATGAACTGACCAAAATCCCCATGCCCTCTCTCCCTACACTGTCTGTGTGAAGGAGGGAGGGGCTGGGGGGAAAGGTGTTTTACAGGCTTGTTTTACTTCTCATTATCCTCCTCTGATTGTGTTAGTAATAAATTCACTTTGCAACTAAAGTTGAACCTGTTTTACCCTCAAATATTTCTCCCATTCTCACTCATGAAGCCTTTGTTAACTTTTTTTTACCATTTGCCTCCTTTACCCAGATGTGGCAGGGAAGGGTGAGCGAGGAAGGACTCTCATAGGTGCCTGGCATTGGGCCAGTGTCAAACCACAGCAAGCATCATAGGGTCAAAAGATTTGCATGTAGAGGAAGAGACAGGAGGAGAACACCAGGCTGCGCTGAACCACGACTTGAAGATCAGAAGTACTGTCTGTCTCCATTCTATGTGCTGGTGGACAAGCTCCTGTCCCTGGTGGAAGCCCCTGCCCTTAAATCTCTTTACCTTAGGTTTTATGGGTTTTGCAGCTCAGCCCATGCTGTGGCACAGGTCCTGTAACGGAATCAGTTTCTCAAGGGAGATGCATTTTGTTCTGAGCAAGGTGTGACAATAGCAGGGCTACACATTCCCTTCCTGAAGATTTCTTTGCTTTGAGGTCCATTTCAGATCACTGCCCTCCCTCCAGTGTGCTGTTGTATGTCAAGTATCTGTCACTGCCAAAGTCTCAGTGTTTGTTGTCTTTGCATTGGAATAGTTCTGGAGGGGAGAAAAAGGGTGATTTGAAAAAAGCAAATGTAAGAATCAAGGACATTTTTACAGCATTTTTAAAAAAACATTGGTGTCAAAGCACAAAAACATGGAGCAGCGCACATTAGGTACTAGACAATGTTTGTTTAGACATGCACACAATGCTGTAGCATGTGATTCTTTTCTTCCAACTTAGTCTGAAATTTGAAAGTAGGCAGCCAAGCTGACATTTTCAGTTGAACCTGTTGAGTTGAATTGAGCCAGTTGAACCATCAAGGTCACTGCATTACTCATCCTGCTGCTGTTTTCACCAAACACCAAGAAATTAGAGCTGCGTAGGTGCCCACATGGTCTACTGTAGGGCCGTGGAAATTCACTGGCATTTCTCAAGTGGATTGTTCCAAAGGTCTCCACACAACCTTCTCTAAGTTGGAGAGCTCCAACTTGAGAGAGAGGTCAGTCATGGAAAGACTGTCTCATGCTGACACCCAAACTCCTCCAAGCACACGATCAAGGGCCAATGCTGGCTCTGAGAAGTGCTTGTACAGCTTCAAAGAAAGAAGTAACTCTCTTGAGAATGGGCAGAAGTGGGAGGAGGAAGCATAGCAACCTCAAGAAGGTAACCAAGAACACAGAAATGCTAATATGGCAGCAACAAGGCATGAAGGAGAGGCAGGACCTAGGGCACAGCAGGGACACTGGAGGTGCCAGGCCATGAAATGAGAGGAGCAGCTGAGCTCTCTGTGTCCTCACCTACTCGTGTGCAGCTGTTCTCCATCTGGGTGGCAGCTTTTTGGTGACAACAGGGCTGGTCACAGGACTGGTGGCTGGTCTGAGTCAGAAAGAAAAGGCAGAAACTGCTCACTGTGGCATTGTTCTTCTCCGCTCTTATTAGCTGGGTTATTATCAATGATCTCTGTTTATCTTTAAATAGTGAAATGGGCTAGCTCAGGGATGGGGTTGCAAATGATAGGAATTTGAGAGGATTGGTAGGTGGCAAGGTTTATAATATGTTAAATTTATATAATATCAGGAATCACAAGGTAGAGCTACACCCATCATTTCCTCCATGAAATTGGCTTGTTACTTTTAGGTTATTAAGACCAAACCCAGTCTCCATACACTCACACATATCTGTGTTTAGCTAGCCAACACTCAGCTAGCTATAGAGCACATGGAACTGCACAGGTACTGTGCAATCCACTGTGTACATATGCACTGTATTGTATGCCCCAAAGGCAAATGAAGTCATAATAAAACCACATTTGTGCAGGGTGTACACAGTGAGCATGTAACTGAACACCAAACAGTACTGCTGAGTGCAAACAGCCCTTGGAGATTACACCTGTTTCTACCAGGATATAAATGTTTTCTTTCCCAGGTTAGAGTCTATCCACAGATTCCCATTGAGAATTTGCTCATGATTTTATATTCTGACTGTAAAATTGTCATTCTTTTAACATGCTCTTGGAAAAAAAGGAAGTCAAAATGATACTGTAGGAAAGAATCTAGGCTTGGAAAATACCTTAGAGATCAAAATAGTTTCAACTCTCCCACTGAGGCACGTCTTTCCTACTTATTCACGTAACCTTTCTCCTACTTAGTGCAGTTTTAAATGAAAGCAAAACTATTGCTTTAGGAAGTTATGCACCCTATGGTTGTGGATGATAATTTCTTTTTCTTTTGGATGTCTGGTTACAAAATAGCTTCATTAAGGAAGTTATCTGTCCTGAGGCAAACACCGTAGAGCATACCCTACGTTCTCAAAGAACTATGTGTTAAGATTTTTAGGTGATTGTAATTTGCTGAGATGAGCTTTTAAGAAAAATATTTGAGGGCTGCCTCACAGGGGATCTATTATATCCTCATGTTACCATACTACGTTCCTGATCAGATCTTTTAGAGCAACCCAGGACACTAGCCTTGGAAAGGAAGCAGTTGCTTTTTATCCACAGGAAAAATATCATGTGGCTCTTAGATTAACATCAAGGCATAAGAAATGTACTTTTATTAGCAGATAGATTAGTTCATTGGGAATTTCATGTACCTAGCAATCACTTATCCTTTTGCAAAGTGTCTGCAGCCTGGGATGAAATGACCACCAAGTGCTTCTGGCCATGTGCTGTATGTCTTGCTCTGAATCTACAGACCAGCCCTGTGCTTGTGGCTATGCCCCAGACACAGAAGAGCTGGTGTACAGTAGGACATCTTCCACTTTAACACCCATGGAACTTTCCCAGTTCCACTGAGAGAAACAGCAGATCAACCCAGCAATAAAAACTTTGTATGTAAAGCCCAGTGATTATGTTTTCCACCTCCAAAAGTTAATGTCACCTGATTCTCAATATTTAGTGACACAAAAGGGTGAAGATAGATATGGGAGAGCTAAATACAAGTGCTTTGCTCTTTGTAAGGCCAGCTTCCCTGTCTGATCCTTCTCATGCTCTCCACCCAGCCTAGCCTAAATTCAAGATGGATGTATGTAGAGAGTCAATCCACTTCCTTGTGCAGCATCTAGCAAGTATTTTCTGTGTAGTGTTGTTACAGAACAAATACTCATGCTATTAATCAGTAAGGTCTTCTGCCTCCCTAAGGAAGTATTTAGTGAATAAAAGATGGTGGGTGCACATAGTGCCATCTCCCATCTCAGTATTCCCAGAAGCCCTTCAGAGCTAAAACCACAGAAATTTTGGAGTTTCAAATTTAGTCTTTTGCATCTTTTCAGGCCCTTATATTAAGACATGTCAAAATTTGAGAAATAATTAGGTATCTGAAAAATATATAATTGGGATCCTTTCAAAAACATTGTATTTTCCCTAAATTATTTTTGTACTACACCATCCCAGGAACCCTGTGTACTTCCCATAAAGTGGTAATGGGCCTTTTTGCTTTCTCTGCAAAGGTTATATTGTTTGATTCAGGGTTAATTTATATAATTATTTATTTATTTATTTTATTTTTTATTCTGAGGCTGGTGTGATATATGAAATTAAATCTAGATTTAGATCTAGATTTAGATTTAGACAAGCCACATTTGAATTAGAGAAAGCCCATGTATATAGGGAGGCTTTCCCATATATCTGGGCTTCCTCATGAAGACTCCTGTCATGTGCATACCTCTATGGTATGCTGTCAGACTGACATTCCCACAATACCAACCAAACTCTTAACAGGGGAATCACTGGGCTTTTAACTTTATTAGTATCTCTTGCAGAATGCTCTTGATCAGCAGGGAAAGCAACTGAATTTAAGGCAACCCGGTATCTTGCAGGCAGCAGCACCTTGTTATAGCTTTGGGTTATCTGGAAGCTGGTAGGAGAGATAGGAAAAGCCAGGTGGCACAACAAATGAGAACTGAGAAACAAAATTAAATGAAGGGAAACTTGATGACAAGCAGTTTTACTGAAAGCTTTCATGTTGCTGGGAAGCTGTCTTCTTGTATTATAGCACAGAGCTATACATTAAAAAGACCAGAAAATTCTACTTGGCAGAACACACAGTTTTGTTTATTCATGGATTTTTTTTTGGTTTTTTTATCCTTGATGGTACTGTATCAAATTAAAAGGCTCACCTTATTGTAAAAAATTTCTTCCTTTTATGTTGTCGAAATCTACCCTGTGTCAGTTGAAAACCATCACCCCTTGTCATATCACTCCAGGCCCTGTTAAAAGCCTGTCCGTGTCTTTCCCATAAAACCCCTTCTGGAAGGGGAAGGTCACAACCAGGTCTCCCTGGAGCCTTCAGTCTTCCAGGCTGAACAACTGTAACTCTCGCAGCCTTTCCTCACTGGAATGCCAACAGTGCTTTTATAATAAAAGTTGTCTTTTCAGAGGTCAGTGCCTGGAAACAGGCACCCTACAAAAGACAACTTAAAATATATGAAAATGTATTAAAAATGGAGGGAGGGGGAGGGTAGTACCTATCATACCTTTAGAGCTATGTGCTGGTAAATGCCAAGTAATACTAAATAGACAATCAACACATTTAGGCAGACTTTCAAATGGCTTCCTCCCACTGCTGTACTCTTCCACTAGCAAGGTTGCAGAAGCAGCACAGGGACAGACCTACTCACATATATCTCGTTTCTCATGCTGATGATCCAGTAAATAACACTGTGCTATCAGTGCTGTGGGTTTACTAATCTGTGATTTATCTTCTGTGAAATGACTGTACAAATAAAAAAAGCATGTAAAAGAGGCCAAGTGGCAGTAATGGGAGATTTTAACTACCAGCAATCAACTGTTACATTAGGAGGAGAAAATAAACTGGAGAGTTGTGATCTCTGGTTTTTGACTTTATAGAGAACGTGCATTAAGTGTAAAAGGCTGGAACAAAACCCAGATTGCAGACAAGGGAGAAGGAGTTTTAGGAATGGTCAGGTGGTTGGAAAGATGAGGAAGACATTTTTCCACATCTAATTTCTTTGACATTCTGCTGTAAAAAAGCAAAGGGACAGCACAGTTATCTAATATAGAAAGAATTTAAATATATACAAATGAGGGAGTTTTACCCCATCCATATGCAGTGGTCATCACCACTGTTTGCTAAAAGGACAAACTCTTTCTTCCTTACACTTTGAATGCAGTATATCTTTTGGGTTGTCCTTTCTTACAGTCTATCTTTCTCACTCTCTTATGCAATTCTTCATGATCCAGATTGCATTATGTGTTATGGGGCAAGAAGACACGGCATGAAAATGCCCTAATGGATGATTTCTTAAAGAGGTATGGCACTACATATCCATAATAAATGAAACTGAATGGGATAAAAGTCAGACATATTAACTATAGCATGGCTACCAAAATGAGAATAAATGCAGTGAGGGTTGTCCAATTGTTGGAGCTGGCATTGAATTCTTTAGAAACTATGGACTGATTTTGCCACAGTACTACTTTTGAATTTAAATATATGTGTCAGCTCATTGGAGAAGTGTTCCGTATGTCTAATCATTTCTGTGGCACTGCTCTGGATCCTCTCCAACAGTTCCATGTCTTTCCTGTGTTCTGGGCACCAGAGCTGGATGCAGCACTCCAGGTGGGGTCTTATGAGAGCAGCATACAGTGCAGAATCATCTTCCTTGGCCCACTGCTAACACATCTTTTGATACAGCCCAGGACGCTGTTGGCTTTCTGGGCTGCAAATTACATTGCTGGGTCATGTTCAGTTTTTGTTCACTGATATCCCCCAAGTTCTTCTCTGCAGGACTGCTCTCAATCAGTCATCATCCCTCAGTCTGTATTGATGCTGGGGAATGCCCTGACCAAGAAGAAGATTGAATTTGATCTTGTTGAACTTCATAAGGTTCACACAGGCCCACTCCACATGTCTGTCAGTGTCTCTCTGGACATCTCTCTCTACAGTGAATTGAGTTTGGTGTCATCTACAGCCTTTTTGAAGGCACCTTCAGCAAGTTGCCTGATTCCACTATCTATGTTACTGATGTAAACATTAAGTGATATTGAGCTCAGTATAGACCCTTCAGGGACACCACTTATTTCCATTTGGACATTGAGCCATTACCCGTAACTCTTTTGACACAGTTATCCAGACAGTTTCAGCAATACACTTGATAGTCAAACCATAGCTCTCCAATTAAGCAGAAAGAATGTCAGCAGGGGGACTGTATCAAAGGGTCTACAGAAGTCTAGATGGATGACATCTCCATCAAGAGTCTGGGCATGAAGTAGAAAGCACAAGGTTGACATGGAACCATAAAACAGCTTGAGTTGGAAGAGACCTTATAGTTGGAAAGGGTCATCTGATTTCAGATCTTCCCTGCCATGAGCAGAGACACTTTCCACTGGAGCAGATTTCTCAAGCCCCATCCAGTCTTGCCTTGAACACTTCCAGGAATGGGTCATCTACAACTTCTCTGTTCCAGTACTCACCATCTCACAGTAAAGAATTTCTTCTTCATATATAATCTAAACCTACTCTATTTAGTCTGAAACCATTTCCCCTTGTCCTGTCACTACATGTTCTTGTCTCTCCTCTTCCTTCTTGTAGGCTCCCTTCAGGTACCAGAAGATGACAGTTAGGCCACCCAGGCTTCTCTTTCCAGGCTGGACAATCCTTATTCTCTTAGTCTTTGAAGGAGTGATCCATCACTCTAATCATCTTAATGACCCTCCTCTGGACTCACTCCAGCAGGTATTACCTGTGCTGGAGACCCCACAGCTGGATGCAGAGTTCCAGGAAAGGGGCAGAATGCCCTCCCTCCCCTGCTGCCCACACTGCTCTGGATGCAGCCCAGAACACATTTGACTCTCTGGGCTGGGAGTGCCCATGGCTGGCTCATGTCCAGCCTCTCACCCAGCAGCACCCCCAAGGCCTTCTCCCCAGGACTGCTCTCCATTTGTTCATCCCCCAGCTGGTACTGGGGTTTGCCTCAACCCAGGTGCACCACCTTGCACTTGACCTTGTTAAATCTCATGAGATTTGCATAGATCCACTTCTTGAGCTTGTCCAGTGTCTCTGGCTGCCATCCTGTTCTTCAGGTGTGTCAACAGCACCACTCAGGTGTCACCTGCAAATTCTTTGAGGGTGCACTTGATCCCTTTGTCTATGTCATCAGTGAAGGTGCTAAATAACACAGGTCCTAATACAGACCCTTGAGGGATCCAACTTGCCACTGATGTCCATTGGGACTCTGAGCCATTGACCACTACCCTCTGGATGTCACATGATCACTTTCTTATCCATCTAATGGTCCACCCATCAATTCCCTCCTTCTCCAGTTTAGAGAGAAGGATGTTGTTGGGGACCATATTAAAGGTTTTACAGAAGTTCAGATAAATTACATATGTAACAATTCCTTTGTCCATTGATGCAGTCACTCCAGCATGGAAGGCTGCTTCATTGGTCAGGCAGGACTTTCCCTTGGTGAAGCTCTAATGGTTTTTCAAATGACATCCCTGTCTTCCAAGGCAAAAGGTGCCATAGGGTCTGTGTCACATAGGTGAGTGTATAGGTTGAGGTATCTGGTTGCTTCGACTATAAATTTCTTAGCCCGCTAAGAGTGGCTGCAGACACCAGCGCTGCAGACACGAGTTCTGTGGGAAAGAAGGAAGGAAATCAGCTGGTTGATGTGCAGAAGCTTGAAACATGGTTTTGTTGGAATAAGCACACGTGCAACAGTTAAGACAAAACTTGCTCTTGTAAAGGCAATCCGTCTAGCTTTTTATTTTCTCAGGACTGATTAAATGAAAACAGGATTGGCATCAGAAAACTCTCTTTGTCAGGAGACAGTGCTCCTAATTTAGTAAAGAACTTCCACATAGGCTTGCTTTTATGGAAAATGTACTTGGTCCTGAGTCCAGACCATGGTGTGCAGAATCCAAAGCCCATTTGAGAGGAAGGCTTTGAGAATTAACTGTTTTTCACATGCTGAATTGCAGAACATATGGGTAATCTATCCTTCATGGGAGTTTATGGATGAGGAGATCAAGTCTACCTTGAGCAAGTTTGCAGACAACATCAAGCTGGGTGTTAATGTCAATCTGATGGAGGGTAAGAGGGCTCTGCAAAAGGACCTGGACAGGCTGGATAAATGGGCCAAATCCAACAATATGAGGTTCAACAAGACCAAGTGCTGATCCTGTGCTTTGGCCACAATAACCCCTAGCAGCATTACAGGCTGCGGTCAGAGTGGCTGGACAGAGGCCAGGCAGAAAGGGAGCTGGGGGTACTGATTGACAGTAGACTGAATAGGTGCCATCATGTGTTCATGCTCAATGTTAAATGGAATCCTGGCCTGTATCAGGAATAGTATGGCCAGAAGGACCAGGAAAGTAATTCTTTCCCTGTACTCAGTGCTGATGAGGCCGTACCATGACTGCTGTGTCCAGTTCTGCACCCCTCAATTTAGGAAACATGTTGAGATGCTGGAGCATGTCCAGAGAAGGGCAATAAGGCTGGTGAAGTCCTACAAGGAGCAGCTGAGGGAGCTTGGATTGTTTAGTCTGGAGAAAAGGAGGCTCAGGGAAGGCCTTATTGCTTTCCACAACTGCCTAAAAAAAGGGTGCAGCCAGATGGGATTTGGCCTTTTCTCCCAGGCAACCAGTGACACTTCAAGAGGATACAGTCTCAAGCTGCACCAGGGGAGGTTTAGGTTGGACATTAGGAAGAAACTTTCCACAGAAAGGGTGACTGGGCATTGGAGTGGGCTGCCCAGGGAAGTTATGGAGTTACCATCTGTGGAGGTAAAAGGAAAGACTAGATTCAGTGCCGTGGTCTAGGTGACAAGGTAGTGTTGGGTCATAGGTTGGACTTGATCTTGGAGGTCTTTTCCAGCATGGTTGATTCTGTGATTCTGTGATATCTTACTGTATTTACCTCTACCACCCCAATACTGCAAGACATAGCCTGCGATTTGGCTCAAGAACTTGCTTGTTGATCCCAGATGAGCAATTCGTAGGCTGAAGATAAGGAAAATCACAAACTGTTTTGCTATTCATTCTCATTTCTGTTCTTTGCACTAGTGGCTGGATTTCCCAGCTATGACCTGAACCAAAGCATCTTTTGCATCCTCTGAATGTTCAAGTCTGCTCTTTGTGCTTCAGTTCTATTGTCCCTGTCTAGTAAGGGATTTTCCATTATGGTCTGTGTTGCTGGTGATTCTTCTAGGAAGTTCTTAAAAAAACAGCCAAACCTGGGAATGCTTGATTTTAGTATTGGTAAACAATCTTAGGTCTGCTTCACAAGCATGACCCTTTTGAGCTGATTGACTCTATACTAAAGGGATTTAATTCATGTTCTTACACTGGTTACATCTGCACTAACACTCTTAGCAGATATTAGACATCAGTGTTAATCACATAGAGTGTAATCCAAAAACTCAGTATAGCCCCTGTGGATGACATGTTGTACAGGGCTATATTTTATGGCTTCTCCCTGGAGAGCTCTCAGGTTAGGCAAAAAAAACCTGCTGCTGCTTGATGTTTAATAGCTTATTGTGGAGCTTGTAAAACTTCAACCTTGCTGTTACGTGTGTTCTTCAGCAACTGTACAATCAACATGTTGTAGCTGCAAAATGTTTCCTCAGTCAAGGTAGTTGTAATCTAAAATAAATATTTAAAAGAAATATTATGAAGGACTTTTGTCTACAGATGGTCACTTTTGTCATTGCAACAGTACAATCATTTTAAGTGGAGAGGTTTTTTTATAGCTATACAAATGACAAAGCAAAAATACTTATTCTTGATAGATACATTCACTTTAATAATTTGAAAACTGTTCATTCTTTATTAACTCAGACCTGTAACACATCAGTAAATGAAAAGTATTTCAGTATTCAGTTTGCCCCCTGTGATGGTACAGCTAATTACTGTGCGTGGAGTATTTCTGACCCTTTTGCCATTATTGGTTATCACGAGTTTGATCATAGTTATGTTCAAGAAACTATAAGAAAAAAAACCCACAGTACATTTAACTGTAATTTCTTCAAATTATTCTTTTCAGAAAATTTCCACTGAAAACAGGAAAATATAATAATACTTCTGTATAAGTAGGTCTTCATGTGTCCTTCATCAAAGTATAATACCAGCAACACATTTAATGCAGAGAAAATGAAGGTTAGGAACGAACTCTTGGCCCAAATAAAGTCAGTGGGAGCTTTGCCATGGCCTTTAGAGGACCAGCTTGTTACTACATGTATTCAGCCCAACTCAGTATAACCAATTCTTATTTATGGACTTTATTTTGAGCACATTTTTTCTTTAGTGGTTAGAGTGTGTTGAAAATACTGACCTTCTGAGCTAAAGGAAAATGAAATAAGGAAAAGAAAAAAAAATAAGTAAAGTGATTTGTGTGCGTGATAAAAGTGTTTTTCTGCAATAACACAGCATGTGGTCAAGAATTACACAGGTTGCATTTGCCACTTTATATCTCCTGCCAGGCGAATACAATTCAGGGCCTGTTACTCCCGCCTGCAGTACTGTTTCATAGTTATGAAGTCATGACAGCTGTGATTGCCGGTGTAGAGAATAAAGTCTGTGGAAAAAGTCTGGACAGCTTCCCACTGTACACAGGCCAAAAATAAGTTAGCTGGAATTAAAACAGAAGAGGAGAAAATTTGCAGGGGGAGAAAAGCAAGGGAAGCAAATGGCATTTCATACGGGGACACGAGATGAGGCAAATAGACTCTGGGACAGATCTTGACTCTACTTCCATCTCTGCAGGGTCCTGGAACTGATAAAAAGTCCGAGGTGTAACCAAGAACCCATTCTGGCCAAGTGTACTCTACCTCATGGAAATTGGTACTTCCCATTTCCTGCCTCCCTGGAGATTCACAAGTCATTTGAATTAATTTCATTCCCAGCTTAACAATAACTGTGCAAACACATCACCTCAGTTCTTGCACCTGAGGAAACATTATTATCTATAAACTCACAATGTCCCACTTGAACATGGGGAGCAGGTGCTAATCAATAATGCGTTGCCGACATTTAAACAAGGGAGCTCCACAGGCACAGTCTCCCATAGCCGGACAAATGCCACAGTTCCATCCCCCCACAGGTTCTGGACTGTATGATTTGCAAAGCAGGATCTGATTTCCTCTTACTTCATCTACCATCTGTGGAAAAATCTTCTCATATAATCAAAGCAACAATGCTTTGCCAATGAATATTAATGGAAAATATTTTTTCTGTTATGTTTGTCAAAACTAGTGCCAGGGTATTTGGAGCAGTATAATGATGTATGTACACTTTGGTTCTGCACATTCCTGTGTAAGTACCACAGAGAAGAATACCATTGTTTGGTTTTTTTGCATCTAATAACTGATATATGCCACAACAAAAGATTTATCATGAAGGTGATCTATGTTCCTCAGAAGACCTTGGAGGAATCTTAAAGAGAGGTTTTTTTCTCTCTTAAAGAGAGGGATGACAAAGAAATACCTAGAGACAGTGATGTGTTGGATGCAGAGAAATTGCAGACCTTTCATGGGCCACAAAAAACCCCTCTGCCCTATCTGTATCTCTGGCTGATCCAGCTGGACAGTATAATTTGAATTCAGTGTGATTATGGTGATTGCAATGGCATTGAACAGGCTCTTACCCCTCCCCCCAGCAAAATCAAGTGTGGTGACACAAGATACATTTGCAAAAGCTCTTGAGAAAAAGGATTAGTCAAAAAAGGACAAAAGGAGGACTAAAATAGGGACCAGCTATTCAATTTTGAGTTCATGGGCATCAATTAGAAGTTGCCCAGGGAAGGGTGTACTTCTGCCTGACTCAGGGAGAAGAGCTTTAACACATTCTTACAACGACAGTTCATAGGGGGCTTAGCATTATGCTGCTGACCAATTTCAGTTGCATGTCTCAGAAACTGTCCCTTGCCTCAAATGCCTGCTGGATGGTGAAAAAGTTCCCTAGAACATACCAGTGGCAATAGCAGCAAAGATTTTTTTTCTTCTTATTGCTCCAGCTTATGTGGTCAGAACTCATCTTTGCCTTATTTAGAAATAAACTTTTATATTATGAAAGTATCCATTGTGTTAACACAGAGGCAGACGCAGACTGTTTGACTTCTCTAATCTTTATTTGTTTATGATTTTAAAATATTTAAAACCACAAAAAAAATAGACTGAAAAATTAAACATGGTGAAAGCCACATGTGAGGGGGAGATTAGAGAGTTAAGTCTTCCCCTTCTGTCTGTCCTCCTTCAGCAGTGACATCATCATCACAGCACCTCCTTCATGCAGGTCTGTGGGGTATTGAGAAACAGGTAGCCTGACATCAAAATACAAGAAAACAAAAGATATTAATTGGCAATTTTAAACACTTGTTAAAATCTTCTTCTCCAGTGCCACTTAACAGCCAGGGACTTGTTCAGGGCTAAAGGACAGGTAAGAAATTGTGAACTGCTGCTTTCATTTTGAAACTGACAGTAAAGAGGAGAAGGAAGAGCCCGTAACAAAGCTGGGAAAATATCACCAAGGGCAAAGCTTCATCCATCCTGTAGCTGCAACTACACTACAATCCTGCAACAGGTAACACCACAAAGAAAGCCAAACTTTCCTGTGTCCAGGAAATGACAGATATTTCCACTCCCACATCAAATCTAAATCTAAATCTAAACTCACACATCACCATCTAAATAATGCATTAAATATAAATACCCAACCAATTTTGCCTATTATTTTCCATTAGTATATTTTTTCTTTTGCATTTATTTTCTTCCTCTGTCTTATCTTTAGCTTTTGGAAGGGAAACAAAGTTTCTGAAGTTGAAGTACTTTCCCACTTCCTCCAGAAGACAGTGCCAAGGCTGCACTTGGTCCACGCTTGGCACCTACGCCAGCAGCCTCGAGGCCAGAATGAGGCTTTCAACTACCAGAGCTGGTCCCTGTCCCCAAGCTAGTCCCTGACACAAATGGCATAGCAGAAGAGGAGAATAAAGAAACCTGTGAATTGAAGCACTGGATTTTAAGACAACAAATATATGCAGGCTTATTTCAAAATGAGCACCAGTACACTTAAGCAACTGGATGGGGAAGAATGGGAAAATAATTTAACAAGTAGTATTCGTATGGTAGAAGTGCATTGCCCTGGCCTTGCAGATACAGGCTGTGATATTTTATTAACATGTAATTATGCTGATTTCCAGTCTGATAGATCAGACTAAAAGAAAAACTAGAACATCACTTGCTCTGGAGGCACATCAATTGCCCTGCAGCCTCTTCCTGCTAATCACAGAGAGTGTCCTTGGAGTACTTTTCATTTAAAAAAATTGATTGTAGTCTGAAGACCTTTGTTTTATGTAAGACTACCCCTTGCTTCTCTGAATCCTTAGGATTACAGGAGAAGGAAGCTGGATTGTACAGACAAAGATAGGTTTCCTTGAGGCAGGTGATAGGGCATTGCAGCTGAACAAAGACAAGGAAAGGTAGACCTTGGTGCTCACTGAGACCTCAGGGCAGCACTTTGGGGTTTTTCTGCCTTAAGGGCTTTTTGTTCTGTATCATGGCTGCTCCTCTGTTTCTGGGACTGGCTTTTTCAGAGGCAATTTCCATACAGGCACTGTAAATAGAAGCAACATGATTTTTTGTTGTAGGAGCCATGGTCCACTTATATATGCTTAAATTACAAATCATAGGCTTACTTCCTCTCCATTCCTGTTTTCCCATTGAATTTACTTTCGTGCTTTGTATTTCCTGTGCATTGCACAGCTGCCTGAGCTTGAGTCTAGCTTCAACTCTGCAGCTGCTCAGTGTGTCCTTCCCACTTCTTGATCCTAGGTGGGATTTGGTTGAACTGGTTAATGCACATGAAGTCAACATGTGGGTCCAAAAGGTAACATAAACCTCATATATTTTCTTTATGTGCTGTTTTCTCCCTCTGCACAAAAGCATTGAGCACATGATTTCCATGTATCTTACCATGCATTATGTTCTCTGGGCCTACAGTCTGGTAAATGAGACGCACAAAGAAATAACCCAAAGAAGCACCGGGCAAGATCAATTCTGGCCTCTTCTCATTAACACAAGTTCTCAAATTCTCAGGCTTCACATAATCCTTAATGCATTGAAATAGTAATCCAAGGAAACTAAATTAAAACAAAATTTAAAATGTTGTGTGGTTTTGGTTGTTTTGTTGTTTGTTTTTTGGTTGTTAGGTTTTTGTTGGTTTGTTTCGTTGGGGTTTTTTGTCCTGGGGAGAGAACAAATTGAATAAACAAAATCATTTTACTTTTTCTTATCAACCAGAAGGAACCTCTAAGGTGACTAGGTTTCCATTTTGGGCAAGAAATGTCCACATTTCCTTTTTAATTGTTTATGATGTTTCTGGAAAGGGTAGGCCAATTTTCTCTACTTTTATTGCCCAACAAAAGATGACGGGAGCACAGGAAAGGGCACAAGTTTTTGTGATTGACCATTTGTGTGTCATTTTACTTACACAATTAAACCAAGAAATGCAGAAACACTGAAAAGAAGTGTAGTATTGACAAGCATAGCTGGATCTCCATTTGCTCTTTTTCTACACAGGATGTAAGTGTTACCTGTGTTTGCCCATGAGATCTGCTATTATCAGATTCCCTGCGACTCTTGTCAAGAGTCATGACATAAAACCCCTCCAATGCTTTCCTTTTGTGCAAAACACTAGTGCACTAAAGGAAGACTCCAGTCTTTTCCTTTAAAGCTGCTGTACAGCAGAGGAGAAAAAGATCCCTGCAGAGTGCTGTGAGCTGTGCACTATACTCATTAGTGACTTCGTCCTGTGAGCTGCCTTCTCTGGCCCACATCTAGGAAAACACAAAGTGTACATTTAATTTTCAGCATGTGTGTAGAGTCATTAACTGCAAGAACATTTTTACATGCCATCCTCATTTCTTATTTTCATTCTATTACAGAATATAAAAGGAAGTAGTGGTTTTCAGGGGTTGAGAATATTTTAGAGGGGACCTAAATGAAAGTACTGAAACATCTTCACTATATATAATAGCAAGATAGTAATGTTCTTCAGATTGACATGATATTCCTTCATGGAATATTTACTGTGAACAAACTTTGTCAGACCAACTTCTGTTTGCATGCATGTTGATTCATGCTACTAAACTGAGCAGTAGGTTGAGAAGGGAAAAACTAACTGTCAAGTGATGTAGAATGTTCTCACTTTGGCCACATTATGCAGCTATCCTGCACCTATGAAGACTTTTTTTCTTAAATTATAGCAGTGATATAGTAATACAGTCTAGTCCAATTTATATCCTGATCTGGCATGGAAGGAAGCTTCAGGCATGTATCTCCCCATGCGCAAGGATCTACCAGAAAGGAAAAGCCTTCCTGAGACAGAATTGCTGGTTTTGAGAGCTTCCTCTGAAGTCAGTCTTGCTGAGGAACTTTGCAGATGTAATTTCCTACCCTGTGTCTCTTTCTGCAAGTTACCCTGTCATGTGGGGAGATGTGCAAAGTGAACTCCTGGCTCCAATGAAGTCACAAAAGACAGGTGGAATTATATCTTATCATATTTTCATGCTTTCTTTAGTGTCACTACAAAGCGGCTCCTTCATATGCCTCCTTCTCAAGCTGATACAAGTACACTATTATGCCTACTTCACCTGTGGAAGAACAGACGCAAGCTAGTACCATGGCCAAACATCAAAGCAGTGGTAGAAGAAAAGTTTTAAATGAAGCAGGAATGGAGTGGTGGGCTTGAGCCCAAATCATTAGACAGTGTTATTTCTTTTGTGATCTGACAGAGACTTGGTAAATACAAGCTACACAGGCTGCACGGGCTCATGTCCATTTACAGGAGCTGCCTGTCCTCTCTGTTGCAAACCTGAGGGCAGTGCTGGTGAGGACTGCCAAACTCCTAGCAGCTTTTGTGTTTGGAAGCCCAGAGAGCTGTCACACAGCTGTGCTCATACTGGCAGCTTCTGGGCATGGGAAAGGCTTCAGCAGCAGGGCAGCTGTGCTCAGGGACTGGTCTCTTTTGAAAAGCTGGACGGTGCTACCGTACTCACCATCAGTCCTCTTTGAGCACTGTAAAGCATGGCGAGTGTAAATTAAATCCTCACATTCCCCACAAAAAGTAAATATAGATTTCCCCTGGGAATTTGGAACAACTTCCAATGTAGGGCTAAGTTAATAAAAATTAGGTAATACCCACTGCCAGAAATATCCTTGTATTGAAGAAAAATAAATACATGAACATGAAATTCAAGCTCAGATTCTGAAGTTCCACAAACAATCAAACCTTTCTTTAATCAGCATTATCTGTCTTTTATATGGCATTTATATGTTTCAAAGTGGCCTCTTTTATACAGTCCAGTAAATAAAATCCCATTGCAGTAGATTGGGAAAAAAATGGTGATACACTGTATGTGCCAGATATCTTTTGTAAGTTCTCTGGAGAAAAGAATACACACAGGCACTGAAATTTATTAAAATCCAAGTGGTTTCTGAAGAAGCCAGCTTTACTAATGAGACAGCCTGAAAACCAGAGACTGTCCATTCCAGCATATGTGCATCATATGAAAGCCAGTATTTTTTTTATTATCTCAGTATTACCAGAAATGATATTAAGCTGAAACACAGCTCCAGCTAACAAAAGTTTCAAGTATATACTGGGACCTTTTAATGCTAGAACAATAAGCCAGCTTTATTACACTGATTATTGATAATATGAGGGTTGTACTGGTATTTAGTTATAACTACATAAAATTATTGGTTTTCTGCCATAATCATTGGCTACACAATTACAAGGGACCAATAATACTTTTTCAAGTAATTACTGACAAAGATTTCTTTTGTTGTATATAAATATAGTAAAAGCCTCAGACTAATTTTACCAGCATGTTCATATGATATCACTTCCTGAAAACACATGGAAGTTTTTTAAAAAAAAGGTATATACACAAAGGAAAGGCTGTACAAGCCCTACAGAGAAAAAAAGTGACCTCAAGAAATATCCTGGGTTTCTAGCTGAGAAACCTGCTTTAACATTGAGGTCATTGCAAGAAGAATTAAAGTAAAAGCACGGTTTCTGTATTGACGCAAGGCTAGAGAGAATTTATTTTACAGTGAGTAACCTGCTTAGAGAATCATAATACAATGACAATCTTTCCTGAGTCACTCTATTGATTTGGTGAGACTTTGGTTTCCCATTTTCCACATCGTCACTTTACGTAGGTTGGAGCCAACTGTACTCAATCTCTGCTCTGAATTACTGGTAGGCAAATCTGAATTAATTCAGCCGATTTTATAGGCTATTCTATTGAGTTTACAGGCTTCTCTCTGAATTTCCCCCAGTGAAGCATAATTTGGTCAGTTTTATGTTTGTAAGAAAATGTAATTAAGCATGGCAGGTGTGCTTATCCTAGGAAACATTACTATACTGTAAAAAAAATAACAAAGATACCACACCTTTAAATCCACAAAGTCTTTTTATCATGTCCTAAAATCTGTTTTGACTTTTTTCTGGTTTTCCCAGATACACCACAAATTTTCTAAAAGATTTCTAAGCCCCAGATGAGCTTAGAGTTGTGTTTGAATTGACAAAAAAATAAAATTACTGCTATCTTTTTTTCTGGCAGAAATCTCTCATATCTTGTCTTTGGCCAACAAGCTTCTACTTTCCTTAGGATTCCAGATGCTAATGCTCTTAAATTTCTTTTTGCATGGGAAACTGATTTTGTTCTTATATCTCTGTATAGAATAGTGTCAAATTTCCTGTGGACTCTTAAGGTATTCAGAAAAAAAATAAGAACCAACCCTCATCCAACCCCAAAATCAGTGATGTCACTGAAATTGGCTAGAGTGAACTTGTTATATCCTTTTGTTCTTGTATTTGGCTAGCAGCAAAGCTTCTGAAGTGCTGTGAAGAAGGTTAAGAGGTCTAACAAAAAATTCAGATGAGATTTTCCATCAGTTCCTCTTTAAGTATATGGTTTTTTCACGAATACTACACACTAAAATAATTAGAGCAAAGGTGTGAAAACTTCCAATTTTTAAGTGCAACTCATTGTTAACTTTGAGAACCTAATTTTTTTTTCACATGGGTCATAAAAATATGATTTTAAATGTTTCCCATTAATCCAAAATGCCTTACTGCTTCATGTCACATCACTAGGGCTGATAACATGAAATGTTGCAGCATTTTGGGGTCATTCAGTTTTTCTATGTAGAGTTACAAAATGGAGACATTTTTGTGACACTTCTGATAAACAGAATCAGAATTATCCTGATGTTTGCTGTAAGGAGACCTCTTTACAATACTTTGAATATTCAACTTTGAATTTAAATACTGCAAAGATAATATTTCCCTTCTAAACACGCACCACAGGCCTGTAGATTACAAGGCATCTCTTGTCACAGAGCCATGACACAACATAGCAAAGCCATGCTTCTCAGCCTGGGTAGTTTTGCATCCTCAGTGTCTGAGCTATACTCCTGGTCTCTGTCCAGAAAAGAAAATATAGCATAATATATTGCAATGTATTAAAATAAAGCTAGACATTATTACATGTAAGAAGGCCCAACTCTTATGTGTCACTCTGAGCACTCACAACTGTAACTCCACATGTCTACAGAAAATATTTGAAGCAGTTTCATGGAAAATTACTTTAGGAATTCATTACCTGCATGAGTTGAAGTATACTAAAACATGTCCAACACAGAGACAATTACTGTGCTTGTAAAGAAGTGCCAAAAACATATTTTGAGTAAAGGTATAGTTCTGGCAGATGCTTCAATTTGCTGGCATAAAGCACATCTTCCCCTAAGGGTTTTCAGCAGAAAAGTGCTGCCAGTCAGAGCTTGCACCCTGACATCACACCTCCCTGTACCCAAACTGATATTGTTATTTTTGTACACGTGTGTGAAGGTGAGTACCACAGAAGGAAATTTTTAATTTTTCACTCTCTCACAGACTCTGGTGGTTGCTGAGTAGAACAGAATTTGCATACATCCAATGATGATAAAAGCAGTACATCACAGAAACATAGAATCATATAATTGTTAGAGTTGAAAGCAACGTCTGAAGGTCATGCAGTTCAACTCCCCGCTCAGGCAGGGTCACCAAGAGAAGCTTACACAGCAACTCATCCAGGATTTTGAATGTATCCACAGAGGGAGACTCCACAATTTCCCAGGGCAGCCTGTTCCAGTGTTCTGCCACCCTCAATGGAAAGAAATTCTTCCTCGTGTAGTGGTGCAACTTCTTGTGTTTTAGTTTATAACCATTGATCCTCCTGCTGTCGCTGGGCACCACTGAAAGAGTCTGGCACCATCCTGTTGGCACCCACCTTTGAGATATTTATATGTGTTAATGTGATCCCCTCTCAGTCTAAAGAGACTAAACAGACCAAACAGGCCCAGCTCCTGCAGTCTCTCCTCGTAAGAGAGATGCTCCAGACCTCAGATCATCCTTGGTCATCCCTCTGCTGGACCCTCTCCAGTAGCTCCTTGTCTCTTTTACTGAGGAGCCCAGAACTGGGCACAGCACGCCAGACACAGCCTCACCAGGGCCAAGTAGAGGTGCAACTCCTTCAACCTTCTGGCTGTGCTCTTCCCAGTGCACCCTTGGCCCTCCTGGCCACAAGAACACTGCCAGCTCATGGACAACTTGTGATCCACCAAGAGTTCCAGATCCTTCTGCACAGAGCAGCTCTGTAGCAGCAACCCCTGACCTGTGCTGGCACTTGGGGCTGTTCCTCCCCAGGTGCAGGACCTGACACCTGCCCTTGTTGAATCATTAAGTTTCTCTCTGCCCAACTCTCCAGCCTATCCAGGACCCATGGAATGGCAGCAGAACCTTCAGGTGGATCAGCCACTCCCTCAGTTTAGTGCCATCAGCCAACTTGCTGGGGGTACATTCTATCCCTTCATGGGGTCATTGATAAACAGGTGGAACAAGAATGGTCCCATTATTGATCCCAGAGAATGCCACTGGCTGTTGATCTCCAGGTGGATTCTGCTGTGCTGATCACAACCCTCTGAGCTCTGCCCTTCAGCCAGTTCCTGATCCACCTCACTGTCCATTCCTCTAACCCACATTTCCTGAGCTTTCCTGTGAGGATGTTATAGGAGATAGTGTCAAAAGTCTTGCTGAAGACAGATGACATCCTGAAGGCAGACAACATCCACTACTCTTCCTTTATCAGTCTGTCCTGCCATGCCAACCAGATATGCAACTATGTTCAGAACTGTGTGTTTTCTTTACTTCTTTAAGCCTCTGTAGATCTGAATTTTAAAACAGTGATAAATTTAATATTCATACAATTAATTCACTGCTTTCCTGGATAAATTTGAAGGTGTTATGCAACACTAAAATCAGATCTCTTGTGGGTGCCCAAATAAAAGGCTGGCCATTAGGATTGCCATTAAATTACCTGTGTGCCATTAGGATTCTGGCACACAGGTAACCAGGACAGGCAGCATACCCAGCCTTGCCTGTTTGCTCTCCCCACTGGGAAAGTGCTGCAGGAAGACATGTAAAAGAATATAAGAAGCAAGAACTCACTTGAGATCTAGCATATAAATTAATACCAGTTTGGTCTTTAACCAAGCATCAGTTCAGGTTTCTCAAGAGCAAAACTTTTACTTCAGCTGCAAAACCACCTGGAAAGCATTTGGCTTCACAACTGGCCATGAAGCAGAGCCCCTGACACATGCAGCAAAGGGATGGATGGGGAGGGTGCCAGAGCTGGCAGAGTGGCTAGGGCACGGGGCTTGAATGCCTGCACCAGCACCAAACCTGAGGGTGCATCCACTGTCCTTCATTACAGTTGCTGCAGCAATGCTGTTCTTTTCATTCCAGCAGAGACTGAGGCCTATAATAAATTAAGAGCACACACAAAAACCCCAAAATGTAAATAGCTTTGAGGTGATAAGGACAATAGAAAGTGAAATAGAACAACATTTTACTCACTTGATAAGGATAGTAGAACAGAACAATATATTACTCTTATCAAGAACAGCAGAACAGAACAGCACAGCCTTGGAGAAATAGATAAAGGATGTAACTCAGGGAAACAGAAGTCATGCAAAACACAAGCAGGGTGCCAGCTCAGCTCTGCAAGGCTGACAAAGCAGAAGTTATGCAAAACAATACTGCACTTACTCAAAAGTAAGGGTCAAGGAACAGCCCCCAAAAAAGGACATTGGACATTGAAGACAGCTCCCCCAGTAAGCTCAAGGTTGGGCAGGCCACCTGTCTTGTTTCTTAGAGAGAAACAAGAGTTAAATGTTATGAAATACATTTTCGGACCTTTCAAAAACTAATAGGAGTGGTAATTTGTACTGTATTAAATAATGCAGTGCCTTCTTCAAACTTTTCAACCCTACTTACTAGTCAAACATCTCTGTGGAACAAAAGGAGTTGAGGGATATTTAGGGCTAGCCTTACTGAGTTTCTAGTCTAAATTGCTTTGGCTTTCCAATTTCTAAAGTCCACAAAAACCCTCCATCTGCTCAAAAAAAATGGCATCTGAGTGGGAGGACTTAAAATCACAGTAGGTATTTTTCTACTGGTTGTGAAAGGTTTTAGAGAAGAGATATCTGGAATAGGATTTCAATTTTGTAAAAGATTTTTAAACTCTTGTCGATGTAGAGAAAACTAAGAGAAAGAAAATCAAAGTGAATTTGTCCCTCTTAGCTGAAATATTGCAGTCAATACCAGCATCCACTAAACTAATCTTGAATAACAAACATTATTAATGTTTTATTGTTTTATTTAAGTATATCAAAACATAAGCCTAGACAGCTTTGTACCCATGACAAATAATAATATCAGAGCTGTAGGGGTTTTTTCCTATGGAAAAAAACTCTTCAATTCTTTTTCATGCACATTCAAAGATACAAGATAAAATACAAGATATAATGAAATAGCTAGGAAGAGGTCACTAAGGAAAAAAAAGCTGGCAAACACTGTGAGAAATTCTGCTGACAGCCCACGTGAATTGAGTTTACAAATCATATTACGGAAGGATATGAAGAGAGCAATCTAGTTCTTGGATATTTTCTACTATATCTCTAGTCTTGCAAATGAACTGGAAGGCTTGGGAATATAATTGGATGTCCTGAACATTTTTAGGAAAACCAGCATGTTTGAACTGCGGTCACAGAACATTCTAGGTCATTTCTGAAGTCTGACTGAAAAAAAAAAAAAAATAGAATCTACTGCAGCTCATAGCCAAATGTAGCCACTTAGAAACTTATCCATAACTATTTCATACCACCATTAATAATTTTTATGTTAAATCCTGTCAATTATCTGGTATGCATAAACGACAGTACAGCTGCTGGCAGAGGTACAGGACTTGCTGGAGCTATAAAAGCAACCTAGACACATTCATGTAGAAAATTACCATGCCTAACTTTTCAGGAGTTGAGTGCAATACCCCCCATACAGGGACCTACAGAAACACTTCTAGCACTGGACTCATACGGGGCCTGGGGCAAGAGAGGCTTACTTTGCCCAGATTCAGACCCTCTGCATAAAGGGTTACCTGAACATTTTAAATGCGTCAACCAATTTTTTCTTCCTTCTCCTAGGATCTAATGAGTAGTTTGGATCTGCTTTTTCCAATATACTATTCTGCAAGGTATTTTTTTGACCTAAGGATGAATGTTGCTTGCACAAGGCTGGACAAAGGCTCTCTTGATTATCTCACATGCTGACTGAAGAAACTACAACCTAAAGGTTTTACAAATGTTGCAATTTTATCATTCCTTTCAGTGAGGGAGATTAAATAAATATACAAGGAACATATCAAGCCAAGGGGAGGATTGGACTTTGCCAGAGATAGCAGAGGGTGCATACTTCTCATATCATCTCTTTTCGGGGTGATCATCTGGAGCCAGTTCTCCCTGTTACAGCTGGGTAGAACTTGGCAGACAAATAACCCTGAAACCTCCTCTGCCTGCAGCATGAAAGAGGGATGTGTCGTATCAGCTGGAGAGGTCTTCAGAGGAGGTGATGGAGACAAATGCAAACAGCATGCCTTCCCACAGCCTCCCTCCTCTCATCACTCTTTCTAGTCTCTTGGGCCACTATCCAGTGCATATCTGTCTGCTGCTTAACAAACTCTAGCTGTGGTTTCAGGCTGATAAATAATTATGCTAATTAACAGGTTGAAGGAAAATGTGATGTTGTTTCTGTGGAATGTTCTGAGAGGCTGGAAACACTTAAATGCAAGAACGACATGTGGTGAAATAACCAGTAATTTGCTTAAGAAACCCACATCTGGTATTCCTGCTAGAAACAGGGGTTAATAGTCTGTCAGGGGCAGGCAGTGGCAGTGAGTAGCTCTAGAATAAACAAAAAAGCCTTAACGGCAGGAAATGGGCTTGTTCTCCTAGCATAAGCATTTACATTGGCTGCTAACCAGCAAGAGATGTAAAAGCAGTTGTTTAGTTTACACATGGAAAAAAAATAGAGATGGAAACAAACAGACTTCTTCATTTTGTGTATCTGTGAAAAAAAAAATAAAAGCCACTGAGCCTAGCTAAAAATATTATATAATATATATGCTCCACACACTGAGTGGAGCCATAGACTCAGGACAAGATTCTTGTCATAAAAGGGGGGAGGGATTAGTAAAATATTTTTTGTATTATTGAAATATCTGTTAGATAATTACATGCATGGTTTTAGGTTACTCATGCAGAAAAGGGGAAAGAGCAAGAGAAGAGAAGTGAGGAAACTCGATTAATTAGTGCAGGTTGGCATCCTGATTTTTTTAATATAAGAGGATGGATCCTGGTTTTTGTTTTGAGGCAGGTCCAAATTCCATTTGATAAGAAGAAAAGCTTTCTCATTTGACACTGCTGTAGTCAGGAAAGAATGTGGTCCACAATGTTGCAACACATACTAATGTTGGTGCGGCATTGCTACTGCACTTACAAGCTCAAAAGAGAAAGCCACATTTTAAGATGAGATGAAATGTAAATAATGTACCCATTTGACAAGATTCAGATGAAGTTCTCTGTGTGTGGCAAGCTGAATCTGTATTTATAGAAGTTAGAGAAACACACAAGATTCTCAGGATACACTGAAGACTGTGAATAATACATTGCTGGTTCCTAATTTTGTTTTAAATAAACAGATGATAGTCTGCCTTAGGTGGTGTTGTTCTTCTGAAACAGTGTTCTTCTGAAACTCTTGCAAAGATTGCTGCAAGATCAGAGATCTAATTTTCACACAAGAGAACATGGCACCTCAGGAGATGTTAGCAGCTTGATGTTGCATGTTGGACTGCTTGACATCTCAAGCTAAATATTCTTTCATAGTCACTCTCAAAGATACCTATTATCTCTTGTCAAAATAAAGTGTTGTGGTCTCTTTCCAGACCAGAGAAATATGGTAAGTGCACATTACCACCATAGAATCTAAGCTGCTCTCTCTTTCACTACATTAGTGCATATTACAGCGTTGCAAATGACAGGCTTTCACAGGCTCATATATTACTGTCATGTCTTGTTCTATAATGACACTATGTCTTTTCTAGCGATCATAGCACAGCTTTGCAACCCTTCTCAAAGCAGTGAGAAAGGAGGTCCTCAAGGCCACATGCTGATACCTGAGGTGGGAAGCAACAGCAATAAAATTCCTCAAAAGCAACCTAATATGGCTCAGCTCATGTGGATGTAGGCAGCACTATGTCCTCCATCAAGTAATGTTTTTAGGTCTGAGGCTGAAGTCTTCTGTACAAAAGTTGAATCAATTCTGGTGGTTTTTGAAGCTTTCTGTAAGCATCCAAGGCACTCAGCTGCAGAAAGAGTCAGTTCTCCGGCACTGTACTCTTACGAAACATCAGATCAGAGATGCTTGCTTCTTGTAAACAAGAAATGTCAGGGAGATGCCATCTCAGACAGTGGCACTTCCACTTTTTGCCTATGCTGTGCTTACACTGTGCTTACACTTAAGTTGAGATCACACAGCTCTCAGTGTGCAGTATGTTCCCATGAGCTCATATCTACTTAGGTTGTATTTAGATCATCACATGAATAGTATGAGAAGACAATAATCGATGACTTCCAGGAAAAAAGCTGAAGGTGGAAACCGTAACATTTATGCTCAACTTTTTGTTCCTCTGTGTTCTGATTCAGACATGCAAATACTAGTGAAACAGTCCATTTCTGAAACCAAGACTACATCTCATTTGTGAATGTATAAACTTAAGAATTCCAATAAAGACAGAGCTGCTAATGCCAGGAATTTCTGTTCACCAGAGACTGATATTCTGGATCTTAAATGGCTAGTAACAACGTGAAAGAACAGGTGACAAAAATAAAGTAAGTTTTAGGAATGGCAACTAGACCTTAACTGAATTCTTTGAACTTACAGTAAGCTTTTCTTATATCAAATTCTGCTGAATGTGGTTACCTTTTTGGCTTTTGCGTATTCCCAGTTAGAGCACATCCATCATATTCTTGCTCATAGGAAAATTTTTGTGATGAAGAGGACAGGAAAAAAATGGAAAATGAACAGGAAAAACATGGAAAATGAGCATTAGCATGGAAGCAAATATCAATCATTAATAATGTAAATCTTGCTGCACATTTTTCAGTGAAAGCATTACTCAAGAAATTTAGTCATTCACCACAAAAAAAAAAATCACTCACCAAATAGCTGTCTTTATTTTGTACAGTACTTCCATTTGCCATCAAGTTCCCATCAAAATGGTTTGTCTAGTACAATTACGTAGGAGATTTGTATAATTTCATATGGTTTATGTATAAATTGGATGTATTATGAGTTGACTAAACCACAAAACAAGCAGCCGCTATGCTCAAGTAAGGGAAGCAAACACAGTCCTAATGCTTTACTATGGTTCTCTAGAAACAGGGCCACAAGGATAGTTACAGTGAGGCAAGGGCAGCCTTTCTTTTCTCCCGCAAACCAGATGTGAGGGTGTTTTATTTATGCTGGCATGCAGTGAAGGCAGAAAGAAGCACAGGATGATTCACCACCAGCCTGCAGCATCCCAAAGCTCACAGGTCTATAGCCAGGCCCTGGTCATTTGACTGCTCACAGCACTCATTCCTCCCCACCACCCCTAGATGGAAACTAAACATATGGTCAGATATCTAGGCTTGGGATCTAAAACAATGCTTTACAAATGTTTTCTCTTCCCTCCTGAAATTTCAGACTGCAACCAATATTTGAATCTAAATATGAGGTGTTCCTTTCTATAATATTTTATTCAAAACACTGCAGACTTTTTTAAATACCTGTAGAAAACCAGAACAAACAAAACAAAAAAATAAACCTTCTTACTCAACTCTAAACCTTACCATGAACTTGACTTTTACAACTGATTTTTGTAGAGTTTGCATAAATAGAGCTTAGTGAACTTCCCATGCATTACCAAAACGAACTTTACTCTGTAATGCATGGTGTTGGAGCATTTGACAAAACTGAAAAAATATCCATCATTGATTCTCTTTTCCTCAGGAGTGGAATTTCTGTGATCGAAGGAAAAGAAGCAGGAAAATCAGTCTTATGGGGTGGCCTGGGAAAGCCGTTCATAGAAGAATAAATATGCTTTCCTAGCAGGTGGTGTGGAAAGCAACCAAACACTTCATCTTCAGACTGCATCTTCCAAACATAGGGCCCACCTTTTGCTCTTACAAGAGAGATTGTTTTAAGCTGGGCAACAAGAGATCAAACATTCTTTTAATATTTTGACAATAACCAACAATGACCATTAGGGGTGGTTTTTATTTGCATTAATATCCAGTCTTTTTAAATGGTCTTGGCATGCTCTTGGCCTCAGGAACTTCCTGTGATAATCAGCACCAGAACTGAATAATGCATGGTTGTCAAAAGATATTTCTTGAACCAATATTATTTTGCCAGTTTGTTTTAAGATCATTAAATATTCTTTCTTTTTTACTAATGCCCCTGGACTTTGTCTATAATTATGAAGATCTCAAAATTATAAAAGTAAAATTTAAAGTGCTTTTGTGAAAAAATAAAGTTTGATTTGTGGTTTATATATAAACCTAATTACAGAAGTAATTACACAGCCTGTACAAAATGCCAGCGTGTACTTGAGTACACATGTAGGAATGCATAAAAATATTTGCATGGGAATATCACTGGGAGGTTTCTTGACCATATGTTTCAAGTCAAGTTATTTTGCTCTATATCAGTATCACACATGGGTGTGAATTGTGCAACTGCATCTATTATACATGCAAACTTATGAGCACAATTTAAACCAGAAAGTATATTTTCAAAAGAAGCAAAGCTGCTTGTGCCTATGCCTTTACACAATAAGAACTCCCAGTAGTAATCAGAATAAGTGATGTGTTTACGAATAAACCCATGTTTGTAGACAATATTCCCAGTGATCATTTTAAAAAGAGCATTTAACTGGCTTAACAAATTGAATGATGATTTAATGCTTGCAATACAGCAAGTTTGTGAGTTCCAGTGAGAACTAAATGCTCCATAGATTTACCTAGAAGCCCTATGGCTGAGACACTGGCTGCCCCATTCTACCAACCATTGGGCCTTCTCAGTGTTATGGTGGGAAAGTAATTTGAGCTGCTTCCTTCCTTTTGTGCATTTTGAAGCTTAAAATTAAGAGACATACTCCCCGTGCACAATTGGTGTTAACATTAACATGGATGACACACACATCTAACAAGGGAAACCAGACATCTTCCTCCCTGCATTTGCAGTTTAGGGCTTGCGCAAATTGCTTCTCCTTCTAAAGCTGGATTTTAAATTACCTAATACTTTCAATTACCTTTTCAAAAAGGCTATTTTCACTAATATTGGTCCATGTCATTGTTGGAGGTTAGGGCGTTCCCTTTTTGTTCCCTTTCTCTTAGGAAATTTTTCTCTCATTTTGTTGCTAAGAAACCAGAACAACCGCTACACAGGAGAGCAAAAAGGATTTCAAGCTCAGGGGACGAGGGCACCTGGCTGTATTTCTCCTATCTGAGGGTTTCTCTCAGAGGGGTAGAGATACCGTAAGAAGTGGGTTGGGATAAAGGGGGCTGGGGCCTAGATCCCTTGCTGTCTCAGCTTTTGAAGAGCATGGTCAAGCTGGTACTTGGGGTGGGAATTTGCTGCTGTCGCTGGAGCCCAGCCCGGTGCTGCTTCTTCTGCCGTGGGCAGACATTGCAGCTGCTGCTCCAAGATCCCACCCCTGCTAGAGCTCCTTTTGCCATACAGAGTGGCACCAGGATCGGCTGCCCATTGGGGTTCCTACAGGAGCTCCCTTCTCCATCCCTGCCGCCCAACCCGGCCGCCATGACGGCGTGAGGGAGCCGCGCCACAGCGCCCCCTGCAGGCGCGGGGAATCACCGCCCCGCCCTGCCCGCCGGGAGCCACCAGCGCCCCCTGCCGGCTGCGAGCGGAACCGCCCCGACGGGGAAAGCGCCCCAAGAGCGGGAAGAGCCGCGCTGGGCTCTGCTCCCGTTTGCTGTGTCGGCACTGCCACTGTGTGTCTGCCTGCTCACACACACACACACACACACACACTAGTAAAGAACTGGTACTCCTTCTCCCAAACCTCGGCCTGAAAGGGTCTAATTTCAAAGTTATAATAGTTTGGAGAGCAAGGGGTCACACTCTCCATTCCAAAGGAGGCTCCTGCTTTCTTTAGATGACACCTGTCTTTCAAACCAAGACAGTCATGCAACACCTTCCAATCTGGACATTTAAAATTAATGTCTTTGCATATCTGTAAAGTGTAGCAGTAGATGCCAGAATATTCTACTTCTTTCCCCTTCGGAAGTCTGGTTTTAAATTTTAATAATTTTTAAATGGTAGCCTAAGTTTTTATGTAATGCATATTAAAGCTTATTGGTGAAACAGGACCATGAGAATTAGCAATTATTTAATTAAAATTTTAATTAAAATACTGATGGCAGTATCAAATACCTCCTGGTAAACTTACAAATTTCTTTTCTATTTCTATATCAGTCAGTCACACTCAAAAGTGGACACATTTAGAGAATTACCAGGAATATAAAGAAGCTTAAATCAAAATCAGAAATCATCCCTCAACGTTTAGGTTGGAAAGGCAGTCTTTACATGTACCACATCCCTAACATCCTACCTGGGTTTTGGCACATGTGGGTGGATCAGAGGTCTCTGACACCAGGATGAGAACCTGTTCATAAAGAATCTCCTTTAGAGCTGGAGAGAGTTCAGTCCATTAATCATCCCAACTGCTCTCTGTGTACTGAGACTGCTAAAAGCTTTGCCAGGTATCCAGTCCTGTGGTCAGTCGTCTTTCTGAAACTGGCCTGAAACTTTGAAAAAGAGTAAAACATGCTGCTATTCAGTCTAACCTGGGAAGTGAGTGAGGCCTTTCCTCCACGGCTGGGCAAAGATAGTCCCACTGATGTGGGATCCCAGAGCTGGTGATATATGCTCTGACACCTGCAGGGCCCACTTTGTTTCCTGGCCATCTGCTTCCACCTCTACTGCCATGACATAATTGAAACAGCAGTAAAGTTTGGAACACAGTAAAGAACGTGTTTTGTTTTGTTTTATTTTCCCCCTGGAACTCCAAAAGTCATGAAAAATGCAGATTTTGGTGGGGAGAGAGAGAGAGGGACTAAATCTCTTCCCAGACCTAATGTTTTCACTAGCCCCTAGAAGCTCAGGGCAACAGCAGCTGTTGAAAAGTGCAACTGTCTTTTCTATATGTGATTAAATATAGTCAGATATCAAGTACTATCATCAAGGGGTCAGTTAAATCTAATTTCTTTCTGCACTGCATATATGCACAGAGGGAGCTTAAGTCCTCTCTCATCTGGTTTCTTCATCCTTAAAAGAAACAAAAGCACACTGTGCAGTATTTCCTAATTTGATAGTATCTTTATTGGATTTTAATATCCTCCTCCTTGCCAGCAACAAGCCAGACCAGCAGCAAATACAGTTCAGTTATGAGCTGCAGCTGTTTGGGGCCTGTAAAGGTCTATCCACAGCCTGGAAATTTCCAATCACTGCAACACAGGACAGGCTTCAGCACCATTAGCAAAAGTTTGAACTTTTGCAAGAAAATATAGGCTGCCACAAGCAAAATGCTGGCAAAATTGAAACTGCTTAAGCAAGCAGACTAGTGTTGAAAGGAGTAGGGACAGACAGCTAACAGGGTGGGGCAGGGATGCTAGCAGTATTCAACACAGAAACTGTGTTGTAAGCCAGAGAAAATCCCATCTGCAAAAACTGTTCTGAATTGCAATTGTAATGGTTTTCATGGAGAACCATGTGCTTGATGAATATGAAGCATTTGGGTCACTTATCCACTGAGCAGACCTGTTTCCTCCTTCTCTTCTTCATGAGGTCAGGAAAGTTTTGCTATAGCAATGACAACACACTTGGGAGAACTGGAGTAAGTCTTAAAAGATACAGCCTTTTTTTTTTTTTTTAATAGATTCTAATATATAAATTATTTGCATAGAGTTTACATTACCATAGGTAATAAAATTCCCAGTGAGAAGTTTCATCTGCTTTTAAAAGTGACTAGATAATAATGCCCAGGTTAACTGAACTGTGTGACATAGCACAGCCTTGTTTTGTGATCCTTCTGTAGCTCAGATGCTTCTCCTTGCCATGGCAACTATAACATCTTCACACATTCACAAACATGAACAGGGAGAAAAGCACTCTTCTTCCAGATTCTCAAAAAATAAAAAAGACAAAGTTAAAAACAGCTACTCATCTTCAAGCTCACGTATGTTCTAAGGGTGGGGTTTGCTCTTCTTGCTTGTGTTGTTCATATCATGAACTTTCATCATACACGCACCACACACAACTTACCCAGCATGTTGGAAATGCTGGTGAAGGACTACCTGCTGAGGCTAGCCCAACAAAATGTAGAGAAACACAGAAGGTTTAGCCACTTGCTCGGATGCCTAAAATGTTTGCCCTTCCTTAGGAGTTAGCTTAGCCTACAACTGCTACCTCAGTATGTTACAGAGAGCGCAGTGCAGTGCAATAACACCCGTTGTGTCACCATAGAGATAGGCCCATCCTCCCTCACCTCAGCTCTAGCGTCTGTAGACACACTGCTTCACTGAAAAATCTGAAAACCTGTCTTTTGATGATGGCTTTCATCTCAATGTGAAATCAGTTGGAAAAAGGATTCAGATAACACGAGATATGAAGACAGAATTTCAGCATGAGGATGAAGAATTTGCAACATTTCCTTAAGCCTAATGCATTTTCTGTAAAATATAATCTATACCCACTCAAACAGACAGAAATTTGGTTTTTTATTAGGTCTGAAAAATAAAACCTAATTTTAATTCCATAATGCCATTTTGTGGTTGCTGTTAAACTTGAAAGAAGGATTATGAAAACAAAAATATGTAATTCTGTAAACCAGATCATCAGCCAATAGTATTTCACAGCTAAATCTCTGCTTATTCAATGTATTAGAAGTAATATCTTTGTTAAACAAGCTCTTTTTGCCTGGAGGTTCAGCATTAACATGCCCTTATGTCTGCTTCAAACACAGGTAGCTCATCACCCTTGCCCACAATAGCTTTAATAGTTGCTAGGCATCATGCAACAAACTATGCCTTTGTTTTTGCCTTACCAGTTTTTGGCTCAGCTGTAGTTGTGCACATTAGGCAGAACATATGAGAGGAAACAAGCTGCAAAATTGGTTTGTGATAATATTTTGAGAAAGCTGCTCAGTTTTAAGGGTTTATCTTTACCAGACAAAAGGCTGCAGCAGAGAACCAGACTGTTTCAAATGCAATGTTATCCTTGCAGCAATTTCAAAATGCTATGAGGGTACAGTCCTTGTTGCCACTCTCTCTGTATCCTTGTCCTTGCTCAGTCATGCTGGCTGAATTAGGACAGTAGTTCAAGCTAAGCTTGACCTCTTTCTTTGTTATGTTCTTTCTCATGACTATACCATACTTAGTGTCATAGGCACTTCATATCTCTCCCTCCTCAGTTTCAAGTCCCTATTTGCCTTTTTGTGTGTTTGGTTTCATGTAATGAATCCATCTCTTTCAGGCACTCAGCATCCTTTCCTATACCTTCCTTGGTGTACAGCTTCCTTGGGGAGAGACAGTGGCCCAGGGCCTAAAGGAAATAATGAACACCTATGAAGGTTTTCCAGTGGTAGCTCTCTCTGACCTTTCTGACAGTGACACACAATGAGACATGTTTGCAGGAGCCACCTGCAAACAGGATGTTTGCAGTTGCAAACATGTTGCAGTTGCAAAAATGTTGCTCCTGTGCAGGAGCCACATTTCTCAGAGCATAGCAAGTGAATGACATCTTACCACATCCACCTCGAAGGTAAGGGTGCTGGTTTCAGATGCTCAAACCCTGTCACACTGCTCAGGGTCTGCCCTGTCCCCACGATGTCCCTGCTCACTGTCTGCGAGTGTGTAAGAAATCAGCAGAAAAAGCTCATACCTGTGGTCACATAAACACATAAACACTTTCACTCGCGGTAGTGCTCTCATTATCTGGCCATTGGAGGCAGCTAAGGCTGAGACAGGAGAGACGTTATAGGATCCTGCGTGCCTAGTGTGTTCACAGTCCACTCCAGCTGGGAATGACTTCCAGATGTTTATGTGCTGCAAAGGCACCTCCAGCCTACAGCCCAAGCCTTATTGATCACACTTGACAACACTGGCACCGAGTGGGAGGAAGTGGTGGCTCAGTCAGCAGCCCAGAGGATGTAAATGGACTTGATCAGGGAAACAACAGAGAAGTTGGCTAGGGAAAATATCTATTTTCGTTGCAGGAGAAAGGTTTCTTTAATTAAAAAATTAATTTTTTTTAGTACCATAAAAATTAGAGACAAAACAAAAGGAAACAAATAAACAAACAAAAACCACAAAAAAACCCCAAAACAAAATCCCCAAACCCAAACCAAACCAAACAAACAAAAAAACAACCAACCAAACAAACAAAATAAATAAAGAAAAACCAGGCAAAAAAAAATCCTCAGCAAAAAGCCCACAGGGCTAGAAAACTATGTGTGCTCTTATGTGAACTCTCTCTTACAGAAGAGCTTTTCTGAAAGAAACTTCCATTAAAGCGTTAACTGTTAAGGAAAACAAATGTTTGGATCTTTTTTGTGTTGGTTTGTTTCTTTATGATGGCTTTGTCAGCAGAGATATAAAAGTCTGCATAGATAGTTATTTTGATTTTAAATGGTATGGTTCAGGTTACCTTAACTATATGTCAAAGATTAGCTGAAGCAATGCTGAAATAATCAGCATCTGCACCACCAAACAACTGTTTCTGTGCGCAGCCAACTCCAGTTTAGAATTATGTAGGATTTTCTGAAGAAATTGTGTTCTTGAGATATTTCTGTTTGTGAAAAGTTTTTAACACTAACATCTACAGTAAGGCCTGGAATTAATTTGCTGTAAGAAAGATTCCTTTCTTTCCAGGACAAGATCAGGCTCCATCTACTGAAGGAAATAATTTACTCTTCTTGTGACAATCTTCTTGCACTCCTTCAGTTTTTTAGCATGTCTATATTATGAAATGATTTCTCTCCTAATTTTTCTTCTGCAAACACAGAAATCCCTCTTTTTTTTCATTTTTCCCTTTTTAATATAAACAGAATACAAAATCTTTTCCTGTTTTCCCCCCTGATGTATAGCCCTGCTATAGAAATTTCAAGTGTTTTGTATGTAAGATTGCAAAATGTAAAGGGTTACTGTTCCCCCTTCAATTCACAACCCCAGTGCTGTTGTGGAGGAATTGATTTATATTTTTCTGACAAGCCATTATTAATTATTCAGTGTGGTCTTGCTGTAACTGTAGGGATATGAACCTATCTGCCAGAAAATGTGTCACATTGCAGCCCACACCTGCATGGACTGGCAAAAATGTACAGGTACAAGGCCAAGGCCTTTGTTGCAAATGCGTAGTTATTTTGAAACTAAGACCAAATCTGAAAAGTATTTAGCAACCTGAAGTGGTACATTGGACATCCTTTTGGATTTTTCAAAAGTACAAAGGCATAAATCTCCCACTAGATGCTTATCTGCATCATTAAGCCCCTAAATTACATTATAAACTTGTTGCTTATGCTATTTTTCCTCAGCAAATTAGTTAGAAAACAGATGTGCCTTTCCCCAGATATATTATTTGCAAGTACATACCAAATACTTTGGCAGAATTACATTCATGCTTCGAGCTATTTGGAAAATGTTAATTTAATTTGCTCTTTTTGTTATTTATGTGGGCAACCAGTCACCTAAATCACGTTATCGTTTCTGCCTTCTTACTGGCTGCCTAAATGTTTTTACTAGGAGAATTATGAGTATCAAAGGCATTAAGAGGCAAAGCCCAGGTGATTTGCAACTGATAGGAATTCTAGGATAATAGTTATTCCTGTTTAAATTCAGGAAACCTGTAGGCGATCTAGGCATATTTGTGGCTTCCATCTCTTTACATCTAATATAAACCCTGTCACCACAAATCACAGTTACCACATGCTTATCCACAGAAGTGTTTGCCAGACACTTTTCTTTTACTGTTGGTTGCTTCACCTGACTGACGGTGCAATAAAGTCTGCATTGATAAATCTGGACTCTAAAAATAGTGCCTTATCCTGTGCTTTGGAATTGAAAGAAACATTTAGATGTGATACATACACTTAGGGACTTAATGACAGACTTATGAGCATATTAAGTAACTCAGTGTTGAAGACTAGTGTGAGCTGCCTGGACATCTATGTCCATTAATTAATTTTTATTACCAAATTTAATTTGAAATTGTTGTCATTTCTTACTTTTTGAAATTGATCGAAATAATAAAAATGAACTATATTCCAGGTAAGAGTCAGGCCCAAAGCAGTGTTGACACTTTGTGGTAAGAAATGTAAATATTTACTTCATGAAAGACCTGCCAAGCCCACAAATTCTGTGAAAACATGAGATTTCAATTAAGTAAGCAACAGGCTTTCTTTCACAAAAATAGCATTCTGGTAGAACTTGGTTTTCATGGGCACTTTTCAGCAGAATTGCAGTATTCTATTTTATAGAGAAAAAGAATACTTTTGAAGAAGTGCTTAGAATGACTTGTCTCTTTTGACCAGACTGGAAGATAAGCACATATATTTTTGTCTGTTCTGTGGTTTTTCCAGAGATTACATCTATTTTTTAAATGTTCCAGGCTTGGTGCATCATTAAGATAACGAGTACTCAGCTTCCCCAGCATCATTCCCTGCCTCCTCTGGCTCATTTCCCTGCAAATGAATCCGAAGCCTTGTTTCTCTGAATAAGGAGGCTGGGACAAAAAGAGAGATGCTGCTTTCTTTCCACATGACTACTGCAAACATCGTTCTGCACGTACATCTGCTGCAGTATCATTCTGCATTGTTTATTCCTTACAGAAACAGGAGCTGTGAATTGTCTGGGTACTTCTATTCTTTATGACTTTTACCTGCCAGATACAGAACGACTGAATTTCCTTACACCAGAGAATTGCCATATTTGAGCAGATGTGCTTAAGTGGAAAAAAAAAATAAAAATACAGAGTTCTGTTTTCTTGTTGATTTGTGGTTGTCTGGGGTAACATGCCATCTTCTTTCTGACAGAATAACACCATTTGTGTTACACAGAGAAAGCCAAGAGTGGTCATACAGAGGTAAAACAGAGCCATTAAGGAAACTCAAGGGAGCAGAGAGGAATTTCAGTTGTACATATTCCTAATTTCCTGTTTCAAAATTATTTTAGTCCTTTAAAATTACCAGGCAGACCTGCTCTGCAAATTGGTCATTCCAGACCCTCTCTGTAAATCAGCCCCTTCATGACTACCGCATAAAAACCTCACTTCAGCATAATACAACAGAAGGTTTGGCAAGTGCAGGTGCAGCCCCTTTGCCAAGGGTCTGTGGTCCTCATCAAATCAATCACTACCACTGCTGGAAATGTGAAGACACTCCTGCTTAAAAGAGAGCTGTGTCTGAGTAATGCAAAATCAGGCCTGTATATTTAACCCCAACCAAGATTGGTCAGGAAGGAAGTGGAGTAGAAGAGCAGTGTGGCTTTCCACTGGTGCTCCTGCTGTGGTTTGGGGATTTAAAGAAGACTTTGATTTCTCAGCCTTCCTGCCCCACATCACAGACTCTAATGCTACCACTAGGTAAGGATAGGATACACTTTTATGATGGTGGAGAGAGGGCAGAAAGGGAAAAAGAAAGGCTGTAACCTTATGTCTCTGTAAAACAGAGTATCTCTCAGTACTGGTACAAACCATGGTTAACTTCACCAGCCCAACCAACCTTTTTTGTCTCTGTACAGTGGTGGTCTTGCCAGAGCAGCCAGGCACACGAAGAAACTACATTTGGGCAAGCAGAAGTGCAAACCTTACTGCACCAGCTGTTCCATGGTACTTTAGTAAAGGCTTACCAACTTGTCAGCCCCATGGTAAATCTGAGGAACATGAACCCTTTTTTGCCTGAGAAGCAAAAACACCCCAAATCACAGAGATGCAAAGCAGGTAGCAGGGCTCTCACTAGGCAGCTGTACCCTAAGCCTAAAAACTTGGCTGTATTTATCTGCTAGCCTTAGACCTCTTATATGTCATTGCACACTGCACTGTGAGACACAATGCAGTTCAAAAGCAGAGCACTAGCAATGCATATAGAAAAGGTTTGGTTTCCCTATCTTTTCTTTACCTACTTTGATTCAAATTAGACGATCTATACAGCTATTGGCTTCATTCCATACCATACTAGTGACCTGCTCCCTAGAGATATTTGTTTCCAAACCTCAAGCTATTTCCTTTAAATTTAACCCAAATTTAAGAGCCAGAAGAGGCGTAAGTGAGTGGCAGTCTCTTAGAAAAAATCTGTCCATGTTCCAAATTTCGAAAGAGGTCATTTTTCAGTTAAAGGACTGCAGTGCTGGGGAGGAAAGCAGAGATGCATGACAAAACCCCAAAGCTGGTACCTCTCTGCTTTTGCCACTTCATGAATCTGCAATTCTAGAAAAGCTTCTCTTGCATGCTAACTGTCCAGCTATAACATCTCCACTGTAGGTTTAATTCTTTTTCCCTAAAGCCCAACTTTTGTAAATGACCAGCCCAGCTAAAAAGGTCAAAGCAACTCAGGAATACAATTTCACATAAATCTTGGCAAAAACCTAAGCACATTTCTGGCAAGTTCCTCAAATCTGGATGCCTCCAATAGATGCAGGGGGAGCCTGGAAAGCCAGCCAATTCCCCCTTTTCAGCCCTGGGGCTCTTCCTACTTTCTGCCACAGGTCTAACCCCATGGGAGGTCTCAAGAATGGTCAGTGAAAGATGCCCATCTTTCCTGCTGAAGCACTAAGCAGCACAAATGTGGAGGTAGCTAGAGCTGGCCAGCTCCTTCCTGCCATCACCATGTCAGGCAGGTCTCTTTCTTGATAGCCTTGCTCCCTGTGTTGTTAAAGCACTACTAAGCAGACAACTTCAATGCCATTTTTCAGTTGCCCATTGAAGACCTTCCCCCATGCTTCTCCCTGGCTTGTTTTGCCATCGGTAAATAAATGCAGGCCTCAGAAGGACTTGCCAGGTACATGTACTTAAATTGCTGTTGTCTTCTACAGAGCCCTTACCCTGGTTCCATATATCTCCATATTTTGACCATTGAGTGAGTAATTTTATTTTCACTGTCTTTGACTTGTACCCCACGGTACAAACATTTATGTAAATGTATTCCAACCACAATTTCTACTGCCCAGCGCATACTGGGTAAACTTCCCCCTCCCTAGTACATTTTAAGGTCACTTCCATCAGTTCAAACACTGATTATTCATTATATCAAGTATCCAAGTTGATAGCTGCTGACAGCCAGGAAACCAACCATAAGCTGCCTTGAGGCTTGTCTTCCTATCAGCCCCTGCAGCTGGGTGATGAGGGACTTTTTTTCTTGCCATTGAAACTATTAGGTTGCTGTAGTTTGTTTGGTTTCAGCTTACCATAATTGCTGCCATTTCCACGGTTGATTTGGGCTATGTTTGAAGCTGATGTACAATACAAAGTGTGCTGCATGTGTAGCTGCTCTCCACGTGTCAAGACTTTAGAAAGGAGAGTGTGTGTATATGTGTATGTGTGCATATATATAAACATCTGCCATGTAGCTGTCTTCTACTTACACATGTTTCTGAGGGGTTTACTCTATCAAGGGCAGCTCTGTGTCTTAACTACCCTCACAGTGATTCAGGTTCCTGCTACTAGGGAGATTAATTTTGATTGGGTGGGAACAGACAGCACAAGAAGGGGAAAAGTGGGATGACTAGCAGAGAGTAATCTGTATAGAATTCCAGACCACAAATCTCATGAGCAGGGAGGTGTAGGAGGATGTGAAGCCATCAGAGTGGTATTTGTGCATGGCCCTAGGACTCCTGTCTCTCTTTGAGGAGCTATAATTCAGTGCAGTCACAGAGCTCCCCTTATCACAAGCAGTGTGGCCAATAGATAACCATAGCCCACAAACCCAGAGGGTCTTGTCCCAGGAGAGGACAGGCAACAGCTGGCATGGGAAGATAGGGCTGCCCTTCCTTGGACCTGCTGACACAGGACCTCAGGACAATGAGGTAAGATCACTTTCTTACTGGTGACTCTTGCTGTGTCTCAGGTTTTCATTTGTAAGCGAAGGACACCACCTTTTCGTACATTTGTGGTACAAGGTCCTTCAGGACAGGATCATGTTCTAGAAACAAGACAAATAATTGGAAGGTAGATTAGAATTTTTATTATCCATTAATAAAAATATATATAGTCTTTCTGTGAGTCTTACTTGTCCAATGCTGACCTATGCTGACAATAATCACTTTGTCCCTTTGAATCTCCAGGAATTAATCATAAAAGATAAAGAGAATGGAAAATACCACTACTGGAGTGGCTTTTTTGAAGTCATGTGAGAACTGGAGGAGAAAAAAAGAGTGCTCATGGGTAGGAGGACAATTCTTCACTGAATCTCATTCTTTTTTACATTGTTTGCAGTTTCCAGCGCACCTGAGACACACAGGAGCATAACATCAGGCAAAAATAAACACAACTAGATAGGTGATAGAAGAAAAGTGTACACACATGATATGTTGAACTAGCTGTAGTGGGTGGACTAGAGGTGGTATTTCATGTATGCCTGAAAGCCCCACCCATAAGTTAACAGGATGGAGGCTGCTATGTTTTGCTTCAAAACTTGGTGTTCCTTGATGCTGTAGAGGAATACATATAGTGCAGATATCTCAGTGTGCATACTCTGTGCCAGCTGCGGCACAGAGGTGCAGATTGAGCCTGAGGAAAAAATTGTGAACTGGTGATGATTCTTTGTATAACAAAGGGCACAGGGACCTGTGGTACCCATCAGGTGACCAGACACTCAGAGACACAGCAGGAGCTGAAACTCAGGAGGAAGAGCTGAGACTTTCCATGCTTGGACTGTGAGAATATAAAGGCCCAGGGGCTCCTCTTCTGTGGGCTGTCCTTGGAGGCACCAGTGTGAGCTGTTTCTGTGTTACTGCTTTATGGGATGAGACATCTGAGACTTTGCCATGGGATACCTGGGCTCAAACACACCAGGAAGCCTGGTCTGATTGCGGGACAGTGGGGTGTGCAGGGAGTCATGTGGGGCTCCCGTTGTGTCACTGGAGCTGCCTGCTCTGGAGGGGCTGCAATCTCAGCAGTGGCAGTCTGTGGTGGTGGGACTGTGACTGCCAGAGTGCCTCCTGCATGGCCAGACTGTTAAGTTTCCTTAACAGGTGGAAACAGTTATTTCATGGCAAATATCTTCCAGCGATATCTATCTAGAGATGGAGATTGCACTGAGTTGACAATGATACTGTCCCGGTGTCACTGGTGAACTTGGTCAGTGAGATTCCTTGTGCCTGGCACCCCTCAGCCTCATGGAGTGGACCAGGACAGGACTTCAGGAGATACACATAGCAAGCAGCAGACCTTTTTAAGCTGATGGCACCTGTGCATATGTCTCCTCTGTGACTGCAGTTAAATCACTCAGAGTACAAAGACCCAAGGACAGAGCTCCTACTTATGTACTGGATTAGCCCGACACTCTGCCTCCAGTTTTGTCCAAGAGCAAATGCTACAGAGGAGTGGAAGAACAGGAAACGATTTCAAGAATCAAATGCTTACAGCTCTGAGGGCTGTTCCTGGGGCCACAGAGCTGTGCCTAGATATGGCTCAGGAAATGGGTGGTTGGAGGCTGAGCCTTAGCTCTGCTCTGAAGGTGAGCTGTTTTGCCTCTCTTCAGCCTTTTTGGATAATTGGACCTTGGTACCTTGTTCAAGAGCTTGGTTTGAGATCCATAAATTAAATGCCACACAGGGATTGAACATCACTGTATAATATGGTGTAGCATCGTAAAGGATGCGGAACTCAGGGTCTGGCTTCAGAATAGCTCAGGTCTCCCTTATGCATCCACATGCTCTGTGCTCTGCCACCCCACACTTGCAAGCCTGCACCCCTTCTCCCAGAGTGGCTAACCCACACCTCCTGTCCCTTCCTGCACCATCACCACCCCTCATCTTGTGATCATTCCCTTCTCCTTGCTTACTGATGTCTGCTCCTCTTGAATGCCCTGTTTCCCTCCTACATTAGCCAACTCTGTCCCTTGCAGCCTGTCTGGTTGTGCTGGCCTGAGACACCCAGGTGGGTGGATTTCAGCCTGCTTTTTTGTACGTGAAACCTGAACCATGGCTAAACAGCAACTAATGTAACTGTGCAAGTTAATATTTGTTCCCACCTGTACTCTTATTCATTCTCAGGATCTGATGAGACATCACTGATGAAGAAATATCTTTGGTAGAGCAAGGATTTAGATCCTAACACCTCTGGTAAAGGACCAGTGCACCCTTTGCTGCCTTCTCTGTTCCCAAGTCTCAGCGGACACTGGCACATCTAGCTGCCTATTCAAAAAACACCATGGGAGCAAAATGCAGGGGAGAGTTTCAGCTCTGCAAAAAATCATGGTGGCTATTTAACATGAACCCCCCCTTGACAGCATCACCTTTCACAGACCCTCCTTTCACCCCCACTCAGTGAAGGGTTCATTTCAGCATCTTGTAATACACCATCTGTAGCTCTCCCTACCATCGCAACTTCAGGAAGCATTTTTGACCCATTAGTCCTCTGTCCAAGCTAACACAGTTTTGGAAACACTACAGACAGGCTGCAGACACTGTATTTGCTGACATTGACATAATCAGAAGCATTTCACATAAAAAACTGCTGGCAGCTGCAATGCTGACTGTGGAAAAGCTGTAAAGAAGTTGCAACAAAAAAGAAATTGGAACAACAGCGAGCACCCCACACACATTTGGAATTGTTTTGCCATTCACATCAGGCTCTGCTTCAAGCATCCCTTTTTCTTCTGCTATGCAGTGGTCCCCCTGAGCTCCCAAGCTTGAGGGTGACACCTCAGCTCAGGACAGGGTGCCCCATGCAGGCTTACACGTATTAAAGAAGGTGAGGAGTGGCCACAAGTCTACTGTGCAAATGTCCTGTAAAAAGCCACATAGCATCCCCTCACACCACAAAGGAATGGTGATCTCCAGAAGTATATCATGTGAGGTTTCTCTGATTTTTTTGCTGCTGCTGTTGTTGGTTCTATACTTATCCTTGCCCTGGTGTGGAGCACACAGGCCTCATTCCTCTGGCAGCACAGAAGATGGTTTGGCTCATAGCAGACACAGCAAATCCAAGCTAAGCAGAACAGCTAGGTCTACAAAAGCACAGTAATTTTGATTTCCTGCTTAAAAAAACCCAAAACATAAAAACCTCAACAAAACAAAATTATAGGGGATGTCAAGCCATGAAAAGGTGAAATACCCTTGCAACATTTTTTTCCAGGGAGAGTAGAGTAAGACAGTTGGATACATTTATTTCACCACTTGTGACTTAAAGTCTCTTCACTCTGGGGACAAAAAGAAGAAATAAAGAAAATGACTTCACAAAGACCTACATCTGAATAAGCCAAAAGCCTCACACTGAATGAAAGATAATTTCTACAGTGATATAGTTGTTTAAGGGAAATCCTGTATCTCTTCCTACATGCCCATACTGATAAGAGGACTAGAACAGAACAGCATTTTATTCAGCTGATAAGGATAGTAGAACAGAACAATATTTTACTCTTATCAAGGACAGTGGAACAGCACAGCCTTGGAGAAATAGATAAAGGATGTAACTCAAGGAAACAGAAGTCATGCAAAACACAAGCAGGGTTCCAGCTCAGCTCTGCAAAGCTGACAAGGCAGAAGTTACGCAAAACAATGATATTGAGCTTAACTCAGACACAGGGGTTGAGGAACAGGCACCTAAACAGAACACTGAACATTGAGGACAGACCCCAAAGAATCATATAAGAACCTTCCAAAAGGGTGCAAGTATGTCAAATAAGGTGAAGGAAGTGGGGGTAGCTAAAGAATATGTAATTGGTGTGTATGATAAAACTCTGTTTACATGATGATCAGCACACTCGATTAGAGGAAGGATCGATCCTTTAAGTGACTAGGATGCTGCAAAAAAGAATGCCTGCTTTCTAGTACTCAAAACTTGGTTAGAATATTTCTATCCAACTAATTTCAATATCAATACATTCATAGAGTGTTCTCTCTAACCATCAAAAGGGATGTAAAATCCATCCAAGTGTTGGGATTTTACAGCAAAAGGGTCATTCAAATCAGCAGTCCCACTGGCTCACCTCGGAGGTCAGCATCTTTTGTTGATGAAGTAATGTTTTTTTTAATAAACATCATGCATTTTTACATCTCCCTTCATTAAGAAATGGGTATAGTGGGCCCAAATGAGTTTAAATATAAAGCAGAGTAGAGTTTCATGTTCGGAGCTAAAATGAAATCCAGGGATTACCTCAACCTGATTTAACTGTAGTTAAAATTAGGACCGCAACATTGACATTGTGGTGTCATATGATACAGGCAGACCAATCTTGAGCAGAAAGCTTTAAACAAGGAACAACAGGGGATAGTGGTGATGACACACAGTCACCAGCAAAGAGTTCATAAATTAGGATTAGTCAATAAACCAATGTGTGCAATATTCTGGTGATATTAGCTGTGAACCTCATGGTAATGAAGAGGCAGATGAGACCTTCTTTTGTCAGCTGGAAGAAGCCTCTTGTCTGTAGGCAATTGTCCTCCTGTGCCAACATTAGATCATCTATGGTGATGGTCTTGTCCAACTCCCTCTGCTGACACAGGGACAGCCTCAGCTTCTCCGTGACTCTGTAGCACAACTAAGGAAAGCTTTTCCACAGAAAGACAAGATCTGACTTCCTGGAAATCAAAAATTGCTTTAAATGGATCTGACCTAAATCACTTTAAATACAATCTGTTAAAAGAGCACAAATGTGCAGTTTTGAAGGAGAGCAGGAATACAATCTTTACTCTCTAATAACCTCTAATGAAGTCCCATAAACCAGCATGGAAAATTGCTTCTTAACAATAGCAGAACTGTAAATGTCTGAAACAGTAAGGTTCTCCTCAAGGCAGAGTGGTTAAAAATCACTGAGGGAGAGATCTCTTAATGGCCCCACTCCCAACCTCTTCCATTTGTATCAGGTTGCACATTCTCCTTTGAGTAATGTCTACTGGAATAGATTGGACTGTGGAAAAAAAACATATTTTTAGCATGAATGACTCAACATTAATGAATTTAAGAGTTTCTTAATTCAGGATGAAAACACACTATGTCAGGAACTAGTGAAAAATCCTAACTTCTCCAATGTCAGGTGGATTGAGCAATGTCTGGAAAGACAGTAATTCTAAAACAAGCATCTGGACATGTCAAAACAGTTTATATATCCTTTCCACAGTGTGCAAAAATGAAGTGAACTATTCACTTAATTTAAAATATTCTTAGTACCCCCATGAAACTATTACTTACCATTTTTTAATATGGTAAATTTCCATTTTTTAATATGAAAGCTCCCAGCAGCTAAAACCGGTTTAATACAACAACAGCTTGAGGGAAGATGTATGAAGTAGTACATTTTTTACCTACCTTCTTAGTGGGATTGGCATGGGCTTTTAACATTGAAATCAGGACTCCTTCTTGATTTCCATTTGTTATATACTCACAATAGCATTACTGAATATTGCATGAGTCAGTAGAATCTGGACAACAAATATGGTTTGTCTCCCTCATAATATCCATACTTGCATGAAAGCCAAGCTGTCTGTGGTCAAGTACGGCCTAAGCTGAAATAAAGGCAATAAAAATGTGTGGAATTTTACTTCATACAAGTATGAACAACATGGAGAAAACCAATTACAGGCACCTAGGAGTGCAGTTCAATTTCCAAACTTTAAATGTCCTTGTTTTCTCATATCAGATGCTCAGCACCTTTAGAGATGTCCCTTTCCTGTTTCAAAACACAATGTTGCCCTATGCCTAGATGGTTTCACTACCTAGTCCAGGATGTAGCCAGTGCCCTTGGGAGTATGTGCCATTCAAATTAACCTTAATATTCAACAAAGTGCTAACAACAAAACGTTGATAGTTTTACTTCCTAAAAGTAAAATCTGTCTAAACACCTTGAGCTTTACTGAGCTGCTTGAAAAACTAGAGAAAAGTTTACTATATTTGACATGATTTCAAGAAAAAAGTCAGATTTAAAAAAAGGGGTTTTTAACCCAAGCTTTTATTTATTCAATTCTATCTTGTTGACTGCTTTTGTTTTGTTACTTTTCATAGTTGCTCTGGTCTTCTATTCACTGTAAAGGCATCCTGCCAAAAATAAAAATCTCCATCCTCCCTTCCTCCCCCGAAACAACAAAAACACATTTTCAAACCACAAGAATTGTAAGCCTTATAATTTAACAGTATGTGGTAGTGACAATTCCTTATACAACTTATTTTAAGCATCTGGATGCTCTAGAAATAATCTGCAAGATTATAAAGAAATAAAGGAATCAAGAACACTTCTGCTATGTGAAAACTTTTGCACAAATCTCATTGTCTCTTCACTCTTTGCCATTCTCTAAGCCGTTTGGCTGAGACATGTTAAGCGACCTCCAAGCACACAAAAAGTATATGCACTGATTTTGCCTCCTCCCCTAAACTTTTTTTATTCTGAAAAAATGTGGAAAACACAATATTAACGCTCCTTTTAACAAAATATCAAACATTCTGGTCTACAGCAACACTTCTCCCCTCCAAAATCAAATCCTCTTGCAGTTTTTACACATGAAGCAAAGATGAAACAAAAAGTTATTGCTATCAAGTTTTGATCAACAAGGTGTTTACTGCATTGTCAGATTCTCAAATGGAAAAAAAATTCCAAGCCAAATGTTCATAATTTTATAAACTGTTACTAAGCAAAGACTCACATTTTTGTAATTCATTTTACAGATTTAAGTTTTATTCTAGAACAATACTTTAATATTTGTCTACTTCAAACAATTCAACCCAGTAAAAATATGAGCAATTTTGCCCTCCTGCATATTTTCTTTCTCCTCTAGTTTTAAAGTTCAGAGTTTTCATCTCATAGCTGTGACAGAAAGCAGGGCAATATAGAATGCACATAGAGCACTGGCTTATAGGAAGAAATTATGTAAAGAGCTTCTGTTCTTTATCTTCCCTCACAAGAAGGTTTATATGCAACACAGTGATCAGAACGGTACAGAAAAAAATGTTTCATGCAAGATGGAATTGAACCTTGGGACTTTTTCCCATAAGCAGACCCTAAGGTCACCAGTAAGAGCTATATGCTTGTATAAACCTTGAAAACATCAAGGACAAGAATTTTGGAAGACGTATTAAAACATACTCTTCAGAGCTTTAGCAAAACTGTAACTATCAGGAATCAAGACAATCCCATGTCTGAACGTTTCTTGCACTTTTGTCTGAAGCATCTGGCACTGACAGCTCTCAGATGTGGGATTATAGACTAGATGAATGATGGATACAATCCAGTTTAACAGTCTCTACATTCCAGTTTCACTGTATAGAGGTTTTTTTGAGTTTTTTTCCTCTACCATGTAGAACATAAGATTTTCCCTTACAAACTCCTGCACTGCCTTGTCCCAGAAAAATACAACACAAAGCAGATTTTTAAAAGCATAATGTTATGATAGGCTATCACTTAAGTCAGTTATTTTGCCTTTACAACCTTCTCTTCTTTATGAGAGACTGTCATTATAAAGAGCAATTCTAAAAAGTGTTAATTAATAAAGTAATTTTGACCAATACAATGTTAAAAATAATAGAAAAATAGAAAACAGTTTTCTAGACATCTTGCTCAATTTTTAAAGTTTAGGCTTGTATTTTAACTGTTGTGACTCAATGTGTCTTTATTTACCTCACTAGAGCCACCACAAATCCAAAGGGCTAGTAGGAAACTCCAAGGTACCTGGTCCCTGTCCCACTTGAGTGGTTAGAATTCCTGAAAGACATAATTCCCAATATGTGCTTGTCTACTTTTTTTTTTTTTTAAAGGTGAAACACCAGCCTGTCATTTCACCCTTCCATGCCAGCTGTCATAGTGACTCTTCCAGCTCCCTGCGTTACAGGAATGCAGTGTCTGGGGCAAAGCAAGAGTGGATTCATCTGGGGTTGCAATGCTTTTCAACAGACTAATAAATGTTTCCTTGCTTGTTATAATGATTCCAATATTTTTAATCCCTTAATAGAGCTCTATAAAAAAACCCCAAACCCTTAAATATTCAGTTTTCAGAAGCACATCTGGTACGATCCTAAAACTGAAAACTTAATTGGTAAGGCTTGGTAAACTTAATTGAAAGGCTTGCCTTCTCCAGCAAAATGCATTTTCTCTCTGCGGCAGGAGAAAAGGTGGAAGTCTCTCACAATACAGTATTATACAGAGACATACAGATCTGAGTTATCCTGTCCTCAGTAATATTAGACACATTAGGATGCAGGTCAACTATAAAGCATTCCTTAGGACAGTTGCTGAGACCAGCAGCTGCTTTTCAGACAGAATATTAAGGTTGTTCCAGACTTTCTCTCAGAAATACAGTAACTAGTTCCTCAGCACCGCATGGCAGGGAGGCACAGAGTTATGTGAGATGCCTGGGAGAGCAAGAGAACAGGGTACAGTGCTGGGAATTTAAAAAATGCCTCAGAGTTAAGAAGGAGACTGCACACATATAGAAACAGGCAGTTGTGAAACAAATGTCATTATTTTTTACCAGGGGCAATTCAGTTATCCACAAAGCTGCGGGGATGGGCTCTTCAACATGTGAATGCTAGGATGTGATGGGGAACAGGGTGGTGCAGGTATTGCTGTGAGGCAGGGACCTCTCTGCCCTAGGGACCATGTGCTCAACTCCCATTAAGCTGAACATTTTGGTGTCTCTTACATTAGTGCTTTAGGCAGGGTCATGAGACCTCCCACCCATTGATTCACCATGGCAAGAGCAGTCCCAGAGGTCACCAAATGGTTCCTTTTGGGGAAAAGCTAGACCAGCAAATGCATTCCAGGAAGTCAATTAATGCAGTCCAGCCACTCCTCGACACCTTGTCCAAGGAAAATCTCCCAAGACATAGTCAGTGGCCTGTACATCACCACTTCCACTATGCAGGTCTTCTCTTCATATCTTGTACTACTTGCAGCTGCTGGAAGCTTGCCATCCTGCAACAGTCCAGGCAGGTAACATGAATTTACAGACTTTGATGGACAAAAAAGCGAGTCCTCATTTACCATTATCAGCTCTAACTGCTACATTTTCAATAGCACTAGCAGCTATGACACAAAAAAATGAGCTATGACTTATTTTTGCTGGTTATGCATGGTCCATACCTGTCCATTGACTAACCTCCAAGTGATGTTTGTGCTGCTTCACAGCCTGCAGTGCTGTGCTGTTTAAAAACACATTTAAACCATTGCCTTAAAATGCACCCTTTAGTTCTTTGAGATAGGCAGTGCATTGAAGCAGATGAATGTGTTGAGGACTGCTTTGAGCAGAGGCTGCACTGTGTGATAACACATATATAGTCTCCTTCCCCCTTCTGTAGGACAATGTAGACAATAAGATTTACTTGTGTGTCTCATCAGCATCATTTCAGTTGGCCTTGTGCAACAGCGTGATGTTATTGTTTTTTAAAATTTCAGGGAGATGATTAAATTTTAAAACCATGTGGTCAATTATTAAAACAACAATTCCTTTTATACTATGCCATAATATCTTTCACATTTTCTTTTACACATATGTCACTTCAAAAACAGCTCAACATGCAAGAATAAATCAACTGTCAGTATCCATTTAAAGATATCCTACTTGAGAATATCAGGATGTCAGTGATGCAATATATTTAGATGAAAAACATTTCTATCCTTTAACAATAATAATTTTTGTCCCCTCTTTTTTTTTTTTTTTTCCTTTTGCTCTTCAATCACAAATATGGACCAAGAAGCGCTTATCTTACTACTCAGTGCTATACATAGGTAAATTTTGCATTTCCTCTCCAAGCACATGGAAGCTGGTGAGTCCAACCAGGGCTCCAGTTTAAACTGATTAAGGAAAAGCTGAACGAAATACAGAAGGAAATAATAAAGAGGAAGCTCATATCAGTGTTAATTGTTTTTAGGAGAGGAAGCTGAGGAGCTGTATGAAGAGCAGCATGACAGTGCAGGCAGCTGCCCAGAGCCTGACCAGAAGCTGGCAAAGCCCTGCAATGTAAAACAGAATATGAGGAAGTACAGGGACTCTGACTCCAGGTAAGCACAGTGCAGTGACTGACAATGACACACCTATATCCTTTCATAATTGTTAACTCCATAGCTCACCACCATCACTATACCCCAGCAGCTGGCATGTATACTTCTGGCTTTTATCAGTAAGGTGCCAACACACATCCTCCTTTCCAAGGTCGCTCCACTGAAGCAGAAAGAGTGCAGAATGACCAGAAATATCTCTTCCACACTTGAACTGATCTATCCTTTTCAAAATTTCAAGTGATCCACTTGAAGCATGGAGAGAGCCTTCCATAATGTTTTACTCTGAATTCTCCAGGAACTAGTGCCACAAGAGCCTGCATCAATCCCAGTCTTGCTGCAAAGTGGTTACCCAGCTTGCATAGGGCACTGCTGGGCACCAGATGTGGGCAGCAGTGGGTCCATGGGACACAGAGGAAGCAGGCAGAGAAGCTCTTCTAATCCCAGCTGACTGAAGGCAAACTGAAACGGTACAATAGTGAAAATATGTTGAGACCCAGCCCAAATCACTGTCAGGGACAAACATAGACCTGACGACACATCTTGCTGGAGCAGGATGAGGATGTTGTGCCGTTTCTTCAGCAATGTGAAACCATTAAACCCAAAATAAGAAGAATCCTTACCCTGCTTCAATATGGCTGTGTTTCCATGGTTGCATCTTTTTAACTATAAACATTTCATGCTTTAAAGATTCAAGGAATGATCATGTTACACAGACAGTCTCCTTTACAAAAATCCTCATAAAATACCAATATGTTTAATTCTGCCTGGCTGTCCTGTTGGTACTTTGAAATACACAGTAATCTCTACTAAACAGTTATCTTCTCTCCCACAGGGCCTAACACAAAAATGGGCTCGTCAGAAAAATAAATCATGTATTATCTTGCAGAAAAAAATGTTAGTTATGTATCCTTGCAATCGGCTCCATTAGGTTTTCAAACTCCCTCTACCCCTTGCTTTCTCCCTGCCTCCCTCTTTTCAAGGGCAATTTTTAAAGCAGTAAGTGGCAGGATTCCAGGAGTTATGTTACTGCCAAAAATTAATTTAAAAAACAAGTGGGAGGCTGTGAGCTGAAAAAAAAAAGAAAAGGAGTGGGAAATGCATTCCCTCTGCATCTGGGACCTTCGATCTAGGCAGCATAACTGATGGCATTTTATCTTGAAAATAGCTCTTCATCCTCTGTCTCTTCTGTCCACCAGACATGGCTGACTGTACTGAACTTTTCTCTTTTTCTGCTATGAGCAGAGATAAAACTCCACTTCTGCAACTGCAGCTTGCTGGTTTGTATGGAAGTGAGTACGCTTATGTTTTACATGTTCCTTGTTTACAATAGTGAGATTGTGGCTGAGAAGTGGTGTGGAAAACTAGCTTTTAAGAAAAAGATTTTGAAAAGAAAAGTAACTGAATGTGTTTACAGAAGGGTTGATTCTGCCACTATGTAGTGGAGTGGATACTTTCAACAAAATTACTTCTGTTTATTTTTACAGCCTTTTCCTCCCATCCACTAAAAAATTAGTGCCTTTCACAGCAGCTGTCTGGGACAACTCTAAAACAAATAGACAGAAGTTATCCCCAACCACAGCTTCAGCTGAGCCTGGGAAAGACTCAGCACACCAGGGCAGACAAACTCGACTGACCTCATAGAGTGTCCCTGACATCGTTAGTGACAACTCATTAGGAAGATGCTTTGCACCCTTATTGATCTCTTCTGTCTCTTTTCACTTCCAAAACAATTAATTTCCAACTAAAACAACTGACAGATTTGTGGACTTAAGTGAATAGCAAAATGATGCATTCTATTTTTTCTCCCATAACACCATACTATTTTATATGCTTCCTCAACCTTGAGCTGGTATCTTCTTGGATCTGTTGGGTACCCACGATCTTAATCCTGAGCTGTATTGGTTAGCTCAGAAACCGCAGGATGCTTAATTGCAGGATTATTTAGCAGGATAATTTAAGACCATCACCTCCCTATTTTCATCTACCTTGTAAGATATCCAATAGATCCTTCTACAGTTCTTTACAGATGTCCCTCATCTTTTCTGCTTTCAGTAATTCAGTTTCATCAGCAAATTTTTTTATGTTTCTCCTTACTGAACATAAAAGGTCCCACCACAGATCACCATTTAATCCACCTGCTCCAAGAATTGGTGATTTATTCATACATTCCATTTCTTACTGTTCATTGATTATTTATTCATTTAAGAATCTTCTGCCTCATGTTATGCTCCTTAAAAGATTTTGGTAAAAAAAAGTCTTTTGAAAGTCTCTGGAAAAATTAAATGACCAGTGAAACACCTTTTATTCATGTGACTTTATGCCACTTTCAAAAGTGCTATCAGGTTTGTGTGGATATACAAAGGCCATGTTGACCCTCCCTAGACTGGAGATTATTTAAACATCCACCAATTTTATTGAGGGTGCCCCACTGGCAAATCTCCCTATCCTCTTGAAAGGCTAAGAAATAGACAGGCCTTTGAATATATTTGGGTTCAATAAATTTGTCTTTCAAATCCAGAGTTCAGTACAAGGACCAAGGCTGCTATCCTCAGGGCAAAATACTCTTGGTTTAACCTCTTTTGTACTTCCAGATAAGTTTTTTAATACTTTCTACCTCTGCCATGGCACTTCAGGACATAAAGGAGTGATGCCTGGCCAAGAGACAAGTACCAGGATGTCAAGAGGAAAACTCCATCCAGCAACTTGAAGAATGAACAGCAAGTATTTACATCATGAGTTCCTTGAGGAATGTGTCCTGGAAACAAAACCAAAACCAAGCTGCCAAATTCTGCATTGGTATTTTACAGATAAATCTTAAATGTAGCCTCATATTGTGTTACTGAAATAGTATTGCAACAGTCTAATCGCCAGTGACACTTGCAAAGGTTGCAGCACAATGCACCCATTGTAACTTCATAGCAATAATTAAAAGCAGAACAGGAGACCTGGCTTTCTACTTGATCTTCTTGGAGCACAACCAGATGTCTAGATTGACCACAGATGGCCAGCAAACCTTCTCAGAAGTCAAATTTCTGTGTAATAGTCCTTCACATAGCAACAAGCAAATATTTTTCTGTCAACAGATGAAAGATAAATACAAGACGGATACAAAATGAATGAAAGCTGAATCCTGAGTCCACCAACATGAGGGTTTCTTCCCTGCATCTACCTATTAACAAAAAAGTACCAGAGTAGTTTGCTACCTGCAAGGGGACAAACGGCTTCAAAAAGTGTATTTGACACTGGCTGAGCTATAGAATTAGACTAAGATTGAGCTTTTCCGAAGAGTGTGCCTGATGTTCAACTTTTAATGTTTGATGTCATTGTAGTGATCCAGACCTTTCAGCACTTCTGAAAAACAGATGTTTTTGTAGAAAAAAAATTACAGAGAAGTAACAAACTGTAGGTACCCATCCTTCATAAACATTTAAATTCTCTCTATTTTAATGAATTCTCTATGCCACACTTCCCTTCGCTTCTGTATTCATCAGGCTCCTTCCTCTTCCCTTGGTGAGATGAGTCTGTGAGCAGGGGATCTGTTCTGCAGACCACAAGGACCTAGCACTTCCAAACTTCCCACCTAATATCAAGAACATCTCAAAAGCTACAAAGGACCCCCCTCTTCAATTCACTTTCACCCTCAGGTTCAAAAGTGACATCTTCATTCTTTCTGGGGAAAGCAGCTGTTCTAGTACATCATTCCCATGAGAGAGACACTGCTTCATCTAACTCTGCCAAGTCTTTTCAGGATCCTGGAGATTACAACTGAGACATTCAATACAACTTCATATTTCATGGGGAGCCAACGTAATGAGTAACAAATCACAATGACACTTACTTGGCAACCACTGTTGCCCAAATGGAGGGCTGCTCCACACAAAGGTTTCCTCCATGTGGCAGTACTTATTTCTAGGCATAATTCATACTGCTACCTATGGGCACAGACCTTATGTGCAGCACTGATCTCTGGGTAAAAGGGGGCACCAGCAAGCACAAGTGGAGGAAATCCTGGAGACTATTCCTGCTGTTGCTGTTCTGTCCCCAAAGACAGAAATTGGGGGGGAAAAAAAGGAAATAAGGCCATAGCATCTGGAATGTCTTCACAGCATTCTCCTTTTTCCATGTGTGTTAGCTTCCTGTCTCACCCATAACTAACAGCCAGGTGCTAGTTCCAATTGTGTGAGAGAAACTGGTAGAAAGTCATAGGTCCTACAACAAAAAGAGAGAAAACAGACTGTCAGTCCATTCCTAAAAAACTGCAGCAGGATTGGCTGTCTGTCCCGAGTACTGTAAGAAAGGGAGAAGTGGTCCTAAAGAGGAGATGACCTGGGATGACTGAAGTTTCATGTTATATACCATATTCCCCAGGCAGTTCAACTCAGGCACTGCTACCAGCATGTCTTTAATCCTGTCAGTCATAGTTTTGCCTGCTTACTATTTGCTTTCAAAGAAAATGAAGCATGTTACAAATGCTCCCCTCCACATTTGCTCCCATGAGTTTAATTTTTAATGTCATAAGTGCCTGCTGCAGATCTGTAGCATAAGATAGAAATAGCAATAAGATGTAGTGTAACTGCCTTAAAAGTGCTTTCAGTTTTTATACAGCTTCTTATTTTCCTCTGATATTTCCAACCTCGCATCAAAAAGCAGAGAGAAAAACCTCTGCTCCTTGAATTCTCAGCATGTTCCTCCCTGCCTCATTACAGACGCTGTTGAAGGACATGATAAAGCTGAGCTGACCTGTTTCAATCTCATCCATCAGCACAGGCACAACTGGAAACAAGCCCTCCTGAAGTAATGTCAGCACTTTCATTGACAGCAAACCTAAACTACACAAGGGCAAAAGGCAAAACACCAGAAAGCCCTATTTACTGTCCAAGAAATCCTGTTGGTATCTCAGAAACCCTTTTGTCTCTCTCTTTCTGCCCCCTTTACCAAATAATGCTATTGCTAGTAGTGAACACTGAAAACTCAGTACACTCTGAAAACGGGACTTTCCCACACATCCATCACATTTCCTACAGTCCTCGCAGGAAAGTTATTTTATGCACTGGTGGTGGAAACATGAAAAAGGCTTGATCCTCAGGTGACATTATTGTTTGAGGGCAATCTGAAGGCACTACTGAGCATTAGTGAAGTCCATGACACTGCAATGCTTCCTCAGATAAGAGATGCCAAGACCATTGATCTCTTTCCTACACACATGCAAATATATAGAAGCACTTATGCCTTTAATTTTCAGCTGTTTAATACTTCTTCTTAAGAGCCATAGCATCCATCCCATCCAACCCTTCAAGCAAGCCAAGTCTCCATGAAAGAAAGTCTGTAGCAGCAGTTTTGACACCCTGCACAGGCTTTTCTGAGGCTCAGAAAACTATGCAAGGACAGAGAAGTTGGGATCCCAGAGATGTGGATCTAAGACATGCAGTGAGGAATAAGGTAGGAAGAAAGCAAAGCTGAAGGATGCATTTGAGGCTTTGAAGGCTCAGACTAGTCCCCAGGCCAAGCTTTGTCCCTGTAACCCACGGACCCTGGTGCAGGATCAAACTCATAACAATTCCACTGTCCTTGCCCAGAATAATTTGTGAGGGGTCCAGCTGTGTAAGGGTTAGATAAGGTATTTTCACCTATGCAGGCTTACTCCCCAGGTTAGCTGGCAACCCCAGAGCACCAGAGCCAACCCTGTACCAACATCTGGAAGAGGACACCATCATCCCAATGGAAACACCTATGGAATGAGGCAGAAAACTACCCACCATGAGAAATATTTTCTTTGGTGTAAAACCTTGATTGTATTTTTCTTAATAGACACTATTTCACTCCAGGCGAGATTTCCCCATTTAGATTCAGTTGAGGTGGTATCATATAATCAACAGAAGGCAGCTGCCTAGATCTTCTTAGAACTCACCACCAGCACACATAATAATCAACTAGGGCAAAACTAAGTTGTTTTCATCTGATATGAACAGATAACTCTGCAAGTTTTCAGCATTACCTTTGAGTGCCTGCAGAGAGCCTCGGTCAGATTTCCAAACATTATCATTTGGAGGCACACAGTGCATTTTTCAGCTGGGTGAGGCTGATAGCAGTGCAAATGTAAGCAGAAATTATGACATGTCCAGTTGCAACTGTGGCTGTGCTGAATAGTATCTATATGTTGCAGCTAGGAGAATGCATATAAAAATATGCATGCAAACACACAGAAAGTAAGTGAAAATGTCAAGGGTACATGTCAAAGGAATGTGCTCTTGGTAGGGAATCAATCCATGGTGTGTACCAGTTTAACCAGTAACTGCCTACTGTATTTGGTAAACAAAATGAACCACAAGTGACAAATGGGGAGATATCTATGTTATTTAATCACATTCAAAAGTACTGTTTGTTACTGTAATCAAATCCCTTTAAATTCTGATAGCCATGTTTTGTTTATTATAGGCACTGACTGCAAATTTGAACTCCATTATGACAAATTATTTCTGACTTCAGGAGATACAACGAGCAGCAACTGTTTCACTAAAGTGATAGCCACTCGTATGGGAATTCGAAGTCTAGGGAGAATGGAGTACTTGAACTAGCATGTGCATACTCACAAACAAGAAATCCAGTGCAAATTATACAGTGAAGTTTGCAGAGGGGTATAATGTGTTTCACAAGTAACTAGTTGTGACTTTCTCTGTGACTACTAGAGTTATTATATAAGTCCAAAACCAATGGTAATTTAAATGCTTTTTATCATAAAATTATAAAGGAAAAAAAAAGGATTTAGAAACAGTATGGGTCTTAATTGTACAGGCTTACAAGGAAGCCTTTCCTCATTTATAGCTTTAGTTTAAATATCATTACTTGTACAAAGCCCATATTCTCTTTACCCTTGTCTCCTTCTGTTCCTCTCCAAGAGACATACCATCAGATAATGCTGTACTTTCCAGAAGGGCTGAAACACATGGCAAAGCTTTACAAAAGCCATCACTCCACACTGAATTTCAACACTTGGATCATTCACTAGGATGATAATGTGCCAAAGGACCATGGCAATGCTCTAGCACTGTGCTCATACAGTCATAAGATTTACAACAGTAGAGTTTTCTCAAACTTCTCTTTTAAGAAGGAGCATTAAAAAAGAGATACTTAAAGAGGTAATTTGGGTCAATAAAACAATATATTATAAATTTCACCTCATATACGGAAGTAACTTCTTTATTTTAAAGATGTTTCTGCATTTGTTTATCTATGGGTAACCTGATAGGTCTTCTTCACCTTCTCAAGGCCACTCTGTCAGTTCAAAGGAAGATAAAACCTGTCTGGATCATTAGAAAAAAAATTAAAGGGAAAAAAAAAAAAGATCAAAAATTCCTTCAACTTGGCTTGTATAAATACTATCAGTCTCTGTTCTGTTAACCTGCATTTCAGCTTGAGAAAATCTTCAATTCCTTTAAAAACTTACAAGGCTATTTGTTTCAAATCCAACTTTAATGGACATCAGAAATTTCAGTGGAACCAGAAGTTGACCACCAATTGCTGAGTGTGCATGGTTATCTTCCAAGTGTTTGCTGCTTTGCACCTAGATATTGACAGGATGTTTCCCTTGTAACACTTTACAACTGGATTCTCATAAATGAAGCACCAAGACATTGGAGAAAGCAGTATGACATGCCAAATTAAAGCATCTCTACATCTTACCAGACTATGGGAGGTAGAAAATTGATGTTGATATTAGATGTCGATGTTTAGTTTGATTTAGGTTGCATTCCAACATTTAGGTGAAAACAGGTAATATCAAATTTAGGTAAGTGTCTACCTTCTACAACAGCAGCTTAGCAGAGCTGCGCTTTTTGTCTACCTGCATGATAAAAAAATTAATAAGAAAAACAATTACTACATGTCATGGGGAAAAGAAAAATAAAGGAAAAATCAGAAGTGGGAATGCAAGACTCATCTTCAAAGACAGATTAAATATCAGATCATGGCAGGAATTCTCTTATCCCATCAGGAGTCATGAGTGTCTTTTTCTATAAGGTAGTGAATGGTAAATCTTATCAAAAATTTGACAATGAGTCCCACATATTTCTAGAAGGTTCATGTGTATATTCTAAATAATATAGGATAGTCACCAAGGTCATCACTGCAAGTCTAATCAAAGAGAACTATTCCTCATCTTAAGGGCAATGGCTACTCAAGTAAAGGTATCTGGTTGGTATCCAGAATACTATTTTTTTTTTGCACAGTTGCAAAATTCTCTTTGAGAGCTTCATGTCCTAGAAAGACTGGGAAATTTTCCTGATGGTAAATATCTTGAAACATAAGGTTGATGGGCTCAAAAGCAACCTACAGGTGTAAATTTCATAGTCAAAGGAAAATGGTACTTTGAACTTGTATCAGTCTGTGGAATAACCTGTCCCATCTGGAACTCTGAGACCCACCATTATATCAACACCACTCCTGGCTGCTCCCCATCTTGGTGTGAGGTAAGAATCAGCTCCTCTCCAGTGACTCCTGGGCTTGGATTCAGAGTCTGGGTGTTGTCTTGAAGAGGCAAGGGGCTGTGAGGAACAGATCTAGATCCTGGTTCACATCTCACTTTCACAGACATTTGTAACTACAAACAGAGAGAGAGATACACATACACCCCCAAAAAACCACATGGATAAATACAGTCACACAACTGCAAAGAGTATCTTCTAATTATCATCAGTCAGCATGAGTTTTTGTTATCAGTATGCCTAAAGCTACAGCTTAACCACTGGGAAACTTTGACTCCCCATTCCTACAGGAGAGAAGACCACTTGAGCCAAGAAGGCTTCTATAAGTAACCTCTGGACAACATTTTAAAGCAAAACAATTCAGTTCTTCACAAGCATAATTTTTTTCGCTCTACTTCATGTAACCTCTGACCTCATGTCTGGAGGTGATGGATGAGATAAGACAGAGCCAGGGGAGAAGACCTGAGGATAGTTGATGGCATGCTACAGCTAGCAGTCGTTAACAGGCAAGGTTTCCTCAGAGGAAAATAAGAATTATTTCAAATCAAGAAAAATAAACACCAGAAGAATCAGTTGTGCAGAGTGGCTCACATAAAATATGAACGTGGCCAAGGTTCGCAAGTCCAAAGGGAATCTAATTTTGTGAGCTTACTGCAGAAGAATGCAGGCCTCAGCCCTAAGGTCCTATAAAAGTTCTGAAATGAAAGAGTAAAGACCTTTCTGAGCATACAAAGAGCACTGCATTAAGGACTGCAGCCTACAACATTTTAGGCCGTCCTCCAGAGCTGCTGTGCCCTCTTTATTTGTCCAGCACAGGCAGAAGACAGGAGGAGGAATGTTCCCTGGCAAGTGCTAAAGTGAGACTTTGGTATACGGAAATCTTTCCTGGTGTTTGTTTTGGCAGGAATAGTTTTAGCAGACACTATTACAATCCCATCCACTTGCAGAGCAAGGCTGCAGCTCACATATTATTAAAACTCCAGGGCTGATCTCTTTCCATACATCAATATTACCGGAGCTAGCAGAACACAAGCAAAGTTGTTGGGTCAGCAAAGACTTTTTTTCTTTACAAAATACAATAATATTTTCTCTAAATAAAGAGAGTTGGTTGGCTTCAAGCAAGGGGTACAACAAGGTCCTTCTAAATGACAATCCTGGGCATTCAAAGTTGAAACCCCATAGCTTTCATTCCCAGGCATTCAAGCTGCCAGCAGATGCACTGTCTCATTGCCTGAGCTTGCACAAGTGACCACGGAGCCTGGGAGAGGCAGATGACCCTCTTCTATCATTAGAGCCACACTTCATGGTAAGGCTGCTTGAAAATGTTGCTGATCCAAGGGCAGTTAATTCTCTGCACATCAAAGAAGCTACAGGGGTGAGAGTACTTTGTCTAGATATTCTAGCCCTGTTTTGTGCCTGTTAGAGTGAAGTCATAAGAGAGGCAGCTTCTTGGTGACTGGAATCTCTGGGTATCCATCCTCCTTCCAGTCCCAAGCTGCAGGTCATGGATGGTGATGCAGGCTATGGATGCATCCCAAATGCAGGCCTGCCTAGTTCTTGACAAATCTCTGTGGGATCTCCCCCTGGATGTCTAAGCTCCCCCATGTTTTCATGGAGATGGGGCAGAGACATTTCCAGGAATAGAGGAAAGCCTCCTTTCAGTTTCCCACAACCCACTTGCCCCACACCTTGTCTCAGACACATCAGTAATCCTGAGACAGCAATTTTGCCTGCACATCCTCCAACATGCAAAGCCCTCTGTTCACAGAGTAAGCTGATGACCTTGGAACCTAGAAACAGCCATTCCATGTAAAGCATGCTGCTCACTTACAGGCTTTGGTATTTACACTGCCATGTTGTCTATGCATGCATGGCAGTTAAAATATGCCTTGTTGGCTGGTTATCCTAGAGTATCATATATGGTGTGGCATATATGGTGAAACAGTGGCATAAAAGAAGAATATTCATCCCATGTGAATGAAAAAACTATAGTCTTTCTTGGTTGAACTTACTGCAAGGTATATTTATTAATGTCAAATACTAAAGTGCTGGCTTTCTCCTGAAACATACTCTTCAGTCTGTGTATACGGTACTGTTTTATTTTACGTGCCTTGAAGCCAGAGTGTGTTGTGTTATTTTTCTTTTTGATAGTCTGTAGAGTTAGAGTGAGAGCAAATAATTGGTTTCCATGTGTTAGTATATTCTCAGAGAGCTCAGTCTTTCTCTTATGAATGGAAAGGTCAAAATCAGAACCAGTGACCCAGAGTTTTTTACACTCTAGGCATGTAATTGGTAAGAACTCAAAACATCTGTCTCTTGCTTGGGCAAATAAAAGCCGCTTTTGGAAAATGTATTTACCCATGTCTGTTTCAGTGATTTGTCAAACCAAACCTCAGCAGGTTTTCAAGTTCACATCATGGTGAAATCTGTGATCCTTCTACTGATCACATGCAGCCACTGAGACTTGGAAATACTTGATATTTGTACATCTTGCCTTACCACTGTCCTTCTATTTGCCACAGTCAGGGAACACTTCCCTGAGCAAGCAGTGTGTTACCCTGCAGCTTGCTATGGTGGGATCAGATTCAGCAGTTTTTCAGACTCCGTTACTGGAGAATTACTTGCTTCCAACTGATTTTTCTCCCTTTTTAGTGCCTTGATAGCTGTCTTGCTTTAGGAAATATTTTGTAGGTGTCCTTGAGAGCCAAGATCCTCTTTGCACAAAAAGTCTGGGAGTAGGTGTATAAATCTGACAAAAACATCTCTTTGCACTCAGTCAATGCTGATTTACCAAATGTCAATGCTGGTCACTTTCTTACCTATAAGAACTATAAAAAACAAAAGGGGAAAGACCAACTGTTTGACATTAATCATTAAACAGTACCAAATCTTTTAAAAATCCTACCACTACAAAACCATGAACATTTTTGTCAAACAAATGGAAGTTTGAAAAGCTACTGGCCTTGACTGTTTACACTCAACACATCTCCCAGTCTCCTATTAATACAAAAACCAAAACCCCAAGAAAATCAAACAGAATGAAAGCAACAAGTCAAGTAATCTCAAGTTCCTCCAGCTGAAGAACAGGGATGCAAAAACTTTAAGGTATATCATACCATCATACCAGTGGTACTTCAGGTTATTACTTTTTTTTCCAGCACAACTACAGAATTTCCAAAGGAATATAGCAATGAAAATATTTCCATGTATACATGAGTAACACAAATTTCCTGCTACCTACCCATAGGCATTAAAAATAAAACCAGACAATTTCTTTGCAGGTGACAAATGAACTGATTTACATTTGTACAGTCCTGCTAAAATACAAAATGTAAATATTTATCGAAAATATCAATAATTTTTATTTTTTTATTAGACCCTCCTGCTCCTATCAGGGTTTATGTAAAGGCACTTCCTCTAAAAAAAACCTAAGAGTTTTTCTCTCCCATCAGAGTTCTTTCTATAATATTTTATAATATTTTATAATAAATGACATGGCACCTATACAACCACACTTCAAGCTACCTAGGAGCATTTGGAAAGGTTTCTGTCTTTAATAGTGCTGAGGTGCCTGGTTTGGCAGAGAGGATTCCACATGAGAGAAAGAATTATTTTTAAAAATTTAAAATAAAAATGGTTTTGTACTTTAAAGAACTAAAGAAAGTAGAGCTGTTCATTTCCATATTTCTTCCTTTAAAAAACCTCTTAAATGGATGACATGTTTTACAGAGAAATAGGTCTGATAATGAAGTAGCCAAACCTGCAGGAATATTTTCATAATACAATTAAAATAGCCAGTTTGGAAGAATATAGAACTTTCTCTGACCTAAAATTAAACTGGGCCACATCCAAAAATTTTTATTTTTCACTTCTGCATATGCCAAAGCAAATATCAATAGGACACCTCCAATCCTTCTTGTTGAGCTGTTCCTGACTCTTGGAAGTGCCTCTATTCCGGTCCTTCAAATAAAGAAGCAATTAACCTGCGTTTGATAACAGCCCTTCCCATGGATAGCTCCCAGTATAGCCAATGCTGTTGTTCAGTGGTATGGGGAATGAAATTACCAGAGGCACTTTCTGGGTAAATCACAGCATATCCTGGCCTCCACATGGGCTGTCCTTACATAGAGACTCTCCAAGAGAAGCATAGCAGAAAAACTATCTGGTGTAGGCGTGTTTGCATCTCCTAGAGGGCTTCCCAGCCCTCTAGTTTTGATTTTTTCTTGATATTACTTCAGCCCTGTAAAGCACCTCCCATCCACATTGCCTACCTTTGTGAAGACCCTCTAAATGAAATCACAATCCACAGGAAGGAAGACCACTCCTGTCACAGTGTGGGGGTTTTGAGTCTTGTGACATGATGGCATCAGAGCTTGTTTTCTTCATTCTCTTCACCTTTGAAAACCAACCAACCAAACTAAACACTGCGCTGGGATCTTCATGTGTTGAGCACAGCTGATGGCCCTCCTCTTGCACCCCCTGGCCATGCCTCCCCACAGTCACATTTGCCCAGCAGTTGTCTGTATACAACGGGGCTTGGGGGCTGCCCTTCAAAAGCCAAGTCCTCTATTTCCAGAGCTCTGCCCAGAGCTCTGCAGCCTGCATTTGCCTCTGGCTTCAGAAGCCCTGTCTTGTTCCCTGCATGTATCTGTGACAAATCAAAGCCTGACTGCTGAGCCTGACTACTTCCCCCACTTTCATGTCTTGGTATTGCTTACCAATATTTCCCCCTTGTACTTGGTGAAATCTCTTCCTGTGAGGGAAGGGGGAAATCCTCACCTTCCTATGTGGGTCATAACCAAACAGACCACCTCTCAAAATTGATTTCTTCAGACTAAAATGCTCCATGCATTTCAGCTGATTGATTAATCATATCGGAAAACAGCATGCAGTGTCCCCTGGAGTATAATCTCAAATACATGTTGCCAGAATTGTTCCTTGTGAGTAGAAGAAGCTGGCAGAGAAGGGAACCTTCAATTAGAAGGCTAAGAGCAACAGCATTAAAAAATTTTACCTGAAAAAGAAATTTCTTCCTAGGTGATGTTCAAAATAAAATACACAAATTCTACTGTAAATAAGGACAATGATATGTAGGAAACTAAGTTACAAGTCAGGCTTATAGAAATTTTGTAGCATGACAAAATGGCATAAATCAGTGGCGTGGAGAGTTCAAGACAGTAAGATTTTTAAGAGTGTTAGGAGTGAAAACAATCCCAGTAACAGAGGCATTCCAGAAAAAAAATCAATTACTGTTAGTAAAATACAAATCCCAGAACTATGCCATATAACTTCATCATATAGCTGAAAAAAACCCAGAGACAAACTTCCTTCCTGTCACAAGGAAATTAAGGAAAAAACAACAGCAATAACAAAACTTCACAAAACTAAAAAAAAAAACAAGGTCAGGTTAAACAGCTACTGAAACAAGCAATTTTTGAAAGACAAAACTAAAAACAGGTATGGAAAACCTGCATCCAAAAACTGTACAAGAGGTCTGGATGATGTGTTCATGTTCATGTACTGAGATGGCTCAGAATATGATGAAAATTCCATGCCAGAGAACCAATTGAAATGTTGTAAGAGAGGTCTAATAAATGGGTCTCCTGGGTAGTCAGAGAAATGGGTGTTGGGCTGGAAAGCAGAGTGAAGCAGCATTGGGAAGCAGCACCTATACTGCTGGAGATTCACAGTATCTTGCTATGAAGAAAATGAAGGCACTGGAAGGCACCAGTGCACTGGTGCCTCCCAGCTTCCAGGGGCACTCCACATTGCAGTCACCAAAGGTGATGACAGATTTAAACTATATTTATCAAGGATCAGCCAAACTAAGAAGTATGTAATAAAATGTCACCCTAATTGGAACTGGTGTTTGCAATAGCTTTTTGCACAATTAACATTGACAGGTAAAATTGTAATGAAGCCTAGAGAGATGGCACTGAAATAAAATTTGGACTAACACAAAATAATGACAAGATCAGACTGCCTCTGAAATTGGATCACTTGGGAAGGTTCACAGAAAGAACAATGTTTAGATAAAGAAAGTCAGCTCTATACTCATCCATCTAGTAACAAAATGAGGCAGAGATCATGGTGAGTCTACTCTGGAAGCAGATGGGAAAAAGACTTGAGCTCCTTGAGCTGGCTATTCAAGTGAATGGTTTTCCAATTCAACACTGGTCAACAAGAGTGATCTTTGGATATATTAAATGCGAGGATTTTGAGAAGGATCAGAACAGTCTCTTCTGGCCATGTACATATGTACATATAAAACATCCAACACTAAAAGCAAATTGAGCCTTCTTTAAAGACATAAAAATCCAAATAAACTCAGGAAATTTAGGCTCAGGCCCCTAATTTTCAGCCACTGAAAATATATCTGCAGATATATTTAGGTCCTATCTGCAGGTCCTATCTGCAGATCTTTTTGATTGACACTGATCTTTTAGTATATGACAGTAGAAAGGTGTTTTTGGATAATGCAAAAATAGGTAAAGAAAAAAAGTGTGAAAAGTTGAGCTTCTTATCAGAAAAAAGAAACAAATATTTTTCGAACAGTGAAAGTTATTAAATTGGGTTACACACTGAGCACATGGAAGAGATACTTAAAACCAGACAACCAGAAATACATAACAATGAAGCCAGAAGTTACTGGAAAAATAAAGGGGAGTATGACATTCTCCCTCCCCCACAACGTCTCCGTCATGTGGTCCTACAAATCATTTGGTCAGATGTAAATGTCAGTAATACATACTATACATTAGGGATATAGATATATATATATAGGACAAGACCCACACTTCCTGTAGGGACTACTGAAATTTTAGGAATTACTTTCCAGGCAAGTAGGAACCTGTACAAAATTACAATAGGACTGTAAAAGAAGAAATTAAATTACAAAAGTTTATTGTGGAAAGAAAATGTAGAAATTACAGCTGCCAAAAAAGAAGGCAGGAAGAGAGAGGAAGAACAGAGGTCAGATAACTTCATGTACCAAGCACATTCAAGATAAGGAAGTGAAATAATACCTGTGGTGATAAGAAGAGTATGTAAACATCACATGAAAACCAAGTCTGCTGATGCTAGACTTCCAGAAACCATTGGTGTAACCTGCAAATAATGTATGAGATAACATAACAGATAACTATCCAGCATGATATTTCAGGGAATAGAGAGAGATAAGCAGATGGAATTTTCCATCTTCTGGGGTAGAGCTTCCTGTCATTCCTACCACCCCAGAAGCTACCTGCACGCTCAGCTAAGTTCCCTTCTCAAGGGCTTTCCAGTGGCCTCGCTGAAAAGCTCAAGACTGCTGGGCTTCAAGCACAACAAATTATGTTGTTGTGTCAGGAGTGGAGTCCCTTGGCGTTCAGCAAAATAGTACTGAGCAGCCTGCAGCAAATTGACTGAAGGCTGATCCCTCAGTGCTAGGTGCTTTTAAGGCTTCATGTGCATGAAGAGTTTTTTTCCTCAACTTAATTCTCCTTGTTCTCCAGAAGGCAGTATTTCATTGTCATGTAGACAGTTGTTGGGGGATGAGAACAGGGAGAAGCTCTAATGATTATCACCTCTACTGGGTAAAAAAGGACAGAGCAGGAGGAAGAGGAAGTGACCCGCAGAGCAGACACTGACAGTCACAGTGACAATCATCTTGTGTACTGTAGATACTGAGTTCACATCAAGATGTGGCCTTACAGTTAACATGTCTGCATGCCCATGGCCTCTCTAAACTCCCTGGGAGACTTCTGTGAGGGTCAAGAAATTACTGTGTCATTTCCAAATGCCCAGATGGAGCTTTTGCTGTCCAAAAGGGAATGATGACTGTAGAATAACCATTTCCCTTACCGGTGTTGTCCACAGGCTAAAAATGAAGTGAAACACGATCCAAGTGGAGTCATTAGCTACTACACAGTAGAAAAGTTTGCATAAAACCTACTCAATGGGGCTGTGCTGTGTCAAATAGTTCTGGGTTAGGCCACAACAGACATCTCTGAATCATCCTTTTTCCTAATGGTTTCTACTGCAGCTTTTCTACATATCTTGCAAAATTTCACAATTTTTTCCAGCTCTAAATAGCCTCAGTTCAGAGAATAGAACCTAGCTGCTCTGCTGATAAAGCAAATTGAAAGCTGTAAACCTCCTTAAAAAAGGCAGAGAACTTGGGCCAATTTCTGCTGTCAAAGATTTGTATTGACCATTGTCCAGCTATGTAAGCATTCCCAAAAATAATATCAAAGACAAGATGTTTAAAAGCATTTAGTTCTCTTTGAAGTCAATAGTCAATCTTCTAATCCTACAGATCTCAAAGATTCACTTCTCTGTAACATATCTAGTCTTCTTATTTACAGATTATGTGGCAAGAAAAGACTCACAGAACATACTGTATATATTTTTGCAATTAACATCTCCCCACCAGCATTAATGGTCTGAACAGGTCAGATTTAGTCCAAAATCTCTTTCATTAGAAACCCAGTACTCCCAAGTCTGCATTTCAAACAGTTATATCTTTGCAGAGAAATAACAGATTATTATGCATGATGGATGATCAGTCCAGAAGGAATACAAAAGCAGACTTTGTCCCATAAACTCTGTGTCATTTATATTATTTATTTTACTCCCTATGTAACACAAAAAAAAGTAAGAACTTAAATATTTAGTTAAAAATATGAAGTAATTGCAAATATTTTTTGTGATATTAAGTAATTCTAGCACATCTTTCAGGACAAACCACTGAACTTCAAGCAAAAAAATATGAGTTTGTCAATGAAATTGTAAAGTAAACTGAAGAATATAAATAGCCAGTGAAAGAGAAAATGAGCATACTTGAAATGGCTGGTTTTGCAGGGCATCTATTAACTCCATAATAACATTCAGAGCCACTACAGACAAACCACAAAATGGACAAAAGATGGTGACAACTCTAATATTTTCTAGTTTTCACAACTAAATAAAATCAATAAAAAATGCAAAGCAGCACACAGAAAGAACAAAGAATACGAAATGGCATGCTGGAACTTTGAAGAAAGAGAAACCTAGTAAGAGAGAGGAAAAACAGTTGTCCCAATGCTATCTGAGACAGCTAATCATGAAGAAGGAAATAAGAATACTGGTCTGGAATAAGAAATTTCAGAAAAGACAAAAATATGAAGAAATGCCTCAAAAATATATCAGCCCCAACATAAAAAAAAAAAAAAAAAAAAATAAAGTAATGAGCTCAGAATGCTGAACAAGCCTGAAACAAGTCATGGGACCAAACATAATAACAAAATCCTCCCCACTATAGCAAATCTACAATTTCTATCAGGAGTCTTACATCAAACAGTATAGGTCTCTCTATAGAGGTCTCTATAGGTCTCTCTATAGAGGAGACCATAGGTCTCTTCCTACAGATTTCATGAGAGAATACCTTCCTTCCCAAGACACAGGTTCAGTGTCTTGACCTAAAGTAGAAGCACCACTCATGTAAATCAAACAGCTGTTTATCATTGAGTTTTAACAGAAAAGAGGGCTGAACAAAGACCACAGCCATAGTAAAATTATTCAATTAAGTTGTGGAAAACTTAAGAATAATGCATACCACAATTTCCATATCTCTTATATTACTTTCAAGGCAGAAAGGAGAAAAACCAAATTCCTGCAAAAAATTTTATTCACAAAATACAAAAAAAATATTCACAGGGTATAAAGAGACATCAGAGTTATATGGATGTTAATCCTTGCAAATTAGGCTGTATTACTTTGAATCCTACATACAGAAAAAAAATAATTTAGCTGATTGGTCTTTTTCACTGGGCAAAAATTTCATTTCAATGACTACTAATTAATTTCAAAGGGTCTTATTGTTTAAACTCTTTTTTTGAAACACAGGAAATATTTCTGTGAAAAAAAACCAACCTGTTTCTCTTCTGCTTGAAATGCCCATGGATGAGAAGGCAAAGATGCAGGCAACATGTAATGCCTGTTAAGATTTCAAGATGAAGGACAGGAACTTGGAAGTCATGACTCTCACTAACTAAGAGGTTAAGTAGAGAGGCTTGAAGACTTGAAGATATCAGGGAAGAAAAGGATGAATAAAAGATAACAGTTGCCTCTGCCATAAAGACTCTCATAACATCATGCCTATGAATAGAGACATGCTACTATGAGGAACAGGTCTTCACAAGAAATCTGACAGTCATTTATTAATCAATCCTGGCACAAGCAGCCTTATTACAGATCTTCTCTAGGCTGTAGTCCCAGAAAAATTATAGGGAGAAAGCAGAAAAAAGAACGAGTGTTACCCCCAGAGCTCTAGGAAGCGTCTCAGGGAACCAGAGGACTTTATTTTAAACAAGACATGTTCAGTAAAGCCAGATGTTCAGAAACAGATGCATAAAGGCCATATCTGAGGAGCAACATATATAGCCTGTTTTTTGACAGGGTTGAGAGTCCTCTGGTAGGAATTTACATAAAAGTAGACATATTGGCTGCTCAGCCCATCAGAAATTTGATCAGTGTTGGATATTCAACTGACCCTACAGGCTGACAATAGTTGGTATTCTGTTTAATAATGATTTTTCTTTCTTGTTTCTGTATCACAGTGCCAAATTAGGCAGGTTGGGTTAACTCCAAATGCACAAGTACAGTTTGAAGCTTGCACCAGAATGTGCTGTTTATGCTTGAAAGTGCTCTGTGAACAGCCAAGCAATAGGACAATAGCAAAACCAACTCTTGTCTTCCTTTGAAGTCTTCTAGTTTGAACATTTGAGCAAGGAAAAAGGGGATCAATCATGGCACATAAGACGATTGCAAATAATAGCAGTCACAAGGCTGTTACCTCCTCCTATACAGGAGGCACATGAAGCAGAGAAAAAATCCTCAAATTTCAAACACTGTGGCCAGCAGCACTGCAAGTACATTGGGGAAGTTGGTTGCATTGAGCCTGACTGGGGATGTATCACCCTTGACTAAATTACATATACACACACTGGCATTTCCAGGCACAGAATGGGAACAGAACAGCCCACTTCTGTGACAGTGAGGCACATATGAACAGTCTATTTGGAATTACCACCTTTTGTTCTTCTAGGTTGTTTTGGAAACAGCTTGAGGAGAGCCCTAGTTGGAGCAGGCCAAACCCATGTCAATAAAGGCTACAAAACCTTCTGACCACAAACAACACCCAGTTGCTGGTGTTCTCCAGCTAAATTTCATTAGCATAGCTACAACAAGAAGTAATTCTGTACTGCTCTTTGGGCAGGGCAATTTGGTAACAGAAGTTGTACACTGACACAAAAGCACATATAGGCTGTAAAGGCAGTCTATGGCTCAGGAACAGTAATAGAAGCTCATTTGGAATCAGTCAGAATAGCAACCCCTGTCCAACTTTATCAGTAATATGAGAAACCTGCTTCACTGGCAGTTTTCTGTCACTTCATGACACTTCAGTCATCTCCCTGCACTGAAAATTCAGGAACTTCTCTCTCTCTTTTAGCCTTATCCATAATGAATCTTCTTAATATTTTTGTTTAAAAAATGTCTAGTGTTATAGCCAAACCAAAGATTCTCTAGAAGGAAATTGTGGATGCTAACTCTGAAACAGAGAGCATGGTGCCGGTGGAAATTGCAGGCCGCATAGCTTTCTCAGTCTTGCCTGAGAAAATGGCCTGGGAATTCATAAGGAGGAATTAAAACAATCCTCAGAGACAGAAAACAGCCTTGCAGGTGCTGTTTCTCTATTCCTTGTTTTCTTGCAAGAGAAAGTCGAGGGGTGGTGTACTCCATTGACCAATTATGATGATGTGTTAGTTTACTAGCCAATAAGAGTTTCTTTTCTATACTTTTCATGTATCGGTCTATAAAAAAGACCTGAAGCAATAAACTGAGAGAAATTCTCCTGATCGACTCCCAAGAGAGTCTGTGTCGTTCTTCTCGCCGTTCCTAATAGAGCGACAGGAAATCTCTTTTGATGACAATCTGTGCCACAAAATCATGCTGAACATATTATTCACAGCAATCACAGTATGAAGATATCATTAAAACTAGAAATAAAATGTGATCAATGAAGTGTTCCCATTTGCTGCTGATAAAAAGTATGTGCTAACTGGGAGCAAGAAAACAACAGAGCAACAAGAGAGCAAACAAGAGAACAACAGTGATTAAAAATAAAAAGGATTCAAACTTGTGCAAATGGGCTTTGACTGGAAAAATCCTAGTTTCATACTGAAAAATGTCCCCTGCACTGAGCTGACCAGCTAAAGTCCAGGCTAAATAGTGTCTGGACTGAAGTAAAGCATCATTTAGGATGCTCCATCTACCCAAAACTAAAAACAGCGCTCCCAGCTCTGTTCCTAATACATGTAACTGTTATGCAGACTACCCTGAGCAGAAACTAGCAACCTCATGCCTGAGAGACAGAGAGAGATCTCAGATGACACAAGGATGTCTCATTTATTATTTCTTAGTCAACTTCTAGGGAAAGATTTGGAACCTCATAGAGTTTCCATAGCTCTCTATGGATATCCCTCAGGGACATAGCACCACTTTTTCCCACTCAGGCTCTTTGTTTCTATGACATGCAGTTTACTTTTTTCCAAGTCAGATAAGATATTTGTTTGCAGACCTGTAAAAATTACTCTTGTGGACACTTTCAAATGCTAATCCAAGTTAAAAAGAGAGAAATAACTATCACAAATACATTTCTTCTGCCTGAATTTTATAAATAACATCTTAGCCCTCTTGTTTTTTGAGTATATATACACAAGCACAAACATACTTAGTACTGCCAGCACAGCCATGTCATTACAGTTGTGAGAAAAGCCAGGTAAAATCCATTCTATCTTAATATTTATCAGAATTTAAATCATCATGTAATTTCAAATAATTTAGTTTTTTTGAGTTATATTGATAAAGAAGGCAGAAAAAACTCAATGGACTATCCAGCAGTCTGCTTGATGCCAGTACAGGAGAAACCATTCTTGAGTTTTGAGAAAATCTGTGGCACAGCCATTGCTGGAGATCTCAATTTCTTATTGAAAGCCAAAGGTTTTCAAAGCTTTAAATATATTCTAAGAGTTGCTGTCAAACATTTGAATTGAAAGAGGCTTGTTTTGTACTACACAGCCCCACCACAAAAAAAAAGAAACAAAAAACAAAAAAACAAACAGAACAACAACAACAAAATAAAAAACAACAACAACAACAAAAAATCCCTTAGCTTCTTCACACACAAAGAGAGCCACTCCAACTCCAGCTCCTTTGAATCTAAGTCTGGGCCACAAGACACACACCTCGCTCTTTACTGCACAAGCAGATACACAAAGCTCTTAAGAAGACAAACCTCAGTAATCAGTATGGAGTTAGAGGTAAGCAGGAGATGACGTCCAAAATAAACCAGTGGTTATTGGCTGTCTCAACAGAAAATGTCAACTCCTGAGTCAGCTGCTTGACATTTCCAGAATCTGAAGGATATCTTGTGTGCCCATTCAGTTGGGCAATGGTATTCAGTGGTGATTGCAGAAACACATTGTAAAACAGAGAAAGATTTTCTGAATTTAGAAATTATCTCTTTTATCAAACTCACTTCTGTGAAGGGCCATCAAATAGAGAAAAACAAGCCCCAGGTTATAATCACTACTATTGAAGCCAGGCATCCTGAGTCTTTCTGTCTGTCATTCTAATACCTTTTATCTGCTTAAGCAATTACTTAATTGCCTACCTGAAAGACCAGGGTGTGGGCATGTACCACACATAATGAAAAAGAAAGTTGCTTTTCTAGCAAATAAATTATGTTTTGAACATCAAGATTGATAAAACCTACAGAAAAATCTCCTACCTTAAGTATATTTGGCATACTGCAGCCATATCCTAGATCCACTGATACCTAAAGATTGCCTTAAAGAGGTGAGATTAAAAAAATGACGAGGAGGACAAGGGCAATGGTATGTAATTTGGTACCCTTTGTCCATAAGCCTCTCTCCCCTGCATGATGTAGATGATGGAGGGGCTGTACTGAAATGTGAAAAGGACCACTTGTTTGTGATATATGTGCCTTATATAAAAAAACCTTCTCTTCCCTGACAGTCTGGTAGAAGATGACTTCTCATTGATCCACAGACTGTAGAACTGGTTGCCGACTATTCAGTGGTTTTCTCCAGCTGCAGCTTTTGCCTTATTCTTTATCTTCTCTCTCAGAGCTTTTCTACTTACAAGAACAGAATCTCTGGATTTGATTAGATCTTCGGCAAATTATTCATCATAGAGGCAAGAGCTGATGAAGGAATAATCTCATATTCACTCAGATGTATAAGAACTTAAGAGTGAAGAAACAGTTTTCAAAGTCTGTATCTTAAATTGTCCTCAAAGTGGATTGCATTCATAATTGACTTCAGTATTTATACACACACTCACAAAAGACAGACATGCACCACAGTAAGGACCTCAAGAGTAAATGACTACATTCACAACTCCACAAGGTCTTCGCTCTGTTTGATCTAGTAAAATAACTGGCTTTGGATATTTGCCTGTGCAGAATCCAGAGATGAATGCTTTACCATCATGGCTGTCACCAAGGCACAGCTGTCTCTTGAGGGATTCAGCCTCAAAATAATATCACCTGGAAAAATGCATCTATACACCCACTGTTGGCATAAGCATCCCATTTGACTTTTCCTGTGCAGAATGTAGCATTTTATATACAAATTATTGTAGTGAACAGATGATCAATGGATTAGTATAAGTATTCATTTACTCACCTTTTAGACTTTTGTCCATTGGGCTAGAAATTAGCAAATGCCTATTTTATTAACATTTTTGCCTCTGACAAAGTCAAGTAATTACGATTATTTTTATTATTTTTGTCAATATAAAATATTTCCTTAGAACCCCAAAAGGACATGGTACATGACAATCCTAGAAAGACATGCTCCCAGCTCAGGGAGAGTTGAAAACAGAAGACATGCATCACACACACACAAAACATTTTGACCAGTACTGGACAACTCAGAGCACTCCAGAAACACTGTCAATCATTCCTCCAGTTACTTCTTTAAATATTTCTCAGACAACAGTAAGACTTAATTTAAGACCTGAAATTACATTCTTCTTTGCAGCAGTATCTTCCAAAATCTGTAGCTTTCAGTCACCAGAACAAAGCAACACTTCCTCTGGTCATGAAATAATAGTTTCAGGATCACATGAGTACCCCTTATCCCACTGCACTGGAGCATCCATCTCATTCTTAGCACTCCTTTAGATTTTAAGATTTTACTCAGTTCTACCCTTTTGTTACAAGAAAACAAATTACAAGATGAAAGAGAAACAATTGAGCTATTTCTTTCCTATTTATTTTGAGAAGCTAAGTTTTTGGTTTTGACTGAGGACAGATTATTCAGACCATGAAATAGTTGCCAAATGTATCATAAATGGCATTTAGTTGGCAAAGAGTGTATTACTGCCAAATGCCTAACACACTGGGCATATTGTATTTGTACCATCTGGGAGAGTAAACAGTGACAGGAAATAACCACAAACAGGTGTTAATGTTAGCCCCTTAAGGGTCATTAATGAAGTATGGCATTGAAAGAGCCCACACACAAGCCCACAGTCCTGACAACTGGAGAAGGTGGGATTCCAGGGAGTGTAATAGTGTATTAATTTGTCACACACAAAAAAATCTGTTTTTGATTGCATCTCCTCTGCATGTCCTTTCCCCTCTTGCCATACCACATCCTTCAGCGGATCTCCTTTTGAATACTCCTTCCCTTTCCCTTTTAGTCAACAAGCTCTATTCTTATCCAAGCCAGCCAAGACAAACACAGTCCTGAATGACTCATCTTTTTCAGAAAGCCTATCAGCCTCTAAAGACAACTCCATGCTTTCATACATTCTTCAGAAAAGAAATACTGTCTCAATTCCCCTCTAGACACCTCCAGAGACATTTCCACCTTCACTAAAATAAAAGGCCTCTGGCTTCTACAAAGTGTTATCCATATCACACTACATCACTGTTTCCCCAGTGCATCTCCAAGGCTGCTTGCCCTGTCCCAGAAGAGACTTTAGAAAGGCTGCATGACAGTGGCACTGCCTGCTTTTACAATAGTGTCACACTGATCCAGAATAGAGAAGGTTCAGATTACCACATGGGAAATGAAATGGGTGCTGCGAGGTGAATCCATCCTGACACATAACTAGTTACACCCTTTTGAGAACATCAAAGCAGAATATATGAGTTTATCTTCATATGTTAGTTACCTTTATCTTCACAGAAGGTTACTAGATTCCCAAAGCAAATGTTAATACTTACTCAAAGTCATTAAAAATAAAACAATAAAAAACAAACAGCAACAACAAAAAAAACCCAAAAAACCAAAAAAAAAAAAAAACCCACAAAAAACCCAAAAACAAAACAAAAGAACCATCATTTTGGGATAAAGTATATAGGAAAGCAGACTAATCTACTTCTCTACTCTCCCCTCCCCTGTCTCATCCTATGCAAAACCACACATTTTCCTAAAAGGACTCTGTTTTCAGACAAATGTCACCTGGCTAATATGTAATGTTAATGATGCCTCACAAGAGCCTGAGAGACAGAAAAGACACACAATGAAGAAGAGGACATGGAGCCCTTTTCTTTAGGAGGCAGACCCTAAACCATGAGTTTCACACTGCAGAACTTCAGACTCTCTCTAATTCAGGCTATTAGTATTACGAAGAATACTGGTGGGCATTTGAATTTAGCCATTCACGAATAACGAAGGCTAACTGCTGAATAGATTAAATGTTTCCAAAGATACTCTCATTGATTCTGGCTAGTGTTTAAGAGTAGGGAAGGAGAATATTTTAAAGGCCAGAAAATAGCTCCCATTCTTTATTTCTTTGTTAAAAGAGTACATGAAACATAGTCATAGATACACTTACCCAATTCAAGAGTTCACTGTATCTAGGATGTGTAACAACTGCTAGCAGAGAATTTCTGTTACTGTTTTACTCTGCACGGCTATATACAACACTCCCCATCTGCAGTCCTTGGGTTTTGCACCAGTATGTGTCACAGCATCACAGGATCAGATATGCAGCCATGCCAAATTACATTTTGAGAGAAAAGAAAGTAAAAACAATTGGAGAGCATTTGGGCTTATTCAGGGGAGTCAGTGGAGCTGTGCCTGCAAAGATCACAGCCCCAAACTTCTAGGAACTGGCCAGTGCATGATGCCTTCTTGTTACTTGAACTAAACAGATGCATACTTTTTTACACTGGTCATTTTCTAAACTAAGTACTTTAAAAAATTAAGCCTATGCCTTTCTATAAAATTGCATCTTACCAATCCTTTGTTTATTATAACCAGTGAGAAAAGGAAACAAAATGGAACTTAAAGGAAATTGAATAAACATTTAAAGGGAGGAATCTGTTTACATCACACCATTCCCCCAGTTCTGATATCTGCTTTATTTCTACTTTAAACAATGTAAGAGTATTCCTGCATCAGTATTTTGGTTTTCTTCAGTTAATCTGACAACCTCTTCTCCATCTATGAAGTTACATTAAGCTAAGGAAAACCAAACACTCTGCAGTGTAAAATCTTCAGATAGAAGCTAAGAATACTAAGGTTGCTAAAACTTGGCCCCTTTGAGCAGATGCTAACTCTGCTGTTTTTTAAGCATGAGAGTATAGTCTGTTTTTCCAAACAGACTCTGCAAAATTTTTGTTAGAGAATAGACAGTTTGGGAATGCAGGAAAGCTATCCAGTAAATAAGGCTGCTGTCTCCAGAACCCTTGAATTATTTGTTGTAGGATCTGGAAAAGTCATAGAAAATAAGGCTAGAGGAGGAATGACTGCAAATCACAAAACTGGGGGAGTGGAGTGCTTAACTTTGGAGTGTTAAATTTCTTGTAATGTTATCAATTTTGCTCTTTTGCAGCAAAAATAGAAATTCTAGACTATATGGATTCTTGTTTTGGGCTAAAAGAGACCTTGCTTATGCATGTAAGTTGACCTTTAACCAGATAAGCCAATGAAGGAAAATACGAAACATATTTTGCCCATGTATTTTAAAGTAATTTTCGGGCCATGGAGGAAAGTATAGATTGGATATTCCACATTCAACTCTCAAACTCTGGCAGAAAGCATCTTCTACCTGAGGAAATGGTTGTTCAACTAAGTCCTTTGCTGCTTTGCCCTGACAGTGATGAGAGCTATCCTGATTCTAGCATTTAATCTGGAAGCGGCCCTCTACATACCGAGTGAGGGCAAGTACTGAAAAATGCTCATCTTGGAAGTTAAGTATGCTCTTGCTGTTCTGTGGGCCTCATACTGGTATACAGTATGGACAGCTGGAAAGGTATGACAGAGGATAGAGATGCCCCAGTGCAAGCTGAGATCTCTACACAAAATTTAGCTCAGGGTTCCAAAAAAGATTTTATTGAGCAAGCACAAATCAAGTTTTTTCAAAGGTACAACCTGGCCCAGTCAAGGCTAGAGAAAGCATCAACTGGCAAAAGAGCAATCTGCCTGTCACATCTAGAACTTTACTACAAAGCATGCAGGTCTTCTCAATAGCAACAAAGAATGTTTATTCTCCGGTACATATTCCCAGAAAAGGCAGAACTACTTGAGCTTAAATGTAAAGCTTTAGCTTTAAACTTTACGCCCCAACCAGATACATAACATAGAGTATTTCCCCTCCTCAAGATGTGAACTTGAAACTGAAAACAGCATTTCAGAGAACAGTGGCAGTCATATTGGAAGTATGACATAGCTGAAGAAACTACCCTTTCAAATAAAGGTTTTTCACAGCCTGCCACTGGCAAAGTTTGTGTATTTTAATAACATTTGTGATAAACAACTTAAAATATAAGCAAAACAGTGAAGAGTTAGATACTGAAGAATATCTCAAAATAAATTTAAGCAAAGAAAAAGTGACGGTTTGCTTTTATGAAATTAGAACTTGTATATGTTGATGCAGAAATAAGAAATCACCAGACTCATAGTCCACATTAATCAAGTGTTCCATTGACAGTGTGTTCTATTTTCATCAATGTTTTGCAATATTCTCTGTGCAGCCCTCATACATAATAGTCTTCCACACAGACATAAAATAAGCATTTTCCCTGTAAAGAAATATAGACTCTCTGCACAGCATTTTCTTCAGATTTCTCAAACAAGGGTTAACTCTGTCCTCTAGTCTTCTTGTTTCAGCTTGCATAGATTTTTAAGCCATTAGAAATCTTTTATCCATTCTAGAATAGCAATTAATTTTTTATTAAAATATATCATGTGCTCCTCAGAATACATTCACACAAATATCTTGTAAATATTGTCAGCCAGCTGAGAGAGCACTGATTAAAAATCAGGTCAGAGTGATTCTCATAGAACTGGCCACATCAACTGAGATCTCAAACCACAGCTGTCTGAAATTCTACTCCATACTTATGACAAAAAAGTCTGGACTTACACTGTTATTGTGTAATTAGGGGAGATTCAAGCCAGACTAAGCAGTGATACCCAAGAAAAATCAAGACATACTGTTCTGTGAAGCAGCAGTTACTGTCCTTCTGACATTAACAATCAAGGAGTCAAAGTAGACAGAAAAGAGAATGTGGGAACGGGCTGAAAGGCCTGTGAGGGCTGATTTATCTGACAAGATAAAAAGAACTTGATTCTTGTGAATTTGCAGCTGGTAAGTCATTCAGGTAAAGGTAGCCTAATTCCCCACAAAAACCAATACAACAGTAAGTTTTAAAGGACCAAGAGTAATTTATTAGTGTGCTACAGAATGGTATAAACAGGATTTATTGGTAATTGCCACAGAAAGGCCAAGAGTTTATGGGCATCAGAACCAAAATATTCTTTTCTTCTCAGAGAGTTAACTTGTCATGGCAGAATTTAGATGAGAGCATGTGGTGGCATAATGTAGAGAAATTTGACCCAGGACTGTGTTTCTGCACAGTCATGAACTAGAGAGCACCAGTAACTATCATACATGTCAGTCAGTGAGCAAGAAGGGTTATCCTAGCTCCTCTGCTTGGCTCCCCTGTATGCAGATCCTCACGCTGACAGAAGCCTTTCCAGACGGCAGAGTCTGCAGCTAAAACCCTCAGGTCACACTTCTTTATACACTGAAGACAAAAGATGTGACAAGGACAGACAGTCCTCCCCAAAGAGGGCCAAAGAACACTAGTTTTCCCTTATAAACAACAATAACATGACATGAATCTGGCTGAAAATACAAAAACTAATATGGATACATGGAACTGCAATTAAAACAGAGCCCTTATTGTTCAGAAAGGCTGAATGCCTGGAAAATAAATGTATTTTGTTTGAATTCTGTCCTTAGCAACAATGCCACCTGGACAAAAGTGTAGCTAAATTAAACAGTCTAAAAAAACATCTATATTCTGCTGCAGTATACCCATAATATGCCAACAGCACCACTCTGTGGATTAACTGTGAAAGTTCTGTAAACTCCCTAGCTGCCTTTCCAAGTCTTAGATCAATCACGCCAAAGAAAAATGCAAATACATTTCTATAAATATATGTAACTCTTGCAGCGGTATAAACCTGGCATTAGTAGAATTTAATGAACTACCTTATTTTACAGCAGTGTAATTGAGAATATAAATTGCTTGCTCAGGTCAGGTATGTGGCATGTCTTCTACTCATTTCCCATAATTTCTTTGTGTATCAGTGAGAGAGGCTGCATGTGCTGAATTTATAACAGATGCCTTACACTATACCAAAATGAGAACTTGACCCTGAATCCCATCCTAGATTTACACCTGAAGTTTCTCATTAGTGGTAGCTGCAGCAGAATCCATGAAAGGCAGATCAAAGTACAGTATGAAATCAGTAACTTTAAATACTTAAGCTAATCTTCAACTGAATTCCCTGGGTCTGCAAAAAATCAGGCTAAAAGGAGCTTTCTTTCCAGGTCTGGGAAGAAATCAGGGCTGAGACTGGGGGATGAAACTGTGGGGGACCCATAGAGCTCCATCTTAGGCCCTGTACTCTTCAATATCTTGGACACACAACTGAAAGGGATACTAACTTCACAGATGATACAAAACTGGGAGATGTTGACTCCCTCGAGATCAGGGAGGCCCTGCAGAGAGATCTCCACAAATTAGAGGACTTGGGAAATTACCAGCCATACCAAGTTCAACAGCAGAAAGTGCTGGATTCAGCATCTGGCATGGGGCAACCCTGGATGTATGGACAGACTGGGGAATGAGACACTGGGAAGCAGCACCGTGGAAAGGGACCTGGGGTTCCTGGTCAATGATGTGTTAAACATGATCCAGCAGTGCCTTGGCAGCCAGGAGGGACAACCCTGTCCTGGGTGGCATCAGGCCCAACATCACCAGCCGGGCAAAGGAGGGGATTGTCCCTCTCTGCTCTGAGCTGGGGCAGCCTCAGCTCCAGTGCTGGGGGCAGTTTGGGTGCCGCAATATGAGAAAGATAATTATTTAAGGTAAAGGGCCTTAAGGGAAAACCACAAGGAGCGGGTGTGTTGGTCTGTTCAGCGTGGAGGAGACTGAGGGGAGACATCACTGAAGTTACAACTTCCTTGTGAGGGGAAGAGGAGGGAGGCACTGATCTCTGCTCTGTGGTGCCCGTGATAGGACCTGAGGGAATGGCCTGAAGTTGCACAGGGGAGGTTTAGGCTGGATATGAGAGAAAGGTTCTTCACCCAGAGGGCAGTTGGGCACTGGAACAGGACCCTCAGAGGAGTGGTCACAGCACTCAGTGTTCTCAGGCAAACGGTATGACTCCTGGGACTGGTCCTGTGCAGAGCCAGTTGTATTCGATGATCCTTGTGGATCCCTTCCAGATTATTCTGTGGTTCTGTGAACATAAGCAACTACAAAATTTTCTGTTGAGACTGCCTGTCTCCCACATTGGACACTTCAGCCTGACAGCCAGCTGTCTGGACTCATGATAGAGTTGAACAGGTGTCAGCAAATCACCTGACGGAGCTCAGTGGGATATATTTCCTACTTCCCCATCTCTAGCTACAGCAGCTTTAAGAATTGAGTCCATCAGGAAAGAGTGCAGGGCTGTATGCTGTCTTGACAACAGTCTCTGTGCATCCCCTGGTGCCTGCAGCAAAAAATGAGAAGGGTTGGCTACAGTTGTTACTAGGCTGTGCTTTTGCAAACAAATCTTACCACCTGAGCCATGCACAACCTGACTTCACAGAATGATAGAATATTTTGAGTCGGAAAGGACCCACAAGAAGCATCAAATTAACCCATGGCCCTGCACAACACCATCCCCAAAAGTCATATGATGTGCAGAGAGCATTGTCCAAACGCTTCTTGAACTCTGTCAGGCTGGTGTTGTGACCACTTCCCTGGGGAGCTTCTTCCAGTGCCCAGCCGTCTCTGGGTAAAAAACCCTTTCCTAATATCCAGCCTAAACCTCCCCTGACACAGCCTCAGGCCATTCCCTCAGGTTCTGTCACCTGGTCATCAGTCAGGCCTAAGCACCTTGAGAAACCAGTGCAAAAATAATTGTTCTTGAGCATTTTTAAATTCTGGTTGTCTATCAAGTGCAGGGTATATTCATTTAAGAATGAATGTAATTTAAGAGGTGATTATATCCTGGGCTCCCAAGATCATAGGCAAAAATGACTGGAAGGAAAAGCCATTGTACCATTAGATCATACATGGCCTATTAGTTCCTGTCTGTAAGTCTTAAGGAAACAAGCAAAAAAATGCAAAACCAAAAATCAAAACCAAACCACAACAACAACAACAAACCAACCACAAAACCAAACCCCACCGGAAAAACCCACCACCGGTATTTTGCTTGAATTGTTAATTACTATCCTCTCGGCTGAGCCTTTCCCCGACACAAACAACTCTGCCCAGCTGGCTCTGTCACACACTGCTCCGGGCGAAGAGAAGACAGAGGAGGGAGGGCTCGAAGTGCTGCATGTCCCCCTCTTTCCCCTTCGCCTGGGGCAGGTGCGTGTCAGCGAGACAGCTACAGAGCTCCCGCCTCACGGCAGCGCACTCTAAGCCCTGTCAGGAGGGTCTGCGGGCGCCGGTGCCAGCACTGCCCCCTCCCTCTTCCCAGCTCGCCCGCCGCCATTTTAAGGCCGTCAGGGGAGCCGAGCAAGCCGCTGCGGCCCTCGCCGTGCTCTCACTGGGGAGCGGACGCGTCACCGGTCTGGGGGCTGCGGTAGCCGGCTTTTTGTCCCCGAGTTCTGTCTTGGTTGTTAAAATTAAATTGTGCTATTTCTTGTAGTGGCGCCTGTCCTGCATTAGTGCCTGGCCTGAAGGCAGCAGAGCTCCTCACAGCAGGTTGCCTGAGGAGGGCAGCATGTTCTCCATTGTGCTGATGTCATCTTTGGCGTTCCCTCCAATTTTAGCAGTTTCTTAATAAAACGGGAGGCAGGGGGAGAGCACGGGGACGTAGCAGCTTTCTAAATTTCTCCGTGTTAATCAGCCTTCAGGTTCTTTTTTAAATCTCCTCTGCATTCTTTCCCGTTCGGTATCAGAGAAAGAATAATACTGTTCAGGATGAAGACAAATCAATTCTGCAAATGTAATAAGAGGCTATTTCCCTCCTTCTCCTTCCATTAAATGGATAACTCAAAAAGGAATAATTTTTGTTTCTGCAGGTTTGTTGTAACACAACAATATGTTCAGCTGAGATTTGGAGAGGAATATGAAACACGCTGAGGGAGAAGGCTTTCCTTACACTCGTGAAATAAATCGATTTTCAAATTGGACTTCCTCATGTAGACAAGCAATTTTTCACTGACTTGGCCAAGTGTAATTACTCTAAATGCAATGACGAGTTGTTCTTAGGTACCTAAGGAAGGAGGGCTAATAAGTCAGTGAAACCCACCTTGTCTCTGTATAAGATTTTTTTTTCCCCCAGAGAGCTTCAGACTATTTAGTCTGTACAACATGTGTATGCAGAAGCCATGTGACCGACCAAACAAGAAAAATCTATGGTAAGGTCTTGGACATCATCTGAGTTAGGGATTTACTGAACTTAATATTGCTATTAAAGTTCAGCTACTCTTAGCCATTCACAAAGCAGCTGTTGTGCATAATAAATACTTGAAAGTGGCAAGGCAGACCAGAAAACCATACCCTGTTACCATGCAGCTTGCAGTGCCTGGGAAATCTCAAGTAGGCTGTATAAAGATCGATTTCAGTGAGTGGCTCAACCAAGTCATCTTGAAAACTCATCTGTAATTTCTGACCCATATCCCTCTTCTGTTATCTTGCCACACTGTTCAAGCTCCTCCTTTGCTTTCATTGTTATAACCCCAAGTGTATTCTATGCTACTTTCCACGCTACCATTTCTTACAGCCTCTAATTAAAGATCCCTCTGAATAAAGCCTTCTGCTTGAACAGCTAAGAGTGCCCTTCTGAAAGGCCTCTTTTGTGGGTGACCATCTTGTGGAACACAACAAAGACAAGGCACTGCAGAAAAGACACTGTTTTACTTTGTAGCCACTTCACTTGTCTCTGTCTCAAATTAATTAGCACTGCTCTGTTTTCAAGTGTTATAACACTTTGGGGAGGAGAATGGAGCTTTCAGGGGGTAAAACTGCAGCACACCACCAGCCTTGAGCAACAGAGTAGACTACAGAGAATGGTCATTAAAGGTGGTAGGTTATTAGAGGTGAGGTGGAACTCAGGTGAACGGGACTGCAATTCACACACACAACCCCCAGCCTCCTGAAGTACTGGCATTTACGTTATACATTATTAAGAAAAAGATTCAGAGTGATCCTTGCATTGGGAAATTGTAAATGAAATATCATTACAGTTATTTTGCCTGAAAAACCCCCACATTCTAATCCATGTGGGTTTTTTTACTTGATAATTATTTCCTGATGACTGTTTCTTGTTCTGCCTATGCTTATAATTTTTCTTGTATCCTTGAGCACCACAGCATACGAACATCTGCATCAGTGGAGAAGAGGATACATCTTCTGAGCGCATATGCTGGTGTCCTGATTAGAGCTGCTGAGTTTTCTCTGTGAATTAACTCTTGTAAACAGTGCTACAGCAATGTGCCGGCAGAGACTATATTGAAAGACTGCTGAAATCCAAGGCCTACATCTGTAGGGTTGTGTGGGTCAATACCTTATGCTTGTGGCATAAGCATCATAGAAACAAGTTGCCCTGGAGATACCCCAGCTTCTCTGACGAGTGTTCACGCATGGAGCAGCTCCTTTGGAACCCTCCTGAGAACAATTCTCTTCTTTCTGTTGCCATCATTCTTCATGTCTTGCTCACAGAAGCTAATGTGGCTATAGCACAGTGAGTACATCAGCTTTCATTCATCCCAAAGGCAATCATCTCTGTATTCTCTTTGTGTAAATCTCCAGGGATGCATAAGTTCACCATAATTTGCATTTACTCATGAACAGCTTCCCTGTAGGGTTATTGAAATTGCGTATTATATTATTTGAGTCATCATACCTCTAGCCGAAGGCCACAAAACTTAAAAGGTTGCTTGATATTGGCTCTTGGCTCTCCTGCCTTGTGCCAGATTTTGCTGTTAAATATATAAAGTGCAACAACTTTTGGCTACAAATGAATTACCCTTCTCCTTCTCAGATACAAATAAGAACAGGAATTGACCTATGCCTTTTATTGTCATGTCCTCCATGTGTAAGTAACCTTTTCGACAGGAGAATTCATGTATGTGAAGTATAAACTCTTCTCTGAGGCTTTGTTTTTATTTTCAGTGTGAGTACCCAGGCTGCACTGATTCAATTTGAGCAGGATGTTTCATATCAAGTCAACGATAATCCTGGAGTAAATATAATTGTAGCAGGACCAGGTTTTGAAAAATGTCACCCTCAATGTAAGGAGACAGAAAATAGGCATGTTTGTGTGGTCAAAAGCAACCAGTGTAACTGATGACTGCATACTGAGTGCCCTCTCTGTCCCCACTGATGGCAAAAAACATCACTGGCAGAAATCAAGCTGGATCTTTTTTTTGGTGATTTTTTTTTTTCACTGCAGAAAATTAAAAGGAAGATAATGAACCTGCTGGCAGATAACCTGTGAAGAATGAGAATAGTGAAGCACAGCATATTAATTATTCGATATAAACAGTTCACCCTGGTTTTCCAGCAGGCACTGTCTTCTCCAACTCCTACTCCTACTCTTTTTTGCTCTGCCTGCATCTGCCTGAAGTCCTGACTGGACAATGGCACAACTGACCCACTGAAACATTTTCCATCCACCTGTGCTTGTTCCATTCATGGCTTAATATTCAGCATATTCACAGTTCAGCGGTTTTTGTGCTTGTCTGGTGTCTACAAAACCAAGATGCTGAGAAATGTGGAAAATAGAAGAGCACAACTGCAGGGAGTGGGGAGTGGTGTGGAGTAGGGTCACCTGTGCCAATATGCAGCTGTCAAACTCTCGTGGAGCCTGATCAAGCAGTACATTTAAACCCATACATGTGTCCCAAAAACTTCAGGGGAATAACCTGTATGATTATGTTTTTTTATATAATTAAGGTTGTATTGGATTCTTTAGCCTCTTTATAATCCAATAAAGAAAAAAAAATAAAGCTTTGGTAAATCTATGGCATTAGAAAAAATCCTGCAACCTAGCTGTTTTTCCTAAAAGCTCTTTGCAATGACTGGTGGTTATGTTTTGTAAGTGTTCTCTGAAGGCCATGCATCAGCACAGAGTTCAGTCAAGTCAAATGAGAGGCTTGCAGCTTGGAACTGTTTCTAAAAAAACATTCCATTATCATCTCTCCCCTTCACCAGTTAATATAACTGACCCCAGTCATCACTCTGTTGCTGCCTGTCCTTGCCTACATGCCCGTATCAGCCGTGCATGACACAAAACAGTATATGAACTGACAACAAACCTGGGTGTGTGTCTCTTCAGCAGCATCACTTGCATGAGCTACACTGGCTATAAGACTTCTGTTTGTCTTCCGGTACAGATGCTTCTGTGGTCTCACTGCACCTTGTGCTGCAATTTCATGGTTTGTGGCTACAAATAATTTGCTTTTATTTCTCCCTGTGAAGCCAGTCAGCCCCAAGTTTGCATGTTACAAGATGAACTCTGCCTTGAATGTGATTATTACTTGCACCAGGAGAGATACTAGTGAACACTACAATTGTGAAAGTGGCAGATCGCTGTGTGATGAACAAAGACTTACATCCAAATTGCTAGTTGCACCAGGTGTGTTTAAGATCACTTCAAGTTGGTTTGTTTGGTTTTGGTTTTTGTTTTTAATCTCAGAGGTTCTAAATATCTGAATAAAACCAAAGTGGCCATATTGATTTCGCCAGTGTTACAACACTTTCAGAAAAAGATTTCTCAGACTATTTCCCTGTTTCCAGGCAACCTTGCTGAGGGGAAAGATAAATTGAACATTGTGCTAACAGATTGACATAAAACTTTGACAGCTATTTTTAGCAAATGTGAATCTAAAATACTGTGCCAAACAGCTTCATTCAAAATCTGTGATCTTGGCTACTATAATACCTCTAATTTATTTCTTTTCACTTTTGCCTGACACACACAATCCACAGAAAGCAATCCAGATCTACAGTTATTGGCACGGTGATATGGGCAGACATGGTGCTTGTTAAAAAAATAGCTCTGACAGCTTCTTCCCCAAGTTGAGTATAATAGGAGCTAAAAAGACAAATTGATTGTGGGCCTGAAGATAGATAAGAGAAAGCATGTCTGAAGAGAACAGAAATACTGAAATTTAGGTTTTTTCCTCTTTTATAGATGCTCTGGGGCTCAGTGTCAACATAAGTATGATCAGTCATAGGTAGAGATAGGAGAACAACTGTAAATCCATTGTCAAGATAAAAAAAAAAAGTCCTGCTTCCCTCCATCACAGAACAAACATCAGCAGGTGGTTCACTACACCCACATGATTGAGACCCGAAGAGCAATTGTTTGTGGATAACTGATAGCAAGCCCAGTCGCCACTTCTTGACCTGCCCAAGGGGCCAGGCAGGGCAAAATGGGGATCAGGATGCCCAGTTGCGGCTAAATTTCTCCCAGTTTTGTGACAACTAGAACATTGTCTTATATGAAAGTATTAGCTAGTAGAGTATACTATCCTGCATTAAAACCGACTAATTATACATAATACTATATTTTATTCTGCTGAATATTTGATTCAAAAAGGTCAGTAGAATACATACGGTACCTTAGTGTGGGTCTGTGGAGCAAGCGCTTCAGAACAGACCAGCAAAACCAGTGAGTCTGATTCTCTTGCTTCTGTACTGAAGGCAGAATTCCCATGAAGTAAACTTAATTAGAATCAAATGAAATTTTGTATCTTCTCTATGCTGATTTACATAACTTTTAAGTCTAGCTAAGGAACAGTAAGATAAACACTGAATGCAAATGAGCTAATAAGGGTGCTGCTTGGGATCAGGAGTCAGTGAAGATAAACTTCACAAATTTTGTTAATCTGTATTTCTCTTAATGTCTGATATATTTTCTCCCTGGTCTTGGTTTGTTGTAGTAAAATCCCTGGACTTCTCAGTATTTCAGTGTCTTACCTCAGATGTGTTAGCGGAAATCTGCCTTTGGCCCACTGAAAAGCAATTGTGCCCTATTATGTCTTCTTTTGGTAGACATTAGCTACAGGGACTACATGCTGAATACTTCAGAAACTAAGGTGATCTTCTTTCTGAATTGCTGTGTGCTCTGATCAATGACACTGGATAGTGCACAGGTCTCCAGTTCCCTCTTGTGGTGCAGCAGTTGACAGCTGCAGGTCCTGACACTGGGATGGGCCTCTGCTTCTAAAGTGCAAGGGTTCTCCATTCACCTAGTTCCCTCAGCTGGTGGTAGTTGATGCTGCTTCTGGGGTCCCATAACTTTTAGTATGTTTTAATTGAGAATTACTTTTTTTTTCCACCTCCTTTGTTCTGTGTTCATCAGTAGTTTGTTCATAGTATCCGGTGTACATCATGTTACATCTTGTACATCTTGATCTTTGTCTTCTCTTTCCCTCTATTTCATGGAAACTAATTTAAAGTAATTGCTTCCAAGTAACAGTGACGGAGAGAATGTCTAATATGGCCATCATTAAAAGGAACATATTCTTCATTATTACAAGAGGAAAACAGAGCTATCTTTCAGCACTGAAGAATTTAAGCCACTTAAAATAAGGGTAACTATTCTGCTCTCTAATAAGAGATGAACCAGTCTGTCAAGTTGGCTGGGTAACTGCATCCTAATGCTTACCATGCTTCATTAATGAAAGCAGAAGTGTAAGCCAGATGTGGGGGCATGTACTTTGGCAAGTTCTCTTCAAGGGATACGCTATCTAACAAGACAAGAGCAGCATCCCTTTTGATGCTGTTTAAGAGTACTGTTCTTATAATGATCAGGACATGAATTCAGGAATGAGCACTCTTGCTTAAGTGGTAGGGGCAGTATGAGCATCTGATATCCATGAGTTATCTGGATGTGTGCTACAGAAAGAGGTTTCATTAATCAAAGCAGAATATTGAATGTCATTTACAAAAAGCTGTGCTTTCATGTAAACATGGAAATATGGGGTAGCATATTTATGCCTTATATTGAATAAAAAATTAGTGAGTACCATGTTCTTTCACAGGTCAAATACAAACTGTTAACAATCTGTTGATTGTTTCTAATACTGAGGAGAGGTTTTACATTTTCGGTAAAAATGTAAAAGCTTTCCAAAACATTTTAAATGTGTATATAGTTCTGTTTCAGTAGTATCATTTTAATTTTCAAAACATAACAATAACTTAAGAGGAGCTGGAAGTGCAATAAGGTTTATTATCTAATGTTAGTGCTCCCATGGACAAGCAATATGGTCTTTAACAGGCAAAACACAGCCATAAGACATTAACAGGGAAATTGCAAAGGCAAGAGAGATCTTTCCAGTCTGTGGGAATTCCTCTTCCTACATTCAGTATTAACTCACATATGTAGCTAAGTAGAACTCAAGGCCTCCCAGCTCTTAAGTTTTGATTTTAGAATGCATAGCCTCACTTTAGATAGCTATGTGTTCAACCCACAATTAAACACTTACTGGTCTTAGCCTTCTGAGGTATATGTCATTCATATTTTCCTTTAATACCAGTGGAAGTTACTCATCACTATTATGGAAGAGTCAAAGTGCATGGAAAGTTCGGTATCCCAGTGGTACCCAGGATAGGTGTGACCCAGGTAGGCTAGAGTGCTAGATAGCCTATGTCCCACTCCTTAGCAACATTTCATTTAGACAGACTTCTTCATTTCGGAAAATACAAGTGCCTCGTTGAAATAATGCTTCATTTGCTGTAAAGATGCTTCAAGTGGGTTTGCTTCAAATAATCAATTGGAAGTGTGTAGGAAAATCGGGTTTTTTCTTGCACTACACTGTCAGGAATAGAGAGGCCAGTGGGTGGCAGAGCAGCACATCAAAGGGCAGGAATCAAGTAGCACTGGTGAAGAATGAGAGAGCTCAGGCTGAGGCAGAGTCTCACATGAAACATGATGCTTAAATGCATCTGTGTGTCCGGGATTCAGAGAAAATGGTAATTTGCACTGAGCAGCCAGGTTGTTTCTTCATTATTCTAAGATGGCTGCCTAATATTTAGGTAAATTAGGTTTTTCTTAAATATAACTCATGGTTTTAAGAGACTTTTCTTCTTTCCATGATTTACCTGCTTAATGTGACAAAGAGACAGGCACAATAGGTTTCCTGATAATCTAAGACAGAAAAATATTGTGAGATACTGTTTAGGCTTATGACAAGTTGTTGTATTCAGCATAGCACGAAGACCTCTCTCCAGGAGATTGTTTAGATAGTATTTGGGGATTTTGTGCTGAGTAGAATGGATTAAAGGTTTTCACAAATATTGTCACTGAAGCATTAGGTGTTAAATTAAGTACTGATTTCCATGAAATAAATTCAATTTTTGTGTTAAACTCTGAAAATACTTGTGTTTAGACACTCTCATCTATAAATCTGCAGAAGGGTTTTTTTTTAGCTGAAATCTGTGTTTTTTGCTGGTGAAAAAAGATTTAAAAAACCCTGCTGTAGTTTCAAATATTAAAATATAAGCATTTCTTTCATATCTTTACCGCAGGCAAGAGACTTCCTTCACCTCCCAAGTACCATGGAAAATATTACCTTGAGTCATAGTTTGTCTTTTTCTTTCTTTCTCTTGCTTAAAGACTTTTTTCTTACTACTGTTCCCTACCCTGAAATACATGATACCTAGTAGTATGTTTAGTAGCAGAAAGGAACAAGTCCAGTAGAAAGACTGAACTGGATGCATGTGGCAGTCTGAAATGCTTTTTAAGGGTGCAAGAAAAAGCACCTTTACTTGCACAATTAAGATAATTTAACAGAGAAGTCTATTCTGGTTTGGAGGAAAATCAGTATGCGAGGAAGTAACAGAGCTACCTTTCTGCATGGTGAGCTGACATTGTCCTGCATTCTTCTGTGCAAAAAGTGAAGAACAGTATCTTTACCTTACCCAATACCTCTAGACAGTTGCAGTACACAGGGTGCAGCTGCAGTACACAGGGTGCTCAAAACAAGACTGTCCAGATGCAAATGGAAAATGCTACAAAAATTACATTTTTCAACACAGATCATCTGCAAAAAAAAGTCTTAGTAAATCAATTTCAGTAATGCTAAATGATCCTTACCCAAGATTTGTTTCTCAAGGTTCTTTCTGACCTCCGAAGGTTCTTATCCTTGAAGGAGGACACTGGTTTTTTAATTTACACTGTCTGAACAGGTCCATTTCCAGTAATCCATGCACAGAGAAATCCACTTATAGAGATGACTGTGACTACAATACACAGGTGTTCTTGGAAAGCAGCTGTGCCATGCAAGTGTCTGTGCTATGTATTTAGGTCAAACTGTAATAGAAAGTTCTAATTTCTCTGAAGTTCTTGGGAATCATTACAAAATATGGAAGCAGATTTTTTTTGGTTTGAGATAAACAAGAATTACATATCAGATAGGAACCAGCAATTACAATAAAGCTTATTAAAGATTATTAAGGATAATAAGAAAAAAAAATCTCTACATAGAACATCATATATCATATCATATCATATCATATCATATCATATCATATCATGTATATAATATTTATTATATTAATTTTCTGAAGGAACACTGGATTATATGACCTTGTCAGTTGCCCACAGTTTTGCAATGCGGCTTTGAGAGAAGAATTTCTGTGGAATATCCTGAACAGAATAATGCATATTGATGATGAGAAAAGGGGACAGTTTAAAAAACAGATATTGATGTTGTTGCCTGGGCAGAGGTCTCATTGTCACTCCAACTGACAAATCAAGTGCACTAAGACATGGCTGATTCATATCCAGGGGAGAGATGCAGTTTTAGAATAAGCAGCAAAGTTTCTATTTTGAAACCAAGAATTCTCAATTTGTGCAGCTATGGCTGAAGACAGCTAACTAACCCAATTACCTGGATCCTACTTAACCAAAATTCCCATGCTTTTCACTTTAAAGAAGTACAGTCAATGAAGCAAGACTTTTACCTTTAACGTTTAACTTCATTTAAAATTCCTCACTCTTATGAGAAGGGAGGCACAGTTTATTGTTTAAAAACCTACATGGCCAGCAAAAGATCGGCAGTTCAGCAAAAGATTTTTATGCCACATGCTTTCGGACTTAACACAATTAGCATATCTTACAATGAAGCACAGAAAGAAAGAAAGAAAGAGTGCAACCTGAAGCCAGAAAGCAACAATACTATCTCAAAGGATGTGTTTATTTAGGAGTGCAATCATATTGAATGATTGACATAATAGAAATGTGCCCTTCTAGTACTCTGTGACTTTAAAATTATTTGTACATCATCAGCTGCTATTGCCAAAGGCAACGATAAGTTGTCATGACATTTCAGTTACCCTTTTTCATTATCTTACTGCTTTTTGACCATTTAAGAAACCTTCAATAAAAAAATAAACAAAAACAAGCTCTGGACTATAATAGCGCACTACACTTCATAAATGTTGCAATTTTCAGGGACAATTACTTGTATCATTTGTTATTCTAGAATATGTAGAATCTGAACAGATTTTAATTACTAGCTGAGTCCTTTGGTTTCCAGTGTGTCCAGTTGTTAATATATCCAAGATACCAAGACTGGAGACTCTCATACAAGAATTCTATGGATTATATATTGGAAACTTTAAAAGTTTTGTATTTAATGCACCAAATGACTGTGGAAGGTTGCCTATAATTTGCTTTAATTCTAGATTATGAAAACAAAGATATGATGCCCCCATAATTCCTATAGCATTCTTTTGTGTATTTTTTCATCTTTACACTAAACAATAGTGTAGGAAATTCACCATCATTCTAATTGAAGACTATTTTTCCTCAGAGCAGATGCACTTTCTGTGCTGACAAGCATTTTAACCTATATTTTTCAAATTGAAAAAAGTTGTTCTCTTTTCAGAAGCAGAAAAATAGCAGCTATAAAAAGTCTAAAATGCTCTACACCTTCAGTTGTAACCCTTAATAATCAGGACATGCATCTCTTCATTTAACCTTTCCAGTACTCCATCATGTGAAATGCAGAGGATAAGCAGAACTGCCTTTATATTATGTTTCAGGAAATTTGCAGGAAGTTTCTGAAAGGCTGTTGGCTAGCCAGTCTGGAATATTAAGAACAAACTGCTGTGTGACACTAGAGAACAGTTTCAATAGCTTTTGTCAGCTAACAGTCTGTAGCTAATGTCTACTGCTGAGATCCTGTTGAAGGACTTACAGAAAGTTGCTGCTTGGATCTGGGCACAAAGATTAAAACGGACAACCCTGGAAAGAGCAGCCCACCATTTTGGTAGCTGTTTCAACAGCTGGGTTTACTTTGTCAAACTAAGCCTAGTTTACATCTACAGTAAAATTGGCTAGGGACCATTCTCTGGCCTTGAGGACAACATTAAGGCATGGCTTGCCTTAAATTCTTATAGCTGAGCTCTTTCATGCTCTGGAGTAGTTTACCTTCATCTCTGGGGCCCCTTTAGAGAAGTTAATGTCCTATGGCTATTCCAAGGCATGCCATAATATTGTTCTGGAAAGGACTATCTGGTGCCAGACAGTTCATGCCAATACCCAGACACATGTGCCTCAGCCTTGTTCTTGTTCTTGTTCAAAATTTGGGGCAGCTTTTTAATTCAGGTCCCACTCTATATGTGGATATAATATATAGAGTGATTGCAACATAGGATGGTGGATATCATATAATGTTCCTTTACTTTTTTTTAAAGTGTAAGCTAAAAGACTAAGTGTAAAAAGGAGCAACACCTACTAATCTTTCAATATATAACCTTTATAGTCAGACTAAATGTCATAAAAATGGCAACAAGAGCTTTTCAAAACATTTCCCCAGGGTAGGAGCTGCTTGGCTTTGAAGAGAAAGAGTGGATATCTTTTCCTATTAAAAAAACTCAAGGCAATCTTGCACAATTTTGCTATATTTAATCATAATCTTGTGAACACGTAGAAGTTTTCAGATGGGTATATGAGGTCCTGTGTACTAAATTCCAGCCCTCTGACAATGGACATTCCCTCACCTTTTCAGATCCTTAGAAATAGTCCCTAAGTCTGCAAGACTAAACTACTGAAAAGAGAAGAGAATAGAATAGAATAGACTAGACTAGAATAGAATATATCAGTTGGAATGGACCTAACACAATCATCTAGTCCCGCTACTGACCAATTCAGGGCTGTGCACAGGTTATGAAGAGCCACTTCATCATGTAAATTCCTCATAAACACTGACAGGTTTGGGATATCAATCACCTCCCAAGGAAGCCTGTTCCAGTGTTTGACCACCCTCTTGGTAAGAAATGTTTCCTGATGTCCAGTCTGATCCTCCCTTGATACAGCTTTGAACCATTCCCACATACCCTATTGCTGGATGTCAGGAAAAGGCCAGCATTCCCTCTCCAGGTCCCCACTAAGGAAGCTGTACCGAGCAATGGGGTCACCCCTGAGCCTCCTTCTCTCCAAACCGGACAAACCCAGAGCCCTCAGCCGCTCCTCACAGGATGTGCCTTCCAGCCCTTCCACCAGCTCTGTTGTCCTCCTCTGGACCATTCAGGGCCCTTCCCATCCTTCTCAGGCTGTGGGGCCCAGCACTGCACACAGGACTCAGGGTGAGGCCGCAGCAGGGCTGAATCCAGCAGGATGATCCCAGCCACAGCTGGTGATGCTGTGTCTGATGCGGCCCGGGATGGGGTTTGCCCTCCTGGCTGCCCGGGCACACACTGCTGATTCACCCTGAGCTGCTGCAGACCAGCACCCCCAGATCCCTTTCTGCAGGGCTGCTCTACACACACTCCTCTCCCAGCCGATACTTGTGCCCAGTTTTACTGCATCCCAGGGGCAGAATCTGTATTTGTTCTCATTAAAGTTTCATGCCACTGATAGTAACCCAGTGCTCCAGTCTATTTGGATCCCTCTGGAAGGCTCTTGTGCCTTGAGAGAGTCAGTAGCACCTCTCAGTTTGGTGCCATCAGCACACTTGCTAATGGTGCCTTTAACACCTGCATCCAGATCAGTGATAAACTTGTTGCCCAGAACTGGTCCTACAATGAATTCCCGAGGAACACCACAGGTGATTGCTCACCAGGCAGATGCAGCCCCAGACACTAAAACCCCTGAAGTTCTGACATTCAGCCAGTTCTTCATCCAGCATAATGTGTCATCTCACAGCTAGACAACTTGTGCAGAAGAAGCTGTGAGGGACATTATCTAAGGCTTTACAATGATCTAGAAAAACTACATCCACTAATTGTGATGAAACACAGTCAAATTATCTAGAAGCTTAGGAATGTGTGATGATATTATACTGACTTTTCAAAGTTTTCTGAATGAGCAAAACAAAGGAACCCTCATGAATTTATTACTCATCATGTTTTCTTAGGGTTTATTTCTGATGTTGTGCTACAAGGAGTCTCTGGCAGTATTTTTACCCAGGTGCCTAGCTTTCATGTGTTTTTTTCTCCAGGAGCTATTACTATCTGACTGTCCTTTCTTGATTTTCATCTGTATTACTGACCAAACAGATGCTCTCAGAGCAACAGAGCAACACTCAGAACGAGATTTTTTTTGTTGGTGTTGTTGCTGAGAGGGGAGATTGTCTATACCTGTTGTCTTGGTTTAGGGCAAAATTTGGGAGAAAAACCTCCAGTGGGGCTCCCCCGGGAAGCAAACCCACATGGCCCTTTTTTTCCCACCCCCCCAACCGGTTCGGGAAGAGATTTCTCTGAGAGAAGTGGAAAAAACCTGTTTATTTCACAGGCACAGCACTACCCAGCACAAAAATGAATGATATCACATTACAAAACCTCTCGCCCTTCAGAAGAGATGACAAACTTCAGAGGGTCTCTTTCCTGTGGGTATTCGCTCTGTTATCAGTCCCTCTGGCGCTGGAAAATGCCGCTGCCCAGGCTGGGCTCCTGGTAGTCCACGGGTGCAAGCTCCCAGTGCTCCCCCGAGTCCCCAGTCCAGAGCAGGTTCGATTCGTTTCAGAAAAGGGAAAGAAAACAGTCCAGGAAGACCTCTCTGCTCCGGCTAGTTGGAAAGCCAAGGCGATCTGTCTCTTGTTGTCTGTCTGTGCTGAAGTCAAAACTCCCGATGCGGGGGGAGCCAGTACAGTCTCTGATAACAGACTCGGTGCTTCTTTTCCACTCACTTTTACTCTCAGATGGAATTTTAAGAATACAAAACCTGTGTCTGGGTTAGGTGGACGAATGGGGATACAATTTAACATCATAATCAACCCAGGACACCTGTGTAATTCAGAAATGGACAGGAGTTGATTTGATCTCAAAAATTAACAAAGACACTGTGATAACTACCAAGAAACAAGACATTTCTGTAGGAAATAAGTCTTCACTCATGACATAATAGAAATGGCTTTTTTAGCAGTGGACTTTCTTCATTGGCATTGTTCTCCATGCTTCGCTTTCATTTCTGGACAAGCTGTCAGAAACCTGCAGGTTTCTTTCATATTTTCCCTTCAGATAAGATTCCTGTTCTCCTACGTACTCCTCAAAATAAATTCCCTGAGTAAAAGTAGGAGGTGATTAAGATACTGATGAAAGAACGGCTTCAAAATATAAATAGAAGCTTTTGTTATGCTACTCTGACCAACACACCAGAAACTTCTGGCAAATGTATTTCAATAACATACCATAGAATCTGGTATATTCCATTATATTTAAAAGAGACCTTATTCTCCTCATGAAACCGTCATATGAAAATTTGTTTCAGAAAAGAAATTCAAAGCATTTTTCAATGCTTTTGGGATCTCCTTCAGAGTCCCGTTGCAAAGAGTCCCTATTTATGCTAAATAGGCCAAATAAAACTCTGAGAAAGAGAATCGAAGATTTAGAATAGTGTTGATACAGAAGGTAATAGTGGTCCTGTATCACTTATTAAAGAAACTATGCATGCAGTTAAAAGAAGGCGTTCCTTAACTTTATTCTGTTGCTGGTATGTTTTCCATCTTTGCAAGGGTCTGTCTAACAAAAGCTGGTGAATGTTTGAAATATTGCTCTTTACTAGGTTCTCCACAGCTTTCTCTTTTTAACTTAGATTCTTCTGATACCCGGATCCTCTCTTATGAGATATGCCAGATGCCTAGAGAGGAAAATCTAGATAACAGCTCTGGCTCAGCACTTTCTAGTGGAGCCCACATGACACAGCTCCTGGTAGATGTTTCATGGCCACTAGGCAGTGTTTTGCAGTCCTCTTTGCCCTGTAGAGTAGCCAAGCTGCCCTATTGACATCTACTGCATTTGCATTATCCACAGTACAAAAAAGACAATGTGACCGTGCAAGTACTGGGATGACTGTGGTCAAGGCCACCAATATTTCTATCTATCTGCAGCTTTCAAGGAATTAGATTGCATTTGTGTGGGGTACAAGGAACCTTGTCAATCAAAAAAGCAAGGATCTGCAGTGAGGTCAGAATGGGTGATGGGTGATGCCTCTAGCTTCAGAAGTACAGGATGTTGAACTGGAAATACAGAAAATGGAGGAAGAGTAATATACACTATATTGGAGCACTTGTTTAGAGCAAGGCAAGACTGTGGGTTAAGGCTGTGGGGTCTGAGAGTAAAGCCTTAGTTTGGGAAGATGCTGCACACATAGGTATATGTAATATACCTGCTGATAGGTAGTGTTTGCCTTTTTTCACAAGTACCTGTGCAAGTTACATGGCTTAGCATCAGGTTTGCTTGTCAGCAAGGAGGTAGCTCTTGAAAGGATTTTTATTCCATGAGGTTTTGTCTATAGGTTCTTCCTAGTGTTGTAATGCAAATCTGGAGGAGAGATGATGAGCCCTGAGGCATGAAGCCCTGTAAAATCACAGCTATTTTATGAGAAAGTTGTTTATGAAATGCAAAAATAGAACAGGGACAGTACATGCAGAAAGTAATGCTGTATCCTTTAATCTCTATGGATATGCCTTTCATGCTCAAGCTACATTTTCAGCAGAAAGAGCAATTTGTACCATGTAGAGCAGAAGCACTTGTAATGAAAGCAAATTACTTATATGGCTTTCATCTCTCTACAACATTAGACCTTTCTTGAACTTACATAACCTTACTCTTCTGAATTGCTTTCTGTCCAGCAGGGTTTTTCCATAGCAGATCTCCCATGATAACATTTTTTATTGATGTGTACAAGGAATTTAGTTTTTATGGTATCTCTTGGAGGCAAAGCATACACAGTGCTGGGGGTTTTTTTCCCATTTGCCTGTGTTTTTTAGCAATTAATAAAATACAGGGAAATGTATGAGATTAGTAGGTCTTTAAGGAAGAAATCACTCACCTAGCTGAACATCTTAGTCCTTGCATAGGTCTAGTAAATAATGATTTACAATATGAGTGGTTGGTTGTGGTTGCAATTACATATAGAAGAAAACTCCCTGTACAATATTGTGGAGAAACATCCAGATAAAAGAGGAACCTGTAACTCCATAAATAATTTTTGTAAGCAATTAATCCAAAATACCTAGCCAAGAGATGAACAAATGTGCCTGTGCCAGTTGGTCAATCTAGACTTGGAAAAGTTAAAACTTGGCTGGAATACAAAGTTAAATGTTGATAAGGCACAGCCATAATTACTGTTGCCATGGTTTCTGCTTAAGTCTCATGGCAAAGGTTTACAAGGCTTTCTCACCTCTAGACATGCTGTGTCAGGATGGTCAGAGAACTGCTACAGCTCTTGGGATGCTGCCAACCAAAAGCCCCTGCCCCTTTGGTCTGTATCACCCATCTTGTGAAATGACACATTTCCATAAGGCCTGCTGCTGGTGTTGATATCATTAGGGCAAAAATCCTACCATCCTCAGAAGTTCTGCATGATGGTTAACAGTGTGATTCACCTTCTGTCATTGTTTTCTGTGCATTTTCTGTGCTCTGCAAAACTAAATGTTTCCAACAGCAGTTTGCAGTTACCCATGCCAGTCTACAACAGGCTCTAAAGTAAGAACAGGATTAAAAAACAAGAGCAGACCTCATCTAGTCTTCCAGGATGAACAGACAGAGATCAGGTTTTAAATACCAAGGTAATTATTTAACCGTGCTTTGTGAGCTGGGTGGACAGGGACAGAGCCTAGTGTGCTAGCAGAGATCCATGTGAGGACACCCACCTAGCCAAGGCGGTTTGAGAAGTATATTGCAAAAGTTGTTTCGTCTGCCAGTCTTTCCAGCATGGTGCGTTGGAAGCTGGACATCCAGGCTGATTTGTAGACAGTCTGCTCAGATCTCTGAGCACTGATCAGATCTCTGGTGCACTGCCCTTCCCATGGCTTCCCATGGGGAGGTGGAAGCAGGTTGTGGCTTCTCTGTGGTCCCCCACTCCCTGATATGTGCACCAACTTTTTGTTATTGGGCTGTATTCTAGCTTTGTGCCTTTGTAATTTTGGCTTTCTGGCCTTCCAGAAAAAAAGGCTGGAGGGTTTAAGGTGTTGCAAAGTTATTTAATCCCTTTGTGTTTTTAAAAGAGTATTGTTACCTACTAGTTGTTTTCATGGGGGTTTCCTTCTGGAGTCAGCAGTCTCTGTCAATATTAGTAAAGTGACTATACTTCTCCTCCCACATGTTACCAAAGTCTGACTTCAAAATACAACCTTGCTACAGGTGGAGGCAAAGACACATTAATCAATGAGGACAGTTTTTAGAGCCAGTGTTCCCAGACTTTGATTCAACTGGTGGGACTGCTTTCTGGCTACTCTGGAGACTGGGCACTACATAACAGGACTAATTTGTAGCACAGCACCTTTTATTTAATGGTATACTTCAATGAAAATGTTCATTAGCAAGCCATATGTAAATACTTCTTTGGATGCAAGCGAAAAGCTGAGAATTTTATGAGGAGAATTCAGATGCATAGACTGATGGTGTTTCCCTATTTAGATCATGGAATCATAGAATATCATGTTTGGAGGGGACTTTAAGGTCCAACTTTTGGCAAATGCACGGTCTAGACAAGACAGCCCAGCAATTTGCCCAGCAGAAAACTGTTCAGTGTTGGGAAATCCAACACTTCCCTGGGGAGATTATGTCAATGGCTGACTGTTCTCATGGTAAAAATTTTTCCACTTGTGTCATGTGGAAAAATTGTCTCCCCAGGAGTAACTTGTACATATTATGCCTTGCCTGTTCTCTCTGACTCTGGAAAAAAGCAACTCTCCATTTTCTTTGTAGCCAATGCTTGAAATATTGGAACAGTCCCCAATCCTGATGCATCTCTGGGAATAGATAGAACTGCAGTGTCTCTTTCATGACTAATTATAAAGCATAATGTCTGGAAACAAGAGATCTTCTTCTCTTTTGATATTAGCCTGTGAGATTGAGTAGGCAACATTGCAAGAGAACTTTGGTTTTTGTGATCACATCACACTTAAAATTTTCCAGTCTTTTTTTTTTTTTTTACTCAGCATTCTAGGTGTAAAATAAATTCACCCAGCATCTTGCATGACAAAACAAATACTCCATTACAAGATGAGATATGGAAAGGAAGTGTTTCTCTACATTCTTATTGCCACAAGCCCTGTTCCCGGTATGGTGGTTATTAGAAGATGGTCACCATCTCTCTGAAAGATGTGGAAAGTTAGTAGAATACATTAATCAGTATCCTCTGTCTGATAACTCTGTAGGCTGCAGGATAATGGCTGGGGAAGCAAGACATGGGAGAGTGACAAATACAGCAAGAATTCTTGGAAGAGAAGGATTGCAAAAGCAGGAGTGCTGGTCCTGTCTTATGCAATAACATGCTGAATTTGTCAGCATTCATGCTGAGCTGCCTGCATAGCTGCTGACATAGTTCTCATCTTGAGCTTGCACAGAGAGAAAACTTGCCTCTTGAACTATTGTGGCAGTAAGAAAAATGTCTCTATCTGCATTAATTATGTATCTTAAAATAAGCTGATCATCCCTTTGATGATGGTGCAGGATATTGTTACAGGAGAAAGAAAATATAGCATCTTGCCTAGTTTAAAACTGAAGGTCTGTTATAATAAGGAAATACATACAACTCTAAATGAGCCCTAAAGTCCTATCACTTTTTAGAAAACAAAACAATAGTGTAGGAAATTCACCACTATTCTAATTGAAGAAGATTGTTTTTACTCAGAGTAGCTGCACTATATGGACTTACAGATCAAAAAATACCCATATTCTATAGTTAAAAAGGCTACCAGCTTCACTCTTCATGAAAAGCAACCTTATCTGAACAGGAAAAAAAAGTATATTTTCTCTCAAATATTTCACTTTTTGCTATCAAATTGTGCTGAAAAATCTCAGCAAACAATACTTGAACCTATGTAAAATGTCCCTACTAACAATTTTTTTAAAACTGTAGCTTGTGTTTTCCCATATTTATGAATTTATGTGCTACTCATCCTTTCAAATAAACAGAAATGAATGTTTGCTAAATACTAGCTCACACAGAGTACTATTCTGTTTCAAGTGTGACAATTAAAGGGCCAGAATTAAAGCATTTACTTAATTTGATAGGAGTGTTGACTCCTAGAATGCACAATATAGGAAAAAGAAATATTGTTTGGCTGAGAAACTTATTCCCTCTGAAATATTCATCTGAAAAAAAGGATTAAACAATAAGTCAGAAGAGTATATAAATTGTTTAAATGTAAATGCACTCAGCCTCAGTCTCTTTTTGTTTTAGAAACAAGTTTGATACAATAATTGAATAATCACACTCCAAAGCAAGCACTTTTGAAGAGAGTTGGAGTAATGGGTATCAGTGAACAATAATAGGATTCAAAAGATTTTCTCTGACATGAACTGATAATCCTGCCATCTTTTACAGCACAGTTATGTACAGAGTTGCACAGCTGGCACATTAGAATTTATAAGATCCAAACTGAATGGTGGGTAATCAGATAACTTCCATCTGCAGGAGAGAGGCCTGAAAATGAAGAAGAGTATAAAGCTGCCCAGTGTCTTTCTCAAAAAGGCTTCTTAAGGCTGATGGTTGCACAGACCCCTTTGGACCCCAAAAGAGAATGAGCTGAGGATTGATGCTCCACCTTATTTTCTTTCATTCAACAAACAGACAATACCCACAAGACAGATAGGGATCAAAGGGCTCCTTCCGTTCAAGCAGCAAGAACTGCTTATTGTGAGCAGAGAGAAGGAGGCAGAGTAAGTATAAAATACAGTAGGTCTGGGTAGAAATAACTCTTCCTGAGCTGACAGAGTATTTTAAAGAATGGGATTAGGAATATTGTATACCCTTAGTTTTTTGCATCTTTCTTGGTTTTTAACGCACAGAGATCAGAGCACTGTTTTTATAGAAGCAAAAATTCAGTCTCCAGTAACGTTAACTCCATTCAAGTTAAATCTCAGAATTTTACTAATAAAAGAATTTTCTGAATGCAAAGAATATAAAATAAATCAGCACGTATATAAGAGTTTTCCAGTTTTATGTCAGATTTATTAATGAAATGCTGTATTTACCAAATATAGCAATTATAAGGCAATAATCCACTACTTAGTAGGGATCACGCTGCCTTTGTCCTTATATTTCCTTTCTATTCATTTGCTCAGGCTTCCACTCAGGAAAAAGTGTTAAGACTTATTTTATGTACACATTTTCTTCAAATTAAATATTTACATAATGAAATTCACAGAAATACAGTATTTGAAAATTTAGCTACTTATAAATTACATTCTCCAGGAAGAGTCCAAGTAAGTGCATAATAGCAACTGATAATAACTATATAGATTATTACTTTTTTCTAGTAAATAGTCATTTTATCCTGACGGTAGGCAGAATATTGTATCAATTTATTTTCAGTATATTAAATGATGACTAAAATCACCTGAATCAAATCCTATTTCATTTTCAACTAATTATGTCCTTTTGTACATCCTTTACTTAGATTTTAGAACTAAATATTCAGAATAAAATTATAAATTAACTAGTCACACAATAGTTGCCTCTTCATAATAGTCCAGTGACTGTTTTCTGACCTTTGCTTCAACAGTACTGTAGGAAGTGCTTTGGACTTACATTCACTTTTAATGTATTTTTTGTACTTTAAGAGCAGCTGAACAATGTTAGCATTGTCTTCTCATAATCCTGCACAGCAAGTCAGAGAAGAAAATAATAACTCTGAATTTCCAAGATAAATCCTCACTCAAGAACATCTGGGACTTGTCCTAGACACTTTGTCTGTGTACTGTGCTATCCAGGTATACTTTTATCTGCATGTTACATCTACAGTGTAGATGTTGCTACCTTGCATAGCAAAGATCACTTGCTAAAAGACCTGAAGCTTTTTGACGCCTGCTCAGATAGCCTGTAAACTACTGTCAAATTTGGACTTATGAAAGATTTTCTCTCTTGACTGGAAGGACCTATGAGGAAGAGGAGCATTACCTACACAGATGTGCTTTCCTTCTTGGGCATGTTTGGGATAGCAAATGCCTCCTTACACACAGCTGACTGGAGGGCAGGGCAGCAGCCTTGCTGTTTGAGGTAGACACTCCCATCCTTTCCCTCCTGAGATGCTCAGAAGTGCCTTTTTGTGAGGAAACACACAGGCCAGACTTTTCACTGGAGAATTCACTGACCTGTGAATTCTGTGAATTTCTGTGAACCTGAAAAGAGCTGCTTTTATGGCCAGCATTAAGTACAGATGATCAAATGCATAATAATTTGCAAAATGAAAGTCTTGTTCCACCCTACTTTGTGTCCTGAGGTACTAAACAAGAACTCATGCAGGGTTCTTTTAGAAACAGGGAACAGTTTTTCATAAAGGGCATGTCTCAATTTGTCCAAAGATCCTAGAAAACAGTAAGTGAGCAGTGTATTTTTGCCTGCTGTATAAAAGAGCTGCATTTGATACTGTGGTTTGTACTCTTTCAAACCTGTACAAGCACAGCGAGGTGGATTTTTTTCTTATCAAAAGGAGCACAAATTCAACAACAGGCTTTAAGCTGTGGGCTTTAAGCCATAACAATTTTTGAAACATACTGTGAATTGTAAAAATAAAAGAGATAATGCCTGTTCCTCCTGCAAACCTAACTTCAAATCTCTCCCTAGGCTACAAGCAAACGCAAACATTTGGCTCTGATACTGTTTTTCCTCTTCTGCATACATCACAGAGTTAGTGCAAACCAGCATGAATTGGAACTTCTATTAAAGGCACCAAATGCTAGCAAAGAATGGCAGTTTGTAAGGGGCAGGATGCAGCTGTAGTGAAATGCCCCAGGAATGGAAAGTAAGTGGTCAAGGAGCATGAAGGTACAGAGGGAGTGGTAAAGAAAGTAAGTGTATGTTTTGGGCCTTCCGTTGTAAACATCAAGTCCTCTTCACCAGTTAATGACCAGTTTCACAGACCTTGCATTTTTTAATCCTTTAGTCAACATCCAAACCTGAACGTTCTGTGCTAGCAGCAAATTCTGCAAACTGTTTTGAATTACAAAAATTATAGAGAATTTCCTTTCAATTTCTGCCTCATAGTATTTAACTCCTGAAGACATGAAGAAGACGTGACCTTTCTGCATCTAGACACTGAAACAAACTTGTGAACAGTTTGCCTGAGAGCACCAGTGTTTTACCATGATTCCTTATATCCTGGGAAAACTGCAGGATTAGGACTGGTATGTCCATCTGCATCAAAGCACATGTGCACTGTTTCATAAGTCACTGTAGCATACAATAAAACAAAAACAATAAACAAAACAAAACAAAAAGCTGCTAGATTCTGCATTCTACAGTTTATCTGGTTTTTGGTTTAATGTTTTCTAAAGATCTAAACTTAGGAATATACTTGTGGCCCAATACTCAGACCTTTTTAGACTCCCCAGCTATTAGAGTTAGGCACCTGAAATGCAGGAATGGGAATCTTGAACTATTAAGAGCAGAGTAGTTCTAAGAGAAGTAAATGTTATTTGATAAGGGGTAAAATTATATTCTTTATATAACTTCAACTTTAAAAAGTTAGGGGTAAAAAGGGGTAAACTTTAGAGGGAAGTAATAATAAGCAATTTTTAGCCATTTGACTAGTACCAGAACTTTCTCTCTCAGAATCTTACACTTGTCAGTGGAGAACAGGATGAGCTCAATGGGCTCTTCTCCTTATTTCTTACGCACTTAGATGGCTGCTAGAAGTTAGTTTCATTTTTTTATAGAATTAAGTTTCCTTGCAAGTAATCTCCACAAAGATGATACACAGTGGTGAAGGATAGTAAAAGTCATCCTTAGATTCAGAAAGTGAAATATCTTAGTAAGACAGTATGAGCAAATTTCAAGGCCTTGCTGCGCTTGAAAGGTTGTGCCTTTTCCATTGCTACAACTGTCCTTTTTTTTTAAGTGCAAAACAACTGCAGTATTCCATCTTGTGTCAATAGGTAATGAGGAAGACATAACATGATAAATATTTTGTTTTACAAGCTGTTTCCTGGACCACGTAAACACTGTAATGTTAGGAATGCCTAAAAAGCAACAATTGGGAGCAGGATGAGAGTTTCTGGAGAAGGAACCACTCTTCTTATGTTGCACAATTTCATCAAGCCATATCTGGGGCATGGTTTCTTGGAAGTCAAACCAACTTGTGGTAGTCCCATGGCAGGATGGGGGTCAATTGTACCAAGCCAGCATTGACAAACCTTTGTTAGCCTGGATGTCAGTTCCATGCACAAACATATTAGTTGCAGATCTCTCCTTTCCCTGCTATTAGGTCTTCAGACTGCATTGCTACTTTGCTGCATTTAACTTAGAAAAGCATGTAAATAACTCTTGTTTGAAACACAGTAGCATCTAGTAATACTAAAACCTCTATAAATATTCGAGGTCAGGTTGGATGAGCAACCTGGTCTAGTGGAAGGTGTCACTGCCCATGGCAGGGCTTAAAAATAGATGATCTTTAAGGTCCCTTTCAACCAAAACAATTCATGATTCTACTATATGGAGAGACATGGAGCTGCTGGAGAGAATCCAGTGGAAGAACTGGAGCATGGGACTGAAGCATCTCTATTCTAAGGAAAGGCTGAGGGAACTGAGCCCGTTCTACCTCAAGAGTAGATGACTGAGAGGGGACCTCATCAATGTCTATCAGTATCTGAAGCAGGGGGTTCAACAGCATGGATCCAGGCTCTGCTTGGTGGTGCTGAGCAATAGCACAAGAAGCAACAGACACAAGCTGATGCACAGGAAGTTCCAGCTGGACACAAAGAACTTCTTTATTATGCAGGTGAACAAGCACTGGAACAGATTGTCCAGAGAGGTTTTGGAATCTACCTCACTGGAGATTCAAAAACTGTCAGGACACAATCCTGTGCAATGTGTTCTGGAATGAACCTGCTTGAGCAGGGAGGTTGGACAAGATGGCCCATTGTGGTCCCCCCCAACCTTGCCCATTCGGTGATTCTGGGGCATGCAGAGGGTTAACAAATCTCTAAATTAAGTTGATAGATCCCACTGTCACTACACCCTGGACAGCTGATTGTTTTCTAGTTCTCAGTCTTTTCCATTACACACATTTAAATTCCCTGTAAAAGAGGTAGAGGCACTTTCTGATCACTGATAATTTTCCCAGCAGGAAGCAAAACTTGTTTGGCATATAGTTATCTGTGTTTACACAGTCATACAACTTAATTATTGACCGTGACGTGGTTTCTTTCAAGGCCTTACCTTTCTTAGACAGATTCACCTTCTCCAGAATTGTGATATTTTGCTGTGTATTAAGAGATGTTCTACTAATCTGGGATGTAGGACTTCTTGTTCGGATAGTTAGAGGTTAATGAATGGCTCATTGTTTTTTTTGACGTGGGCTTCCTTTTCACCTCCTCAAAAATAAATGTATGTTTCAAAACATCTCCATGGAAGAGTGTTCCGTTGCCCTTTACCACTTTTCTGCTTCCTGTACCACACAGGTTTTTTCAGCACAGAAGGATACAGTGCCATCCCTTGTGATTCTGTTAAATTCACATCTATCACAAGACAGTGGAGGGTAGAAATTTTGCTGTAAATAGAAAGACATTGAGTTCACTGCTAGCGAATAACTTTGCAGTTGTAAAGTATTTGTCCCAAAACAACAACTAAGATTAGCTTTCACAGGATGAAAGAGCAGAGTGAATCACCGCTAAAAGGCAAAGGTACTAATCAAAGGCAACTTTAGCAGCTTCTTCAGTGAGCAACATTCTCTCCTCTTGGGAGAGAATTACAGAACCTAACATAACCTACCTCTTTTGGAAATGAACGCCACCTCACAACCTGAACTGCACAGAAAGTGGAAGAAAATGCAATGTAGAAATTGCAGTCTGGCTGAAGGGAGAATGAAGCAGACTGAAAGAAGACAAAGTTATGTGTTGGACTAAAGGATCTAAACCGTATAGTTGAGCTACCTGTGGTGGTGGCTCCCCATAACTTCTAAGTACCCAGAATCAAATAATGAAAATATTCAAGCCTAACTAAAAGGAAAAGTGCTGTCTTCCTAAAGCTCTGCTATGGGATGAAAAGGTTAAAAGAGAAAAATGGTGAGTAGGATGGTGGATTCACTCAAGTGACTTTACAGCTGGGAACGCCAAGGCTGAAGAATATCAGTCTGGGAGACCACATGTTAAACCTGCTGCTGATGGTGGAGGTACAACTGACACTGAAGAAGGCTTCAAGCATCAGCACTTTATTGTTTTTTTAGTACAACCTTTTATACCATTCATCTGACATGTATTACACCTGTGTGCCCTCTCTACCCTTTTGTGATTGGTCAGGACACCGCAACACTCCATATTCCATTGTCTTTAATACTGTTCACCTGTCTTACACAGGTGTAGCCCATTGGGGATGAGGCTCTGCTGCAGCCCCATTCCCAATCACAACAAACTGTGTGCCTACATACTGCTGTTTATTTGTTTGGAGAAGTAGAATTTCTGTGTAGAGATAACATAGGTGTTTACAGAGACTTGTAGGCCCTATCCCAGACATGCCTGAGCTCCCTGTTGGGAGGGAGATCAAAGCAGAGACCATAAAAAGCACAGGGAGATCACAGCATGATGCTAAACTGTGCTCAGGCCCTGGATAAATGGGGACAGCAGCAGCCCTGCTGCCCACTAGGACTGGACTGAGCCTGACGGCACCTGAGCCCTCATTCTGTGTCTCTGCTGCCCAGCCTTGTTTCAGGATCCTCCAGTTAGCAAGGTAATTGATACATTTATTCTTTGAATTTCATCTGTTTTTTTTTTCTGGTAGCCCTCAGTCATCAGTGTGATGATTCTGTTGAGTCACACACCTGCACAGGTGTCAGGGGCCTGTTATCAGCAAACTTTCTCTAACAGACAGGCCTCATGAGCTCCAAGGTCTGGAAACAGGCAACAAACATAGTTTCATTCTGGACAAGACCTTCTCATCTCCATCCTTTCCACTCCTTCTCCCTACCTAATGAATGAAATTAAGACACCTGTTTTGATGAAGAAAAGCTTTTCAGCTGTTTTCTTAAGTGTTTAAATAAGAGTTTTTCTGATTTTTCAAGCATTAGCTATACTATCCACTATTAGCCACTGTCTCGGTTTTAGAAGACAGGTGTCTGCTAGGGAGGGCAGGAGCCTCCCTTGGAATGCAAATGTAAACCCCCTCCCTCCAAATTACTATAATTCTGAAATCAAGGGGCTCTCAGGCAGAGATCAGGGGATATGAATAACAGTTCTTTACTAGTATTTATAACAAGGCACACAAACAACAATAACTACAGCATTAACAACAAAACAGAACCAGGGGCCCTGTGACAGCCTCCTCAGCCAAGACGGGAAGGGATGGAGGAGAGGCTTTGCTTCACAAACCCCTCGGGCGGGCAGTGCCGGTGCTCCTGCAGGGCTGTGAGGAACACCCAGCTGGAACAGCAGGGATGAGCTGAGATCCTGGGCCGGTGGATGAGGTGGATCAGCAGCTCCTAGCACTGGCATATCCCATCATGGGACAAGGCCCACCAACGAAGAGGGGAGAAGGAAAAGAAGCAGCAGCAGCTCCGTCTGGGTGATGGTGAATTCCCTTCTCTCCACAGCAACAGCTCCCAGCAAACTGTCCTTCTCTGAAGATGAAGAAGCCCGCCAAACTGTCCCCACCCTCCCCTTTTCCTGCCCCCTTTCTCCCTGGGCCCAGCTCAACCCTGTGTTTCCCAAGCACCCATGTACCCACAGTCAGGTTTTCCTCGCCATGGAGGAATGGGTAAAAATTCCACAAGTGAGCCAGAACTAAAAGAAGGACACCTAAGCCCCAACAGTCATTCACAAGAGTCAAGAAGAGGAAAGAACTGGAAATGGATGTTACTGTCCCCCTTTCCTTTTTAAGATCAGTATAGGAGTCTTTGCTGAGGATTTAAATGGCTAAAGTAGTCAAGAGGTAAATCCTGGCAACTATGGGTATGACTTCTGTTCTCTTGTTCTTTTTTCCAGAAAAGTGTATGGGAAGGTTTCTCTCTTACAGTATGCAAACTGGGAATATATTGTAGAAACACCAGAAATTATCTCTTATGTCGAGATCATGGTGTTAGCCATTGGTCTTTTCTGTTAGAGGTGCCAACTTCATTGTTTTATGAACAATTACATAAAAACTTGATGGTCCAATGTTTTGACTAATCTGCAAATACATAACTGAAGTTGCTCTTTGTGTCCTTTACAACTATATCTGAGGCAAAAAAATCCCCCAAAGATCTTTTGCTCTCAAAACATACATAACCACTATGGAAATCTGCTTTATTTGATGGATTTGTTTTTGTTACCAACTTCCTGGATACCATCTACTTTATTCAAGAGTCAACACTTTTTTTCCATCACCCCATCACCATTACAAGCATCTCTTTGTCTCATTTCCATTTATCTGTCAGTGCCATTGCTCCTGTGTTTCCCTTCGGAGTCATAAAGAGCCAGGTGCTACAGTGTTCCCTCATTTTGTGATCAAGGACAGAAGCTTCACATTAGGCAAATAGGTTTTCATGAGATGTAAACAGATTACCACCTCAGAGTGACTGATAAATTTCAGGAAGAAACAAAGTCAGGTGTCTGGTACTGCTGACTACTACTACTAGTGAGACTACAAGGTCACATTAATGAGCCTTGTTAACAGAGGAAATCAGAGGTCAGGAATTCATTATTGTCTTTGAGAAATAATGTCTGCAAAGTAGAATTAAAATAGGAAAGGTCTCATCATCCTTTTTACTAGGATTTTCACAGAAAATTCAGACAGATGCTACAGTATCTTTTCTAATTTCTAGAATCACTGAAAAGAGGATTTCAGACCAAGGCTCAAAGTTCCCTGGTGCCAGATTTGGTAGACCAAGAGCAGTTCATAACTCATAGTCTAAGGCAGAGGAGGGAAGCACAGAGCTGTACTAGGCTGCAGCTCTGGCCCTGGTCTGTGGGATCAGGCAGTGCACTGAGTCTCAGTTGACTGAGACAAATCCCAGGTGCTGGGAAGTGTTCAAGGCAGAAAGAGCCTCTAGCAACCAAAAATAGCAACTGAAGTACAAGATGGGAAACCAAGCCAAATGAAGAGATATAAGGAGAGTAAACTGGATAAAATAGATGTAAGAACAAACATACTATAGAAATAAATGGATAAATATCAAGAAAAAGGTAGGTTCCACAGTGTAGTAGTTCCACAGGTGGACTTCCAAATAGTCCACCAGTAGTTCCAGAATGGAGAAATCCCAGGGGAATCCCAGGAAATCCCAGAAATCCCAGGGGAGCCAGCAAAACAAGTTTGCTGGGGGTTGATAAAAACCCTGACTGAAGGCCATGGGAAAAACCCTAATAAGCATGGCGAGCAAAACATTACCCACACTGCCCCCTGTTTAGTTATATGCAAATATAGACAGAAAGTTCTTTGTTTCCCCTGTTATCATTGGTTTACTTTTGCTGCATTAATTTACATACCCCTAGGCATCTTTCCCTATTGGGCCCTTACCCTCAGACTCCACCCCTAGCTTAGTTTATATGTTACTGTATTACCCTGACCCTTGCTTTTTGGTGCAGCCTCTAGTGCTGTTCAAATTATGTGTTTGTTGTTTTTAACACTAAACTATTACTTTTTGGGCCACTAAATTGTGCCTGTTCTTCTGTTATTTTGCCACATTGTCCCTGTCTGGCCTGGTCTCAAGGCTGCAGACTCATGTTCCTCCCTGGAAGACTTCTATAATCTCTACCATTTCCTCAGGATGTCCCTATCTTGTTGAGAAACAATATAGATAGTTCAGACTAAGGAACTGTGGCTTACTTGCCATAGCTGTCTACAATCTTTAATAAACATAGCTGGTGCAGCAGATATCATAGACACCTCCATGTAGATAAATAATGTGAAAAAAAATGGGTTTTTTACCAGTTTCACATTGGAGTGAGGGAGAAAGAACTGCTAAAAAATTTAGATTTTTATATGTTACTATTTCCCTGGAAGCAAAACACTTTGTTCACCACAGTATCACTCATGTCTTTTACCTCTCTGTTAACAACACAAATGAAAGTGTGAAGTGTGGATTTTACTTGACCACTGTAGAATGCCAGGACTAATTTTTAACTACCCATAGCCCAAAACTCCTGAAATTCTTGAGGTTACTGCATGGACATGTGGAGCCACAACCTATCTCTGCACAAGAGTGGAGATTCTTTCTTGTAGCACTGACAAGAACTTACATTTCTTTCCAGGTTCTTTAGTTATGATCTGATTTATTTTTTTTTTTAATCTAGAATCATATTATTTGTCTGATCTTCATCTTTACTGTTAATTTCTGACCCCTGTAGCTTAGCTCAACTGTCTATAGTATCAAACCTATTTTATTGTCAAAGGCCATATTTTGAATTAGGATCAAAAATGTTCATGTTCCCAGCAAAACCAATTTTCATCTGGACGATGAAGAACCCTAAGGCTTTTTTCTGTCTACAGCACTATTTGTCTGGCAAGGTTATGAGCTTTTAAGTTAGCATTAGCTTTGTCTTTGCAGTAGTATCTATATTGCCATATACCAGAATCAGTAATTTAAATTAAAAATGTCTCTTCCATTTTATGAAAATTTATAAGATATTTAATGTAATATCCCCTCTGTTTTATTGTACAAAGTCAGTATGTTTTTGTTGCCCTATTCATAACCTGAAGATTTTAATGTGTATTCTTCCTTTTCAGCCAATATCATCTAAGTGCAGTGGTTTTAAGAAGGTCCAGATCAGTGACAGCAGGTGTGACCAAGACATCATGTTATTAAATACCATCTTACTTCATTGCCAGGGCAGAGGAAAAGGCACTCTTGCTCTTCAAAGAAACAGCAGCCCTTTCCAGTCAGGAGAGCAAGCATGGCCATGGTTGTGGCAAGGGTCCTTCCACCGTTGTTGTTCATGTTCCTGGGCTTGGTGAGCATTTTCCATGGATATCACCCTCTCTTTGTACACTTTTACGTGTTACTAGTATTGTTGCTGTAACTGTTTGTTTTCTTATCTCATTTCTGTTTCCTGTAAATTGCTCCTATCTCAACCTGTGATTTTCACATTTTTGTGCCTCCAGCTCTCAACTCCATCCCCAGAGAGAGATGGTGAAGGGGAAGTATGGTGACCAAATGAGTGGTGTCTCATTTGGGAGTGTCTTGGTGATGGACACTGAATTCTAAATCATGACAACTGGTTATTTTAAACTGTGAACAAATGCATGAACTAATACCAAGGATAGCACAGATAATGAAATAAACAGAAATTTTTGGGTACCCATCTTGTCCTGCTTGGTATCCTCTCTGTGCAGTAGCTGATACTGTGGTTGATTATAATTTCAAAGGGAAACTGTTAATAAAAGTATTTTCTCTTCCACAGAAGTTTCAAACGGAAACAGTAGCTTGACCAAAAGTTTTAAGACCAAGGACTCATGCTACAGTTATTCTTCTACGCAGATAGCATTGTCTTTCTGTGTTGCTATGTAGAGGCAAACTACAGCACCACCTACTGTGTGTTTACCTGCCAAAGCAGAGGATAACAAAACCTCACTACATCAATTTCACCCCTTTGCTTGCTTGGTAGGCCTGATTTAAATCAAAGTCTCTGTTCACTAATCCTATTGCATTTGTGAGGAGTGTGTAGACCTGAGGTTCCCTTCTCTAACCTGAGAAGAGCATAGGCGAAGCAAATTGCTTACTCTCAGGTGCCACAGGAATTTTGCTTCTCTGGAGTTTTGTTCTCCTGGGCAGTGTGCACAGCATGACCTGGTGAGTACAAAGAAGAAAGCTAGCCATATGGCTTTACACTGTTCAGGCACAATAACTACTTAAATTCCTTCTTATTCTTAGGAAAGCACATTTGTAAAGCATTGTTTTAAGAGTTATTTCTTTCTTTTCTGTGCCATTGCAAAACCAATCTTTTTCATTATTAAAGCCCAGTGAATGCTAATATCTGTACAGGCACTGAGCACAAAGTGTTTCCTGCCACAGAGAATTCCCCCATGACTCACTGAAGCTGGTGGGACAACTTTGCAGTTCTTTTCACTGTGGTGAAGAGCAGAAGGGCAGAACTCATATGGACAGTATTTTTTACATAAACAAGTCTCAGAAAAAAAGACAGTCATTCAGGGATGTTGCTATGATACAATAATCACATAGGCTCAGTGTCACTCAGGAAAGTGCAATCCCTGAATGTACACTAGGGTTTCCGGCAGCCCACAGGCAGACACTGTTCCAGTATTTACTAAAACCTACCAATCTAACAATATGTTCATATGCTGAACCCTAAACAATAATCAGTGCTGAAGTAGTGTAGCTGTATTGTATAATGTGGATTGTATCGTTATTTTGGAGTTAAAGACAAGAATGAGCATCCTCTTTCTCTTCTTTGTACCAGGTTAAACCTGTGATGACACCCCACTCATTCCTTTTTTTCCCCTATTATACCAGTGCTGCTATAGTGCAGCACTGTAATGGAATTTTGATTTCAGACTGTCTTTTGGTCCCAGAAGAATGACACCTATGTAAGGCAGCCTAAGAAATAACTTTTAATAGTCCAATAAAACGATAGTGCTTGCTAATCCTTAGCATCTACTTCCAATCCCAGTTGCTCAAAAACTGGCACTTAGGGAAAATTCCTATGGAGTTTAATAGAGAATGACAAGCTTTCTATAGAATGGCTGGAACTACCCAGAGAGCAGTTTAACAGGGTTATAATTCTCCATTCATAGCTATCAGCTGCACTAAATTTCTATGGAACCATACTGATTTCTTCCTTTTTCAATTCAATAAGACTTTTCCATAGAAAAAACATGCACACTTAAGCCAGCCTACACAGATACAAGGCAGGGTATATCTGCATTGCTTAATAGAAGGTAAAATTGCTACTGTTCTGTTACATACAAGGTGGGAGGGCTCTGCTGCATAAATTCCAAGCATTTGATATTCAACAAAAATCAGTTCATACTCAACACAATTTGTTTAAAAAAAAAATTATAAGTTAGGTATAACTAACAGCAACCTAAAAGTACTCCACAGTATTTACAGAGGTGTCTCTAATGATTATCAGCCTTAGAAGAAGAAAAAGAGTGGATTTGTGCCTGCTATATATTATTGCTAGGGTACAGTAATAGCAGAGGTGAATTTAGATGCTCATGGTTAGTACTTAAAAAAAAAAAGTTAAGTACAAGTCTGAAAAAAACAACATGAAGTTCTGTACAAACACACAGGAAAGCCATGCTCGTTTTAAGCTCCATTAACAACACAAAGAGATAGAAGAAGCTGCTATTCCACTTGACACTAGCAGCAGTGCCAAGACTCACTCATATCAGAGGGCCTGGGCTTCCTGCCAGAGGGCCTGCCAGCAGGAAAACTGGTAGTGATGTTGTGAGAACAAGAAGAACACATAAATATTAAAAGTAGATACCAGGCCAAAAAAAGCACACAAAGTTGTCCCTGCTTTTATGCAGCTCTGAGACCAAGTTTTACTTCTTCAGTGTCATGGACAGGTAATTCAGTGCCATTCCATCCAGATACAAGTGTTGCAGTTTCTGTGAGCAGTGATTTCTGTGTCAGAATCTTGTCTGCTGGACAGGGTCCTTAGATTGCAAATTCATAATTTTTAGGCAAGACACTTGAAGAGAGAGTGAAAATTGGTCTCAGAAAATTTCTTAGCAGCACTGCTTCTTGCAGATGTTTTTTCTGGACAAAGGCTGGTGGAGCACAATATGACCTAAGGAGATTTCCCTCTTTGCCAGACATTTTCATCTCAGGTCACTTAACACATGCTAAGGTTTGTTTGCAGACTTGTTTGCCAACAAAGATGAGGAGGTGTGTGCTCCAAAGCTGTATGAGTACGGTCAATGCCAACCACAGGCTTCTAAACTCAACAACCACAGATCCCTATATGCAACTCAGGTCCTCAGCAGCTTTCCAAAATGGTCCAAAGGTGAGCAATGCCTGCCAATCTAGTCTGCTATAAATATATACTACATATATACAGTGAAAATGTGGTAAATCAGTATTTCTGTACCTCCCAGCCTCATAGGTGCTTCTAAACTGAGTTTTTAACAGAACAGCATCCTTGTCTCATCTTATTGGCGTATTGGAGGGAAAAAACCCCTTAGGGTCCTATAACTGTGTTTAGCTTTTTCTTCTGTCAAATTGAGTCCCTGGTTCTTATTTGTTCTTCTCTGTTCTTGTTTCAATTTTGGATCTGGTTTGTTCATGGTTTGTAAAAAACTAGTCATACGGAGAGAAATTGCTTTGTTTGAATCAATGTCTCTTGCCGTAGGTGTGATGCCTTTCTTCACTAAATTTGTATTTTAACTCTCAATATTATTGGTGCTCCCAGAGGTTTTTGTTCATGGAGCTCGGAGCATTTTATAGCAGCAGATACCTCTTTTGGAAGATCTATGCCAGAAAAAAGGTGTGGGAAAAGATCCTTTTAATATCATACAAAAAGCTTGCAGATATTTCAAAATACACAGTCAATATAAAAAAAAAATAGAATTACACCTGGTGTAGAGCTAAAATAGTATAAACATAAGTATGCAATTGAAATTAACATAATTTTGGAGCAAAGAAATAGCAAATGTTATTTCCATAGTGCAGGCGTTAGGAAAACAGGGTGAGATAAAGCCTGAAGTCATGAAATTAATACGTCTCAAAGGGGAGATGAGGGAGCAGATCTCCAGTACAGGCTAATACTTATCCCATCTAGGTAGTAGATCACAATGCTTACTTAAACCCTGAAGAGGGAAAGAAACCCAGAGCTGGTCACTCTTCCTTGTATCAGCAGCTTTTCTCCAGCAGACAGTGCTGATCCCAGGGCTTTGGCAGGCATTGCTGGCACAGAACCATGCAATGTTAATCTGGCATTCTGATAAAAGACTTTACTTCTTCCTGAAGATGCAGGATTAGCACTGTTCCTTAATTTAATGTTACTGCAAGGCTTTAAGCTTTCTCACACAGAAAATGTAGAAAATTGGCTCCCCAAACACCTATTCACCATCCCAAGCTGCTGCAGTTTCTGAAGTGAAATGTTGCTGCCAGGGTGTCTTGTAATGGCCATCAAAAACTTCTTCAGTAGCTTTAACCACATGTAATTATTTTCATTAATTTTTTATCTGCATAGAATAGAAAATGGTGCAGGCCAAATTCTGACCTCAGTTACATCTTGTTAAATCTCAAGGAACACTTCAATAGCTGTAAAAGGAATGTAAACTCTAAGTGGTCTGTAGCCTGAATGTCAAGAACATAAACAGGAAATTTGCTGTCACTTCACACCAAGTCAATAAAGCTAACAAAACCATACTTCATTTCTTTTAAGAGAAATGTTAGTGGCCACAAATGTTTCTTTTTCATATTTACAAATATTTCTGTACAAATGAATACAAATACAAATGAACAAAATACAAGCAAAGAAGAAAAAGGTTTGTCAAAAATGTGATTTCTGCTTTTGTGATACTTTTGTACTGAACCCTAAAAAAAAAAAAATCTGTTCTTTGTTGCCATAGCAATGGATTCCCAGGGTGAAATTATATCATACTGCCTTTCTTCTAGGTTTCTGCTATGTGCTATCACCACCCACTCTCCTTCATTACAGTCAATAATCAACAAAACCTCCCCGCCCCCAGCCTTTATTCATCTGCATATTTTGAGGTGGAGGATGCAATAGTTATTGTTTTGACAGGTGTAGAGAAGCCAAGTGAATTCTCAGTGTGCTGAGGAAGCACAGGATGTGCTGCCTGAAATGTTTCCAGTCCAGTCCCCTTTGACAACGCCTGTGAGCAGCTGTCCATCCTCAGTCTCGTATCTCTTCTCCACATGCACTAACTGCTGGTGTCAGCTCCACAGCACTGCACTGTGTCTCTTGGGAGGGATGGGAACAAGCACCTACGCTAGCCTGGCGTTGCCAAAACTGTCAAATTTGAAGTAGAACCCAAATTTTCTCAGGTAAAGTGCTGTTGCATTAACTCAGTGTGTCACCTTTCCCTTGCACCACAGCACCTTCAAAATTAACACCTCCATAGCAGACCAACAGGCCAAGAAGAGCTTGCAGAACACACTCCAAAGTCTGAACACTAGAACACAATGTAATCTAATTTAAACAGGCTTGTACCAGGAAAAAAAAAATAAAATGAAATCGCGGCTTTCATGTAATTATTATGAAACAAAGTACAATTTCCACTCTCACGCTCAGTATGTAGCCCAGCATTTGAACTGTATGGATATTTCTCCAAGACTGATTCACATGTGCCTTTTCTTTAGCACTAAATCCCTGCAAGTCAAGTGGTTAAATTAAACATTTAATTCATGTTAAATACTGACCTGGTTCAAATTATCCTGGTTCGATTACTTTAGAGGATCAAACCAATTTATCATAGTGATTAACAGCAACTGAAGAACTAGCCCTGGATAACTTTCTGGCATTTAATATCACAGAATAGCTTTCTCTTCATTTGGAATAGAGGTTAGTGTTGTCTGGTGTCTCTTCATGCTTTCTCTACTCACGAAATACAATGCAGCTGCAGATTTTCCAGGGCCATGGCAGAGACATGAGCTTCCTCCTTCCTCCTCCTCTAGTCCTAATCCTTTTCCATTACCACTGCTTTTGCTCCAGAGTCAGTGGTCCTGGCTGTGCAGCTAAGTCACCAACCCAGACATCTCTCTCACTTGGATTCAAGGCAGTCTCCCCCTCTGAGCAATATTCACCAGGTTTTAAATAGTTAGTTTTTCATATTTAATCTGAATTTCCTCATATGTCTTTTTTATTCTTTCATCCTCACTAGTTTTTTTTTCTCATTAGCCAGATAGTAAAATATGTTTCTTTGTTTAAAAAATGGTATATAATGTTATAAATAGATAAATAAAAAGAGGTGGAGACAAAGAAAAAAGGTGCTTTGAAAGTGCTTTGCATAGTATTATGCATTAGGTCTTTGCAACAGCCTGATAGCTGAAGGTCATGTCTGCATGACAGAACTCTTTCTCCTTGCCTGTCAGTTAAATTAGTTGCTAAATATGGTTTCAAGTACAAGGCACATCATTGTTAATGCATGTCTTTGTTAATTGAAGAATAAGATGTTCTGAATGCTTACATCCCATTTATTAGTTCTTTGTGGATACAATGGTATCTATTTGAACAATACACATATAAATAATGTATAATTTTTGTAGTGTGAATAGGAATGAATCATGATGTTTATGAGAATACTAGAATGACATTATGTATTTTAATGGTAGACCCATGCTGCTCCCTATGTCTTGAAGTCAGGGTGAGATTCTGGATTTGAAAAGCAGTCCCTTTATTTAAGCACATAAGTTTGACTTTCACCCTTCATTCTACAGGTTGCTGCACACTCTCCCAGCAAAGTGATTACAAACTCTCCAGCCTGCACTTATGTAAGCAGTGGTTTACTCCACCAGATTAAGAGTTCATGTTGTTAGGTCTAGCATCTAGACCTCCAGATCTGCTTTGGTGAATCTCAGCTTCAGATTCCTACAAGTCTCCATGCTAATGGGCGGCTCTGACAATAACTAATAAATAATTTTATTTTTTTTTTTCCAATACAGCAGTACCCCCACTTGTCACACCTCTTCTGTTTGTAGCTGTGAAGTCTCTAGGGTATATGGAGAAGGAAAATGCTTCAGGGACTCAGGATGTAAAATCGTGCTAGCACAGTTGAGTATCTAGGTATATGGCTGATGCTTTTCCTTTGAAAATTGTACAGAAAGAAAATATAAAACATACAACAGTAACCCATCCACCCTAGTACCTGAACTCACTAAATCACTTGTTCAGCTTTATTTGTGATACAATAATAAATCAGTTTATGTGATAAAATACTAATTTAATTGAAGGCATGCTGAAAAGGATTAATTCAGCTGAGAAAAATGGTTTTGACCCTCCTTTCAACATAGTCTGAACCACACGACTTGGGAAGTGCTCACTACTGGCCCTCAACACTACACATGCACCCTGTCTTAGTTTGGAAATTATTATTTTGTCCCACAGTCCTTCCTCTACCATTTTTACTCCCAACTACACCCGCAAAGAGGTGCTATGAGGTAAACTGTCAGACTCTCTGATCTTCCAAAGGTTTTTATTGCCATCTGCAGCAAGGTGGGACATGCTTAGGTTGAACTAAAAATGCAAGTAGGTAAAATAAAGTGGAGGGGGAGGGTCTGGGGAAACAAAATTCAGCAGGCAATGGCTGAGCATCACAACCAGTACCGCTTGCACTAGGCAAACTTAAAGATTGACCTCAGAAACTGTAATTTCATCAGGACAGACTTTTTTCTATGCCATAGGAAACTTCAATTGACTTGATTAGAGTATTTGGATCTTAATCAGCTCTCCAAGATTATGTGTCATTTACATAACAGAAGCCTCTTGTGCTTTTCTTCCTTTTGCTTGATGAGTCTGCCAGTTTGCAGAAGTTTGGTTGTGCTTCTGCCTAGCTCTCTGCAGGGCATACACACACACAGAGAAGCACTCAGCACAATCAGAGTGTTGTGGGCACAAAGGAGTCACACACAAAGGAAACTGAGTACAAACTTCCAATTTCTGTCCAGAAATTAAGCACAATTGCTTCATTGTCTGCTGTACATGTAAGCAAGATAGGCAGGTGGAATGTATGGGCATGAAACATGCCAAACATGATTACTTTATCTCCCTAACATCTAGATGACAATTCTATACAACTCCTGTTTGTTGTAGATTCATGCTTAGGGTTGTTTCAGAAATGCCCAAACACACAGAGCAAACACTGCAAAACAGTCAAATGGACAGCTTTTTTTTTTTTTTTCATATGCTGATGATTTCACACATAGCCATTTTACAAATAGCTGGAGAGTGCTACTCCTTTAACACTCCACCTATAGTTTGTCAGGGTGCCAGGCAGCTGATGGGTTCATCCCAGCTCATGATTTTCAAACTGCTGCCCTTGATTTCCCTGTATTTTGAGCAACCTGGATCATGTACTAATCCCACAAAAGAAGTCTCCCACATTTCTACCTTTAAATATCACCTGCTATATATGTCCTGGTTTAGCACTAGTCTTGCATTATAGCTTTTCTCCAATAAAAATTGTGACAGGCACATGCAAGCCTGCCAGTGTAAAGACTGAGTTTTGGATGAGTGTACGGATTTGAGATTCCTGTGGTAAATGTGCTTTCAAAACCAAAGAGATAGTAATGCTTGCTGTAGTAACAAGGTATTTATTGTGGACTCCACAGTGGTATATGTGTCATGCCAGACCTCCTGAGACAGGAAAAATCTGGGGCAGCAGTTAAGAGCATTAATGACTTTAAATCCAGATTTTCACAGTGCATCCTCAAAGGAAACACTATCGTGTAGGTGTCTTGTCTCATGGTATCTGACAGAGACAATCTTAGAGTCAAACTGGAATAAGGAGTTAAGTGTTAGAATAACATATTTTTTCAGTCATCGTCACTTATTTCAAGTCTGATACTGTGCACATCATGCAGATCCTACAGACATTCTTCATGTACAGTTTAGTCATGTTTTGCTAAAAAAGAAAAATTATTTTCAGCAGCTAAATATGCATCCATGGTTTGGGGATTAAACCCTATATCCAGCCTGCACTTCACATGACTTATCTATAAAATGATTACATTAAAGAATGATTACATTAAAGAGAACTCAGAATTTATATCTAAGGATAAGGTTATGACCACCACAGTACCATACTGTTCCAAAGGATTTTGAACCCACAGGTGGCTTTGAACCCACAAGCAGGCAAAGAGCCAAGGCCACGTGTCAGCAAGCACATTTACCTTCTAACGCATGACATCAGCAGGAAAGTCGTGTGGGAAGTTTGGTGGGTTACAGCACCAAAATAAACTACCACAGGCACTATCCCAATCTCTTCTGCCTTTCACATGGGTTTCTGTAATGCTGGTTCTTGTCTATGGTGAGTGCATGGAGCACCTGTTCAGTATCTACAAGTAAAATTACTTTACACCTAGCTGTTACAGAGGTGTAGGAAAGGATAATTAAAGGAAACAATGCTTGCAAAGTATTTGGGGAGCACTGAATTAAAGACATTATATAAACTTAAGTTCTCTTATTAACTGGTTTCTTTTGTATATATGAATACTTTGATTTCCTTGTTTCCATACTGACCAGAATTGTACAGCCACCCTTAAAAAAGAAAAGATAATAAATAAACATAAACATAAAGGACTGGAAATGCTACCTCATCCTGTCATCCAATTCCCCATGAAACTTACTGATCTGAGTAAATGTGGTTTTGTTGTATCATATATTACTGATAGGTCTGACGAACTTTTATATTTCAAAGCTGAGTGGCAGTAAATCTAGAACCTATTGCGTAAAAGCTGATGCAAAGCCCATTGTTTTATCACAGCAAATATTATAAAATTTATTATTAAACATGCATATCACAATACTGAGATGCCAATCAAGTTCAAGGTTTATAGTGCAATATACAGTACAAATACATCCCTCATTTTCCCTGTAAAATTCTTGAGGTAGCATGTGAATTACCAAGGATTTCTAGCAAGTGCTTTCTTGACTTCTTTCAAATGTAGGTTTAGAATATCCTTTGGCCTGACTGAAGAAAAATTACAAAAAATGCACTTACATATTTAATTTGTTTTGTTTTTGTAGGAAATCAAACTCTTTGAGCTCAGAATTAAAAAGTAAAAAACCAAATTATTTAGTCATGCTATTTTAGAACATACATATTTTTGCACCATAGAATGTTATCCTATATGCAACAAAAAGATATACTATTAAAAGTGATATTTTAACTAAACTTAAGAAAATAAACATCTACCTTACCAAAATTATACACTAACATAATCTTTGTCAAAATGTTTTGACTTGGAGTAAACATTCTTTTCAGAAAGAAACTGTTCTGCCAAAAAATTAAAATCAATCATCTGCAGATTATTTTCTATTAAATAAACATACAATAACACAGAGACCAAACCTACATGTGAGAATTATTATAAATCAAAGGAATGTAATTGCTATTTAGCCCTGATTTTGATTAGTGATTATACTTGGGTCATTTGTCAAAGGTTTTTGTGATCATAGTTGAGCTTCAGGGAAAATGATCCATCCACCACAGATCTGAGTCTTCCTGTTTCCATCGACAGCTTGCATATTTCAGTGGAGAAGAGCATGTGTTTGGGTATGTACATGGTATGGGTCCCTGATGAATAAACACAGGAGTTCATAGGTGCTAGGTTAGCTGTAAGTCTCTTGGGAGATAATTTTTTTTTATTATTTTTCCCTGAGGAACTGGCATAAAAATATAGAGAATAGAAGAGGCACTAATCATTCTGAGATGCGTCCAGAACAGTGATGCTGATAATTTTCTATCAACTTTATTCCTATGTGTCTTCCAAAATACAGCAATTAAATGAATATTTGCAATTTTAAACAACACAGTGTTTTGTTTACTGATTGAAAGGCTAAGGAATTATCTCCCCTCCTAGAAAAATTTACTCTGCACTACTTAGTTGAGTCTAGATACTGCACTAAAAGTACTGCCTTGTGAGGCTAGACGTCCTATCTTGTCAGCAGCTCCAGGCCTTTGTGAATCAGGGTTTTCAGTCTACTTTCTGAGTGATGCAAGATCTAATCACAAAAGTCACTGGCACACCTGGAGCAACTTTTGTAGTAAAAGTGCTTTGGGTTTACTAAAACTCAGTGGCTCTGTGACACCAATTCTCACCTTCCAATTATGCTATCATCCCTGATGTTTATGATGGATAAGGAAGCTCAATTTTTGGGGACGGTAACTAGACTGCTTTGTAAGAAATTAAAATAGGGATTGAAGACCTATGAATCAGCAGAGTATATCACACATAACCCAGGAAATTGCTTCTATAGTCACACTGAAAACAAATGCTGATCTCATAAAAAGAAAACTATACACAGAAGAAGTAATAGACAGCCTAAGTAATTTATGTTCTTTGCTGTAATTAGTCTTATGTTATTAGGAGAGACGTATTATCTGGATGTCAGAAAATAATCTGACAGTGATTTTGAAAAGATTTATCCTGAAATGGTACGCTTAGTATGTCTCCTTGTCTGTTAACTTCGTGTAGAAAAGGCTGTGTAGGTTCAGGAGCCAAGTGGCTATAGAGTGCTATGAATCACTTGACTTGCAGAAACAAAGTAGCTTTTTCTCTTAACACTGCTTGGGGATACACATACTCTGCAAATTTGATTCTTTGTAATATTGACTGAGAAACAGAACACTCGCTTTGCAATTCAACAAAATGTACACGAGACACTTTCGGTAGTAATCTGGCAGGCACAAATCACTCCTTTGAAAACACACTTCTTGTTACTAATCTTGCTCCTGAGCCTCTTTTACACTGAAATAAGCACTATCGCTCCTGAGTTACAATGGTGTTAGTAAGGACTTACTATTTTTTATTATTTCTGTTATATTACAATAAGTGAAATAGTCACACTGGCTTGAAATCATGGAACTGTGAAATCATGGAGATTCTGCCACCAAGTTATTAGGGCTGAATTTCATCCAATATGCTATTAAACCTGTAAGTGTAAACCACAGTCATAATTGCTGATTTATTTTTGACAGCAATTTAGAATTATTTATTCCATTTACTACATGTACAATCCAATATAACTCTCATGAACATTGATGAGCATTTTGAAGGCATATAAATGGGACTAGGTTTTCACCTAGACTAACTGTTCCGAGACTGCCAGATGAGCCCCACCGGGAATTGGCAAGCCCTTTAAAAGTGGACTGCATCGACAAAACCAGGTGAGTACTTCTCTGAAGAAACAGGAACATTGCTTCTGTTGTCAAGCCTCTTCTTCTGTACCTGTGTATACCGTGGCATGGATATGTTGTGTCTGACTTCACTTTAGTGGAGCATGACTCTCCCTCATGCATACAACGTGGTGACCTCTGCTGTTGCTGCTGCAATAGGAGTATTCAAGCACACCCCTCTGGTCCCTGAGGGGCCTGGACAACAGAACTCAGGCATCCTAGACCTAGATGCAGTTGCAAGATTTCCACCTTCTAATACAATTATTTAATGAAAGGGGAAAGAGAAATATTTAAGCAATTAACTTTTCTGTTGTTCCTTTGCATCTTGGTAATTATCTCAGTTATGGTGTATTGATTCCAAAGTGGACCTGCTTTACTTGAATCAATAGCAAAATTCCATTTCCTTCAGTTGAAGCAGGGCTGGGACATAAAGAGTAATACTGAATTACACATTTGAGCATTGCTTGCAATGCAAAAGACATACAAGGTACAAGGAACGTTACTCTTGTATGAGCTCAGGGCTCTCATAAAACATATCAGAGCAAAGAAGTGTAAAAACTCTGAAGATCAAGCCAGGTTGGAGAGTTGGAAATTCCATGGGCTGGCTGCACTGGTTGTCCTTATTTTCAGCAAAGGAACAATCTCCAAAATCAAAACGAACTTTTGAACCTGTACCCAGTGTTTGTTAAAAGCCTGGAGCTGTGTTGAAAATCTGACAGCCTAAACTGTGTGAGTCATGACTTTGAAAACCTGTTAAACACATAGAAGATGGGTGGAAGAAAATGCAGAGCATCCATACTCCTGCATCTTTGGCTATAAATGAAAGAGGGGTGCATAGTTTTTAATCTAAACTCAGGCTGAGATGCAATCATGCTGCCCTCTTTGCAGGTGGTCTTGCGTAACTTTACATCCAGCAATCCAATCAAATACCCTCCCTTCAATTTACAGATGACCTCAGTGGAGGCAAAAAACATTTTTGACACTTGCACTTTTCTGTAACTCGCTCAGAAAATATCAGGGATTCTGTACTTGTTGACCTGTGTCTGAAGGCTAGGCTCTTTCAAGTGCTAAATCAAGGAGGAGTGAAATCATATGAGTGCATTGAACTTCCTATTACCTTTCATGAGCCATTCTTTCTCTGAGCACCTCAGAAGTTCAGATGGAACTTAAAAATTGCTCAGTTATGTGACATCATATACCCTTCAAAGGCTGAACAAAATGGATGGGAGGAAAACAGAGCTACTAAACACTTGTCTTCAGGATGTAATCAGTACTCAGCTTGGCATGGGATCAGTACACTACAGAAAACATGGAGTGCTGGGAAATCTGAGCCAGAAAAGCAACAGAAGCACATAAGAGGACAGAAAAACATCAAATGTAAGGTGCAACACTCTGTAGAGATTGAAGACTGTACCTTGTATTTTTAAAAAGTGTCATTATTGTGGCCTGGTAAGAGAATATCTGCGAACAGCACATAAGCATTTGCTTTCTCAGGCGCCCGAGAGCGCTGCCAGTGGCAGAGGCTCCCTTCTCCGTGAGGGCTGGGAACATTCGGTGTGCCCGGGGTGGGTGCGTGTACCAGGCTACGGCTGTCCTGGGCTCGCCGCCGCTGCGCGGCCCGGGGGCTCCGGACGGGGCGGGCGTTGGGGTGGGGGCAGCTTTTTTGTTAGAGCGGGGTGCCAGCCGCGGGTGGGCGGAGGGCAGCAGCCGCCATCCTCTCGGCTGCCCTGGCCCCAGCTCACCCTGCCCGGGGCGCGGGGCGGGCGGAGGCGCGGGCTGCGGGAGGGCGCGGCCGGCGGGCGCGCACACAAAGGCCGGGCCGGGAGCCGCCACCGGAGCCGCGCTGGGCCGGGGCCGCCGCCGCGGGCTCGCCGTGCCGTGCGGAGCCGTGCCGGGCGGGGCGGGGCGAGCGCACCTGGCCGAGGAGCCGGGCGGCGGTGGCGGGGCAGGGGCGGGAGGCCGCGGCGAGGGGCGGAGGGCGGCGCGGCGGGCGGGCCGCTCCTCATTGGCCGCGCGGCCCCACCGCGAGTGCCTGCGCGCCGGCCGGGAGCGGCCCCGGCGCTGTCGCCGCTTCCCAGGTCACGGAGCGGCGGGAGCCGCAGCAGCGGCGGGAGGGGGGGCTTACCCAGCGGGGGGCGCCGCGGGAGGGGAGAGCCCGTGCCGCTCGCCCCGGCCCGGAGGCGCGGGGCGGCTCCCCCGCCTCGCCCGGGGTCGGGTTGCGGGGATGTCCTGGGGGTGCTCCTGCCGCAGGCCCGGCGGCACGTCCCGGTTGACAGGGCAACGGAGCCACTGAGGAATGCGGCGAGCGGGCGGCTGGGCTCCGGTGGCCGCCACGGCAGCTGGGCGGCTGCCGCTGCTGGGGAAGGGGGGGGGGCGGGGCGCCGCTTTCTTCTCCCGGCGCTCGGGCAGGGTAGGGGAGGTGCCCTTCGGCCCGCGGGTGCCGCTTCCTTGGCGGGTGAGGAGGGCGGGGAGCGGCCCCGGCGCCGGGAGAGACCGCGGGCAGGGGCGTTCACCTCCGCGCTGCTCCGCAGGGCGCGCAGCCGAGCGCGGGGCGGCTCCGGGGCGCTGGTGATGAGGGCGCCGAGCAGGGGCTGAAGCCGACGGCGGGCGGCGACCATGACGGTGTTCCGGCAGGAGAACCTGGAGGAGCACTACGAGACGGGCGAGGACCTTGGCAGGTGGGTGCGGGCGGATGGAGCCGTGGCCTCTGAGCCCGGCGGGGCAAGGGGCGAGGGCAGACTCGTACCCGCCTTGCCTTTCGACCGTGTCTGAGATGCGCCAAGAGGGAAGAGGGAGTTGGATTTGAAGTTACCGCGTCTTTGCCTTTTTAATACGGGTCTGATGAGATTTTTGGAGAGGGTCCATGCCTAAGTGGTACCTGCTCAGCTCGACGCCCTCCCGGGTGCTGTGCGGCGCGTAGGGGAGAACCTGCTGCCGGCGGCGCAGCTGTGGCAGTGCGAGGCTCGCTGCTGTTCGCCGGGCGGGGAACTGGAAACGGGCTGGGCTTGAAGGGGAGAAGTTTGCATTGTTCATAGCATGAAGGACTGCGTTTGTATTGCGTGTTGGATTTTTCTTTATAAACGTGATTAAGGAAGTGAGAGAAGCTCTGCATTCCGTCGATACTGTTGTGGTGAAGATCACTGAGCATCGCTGTTGGAGCTAGAAGTCAGATTAAGGGATGTGAGCAGAGCGCTGCAGATGCAGAGCTGCCTACTTGAGCCTTGATTCTTGAATGCTGTGTAGTTGTGAGCTCCTCCGAGCTCGCACTATTAGTCATGCCTTGTTTTTTCAGTGTTTTCCATGTTTTGAGACTGTTAAAACACTGAATTATGTTACATGAGAGTCTTTTTTGTATTCTTTCCCCCTTCTTTAAGGAGGAATCCAATGGCATTTTATCAAACCAGTATGGCAGAATCCTTTTCTAGTGTTCATCTTGGTGATTTCAAAGCAAAGGCTCAGTTGACACAGGGCATTCACTATACATGGAGCAGACGCACCCGTATCTACCTCTGCACACCTTTCCAGTGAAGGGTCCTAGCAAATGTCATAGCAAGTGCTGTGAACAAGTTACTTGAATAGGCAGGAACTTAGAAATATTTCATGATTTCTTAAAAATAAATAAAAGTAAGAATAAACAAAAACCCCAAACAAAGCCAAACAAAAAAACCCACCCGGACAACCTAACCAACCAAGAAGCCCCCCACATGATAAGAAAGTTAATTGCACTGTATTTCCAATAAATTTCATCCCATTTATATTCAAGTTTGTTGATGTGACTTTGACGATAAATATGTACTTTTATTTCCACTTAGTGTTCTGGGTTCGCATTTTCATACCTCTAGAGTAACGTTCTGTGTTAGACTGTGAAGTAATATTAACTTGCTGTATAACTTGATCAGAAGACGTGTTACCATGCTAAAGCATAGGTGTGGATTTTGTGGTCTAAACAATTATTTTGGCACCTAAAATTTCTCTATTTGGTTTTCAGTTTTTATAAAAATGTTACACAGTGTTCCAAAATTCAGGTTTAGGTTTCTTGACTCTTAAAAATATTGCTCTGCCTACAGGTATTGATAAATGATTGACTTTATGGAAGAAAATAAAGACACACATATATTGTGGGGTTTTTAAGGTTCTTCGGGGAGAAGACAATGTCAATATTCAAATATAGAATGTGTAAAGGGTTATGTAGTTTCTCCTGGTTTTGTTGTTTTTTTTTTTTGTTCAAGAGGAAGTATCAGTGCAATGTTTAGTCCCTAATACATATTTATGAAATAGAACAATTGCCCTTAGGCTGATTACTTAAGAAGTGTTTAAATACATGGAGGTTTGTTTTTTTTTTCAAATAAATGTTCTTTGGAAGTCACAAGCTCCAGAGCACAGCAGTGGAGAACAGGCATTTCGTTTTTACAGTATGGGGAAGTGCAAACACTGAAAACACTAGGTAGTAAAAGAACAACAAAAAAAAACCAGAACAAATGGAGGGTTTCAGATTGACAGCGTGTTAGGTAGCGGTGTTCGCTTTAAAAATGGTATATTAATTTGATCTTTACCAACATGATATTAGCTGTAATGCTATAGAAGCTTAGCATGCAGTCTAAGCCTGTAATGTGTTATGAATTTTAAAGAATATTAAAATCTACTCTAGGTTTCACCTGAAAAAGAGTAAAGAAACCTCTATCAACTCTGCAATTTTGCCAATATATTTGAGAAAATACCAGTGGATGGTAAAACATTGTGAAATGTTTGGCAGGGCTTTTACATTAAAAACGGAATATAGTTATTTAAAAGGGCCAAAGCTTTCACTTTGGTCTCATTTTAAGAATCCAGGGTTGTTCCAGTGTGAAATGTTGGCATAAAACCATAAGAGCAAGAAAACTTCAGGATAATTATATGGTTTACTTCAGTGGTGTTTTTAACTTCTTTTTGAACTTAAGTTTCTAGGGTTGCACAAAGTACTTTTTTGGAAACCTGTCACTTTCTGTTCCTCATTTACCCCTTACTAGGTTTCTGACTGTTCGGTTTGCATATAAATGTAGTTACCCTGAGGCTGAAAACTCAAAAAAACCCAGTGAATATTAAAAACACCTTTGACTTCAAAATTTCCTTTATTCATTTGGAAGCCCAAATTGTGAATTAATACTTCAACTAAGCAATGATGAAAGGTTCCATTTTGCAAAATCAACTGATTTTTCCCCTTCTCTTGGAAGAATGCTTTTATTTCCTCTTACTTAGCTGCAGGCATGAAGTAAAAGAGATGAATAAATTAACAGGTGAGTTTTTATTGACAGACTTGTGTTTGAATGAAAAGATCCTTAAGTTTCTCAGCCAGCCTGCCTTTTGAAAGAGCTCAGTGAATTTTAATTTTAATAATCTTGACTTTAATAAGCTACACTGTTTTCCCTTGTAAATTATTTAAGTCTTTGTTACTTCTGACAGTAACTAGAATAAAAAAATCATTTGAATAAGAAAGGTGTGTTGAAGAAAGCAAATGGTCTGTGTAAATTAAATTTTTGATATAAAGTGATAAAGGAGGTTTAAATATTGCTTAGCATAAAACCTAGGGAAATAAGGAGAAGATATGATGGTGTGCTTGGGCTAAAAAAAAGAGAAGCATTCGCTGGTTTTCTGGTGTTTTACTGTGCTTTTGCAGAAAAAATAATTATCATAGTCCTGTTACCAAAATGTCTGAGTTTTCTTCCAGTCTTTATTTCGTTTTCATTTATGTCTGGGGAGAATAAGAAATAGGAATTTTGTGATTGTGAATGCTGGTAGAATCACCCGTATTTATTTTTCTTGCCCATACATGATTTCTCCTGACAAGTTCATGGCTGTTCAGGTTGGTTTATCTTAAGCTTTTGTACCAGTGCAGTCTTGGGAGACTTATGGATCTAATGCTATCTTTGGAATATATGAGAAGATTGTTCTTGATTAATGTGTGATGCTTTGCATACACTTTTTTGTTTTCCATCTTACAAATATGAAATTATATGTGTTACTTGTTCATATGCAGGCTACCTACAGATGTGTTAAGTAATCATCTAACCATGAATGTCAAGGGGTGGTAAACATTATTATGGAAGAGCAACAAATTCGTTGGACGCAATTTTGTCATTTCAATTCTGCCTGCAGTTGCAGGTGATGTGACTGTGCATTTTAAATACCCTGCAGTGCTTTTACTTCAGTCTGCCCAAAAGTCAGGAATTCATGTTCAGTAGTTTTAAAAACCTTGCTATGGTGAGCAAGCAACTAAAGACCTTCAAAGCACACTGAACTTTTCAAGGTATGTTTTTACCACCCATGACTGACCTTGCCTGGGAATTCGTATAGTGTTGTGAGAAATGTGGTGTTGTTTAAATAATTTTAGGGAGAGATATCCAGAGCTGTGTTATAAATACATATTGTGTTTGTCTGTGTGAGTTCCTGATCACATAGACAGCTCCTTCTTCCTTCACCCCCAACACCCACATTTGGTATTTTAGGTTGTTTTATTTTCCTTCAGGCTTTCATGTGCTTTCTAAAGAGATGCAGAGTGTTAAGGTAAAGTCTTGGAACTGAAGAATGGTGTTTGCATTGCACAGTGTTTCAAAATTTTTAAGGTCCTTGTTGATTCAGAAAGTAGGAAGAAGTACCTAACAGTTTTGAATGTCAGGCTTGTTTGGACCTGTTGGACTCACTAAGGAAACACTTGTAACTTGTCGAAGGAAAGCTACACTGAATCTTGCCAGTTTTGGAGACTGCTCTGACTCTGTTTGGTAGCTCACTAAACAGAGATGCTAAGAGTAAAAAGCAGCAACCTAATGTACCTAATGGCTTTATCAGTAGTGCAAGAAAAATGCCTAGGATAACATGCTGAAGATGTTGATAAGACAGAGCAGAGAGCTGTGCAAATATGTATTTACATTCTGTGAAATGTTCATCTACCATTCAGAGTTGAGTGAAAAAGGATTACTTTTTTAATTTTCCCCTGGAAAATTATTTCCATTGTAAACAGGGAGTATGTAGGCTGAATATACAAAAATATATATATATATATATATGTATGTGCATGAATGTATGTGTTTTTGATTATTCAGATACTGGGTTTTGGTAGCACTGCTTTTTATAACTGTGGAGGCTGCCTGTCATCTGTCCAAACATTGTAACTGTAACTACATTGCACTTCTATATTGGGAGGAAAGTGAAAGCACTGAAAAAACCCCAAACAAACCAACTTGAATGGCAAACAGAATTTGACCTTCATGGCGCTTTTCAGGCTTGACAACCTAATTTAATCGTGCTAACTAGCCCACGTATTAAAATTGCACCAGTATTGTCAGGCTCTGTTGTGAGATTATAGGACGTGAAACATGTTACAGGTGATACTTCCTTTCAAAACCGCCACATTTAAAACCCATGACAGCCATCTTTAATAATCTTCTAGTGTAACATTTTTTCCTGTGAATTAGCAAAAAGTCTTGTGGGGGAGAGGAAGGAGCAATGTGAAAGATGGTTTCGTAAGGCTAAAACTGTTGCATGTGAACTACAAAATTTTTAACTGTGGTGCGTTGAAACTTCCAGATTCTGTTTCCTTGCATTTTCATGCTGTAAGCTCATTTCCATTGCTCCATTATAAGGCATGTGTTAACCTTCCCTCTCATGCAGCAGTAAAGTGGTTAAACTGAAGAAGTGTAAGGTGCAGACCTCTGAGGTGCCATTTCCTGTGTTTTTCACAGGCATGGTGATAAATACTGCAAGTGTATAAGTCACTGTTTTTATAACTATTCATATTTTAGTAGTACATTATGATTAATTAAATTAAGTGGACTATATGAGTTTTTCAGGGAAAAGGACCTCAGAAGGAACACTGTTGACAACAAAGCCACTGTTTGACCAGGAAACTTAGTTGAGTGGTGTCTTTGTGTGCTCTTTTGTTTTTATTTGAAGAATTGAAGGTTGTGTAATTCAAATCACATGAAATAACCCTTACTGTGCTGTTTGTGAACCATGTACATGTTTTATCAGCCCTTGGAGGAAAAGTTGATTGTTCCATGCTTGTCTATTAGTCCTGGCTTTGGTGGTTGCACGGATACTGAAAAGGAAGGTTACTTAACTGGAAAGCATAGTTGCAAAAATTAGGCATCTCAAGTCACTTTGCCTCCCAGACATGCCTTTTCACAAATGCACAATAACCTGCAAGCTGCTGACTGCACAGGCTGCAAGAGCTGTCACCATACAGTGCCACTGGTGACAACTGCTGCTGTACAAAGTGTGCTGAGAGGTTTGCTTCATGAAAAGCACAAGAAATGCAGATGATTTTCTGGGTATAACTTGGTCCTGCTTACTTTAGTTCTCTCTCTGGGGAAGAATAATGACTGCTTTGTAGGTCTTTTAAAATACGGTGTAATAAAACCTAGAGCTTGCTGATTATCCTGTGCTTTCGGTTTAAATGCACAAATCTTTGTAAATCTAAACTCATCAGGAAGCAGATAAAAATGCTTGTCTGATTTTTCTTCTAGCCAGGCTCAGTAAGGCATGATCAGTGCCAGAGCAGGCATGGTAGGGGTGTGCTGAAACTTCAGTCTGTCCTTCTAGCTTTCCAGATTAGTCCTTCAGTGTTCATGGAGGTTTTGGGGTGTTTGGATTTTTTTTCTCTCTTTAGAGATGTTTGACTATGGCAGTTCCTCTGCTGGAATTATGTGTACTGAACAGAAGTTGGCCCCTTTAGCCTAGGAAGGGGAGGCTGACACTGCCGTTTCATGAGAGCTTTGTTCAAAGCTTAGGCTGCAGTGTTGGTGGTTGAAAGGATCAGTATCTCTTTCCTCTGCTGTATGTTTCTCTGTAGGTTGTTTTGTTTCAGGTTGGTGTATTTTTTTAATGTAGTGCTGCTGTCAAAGGGGAAAAATACCCCACCTTATGTCTAATTTATGGCAAGTGTACACTCTCAGATCAGCTGAAAGCACTAAAATCTTCAGCAAACAGAAGAAATAGGCTGAAATCTCAGCCTACATGCAGTTGTGATTGCCTCCATAAATATACTTCTAGAAATATACTTCTAGTTAAATATACAGAATGGATGGAGATAACCACTTTACTACAAAGGCAGAAGAGCATAAACTGATGACAAGGAAGTTTAAGCTGGAAATTAGGAGAACTATGGGAGGTGCAATAGGAATTGGAGTAATATTCATAAATGGTTGTTGTAGTTAGCTAGAGGTATTCAAAACTGTACCAGTTTTCGGAGGAGATTATGTGTTCCTTTTGAGACCCTGCCTTAATGTCCAGGTGTCTTTCTGTTTTTAACTGGCTTGGTTAGAAAACCTGTGCAACTTGTTGATACAATTTTATATTCTGAAGAAATTATGCCAGTTAAAGCAGTGGCTCAGCAGCTTGTTTCCTGGATGGTAGTGGCTTTGTAGGAGCTCTGAAACTGTTGTTTCTCAAACTGTGTTTTGTTCCTCTTGCAGGAAGACAGGTGACACAAAGGAAGATTATCCACTAAACCTGAACAGTGTTGACTTGCCATGCAGTACAATAGGTCATACGTAACTATGATGAGTTTGTGGCTGAGATGGTGAAGCTGAGAAAAGCGTAGACAAAGCCTAGAGATCTTCAAGCCCTTACTATCTTGTTGCTTGTCTACGTTATGCAGTGAATTTTGGCGTAATGTGAAATTTTGCAGAACTGGATACAACAGCCAGTGTCAAGGAATCTAATATTGCTAAACTCTGAGATCTTGCATAGGAAGTGATACAGGAAGAATGGAGCCTGCACATTTTGGTCAGTTTTTGGGTGACATTCCTGTTGGTTTTGGTGCAGTTATGGAACAGACTAATGACAGAGATGAGTTGTAGGGGCAGGTATATCTCCATATCCTTGCAAACCTTTCTACATTCTCCTTCACATGTTACTTGCAGGTCTTGTCCCTCCATTTCAGGGAGATTGCTGCTGTCCTCTTCTAAAGTGAAGAAGAGATGCTAAGCTAAGGTGATGAAGCTGTGAGATGAAGCTTCTTGAGAAAGACTTAAGACTTTAGAACTTGTAGCCTTGTATCACAATGCTTTGAGTGGTATGATATTATTAATATGCTGGAAAAACAAAAATGGTTGGTGAAGAAACTTAAGAAAATGTATATACATTTATAGTTTTCACAGATGGTTCTGCAGGCTGGAATGGAAAGGCTTCTTGCCTCAAAGTAAATGACCTTATGGGACCTGTTGAAATGAGACCAGTATGAACAGGCAATCTAAATTGTATCAGGATTGAGCTTGTAAAATTAAAAGAAAGAATTGCATGGTACTGTTCTGAAAAAGAAGACTGATAAGGATATTGTAACTGTTAGATTTAGATCAGTTTTAATACTGTCTTTCAAAGTTTCCATGCATATTGTACTCCATGGGGATGTTGTCCTGTTGTATTAAAAGTGTGTGATATTACAGGCATGTTGGAGTTTTGTGGGGTTTTTTCGGTTGTGGCACACATTGATGTTGGAGGGAATATCTTCTAATAGATACTTTTCACCCAGTCCCAGAATAACTCACATGGTTTATAGCAGTGCTGTAAAACACTTCACTGACTAATCCATATGGTGGTCTGCAGCCTTATTCTCTTGGTTTGAGAAGTTTAATTTCCTTCTCCTTATTCCTTCCTGTTTATGCAAGCTGATGTGCCAAACCGTTTCTGCTTCCAGAGGCAGTGGTGTTGAGGAGGAAGCATTGTTGTGTGGCTGTCCAGGCCACGTGGGTGCCTTGACCACCACCAGCAGGGACCCTGGTGTGCCACTCTACTAGAGTAAATCTTCCCCAGTACCATCTGCTTGTTGTCTCTGTTTGTTGTGAAGCTCAGATGGTCTTGCCTGTATTTAACAGAAAGAAAAATACCTTACTGGGTGGTCATGAACTTAGGGGAATCCATAAGCTTTATCCAAAGCTGGAGATTTCATAGTCAGTATAAATCATAACTGTCTTTACATACTGATTGAAACTATAGTTTGAGAATTTTTTTCTGAATTACTCAGAGGAGTGAGGTTTTGAAAAGGATAAAAGTTACTTGGGGTGATAGCAGTTGTCTGTTTCTTGCCTAAACAGGATGCTAAGAGCCTGTAACTGAATCAGGCTACTGGAAATATTTTATTTCCACAATGTCTTTATTTGTGAGCAATTAATGGTATACTTCTAAGTTTTCACAAGTTATTTGGAGTCCTGCTTTCTGCCTGGTAAGTAAATTGGCTTCTGTGCTCCTGCACATTTCCTCAGTCTTCTCTCAAGTGTCAGTGGTTGTTCTAGCTTTGAGATACTGGCTAGGTGTGCCTGTAGAAGTATGCACTTAGAGTACCTGCTTTCATGCCACAGGAACTGAAAACAAAGGGACATTTTCCCCAGATCACAGTCTGTTGGACTTTTAGTGTTCTGAAATTAACACTTATGGGATGAGAACAGCTGTTCATTTTCTGGAAACTGGTGACTTTTAAATATCTTATGCTTATAGAGAAATGGTGTGGAGACTCATCTCTGTTCTCCTTTCTGTTTGCTGAAGTTTTTAGAGAAGAGGATTGAACTTCACTAGTGATATGGTATTTTGTAATCCTGTATTTCTAAAGGACTAAAAAAGCCAATGCATAAATCTTCAAATCATGTGTATCCTTTGTGGTGTCTGCTATTTGGCACTGTGCTTACTTTGCCTAGCTATGTAGGTACAACTGAGTGCAGCTGACTTCTATGATAACTGATAATGTTTTATTCTGACATGGTTTATAGTTAATTATTCTGCCAGGTTAAATCATTCTGCCCAGTTTAATGGGTGACAACCCCTCGTGTTGGTTTTGCATGGCCTGGTTTTTTGTAGCGGGGAGGGGGCCACAGGGTGGCTTCTGTGAGAAGCTGCTGTAAGCTTCCACCATGTCCAGCAGAGCCAATGGCTGATGGCTCTGAAGATGGACGTGCTGCTGGCCAAAACTGGGCCAATTAGAGGCAATGGTAAGGCCTCTCTGATAACATATTTAAAAAGAAAATCAAACCAAAGTGGGGCACAGGTTTTGTTTTTTTCTCTAGCCAGAGGAGTGTTGCTGTTGGACACAATGTAGAAGCGTGGATTCATTCACAGCACACACTAGAGCAAGTTGTTAGGAAAAGACTTATTCCTTGAACTTTTCAGCTTTTATAGGGTCTTACACTACAGGTTTAACATGACTGCTAAAGGGAACACCACCTCTTGTCCCATAGGTGGGATAAGAGAAAAATACTCTGTCCACAGCTGTACAGAACTGTTTTGAGAAAGTGAAATTGTTTAGAGAGATAGACCTTGAGCGAGAGAGCTCTCAAGAGACTTTTCCTTGGGAACAGATCAGCCACTGACAGGCTGTAATTCTCTCAGGCTGAGAAATCAGGTCCACAGAGGAGGATGTGCAAACATGTGAGGGAAACCACATGGAGACACTAAGGTCAGTGGAGAAGGAGGGGAGAAGATGCTCCAGGCGCTGGAGCTGAGATTCCTCTGCAGGCCATGGTGAGACCACGGTGCAGCAGCTGTGCCCTGCAGCCCATGGGATCCGTGGGGCATGCAGAGATCCACCTGCAGCCCATGGGGGAGATGCCCATGGTGGAGCGGGTGAGTGCCTGGAGGGGCCTGTGATCCAGTGGGAGACCTGGAGGAGAGAGAGGCCCTGCTTCCAGGCTGGAGCAGCCTGTCCTTGGAGGGCTGCACCCCGTGAAAAGAGAGACCCACACTGCAGCAGTTTTGGGAGGACTGAGTGCCTGTGGGAGGGAGTCACACTGCAGCAGTTTTGGCAGGACTGCTGCTCGTGAGAGTGGACCCACGCTGGAGAAGTTCACGGAGAACTGTCTCCTGTGGGAGGGACCCCATGGTCTCACAGGGGGAGGACTCTCCTCTCCCAGAGCAGCGGAAGAAAATCTCAGTGATGAACTGACCAAAATCCCCATGCCCTCTCTCCCTACACTGTCTGTGTGAAGGAGAGAGGGGCAGGGGGGGAAAGGTGTTTTACACGCTTTTTACTTCTCATTCTCCTCTGATTCTGTTAGTAATAAATTCACTTTGTGCCTCTAAGTTGAGCCTGTTATGTTCTTGGAGTGTTTTCTCATGGTTCTTTTGTCAACTCATGAAGCCTTTCTTAATTTTTTTTCCTCTCCTCTGCCCAGCTTTGGCAGGGGAGGATGAGCAAATGACTTTTGTGGGTGCCTGATGTTTGGCTAGTGTCAAACCATGACACCCCTTTGTCCACAGAGGAAAGTAATACTAGTGTGTGTCTTAACTTGGGTCCGTCCAACTTCAAGGCCAGGAACTCAACATTGAATAGCTCTATCAACAAGGCTGGGAATTTATTATTGTATAAGAGCAAAAAGTATATGAAAATCTTGAATGGTAACAAATTTTATCTTTTGATACCTCTCTTCTTGTTGACTTGGACTCCTTAGTTGGGACACTTGGTTCCTGTTACCTTTAAGGAAGGTGACACAGATGTAATCCTGGAGATAGATATTTTAACTTCTCCTTCAACTTTTTCTTTTAGGGATTTAGTTTTGTTTGCTTTGGGTTTGTATGTGTGTGTTTTTGTTTTGTTGTGGTTTTTATTCCTTGCAAACACAGACTTCAAACATTTTGGTATGGGAGTGTTGACTTTGTTGGTGTATTATCTGTCTAGCAATATTTTCTTATCTCTATGCGCAGGGCCATCTGCATAGAATTGCCATTGATTCCATGGGAAAGGAAAACACGTCAGGGAATGGCTGAGTTCCTTATGTCTCATCTTTTCTCATGGCTTTTTATTTGAAAGGGCCTTCTGATACTATTTACTTCACATTCTTGCCTGAAAGGAGGATATCTGTTTTCCTGCTTTTGCTGCCAGTTCTAACATTAGCTGAAGAACAAACCTTTCCAGATTCTATCTTGCAGAGCTGGTCTACTTCTGCTGCCTCCCTTATTCCTCTAGAAAGAAACCTTTCTAGAACATTCCTGGGGGGAACATTACTGTTCCCCCTATAGGGGTATGTTAGTTCCTGGTCAATTCCACTCTTCCTGCCTGCGAGCCCACCTGCGGTGGCTAAGCCAGCCTAGCAGAGGGGTCAGAGAATGGGATGGTCCTGTTCCTTACCCACTGAGCAGCATTCTCCTGTGCTAGCACTGGCACCACCGTGAGTGCAGCCTGGAAGCGCGAGGGGATTACAGATTGAGCTCCCTGAACTGGGTCAACACGGACATGCCAGACAAGGATCAGTGCCAGCCGCCAGCACAGCATAGGAATGCAGGGCCTGTGGGATGGGGAAGCCTCTGTTGGTGACGGGTACTGGCTCAGCCTCCTAAACCACGCTGAAAAACCTGCACCAAGTGTGCTCTGCATCAGTGCTGTGCAGGTCCGGCCAGCTAAGACTGCGTGGAAGAGCCTCTCTGAACTGGGAAGCAAAACCTGACTGTGATTAACTGTGAACAATGAGACTGGTGACAGCACAGTCTGAGTATGTTTTCCTGTGGCAGCAGCCATGGGGTAACCAGAAAACCACTCCTTTGCACAAGGGTCAGAAGGGACAACTTGAAAATTTTTATTTTTTGTTTAGATATTCTAAGTTCTGAAGTGCCCAAGCTTGTCTGTGAGAGTGAATAGCTGTGAATAAAAGCTGGAGATCTGGGGAAGCAGACAATTACTCAGCTGTAAATAGTGGCTCATAAAACCATAATGTATATGGAAGTTACTAAGGCACTTAGCAACAGAGCACTGTGTTTGTTACACAAACTGCTTTGTTTGTAATGCTATATCGTCTTAAAAAGCTGCCTTTAAGTCACAGAAAAGCAGTATTTTCATCACTGGGTTAAGTGATGTGTTTATAGCTGAGTGAGTTTCCTACATATTTAGCTAACATCAGGTTAATAATTGGAGGAGAAAATACAGAATGTTTCTACACAAAAAATTACTCTGCCATCTTCTGTGGAGCGTAAGGAGGTTGTTTCTCCCTTCACTCTAATACTAAGAGGTTACTAATACCCCTGTGGATTTTAGTGATTCTTCATACCTGATAGAAGTAGAAAGTAACCAAACTTTAAACTTTTAATCCTTTCCACACCTTTAATTTGTATTATTACTAGAGAAAGCTGAGTCATAACCTGCTTGGGGCTTTGCAGTCCATCCTTACTTTTGCGCTTAGTGATTAGATTTCATCCTTTTTCTAGCAAGTGTTTGAATGATCCATACTCTATGACTGTATTAAATTATTTTTTTCAAGTATAATGAAGCAAACATTTTCTTATGTTAGCATTGTTTAATGTATATAACATGTGCAGCTGTGCTGTAAAGGTGATGAATTTCTGCATTTTTATTTGTGGCCATTCAACATAAATACCTTCCAGAGTCAAAATTTCCGTAGGAATGCTACTTATAAGCACATTGTTATTGCTCATTAAGATGATAGGACTTCCACTACTAAACAGGGAATTTCTGAAAAGGTGAAATTAAGAAAGGCTGTTCATTGTGATGAAAGAGTAGAACACAATGTGAGGTCTGAGCTTGGTTCTTCCCCAAGTCGAAGGACAAGCACTTACTCAGGCATGCTTCTGAACCTATTCCCAAAAAGAGAAGCACATAACTCAAAACACTAGTTATGAAATAGCAGCAAGAACAGTATTGAGCATCACCAAAATCAAATGTTTGTTCTGCTCATATGCTTTAATGTTCACACCAGTTTCCTGGTTTAAGATTTTCTGAGCTAGTAGTAACTGAGCTTTTATGATCAGTTCCAAATCAGATTTATGTCATGTGTGTCTTTAACCATTTTGCTAGATTAACTTATAATTTAATGTTAATTGCTGAGTTGGTTTACAAATTTCATGAAAAGTCCAAAAGAGGAGGAAAATTAAGTACCAAATAACAGTAGAAGCATTAAGACTCTACTTAAATACTTGCAAATTATATTAGTATTTATTTAGCAATGTTTATGCATTGATTCTTAACATAGCTGTATGTGTAAATGCACTTTTTAATACCATGAATGACAGTTGCTTGAAAATCTGTGGCTTTCTTCGCATTACCTCCCTGGGGTTTTTTTGTGGTTTTGCTTTTTGGGTGGGTTTTCGGGTTGGTTTGTTTGGGGTTTTTTTGCATTTTCCTATATGTTATAGATGTAGTTACTACTTCAACTGCTTGCAAGTGTGAGTACTTCTCTTTTCATAGCATAAGATGATTTCTGAAAAGGCTTTAGCAGATGTATGTGTATTCAGACCAAACGGGTTTCTACAAACTCCAGCCCAGGCATCATTAATAGGAAATGGCTGAGATACAGCTGCCTTGGAAGTTGTCTTGGTTTTAGAAGACAGGTGTCTGCTAGGGAGGGCAGGAGCCTCCCTTGGGATGAAAATGCAGACCCCTTCCCTCCAAATTACTATCATTTCGAAATCAAGGGGCTCTCAGACAGAGATCTGGGGATATGAATAACAGTTCTTTACTAGTATGTATAACAAGGCACACAAACAACAATAACTACAGCATTAACAACAGAACAGAACCAGGGGCCCTGTGACAGCCTTCTTGGCCGAGACGGGAAGGGATGGAGGAGAGGCTTTGCTTCACAAACCCCTCGGGCAGTCAGTCCCGGTGCTCCTGCAGGGCTGTGAGGAACACCCAGCTGGAACAGCAGGGATGAGCTGAGATCCTGGGCCGGTGGATGAGGTGGATCAGCAGCTCCTGGCACTGCCACATGTCCCGGCAGGACAGGGGGTGCGAGGCCCACGAACGAAGAGGGGAGAAGGAGAAGCAGCAGCAGCAGCTGCAAATTCCCTTCTCTCCGCAGCAGCAGCTCCAAGAGCGAGTCTCCCTCTCTAACCCAAGAAACCAGCCGATCTCCAGCTACCCCCACCCTCTCTCCTGGGCCCAGCTAACCTCCCTGTGTTTCTCAAGCACCCACTAAGTACCAGCAGTCAGGTTCCATCCCCCCCGCCACTAATGGGCAAAAAATTCCACAGGTGAGACAGAGCAAAAGGAAGGACACCCAACCCCCAACAGGAGTTTTACAGCCATACATACTCCTCCAGCTTATACATTAAATACCACTACAATTAGATGTGGACTTCACATTGGTATTTTTAACTCCTTTGTCTGAGTAGTTTTTGGTCAGAAGTATTTTCTCTAGTACTAGCTAGTTCAGTGAATAATTCAGTGAATTCTTGTTCCCCGTGTAACTGCAAAGGAGCAGCTCCAAATTCCTCTAGAGCAGGTCAGTTCTTTTTGCCTTTTAGCAATGCATGTGTCAGAGATCAGTGACTCAGAAGTGTTCCTTGAAAGAGAACCACAGAATACCAAGATTCACTCAATCTAATACTTTGTTTTTGTAAGTACATTTCTTCTTGTAAAAGTGGGAGAGAGAGTGTGGGTGTGAAAGTGTGGTGTAGCACTGCTTTTGTCTGTATACTAGCAAGCTGAGAGCTCTTGAGCTTTGGAGTATTGCTTTAGTCTCATATTGAAAAGAAAAATATAAAAAAAATTTTAACGTACCACAGAGAAGATTGTATAAACTAACTCTCAGCTTCTCTGACTGTCTGTGTAATGCCTCTACATTTATGTTACGTTGAACTATATTAGATGAAACTTAAAAGTGAAATGTAATTGTATGGTAAAATGAATTCTCAGTAAGGAGCTAAGAAAATGTTTATTTCCTGAGCAGTGAAAAGTTTTACTGCATCTGAAGTGTGGAAGTTACAGCCTTTAGATATTATGCTTTTTGCTTTCAAAGGAATAGCCAACAGCTGCTTTTTATCCATCTGTCTATCTAGATATATTTATTTTTTCATTAGACAGCATAAAAATAGTGTCTGACCATGAGTCAGTCTTTTGAATGAAGTTTCAGCAATGTTGATAACTTGCATTTCTTGTCTTGTCTACTGGCACAGTGACAAGTATGCATGTTTGGTGTTACCCAGGCTGTATATGTGAGTGCTGGATAGATAATATGAAACTGGAGACAGAGCTGAATTGTTTATATACATACAGGAAAGAGAGAATGCTTTGTCTTTGCCTGTCTAGTGTTTGCCTCTCACCCACCTATTCAACAGTTCAAAGCACTAGAAAAAGCAGGAAAGAGAATTTAATCTTTGACTACTTTCAGAATAGTTCAGTTTCTTACAGCCATGTGTAAAGCTGTTAGTGTGTCTCTGTTTTGTATCTGCAGTAATCCATGGGTTTCTAGGAGAACAGAATCCTCAAACCTTCAGTAATGCTTCCAGCTTTTTCAGAGTGCCTTTTCTTCTGAACATCTGCTGCCAACATAGACCCAGAGTACTTCACTCATTCAAATTTGCATTCCAAAACCCAAATGTGAATGTAAGAAAAATAATCTGACATCAGAATTCCTGCTTATGCAAAAGAAACTTTTGGGTTTTTTTAAAGAATTACAGAACTCTGTAAAAGCATGTAATATCTCTTTGTTCTGGTTAAAAGCAACAAAAATCTACTTATTTGCCTGACACTAAGCCACATCAATCCATTGACAAAAGTGTAATTTAGAATGAACAGGACAGTACTGGTGAGCACATTGATGTGAAGAAGTTCCTTTTTGTTGCTGTGTACAGCTTGTAACTTGGAACACTTTTTCTGTTTGTACACAGATGCCAGTTTTTCAGTGCCAAGAATGTTCCTTTTATACATTACAAAGTTCTAGCAACAGCACAGCTCCTCTTCCTGGCAAGGGCTTTGTATGTGCTTGAGAGTTAAATCCTTCGATTTCTTTTCTGCTTCATCTCCCCCACATGCTTTCATTCCTTGACCTTGAGTTGCACTAAACTGATTTTCAAGAGGACAGTTTGACCTAATTGCTTAGCAGAGTATGATCATGGAGAAACCCATATATTGTGTGATAACCTGTGGTCATAACTTCTTTAAAGTCATGTGCTCCTTTGAAAGAAGACCACATTGATTGCAGGGAGGGCTGTGTGCTGGTGCTGTCTGTGGAGGATTTAGCAGCTGCAAGATTTTTCCTTTCTCTTTCTTTCACAGTCTGAAATACCATTGCCATACCACCTTTTCTCCTGGAAAAACCCTATCCTTCATGCTGCACAGGACTTCAGAAAGACAAACTAATCTGTGACTATGTTTCTGTACATTGCTTTTTATAAGGTTTATGTGCTGGCATAATGTAAATTTGAAATGCTCTCATCGTTTGGAAGCAGGTAACTAATAAGAGACCAGAAGTCAAAGTAGAACAAGAGATGCAATGACAGCTATTAACCCCCGTGTTCTGAAAAGGTTCAAATCACAGCAGCAAGCAAATGGAGGAGGAGGAGAAGGGAGTATGATTGCCACCTTGCTGCAAACCTTCTTGTGCCTTTTCAGTACTGGTGGCACTTTCTGTCTAGCTCATTAGGGCCATCTCTAAAAAACTTGAAGCTGTATGCTGCTGCAGAGCAAAGCTTTCATTTGTTGAAGCTTGTGTTACCTGCCCTTGTTGACTGCATTGATTAATGTGGGGTTGTGCTGTGAAGAGTCTCTTAAGGCACTTCTGGTTTAAACTGTGTGTAATGGTAACATGAATGAGAGAGAGTCAATGAAGGAATGTTTTCTCTGCCTCCTTTGTAAGGCAGATGGAAATTACTTTCAAGTTCCTTGTGTATGTCTATCTGTGCTAAAAGAAGCCACAAATTAAGTGGAGGCACAGGAGTTTTTCAAGCTTATGGAGTAGCCTAGTGACAGGAAAATTCTCTTGCTAAAATAAGACCTTCACTCTCAAGTAGGAAGTGTTTTAGGATTATTGAAGTTGATGATCTGCAGAGTATGGTGCAAGGAAGAACTAGATTGTTTCCTAGCTGCTATTGGATTAATTTGCTAAATAAAATAATTGTGAAATACTAATTTTTATCTTTTCTTGGAGGATTGATCATGTCTTTGTAGGAGATTTCATTGTGTTAATTGTGCAGAATTCAAAACAGGAGCTTTGTATTGTATTGAATGGTATTTGACTTGTACCACTTAGTAGTGTCCTTTATGCTGTCATCATGACTGCTTTTTGCAGGGAAAAAGCTAAGGTGGGAGAGCTCTTCTGGCTGTCACTTTGATTTGAAAACTAGTAAGCAAACTGCGATTTTTTTTTTTTTTTGTCTATGTGTTCCAGTATTAGACAGTTTTTCTGTCTTTTTTTTGTATCTTCTTTTTTAAAAGGTTAGGGGCAATAAGGTGATGCACTTTAAGTGTCATGTGTGTACTGCATGCTGTGTGTTGTCAAGGATATATTTTCGAAGTAATATTACTTATTTTATACAATTCTGTTGGTCTGTAATTTATGCTGTAAAGTTTACAGCCCATGGCCCTTGAGCATACAATGTTAAGTACTCTTGTAGCAGATCTTTTAGAAGCAATGAGAGGTAAAGGCAAGTGGGAATATATTTGAGGGAGATTACTCCATTTTTTTCTTAAAAATAGAGGTGGAGGGGAAGAAGAGTGTGAGCCTGTTTGTAGAGACATGCAGGATGTATGGTAGTTGTTTCTCTGCTTGATTTTTATTCCATTTTTACCACACATGTAGATTGTACTGTTACTGCATGTTTTGGGGGTCTAGTGGTTAGTCAGCTGCACAAAATTACTTAGTAATGAAGTTCTGTTCCTTCACTCAATTCTCTTGTTCGTTTGGAAGGACCATAAATTTTTAAACTGCTTTTAACATGTTTCATTTAAACACAACTTTCTTTTATCTGCTAAGTAACGTTATCTTTAATACTGTTTATAGCTGGTGGCTTTTCATACATTCGCAAGAATGACAAGTAGCTGACATAAAGAAAAAGAAGGATCTTTTGAAACAGTTTCCTAGCTCAGTTAGACATGAAACACTGAAATGAGCAAGACGCCATAATGTGAGATCTATTGAACTGAGAATTGAATCCACTATCCAGGGAAAGCGATGAGCTTTATGGATATGGTTACTATCACCTTGTTGGTAGTTATAAAATCTGCATTAGAGTGTTGGGGTTGCATGTTCCTGCATGGAGGTAGTTACAGCACATTTCTCAGATAACACAACGTAGCCTTATGCTGGCATGGGAGCAGATTTACTTTAGTTTTACTCTAAGTATTTATAATGGCTTGGACGTCCTTGTGTAGTGTGGGCTTGCCTCAACAAAAGCAAAGAGCTGCAAGTTTTAGGTACACTGCCTGGAGTGCTGGTCTTCAACTTATCTTTTCAGTAGATTCCCTGTACTGCAAGACTGCACAGGGAAGAAACTGGTTAATCTTTCTAAAGCTCAGACTGCGTGGTTAAGCACATTTGACAGCTTGTTTGTGTGTGCAGCTTTTAAAAAAATCAATTGTATTCTACCCATTGTTCTTCCTTCTCTTTCTTCCTCCTTGTATTAAGGTTCAGTTGTTCCTGTACACCATCAGAAGCAACACGTCACTGCCTTCTGGTCTGTCTTGGACGTTATCTTTGCTTACATTTGCTTTTTGCCCTCTGCACTTTGGCAGTTATTCAATCTCAACATGATACTCACTTCCTGCTGCCGGTTGGATATTTTCCTTGACTTTATCTCCAAGTGTCAAAATGCACCATGCTGTCCTTAATCACTCAATAAACAGACAGGAGTTGAGATTTTCCAGGATGTTGAAAGGTTGAAAACATTTTCAGGTTTAGTCTGAAAACATCTCCTTTGCCTATGCTGTGCTTTTAGCTTATAATTTTCTTCCTCAGAAAGTTGATTTGTGCAATAATAGCTCACCTTGGTACACAGTGAATTCCTGTCCAGTTGAGTTTTGTGGTTGCTTTTTTTTTTAAAGTCGATATAGCTGTTTTAACCAAAAGTTATTGGAATATTAAAAGAAGAAAAATCCAACCCCCCCAACACCTCAGCTTAAAAATCAGTCACAAGACAATAATGAAGCTGGGATCATTATCATCAGAAGACATCTTACAGTGAAATCTTATGTATATCAATTTTTAAATTGCTAATTGTTAATTTTTTACTTGATTATTCATAAGTACCTGATGGAAGAGTTTCACTTCTCTGTAGACATTTAGAATTTTCATTCTGAAAATTGGACTGTAACTGTTTTTGTACAGGATAGGAAGATGTTGAGAAAAGAATTATTGTAAATATCTCAATATTTTTCAAATTAATATGCATTTAATATTTTTTACATGCTTTTGGAGCTGTGAGAGTGAATCGAAAGGAGGGAGGAAAAGCTGAGAGAATTGGGTTTATTCAGCCTAGAGAAGAGAAGGCTTTGGGGTGACCCAATCTCAGTCCCAGTATCTGAAGGGAGCTTACAAGAAGAGTTTTTATAAGAGCATGTAGTGACAGGACAAGGGAGAATGACTTCAAACTGAAAGACAGTAGGTTTAGATTAGATACTAGACAAAACCTGTGCTGTAGGGGTGGTGAGGCACTGGAATATGTTGCCCAGAGATATTGTGGATACCCCGTCCCAGGAAGTGTACAAGGCCAGGTTGGATGAGGCTCTGAGCAACCTGGTGCGAGTTGTGTCTGCCCATGGTGTGGGAGGTTGAAACTAAATTATCTTTAAAGTTCCTTCCAATCAATGCCATTCCATTATTCTGTGATTTTGGGAAGAACACAAAGCAAAACTGGCATGAAGGACTTCAGCTCATTGCTATTTAATCCTAGAACATGTGGTAGCACTTCCTGCCATGTCTTGTGTTAGCAGGGGTTTGGGGTTTTTTAAATTATCTTTTAAGCTGGGTCATTCAGCATTAATGGTTAGAAGTAAATCTTGGTTTTGTCAGATCAATTTAAGAAAAGATGACAACAGTAAGAGGTAGCTGGGCATGCAGAGGGTAAATAGGGTATGCACAGATATTTTTGTACCAGCTTCCCTTCTATACAGAAAAGGAACATGTTAGAGGCAGTTTCCACAATGCCGTGTGCTGCAGAATTGTCACTGTGCTAGCAATCCAGCCCAACAAATGTTTGTATTGTAAGTTGTTAACATGAAAATTAGTTAAACAGAATTGTGGAAAAGTACTATTTTGGGAGAACTGTGGGTGGAAAAAACATAAATTGATAATAAATTGCATAGAGAAGTATCATATTGGTCTCAACAGTACTACTTTCTACACTAATGTCATGCACTGTTTTATCTACTTTAGATATTTGCTTAATGTATGGCCCACACAGGCTTTAACTTTGGAGCAGAGCTTAGAATTCAAAAGAGCTATGATCATCCCTGCTTTCATTCTTTGGAGTTCTGGTAGTACCATTTTTGTACTACCCTGGCGGTATTCCTTCAGCTGGTCGTGTGGCAGATGAGGAAAAGAGTCTCAGCATTATAGCACGCGAAATCATGTGAGGCCAGAAAAAGTGTCTGCCCCATGGTGACTGCCTGGTCTCCATGTGATTGTCACTTTCCTGTTGCATCGGCAGAGGAGGGTGGTGTTCCTTGTGCTCACTGTAATTCCAGTGACCCTGTACTTGCAGTTTTGACAACACTGTGTTTGTGCCTAGGTAGTGTTGGTCGTTCGCTTCTATCGCCCGCTCACTGTGTGCTACCATCTTTCATGTGGCTGCTGCTTCAAGCTCGTCTGTCATTAGTTTATATGTTCCCATCTTTGATAAACTGTCTTCTTTTAGCACCATGCTGAAATGGTTGTGTGCAGAGTTGTCTTACAGCTGCCTGGTAACTTGTCCCATGCAGCTGCTTCTGGATGGCATCTTCCAAAGAGACCCACCTTTGTTCAGAGGTGTTGATACCCATTGTGAAGCCAATTTATATTTGTATCTGTGACAAAGGTTAGGTCTGGCTGTTTGCAGCAATGCCTGTGCTTACCTTGTTCACTCTCAATGGGAAGCCTAGAGTTGCACATGTATTGGGATTTCAGCTTATTTTTTCAAATGTTCTTTGATTCACAAAGTTTGAGAAAAATGTTCTCTGATACTGTAGTTTTGTTTGGCTTGTTTTTTGGTTTTTGGGGTTTTTTTATTTCCATGCTTTGAGAAAGCTTTCAAAAAGAGCAATAAGTATCTTCAGTTGTACGTAGTGAATGCATTGAGAACAGCAGTGAATTTAAGCCTAGAAGCTGTTTATAAAACAGCTGAGACTCAATGGTGGTGTTGCCAAGACAATGAAAATATATTCAGAAGCTTTTCTGACTTTTGGGTGATTGTACAGTTTCAGAAAGGAAGGTGTTGGAGGATTCCCTATTCCATTTGACAGATTTTCATGTCAAGCCTACAAGCTGATTTTTGACTGCCAGCCCTGCAGTAGTGTACTTGCAGCAGCTGAGCTCAGCTCTCTGCCTGTCACCACCAACACACTATCACTTCTGCCAGCTCGACAGTCTTATGGTTACACTTGGAGTAACACCTGTGCAAACTCATTAATTGCTAGCAGTATTTCACTGATGTCGCTCTAGGACACAGGAAGAGAGCAGTCTGTATTTTCTGGCAATCTTTTTTTGTTTTGCCTCCAAAAACTCATTTTCCTTCCGGCACATTGTTGGCATTCAGCCACGAGAAAGCTGTGAGACCAAAGCAGCTCTTGCTGCCAGAGAAACACCTGACCTGTGAGGGGAAGGAAGACTTTAACATGACATTGTTGCTCAGCAGATGCAAACTTGGGAGCCCCTAGGTTTTCTGGACAGGCTACCAAGATCATGAGTGTCTTCCATTAGTTTCTTTGTGGCTACCAAGGAGTAACCACATGGTTTGCTCACAGCTGGTCAGAGTAATGTACTGCACAGGTTGCCATAACAAAACAGTCTTTTCTGAAGTGACAGGCAGTCCATCCTGGATCCTGAATTGCACACCAGCACACTTGCCCTCCTGACATGCTATGAGGCACTTTGCTTCCAGGTGCAAGACAATCAAGGGCAGTTAAGAAGCCAAGATATCCTGGGAGCCCAGTCTTTGCCCACTTTCTTTGGGCAAATGGGGTTGGTTTCTTGGCTCCAAACTCCCAAACTACATAACAATAAAGATGACCCCCTGTTGAGGGCAGTGGTCTCAGTGGGGCAGCAGTGCCCGTGGAGGGCTGCTTGCTGCACCCTTGGCTCTTGCCAGCCAGATTCTTTGTTGCACTCCATGGCGCATGCTGGGCTCTCAGCAGTTGTCCCAGCAGAAGGGAGTGATCCAGAGGTGATAATGGCCCCATCTGCACATCATCTCCCTTCTACCGGTAGCCTGGCCTGCCTCAGGACTCCCAGCTCTGCCAGGGGGATGCTGCTTCAGGAGCTCCTGATCAGTGCAGGGAAGAAGCAACCATTGCTGGCAGCCAGCATCTTGGAACCTGGTGAAATTGACTGAGCAGCCAGAATAGTTTCAGAAACATGATAAGATGGAGGGATAGCAGGATTCTGGTTTGCGTTTTGCCTGCTGAAGAGCTGAGAAGTACAAAGTGGCCTGAGGCAGGTTACTGAGGCACCGTTAATAGGAAGGGAGCCATCCTACAAAACACTGGGCTGTCTTCATGGAGCGACGTTTGGGTGCTGACTTCCTGACAAGTCGCTACTGCTGCCTTCTTTAGCTGGGCATGAGAACTTTATGGGAGGGGAAACAAGAAAATGCTCCTTTGCCACACTCTGTCTCTTGCAGTGCATGTTTTCTTACCTGATGAGATGGAGAACAAGGCATGGGACCACCTTGCTTTGAGATGATTTATTGCTCAAGTAGCCAGATAAGATGTCAGTCTCAAGGTGTGGGATTTAGAGGAGCAACAAGTCAGACACAGCTCAAGGTAGTCACGAGTTTCTTCTTTGCATGGCAATATATAACATTTCAGCCCAATAGGCAGTTGGCACTTATTTGTTTTTTGAACTTATTTTCACTTATTAACCTATCACCTTTGCTTAATTTTGCTGTGCTGCATCTGTGTCTTAGCCAGTAAACTGACAGGTCACGTACTCATACACACACTATTACAGTTTCTAGATCTCTAGCTTACTCTATAACTCACACTATTACAGCTTAAACCTCAAACTATTTTACCCAATATAACTCCTTACCTGCTCTAGGCATATTCTTATAACTATAGACATAAGTTTATAATTACCCAGTGTCTGTGTCCCTTCATCACTACATCGATACAAGCTCTTCCCAAGGCTGAAGATCGAACTCTTCAGTATCTGTGGAATTTTCCAGTTTTCTGTTTCCCACACTTACCCAGCATAATAAATTGTTCTTAAAACATCACTTTGCCTAGAATAAAAAAGGACTATTAAAATTCGTTGTTCTTCATCATTCTTTTGCAAGGCTGTTTGTGACAAATATACTACCACACTGGTCTCTTTCTGGCAGTTCCTCATTGACATTTCCCTGTGTAAAGAGCTAAGAGAGCAATTTTCTTCGACATTTTAACATGAAAATGAACAAAATGAAGCTTGTCACTAGGGGAGAGCACATTGTGCTGGCCTTCCTGAGACAATTTGTATTGGACTGGAAAGCTGGTGGCTGGCAGTAGGAAAGGCAGGCTGCTTACAGCACTGGCACAGGGGGTCTGTGCAGAAAGCAGTCACAAGGCACATGGTCCTCTGACAAGTGTTTTTATTAGAGAGTTTGGCTTCTGTGAAAGAAGCAATAGCACTCCCTGCTAAGGGAAACCTTGCTCCAGGTAATGTTTTGAGTAGATAAAACTTAATTGCTTAATGACAGAAAAAGGAAGGAAATGCATAAATGGAATTCGTATTCTTGAGGCCAAAATAAAATGCCTTTGTGAACTGGATTTGTTACAAAAAAATCAGCAAAAAATAATTACAACTTTGCTTGCAGTAGTGGAGCTTGTGTCTTTTCTGTTTCCTTTGTCAGGGAGGCAACAGATACAAGAAAATTTCAGGAATTTGTGCTGCTCAGTATTTGAAATCTTAACTTGAAAAGTCTGTGTCTAGAAAATCAAAGGCCAAAGTAGGCTGTGGTTTGGTAAGTGAAATATTTCAAGATTGTTTGCCTCTCATTTCCTTGTGCAAAACTGTATAACATCTACAACAAATTCAGTTTGCATGCAGAGGGCTCCTGAGTAGAAGCAAGGTGAGGAACTGAATTTAGGGACTCACTGCTGGTGATAGCAATAGGAGCTCACAACTCCTTGCTTATACCTAACTCTTAGGCAAAATGGATTTGGATACTGCTCTCTACAAGAGTACTACCTTTTTGTTTGAAAGCTGTAATGAAAAGACCAGCTTTCTGGAAAAATACACTCATTGAAGCTCCATTTACAAAGTAATTTATTAATTCAAAAATCCTTGCTTTATTTTGGAGCTGTATTTAAACACACATCTCTCCAATTCACTCCAAGTTAGTGCGCTTGCTTTATCTCTGGTGCAGTATTGCTTAGCCATAACTTATGAAGCACGAGGGTGGAGGGTGGCAAGCCAGGTTATGTAGGTCAGTTAGTTCTACACTGCAAAACTCTACAGAAGTGCATCTTGATTAAGACCATAACTTCTCAAGTGTTTCCTTATAGTTCATGCAGTCCTTTTCTCTCAGCCCTTGTAATGGGATGAAAAGCTTTCAACTGCAGCCTGCAGTGGCTGTTAAGCTGAAGTCCATGTGAATGTGTTTTTATTCTAGTGCCTAACTTTTCATCTGAGTAGGAAGAGCTGAAGCACTGAGAGCTGTAATTGATGCATTAGAATATCTTGGAGACTGACTGAATTACAGTAGAAAGTGAAACTTATCAGTAATGTTAGCAATTCTAAATACTCAACTGTTTGGATGACAAATCTCCTTAGTCAAAACCAAACCTAGGAAAAATACCTCTATTTTGATAAAGAAGCTGAATTTTAGAAAACCACTAATTTTTAGTAATGCTTGCAACTTGCAATGCTTGCAAGTAAGACTTGCAACTCTTTTTTCTTCTTTTTGTCAGTTGTCAATATTTTTTTTTTATCTCTGCTAATATTCGTTGAGCACAGTCCTTCCATTAATAAAGGTGTCTGCATTGGTTACAACAGTCTCCATTTTTTCTTTCAATGTAATAATTTTCCTAGGTTTCATAAAGATCTTTGAAGGAGGCATGTGGACTTCTGGCTGCCTCAGAACACTGACAGCTGAAGTCAGAAATGGAGGTGGTATTAGGTCAAAGCTTACTCACAGGAGAGAGCTTCTGTGCACAGCATCCAGTTGCAGAAGTGGGATGTCTTCATACTCTAGCTTTATACTTCATATAAACCATCTCTGGAAATCACTTAATCCATTCTCCACTTTAAAAGAAGATAACTCAACTGCCTGTAAACATAAAGAAAAGTTAATGGTATTTGCTGCATTATTAACACTGAAAAATGAAACATTCAATTCTCTGTTCTTAACTTAATGCATACTGCTAGCATTTTTATGATGAGACAAAGTAAATTCTTATAGGCAGAAAACATGTTAAAAAACATGCGTGGATTATTTTATTTTTTTGAGATAAAGTGTATGCTGCTAAGAATCTGGAACACAAATGGATGGAATCCTAAAGGACAGTGGTAGTGTTGCTATTTTATTTCATGCAATGAAAGAAATCCAGTAGATGAATAAGGTGATGATGCATCTATTTCTCATATTAATTTGATAAAAGCGTTTTAATTTCCAGTGATCTGTTCTTATTTCTCATTTAAGTTCTGAAAAAGTTAGATAATCAGACCTCCAAAAACTTGATGTTTTTCTGTCTTCTCAAATTCCATCTAGAAATCTAACTGAAAACCTCCTTCTTATTCCACGAGGAGCACTTATGCAGATAAAATACGTGCATAACCTGGGCCCATGTAATTATTCAGCAGTCATGCTCCAAATTTGCTGTCTCTCTAGTGCTGTACAACAGCACTTTCAAGTCCTACCAAAGGAAGAGAACACTGAGTTTTTAATGAAGTGAGCTGGTTTTGGCACCAATGATTTTCATCCATTACTTTCACAAGTATGCCGTTATTGTTGCTGTAGCACAAAGTTCTAATAGAATGTATTTCCACGTTAAATGAAACAAATATCAAAGTAAAAACAAGCAGCAATCTTCAGTTCAGCATGTTTTAACATAAAGCTGTGTAGATTGAATTGCTAGATCATACACTTTATTTTTCCTGTAAGGAAAGAGGTTGGAGATGGTTATAGGGATTTGGCTAGAAGTCAGCTCTATAAAAAGAAAAATAAAATGCTTGTCACTGTCTTTTCTCCCCCCTCCAGTGATTGAATATGTTCTATGCTCTCAGATTGGATAGCACAGAGGTGCTGCAATCTTCTCTGTCTTCAGAGTTAGATCTATATGCATGCAGTAAGCAAAACAAAAATTATTTTAGTGTGGTTTTATATAATTGTGCTGTTTAGTTCAGTTCTGGTGAGACTGCTGATAAGGAGAGGAAGGCAAAATACCTAAAGCTTACCTGAAGGAGTTATATTTACATCTTTGTAAGAGTAGTGGACTGAAATTAGAAAAAAAAAAGTGAAACTTCATACATAACAGAATTTCTGTGAGTGAATTATCTTGACAAATGCAGGAACTTCAGATGGTTTGTACTTTAAATGTGGCAGTACTTAAAATGAACTGAGTTGGACCCAAAAGCTAGTGGGTAGGTAAATGTCCAAGAATTTCCCACTGAAGTACCATTGCTTGAGAGACAGATTTTTATTTTTTTTAATACATGTGAGAAGGGGAGGATGTAGGGGAGGAGGAGACAGTTTCTATATTGATGCTGGTTATACAGCAAGATTTGTAGATTAATCCTTTTACCCATGTTGCAGATTGATGGGTAACTGTGGTGTGCCATCTGCTTATCTGTTTAACTGTTTAACATCTGTTTAACTGTTAAATTAAACTTAGTCTTTGTGCATATATGCTTTTACTTTTTATTTATTCATTAAAAGACTTCTAAAAAGTCATTAAGCCATCTAAATAAAATGGAGTAAATAACCTTGAAAGCAGCAGAATTGTATTATTAATGAGGTATGTGAAGCTTTGAATTAATAACTTAGAATACTGTTTATTCCCTTTTTTGGTAGATTGAAGTATTCATTTAAAACTGTGTGTGTTAACTTGAACAAGCAATGACTCCATCCATTTCATACATCCATAGCTGAGAACATAATAGGTTTCCAAGAACTGTTTCTGTCTACATACTGAATAAGCCCTACTGAGTATAAAAAGTATTGGGTGAGTGTGAAAATCATGTTTAGGATTCAGCACTCTGTTTAATCCTGAACAGAAGCATAATTGTTGAGGCAGTTTGGATTTGGTTGTTCTTAGTTATGTTTTTGGTCTGCTCTGCCATTTTATTGCGATGGTGAGCTGGGTAAGTTGGAAGGAAAGCAAGTGTCAAGCAGAGAACATAATACAGGCAGCAAGAGGGTGATTTGAGGAAGGGCATCTCTCCAAATCCCTCTCATTAGGAGGGACTTTGTGAGGAGTACTGATTCATTTCTTTCACTGAGCTTCAGGAATAGATCTGAATACCTGGCCACCGTGCTGGAGTCAGCACAGTGAATGTGTAAGGACAGAAAAGAGCAGTAACAATGACAGCAGAGCTGAAAGGAGTGAGGAGAAATGTGTATGTTTTTCCAAGTTTTGGACAACAGTGGCTTGAAGACCAGGATTTAGTGAGATACAAGATAAAGTGGACTTACTGGAAGTGCTGCATCTGCAGATGAAGGTGGACATCTTAAAAATCTGGAATTAAGACAGCTGAGTGAGGAAAACTCACTCAGCTGTCAGCAGACTGACGTTGGTGAAAACCGTTAGAAGGAAAGCTTCCTGTTGTATTAAAAGTGCACAGTGAATGGGATGAAGAGGACTGAAGCTGGTAAACACCAGAGATAAATAGCCTATGAAACCCTACAGCTTGTTCAAAAGTTAGTTTTAAGGAAAAGTGAAAGGCAGACAAGTGGTGTTTCATTTGTGTTGCAGAATTTTGACCAAGAAAGACCACAAACCGTACAGCAGAAGAAATGGAGCACATTGCGCAGTGTTGTATCCATTGCAAGAGTGGTGAGAGAGAGCAAGGCTAGTGTATCCCAATTCTTGTGAACGGGCAGGAGAGTGAATACTAGGAGGTCCAGTGCTCCTTTTAACTCTTTTAAACCTTGGACTTGTCAGGTTTGTTGCCCCTACCATTCTCTCTAATCAGGAAAGTGATATAAACTCATGGAATAGTTGCAGCTGTGTGTTAAAAGTAACAAAACATCTTATTCAAAGGTCTTTCTTACGTTTAACAGATGGGAGCTGTTTCTGTGAATCTTCAAGTGCTTCCCGGAATGATTCCATTGTATCAGTGTTGAAAAGATAAATCTACCCACAGAAATAGTTTGAAGAATTCTGTGTGATTTCTTAAATCTTCCCATGTATTCATTGGCATTAAGTTTTACATTTTTAGACAGCATTTTGTATGAAGTTGTGTCATGTCTTGATCATAAGGTAATGATTTAATGTGTGGGTTTTTTCATTTACTTTGCACATGATTCTTATAGATCCCTCTTTTATTGAACATGAAAAAGAAAATTATAAAGGTTATTTTTAATGCCATAAGAAATTTGAAGACAAATTGGGAAAACAGAAATCAAATTAATTTCACAGTTATCTAAATTGAGGGAAATTGAGTCATTGGAAGTTACTCCTGCCCTTAAAGAAGATGAAAAGTCAATAAAAATGTTAACCTAAATTTAAAATTAATTTATGAGGTATATAGAAATACAAAATTTAGGCAGCATCAAAGGTTAAGCTTGAGGACTGATCAAAGGCTTAAAGATGCATATTTCTTGCACAGCATTTTCTTCTGAGCATTTGGTTTCCAAAGGACTTAATGAAATTTCTATTACATTATTGAGTTGTTACCTGCCAATTTGAGTTTATGGATATTAACTTTATTTAAAGTCCTAAATAAAGTTCGTTGTCTAATATTTTTAAACAATTATGAAATGCCTTCATAAGCCTTGACTATCTCTCAATTACATGCTTTGTGTGGTAGTTCAGATAATAAATATTTGTTGAAATACTGTACATATTGGAAAATAGCTTTCCATTATTTGCTTAAACTCCCATATTCTTCTTCCTCATTCTTTTGAACATTGTTATCTTTAAATAGAGATAAATTTGAGTTCAATGCAAATAAATTCTTCAGAGGTGTTATTCTTATGATTTGTTTATATTTAATTTGTGATGCATGCTTCTGTTTAATGCTTTGTTGTAATTTAGTATCTTTGTCTTTATTTTGGCAGTCGAAAGGGTCTTAAATATTAATAATGTTCATAGATCCATATAATATGCTGAGTTGGAAATGACCTATCAGGATCATCGAGTCCAGCTCCTGGCCCTGCACAGGACATCTACAAGAAACGTGCCATGTGCCTGAGTGTTGTCCACACGCCTCTGGAACTCTGTGGGGCTGGTGCTGTGACTACAGCCCTCTAATAGCTGAATGTCTTTCTTATATTGTGGTTGAACATCATGTACTTGTTCCTATACTGTAAGGCCAGGCTATACACTGACAGACTGAGAGAGCTGGGGCTGTTCAGCCTTGAAAAGAGAAGGTTCTGCAGGGTCCTTACAACAGCCTTTCAGTACTTGAATGGGGCTTAGAGGAAGGCTGGAGAGGGATTTTTCACAAGGGCATGGAGTGATAAAACAAGAGGAATGGCTTTCAACTGGAAGAAGGAATTCTTAGATTAAATACTAGGAAACAATTCCTTACTGTGAGGGTGGTGAGGCACTGGAGGAATTGGTTGCCCAGAGAAGTTATGGATGCCCTATCCCTGGAAGTGTTCAATGCCATGCTGTATGGAGCTTGGTTTAGTGGGAGGTTTCGTGGGAGGTGTCCCTGCCTTTTGCAGGGGAGTTGGAACTTGATGTTTAAGGTCCCTTCCAACCCAAACTGTTCTATGGTTCTATTAATGTGTGATGCATCATGACTCACCTAAACATTCCTTTAAAGTGGTGAAGCGAGCCACAGCTCAGCCACATCTAATTAAATATCAAGGAGTTGGACTATATAAGGAAAATACAAATAGCTTCTGTTCTGAACTGTGAATCAATGCATGCAGGTGACTGAGAGACCAAAAAAAACCACAGCTGAAATGCAAAGAATAAATGTGTCAATTACCTTGCTAACTGGAGGATCCTGAAACAAGGCTGGGCCGCAGAGACACAGAATGAGGGCTCAGGTGCCGTCAGGCTCAGTCCAGTCCTAGTGGGCAGCAGGGCTGCTGCTGTCCCCATTTATCCAGGGCCTGAGCACAGTTTAGCATCATGCTGTGATCTCCCTGTGCTTTTTATGGTCTCTGCTTTGATCTCCCTCCCAACAGGGAGCTCAGGCATGTCTGGGATAGGGCCTACAAGTCTCTGTAAACACCTATGTTATCTCTACACAGAAATTCTACTTCTCCAAACAGATAGAGGATAAACAGCAGTAGGTATAACATATGGTTTCCCACACTGTTTATTCTCCCAGCCTTGGCATTCCCAGCTTGAGCAATTCCACCATCTTCCTTGCATTCTTCCCCTTTTAACCCTCTCCTCTGAACACAAACAAAACTTACATCACTTTTTGTTCAAATGCTTTCATAACTGTTTTCAGATTGAATCACATAATAAAGCATCTCTGACTCTACTTTTCATAATTCCTTCCACTCTTCTCCCCCTTTCAAGGTCACATGCCAACGCTTGGGAATCACACTGAGCAGATCTGCTTGTAGCTTCATGGGGAGAATTGGTATAACCCAGTCAGAACACAGGATTTCACTGAAATCCTGTTTTCACTGAAATCCTGTTCAGTTTCGAGCTGTGAATTAAAACTAAGCCACTTTCTAAAGGGAAAAATTGTGAAGGCACTCTCCTTGGATAAAAGGGTGGACTACATTCTCCTCTGGTTACATAGCAGCCGTACTTGGCCAGGGCTATGTAGTGGCCTTCAGAAAAACTACAGCAGCAGGATGAAAATATTGCAGGCATTTTGACTTTTAATTTCATTTTCGAAGTGCTATGTTTCTAATTAAAACACTTTTCAGGGACAGAAACTCAGTTACCCCTTATAATAAAATACATCAAATATCTATTCACTTCACAATATAGTGTGTATAAAATAAACAGTAAATGAAATATAATCCCTAAATATCATCCATTCATACTTTTTATCCTGCTTTTAAAATCCTCAAAGTAATGTATATAGAGATACCATGCATATTTATGTGTACACAGAGAGTGGCTGAAACTTGTGCTTTATTCTACTTTATAAAATTCAGCCTAATCGCAAGATTGCATTTTTTCTAAGCTTCTTATTTGTAAATGCAAAGAATTCTTCAGTCATCTGCAGTTGATGTTTACTGTGAAATTGCTGGTACAGGAGCCTCATCTCTGCCTAATGGACTGTACTAGTTAATAAGTGTTTTTCAGCTCAGCAAGTATATGCACAGGTGTGTGCATGCGTTCACACTCTGTCTGTTTTGACTTGCTTGACATTAAGTATGTTGGAAAAACTTTATCCTGGTTCTCTCAGTAGAATAAGAAAATCCCAAGCAGATGCCGATCCTTTAGGTGAGGGTGCTGGGGAAGGGATGTGGAAAGTTTTACAGGCATGCTTGGCCTTACTTTTGACACAGAGGCACAGTACGTAGCTGTCTTTCTTCATCCCCTTCTCTCTGAGCCAGCCACAGCCATCTGATTAATCTGCTCATGCTTAAGTAATTACTCTGCTGAGGAGCTGTGTTCAGTGAGATGTGATCTTGACCAAATCCATAAATGGATAAACAGGCTCCATAGGGAGCCTTGGCAATGGCAGGCACTTGCCTTTTTAAATGTATGGTGCAGAAAGCAGTTTAATTCTATGACAAACCACGCTCACAGTAAGGAATTAAAACACTTTGTAGCACTCAGTACTGCATACACATGCGTATCTGTCTCTTGTCTCTTCATCTCTTTTTCTTTTCCTCCCCATCTCCAATATAACTCTTCCTCTAAAATTTTTCATGCACTACTTGGAACATTACGAAGCATTTTATAATAATAAAAACCAGTAAACAATGTCTGTTTTTCTGAGATGCTTTATCTAGATCTGTCATAAAATTTTTTATGATGCTCTTATACCCTCCCTTAGGACTAGTGTCTCTTCTGGGTATCTGAGAAAACAGTTAAGAAAATCACATTTCTCTAAGCTTAGCAAACATCTAGAGAAGTCTGTTAGCAATCTAATGAAATTACAGAAATCAGAGCAACAGAAACCTCCAATTTCATCAGTGTTATGTGCTGAGGTTTGACAGCACAAGAGGATTTCTGCAGAATATAAATACATAGCTAAAAGGCATGATGATTTGTTTTTAAAATAATCAAACGACAAAAATATGACGCACAAGGTTTAAAATGCTGGAGAAAATAATAGATTGGACAAATTCTCTCCTTCTTTGTGTCTGGTTTCTAACTAACTAGAGTTAGTTTTCTTCTTAGTAGCTGGTACAGTGCTGTGGTTTGGATTTAGCATGAGAATGTTGGTAGCACACTGAGGTTTCTGTTGCTCCTCAGTAGTGCCTGCCTTAAGGCAAGGATTTTTCAGCTCCCTGAGCTCTGCCAGCCAGCAGGTGCACAAGAAGCTGGGAGCACTGCTCAGCTAGGACAGCTGATCCAAACTGACCAGTTTTGGGCCATGTTATAGCATACCATGAAAATCATACCCAATAGATAGCCCAGGGGGAGTTTATCTTAAGAGAGGGGCAGTCACTGTTCAGGCATGGATTTGGGCATCAGTGTGTGCTGAGCAATTGTATTGTGCATTGCTTCTCTCTCTTGGGTTTTAGCCCTCTCTCTCACCCTTTCCTTTCCACTGCTATTTTCATTGGTTGTATTTTTTTTTGTTTTTTTTCATCACTGTCCCTAATGAACTGTTCTTATCTTAACCCTTAACCCTTCAGTTTTTAGTTTTTTTCCTGATTCCTCTCCCCATCATACCATGGAGGGGTTGGGAAGAGGTACTTGATTGCCATTTGGGGTTAAGTCACAGCACTATAATTCTTTATTTTCTGGTCCATCATGCAACCTGACTTCAGTTACACAAAGTTGTGGTAGGTAGTTTAGTCTATAAATGAGCTTAAATATTTGACTTAAGTCTACCTGCTTCTGTTGCTGCTTGAAACTTCAAATTCTGACTGCTTCATGTTGTCATATTGTAGATACTATCAAAATGCTTCTATTAATTTTGTTTTTAAGATAACAATTACTCTGTTAAAACTGTATTTGAATAGGTGGTACAACAGAAGTTTCAGTTGATCTACAGAGACAAAAAGGTATCTAAATAAATTACGCAATAATAATAGTGTTCATTTTGAAAGTTAGGGTTTTTTTTAGTTTAAAATATTACATAAAGGAAAAACTGTTTTTATATTTTGCATATTTCGGTAAAATAACTTTAAATATTTGATGCATTCATAGTGAAGAATAATCAAAGTTATCATCACATACGTACATGGAGTCACTATGGGGGAATCTTGGTACTTTTGGGACTTGGTAATTAGACACCAAAATTTATTCTAAGTCAGAAATAAAGAAAAGTAATTTAAGAGATGTGGAGTTTATAAGTGTATAAATCATCTAACAATGAATTTGGAAATTGGGAATTACCAGAACCCAGAAATACCAGGTGTTAGTACACTTGGGTTTTTATACATCTGTCTGATTTTCCCCTTTGCTTCTCCTTCCTTGTTGTTGTTCTTTTTGTCTTTGCTGCTTTTCCAAAAATATTTCTAAGGAAAGTGTATCAGCATGCGTTATATTGACGGGTGTAAATTGCAACTTCATTTTAACTCTGCACCTGTTATGTACTGCATAATTGCCTAACACGTGTTCCTCTCCTGCCTGTGTACTTGCACCACTCAACATTTTATTGTTCCACAGTCAGGTCTATTTAAACCCTTATGTTTGCTTTTCTATACAAGTAAGTACTTGAAACAGCCAGTTCTTAACAGCGATCTCTGTGGTCCACCATCAGTTTCCAGCTGGTTTATTCTTCTGCTTAGTCACTTATGTATCATTTCAGGAGTATTTTCTCTTTAGCTTAAATACTGTATCATGTTTAACTTCTCTTTTTTCTTTTCTTTAGTACTGCTTTTTTCATGTGACTCTCAAAATTATTACTTCTGTTACACTATGGCCACCAATCCCTTTCCTCTTGTTTGTGTGCAGCCTGAAACAAATTTATGGTGAGTAATAGGCTTCAGGTGCTTCCAGCTCCTTCTCCTACCAGGTATATAGATGTTGTTCCTTCATGTTACCAAGTGGTCAGGTTTGTGGACAAGTGTTCCTTTTCTTTGAAAAATACTTGGATACCGCTGCCTCACCAGCGGGTTTTGTGAGAGCTAACCTTGTTAGCAGAGGCAGGTCGGATGCCTTTAGTGACAGACAGCGGTAACGGAGAGCAGTGCTTGCTGACGGAGCTGACTGATGCTGGGATGCTCCTGGGGCTGCACATCCCCTGGTGCATTGGCCTTCCCTGCAGCAGATCCCTGAGGAAACACAGAACTTGTACAGTATGCTAATAGGTGTTCTGTTGGAGGAAACAAGTGGCCCCACGCTTGAGGTGCAGTTTCTTTCACAGCCTAATATAATAGTATTATGTAAATCTCTTTCTGTTGGATTAGTGTAATTTTATAAAGGGAAACAGTCAAACAAATAGTAAAACTAGTTGAATGAAATACATTGTGTTTCCAGAGTTGTGTACTAAATATCAAATTTTTAAATAGGAGAAAAATGCCAACATGTCAGAAACATACCAAAGCATCTTATTTTTCTAATGGCAACTTAATGCCTTTTCTTTACTCCTATTTCCTGCTCCCATTAAATTTTGGAATGAAGTCTTCAGAAGCTGGCATGGAAAATTGCCCCATTATTGACCTGTTGTGGCAATAACTACTAGAAAATGGTTCCCTGGGGGTTACTTGACCAACTCTGTCTCCAGCTTTCACCAGGTTATTGGGGCAAGAGTTTTACTCCTCACAGAATGAACTAGCTGGGATAAACTGGTGCAGATGGCTGGGAGTGGGAAGGAATACAGGTTGTGTGCCACCCCTAATCACTGGCACCATCATTATGGAAAAAATGAAAGTATTTTTTGTGTTTTCCTTTTGATTCTAAACCAAATGTCTCTTTATTTAAAACTATCCTTAATTCATGCTAATGAGTAGTTATTTTGTGATCCCACTAAGCAAGGAGCAATAAAGGTTGGCATATACAGGCTTTATTGGTGTTTACATACCCTATCTGCATAACTTTCACTTACACATGTATTTATTGTAAAGGGCAGTGTGTCTCATGATGTAAAAAGGACTCAGAAATGTCATGATTAGGTAATGGGTAAGTTGCTATTCTGAAGTGAGTCTGAAAAATCACTGGATGTGGATGTATGCCAAGTGTCCCACAATGAGTAGGTTTAGGGCAGTAATTAAGGGCTGGTTGAGATAAGGATTACAAGATCACCAAACAAATTACTATTATTAGCAGAAGTATTTGTTCTTACATCAAGCTGTCATCCTGTCTTGCTGTTTAACCTGATTCAGCTATGAAAAAGAATGATGTCAGATACTTTATTAAGTGTGAATTTGTGTTTTACTTTGGGGAGAGGGTGCAGGGTGGTTAGTGTCATTTTCTTCTAAACTGGGAGTCATTTTTTTACTCTGTGCACTTTAAATCAAACCTGCAAAAGCAAGGTTTAAAAAACCTTAAAAAACAAAAGGACTTTTTTGGCTTTGAAGATGCTGTATCAATGAATGCTGAATCTGAAAATGTAGGATCTGTGGGAAGATATTACTGGATATTCTATACGTGTTAGCAAAGCTGATTTATATCAGCTTGTTACTGCAGTTCTACAAGGGGAAGCCCAGTAAATACCTTTTGATTTACACATCTCCTCTGGTTTTAAAATAGGAGTTTAGAGAGAGTTGTAAAATGGTGTGGCTTAGGGATCACAGGCATGAAATAGGCCCTTTGATTGCAGCTTAAGTTTGATCTGCGTGTACAGCGTTTAATAACAGCTAATTGTGCAGTTGTGTGTGGAATAAATACCACAACAACAACAACAGTAAGGGGGTTATTTGGTGTATAACTGGCACTTACTCATGATACTTGTTATTTGATAACTTTCTTACAGTCTTGAGCAGTGTCAAAGATTTTGGAACTTCACCTACTATAAATCATGGATGAGACCCAATCTTTAAAGTCATGTACTGGACTTCTGATAACGCTTTTATATTGAATAGTGATAGATCAGGGCATCCTTCCAACAGGTTGTTGTGGACAGAGAAAATAGTGAAAGACTGAAAAAATAAATGACGTATCTCAGAAGAGAGGAGATCTACTTGTCTTATGTAGCCCTCTTTGTTCCAGGAGGTCAACCTCATGCTGTAACATCATAGTTGACCCATTGCCAAAATAAGATTAAACAGTCTTCTGATGCCTTAAAGGCATCAGAAGCATGAAGTGGCTTTGGGAAATGATGTAATTCAAATATGAATAACACTATGTAAAAATCATGAGGTCAGTAAAACACAGACAACTCTTAATTCCCACCAACTTTTATAATTAAATCTCCTTGGATATGAAAATATATTGTTTGTTGGTGTAGGTCAGATTTATATTTTTCTTTTTTTACTCCAGAGCTGATGTTAGATGTAATTTTGGTTTCAATATTATAGTTTGGGGGTTGTTGTTTTGAGGTCTGTTTAATTTGCATTGTAGGGATTGGGTAGGAGTTATGGAGGGGGTGGGGTGAGGGTGGGTAGGGAGAAGGTTGTTCCTTTTTTTTGTTTATTTTGTTGATTTTCCATAATGAAGCAGTAGCTTTTGCTAAACTTAGGGGCTGAGCATCGATAAGAAAGTGGTTAGCCATGCAGCATTCAAGCCTATGGATGAATCATAAGCAGAAATATTTTTCTTCCTTATCAGGCCTTTTATACTTCTAGCCTGAAAGCCAGCCAGGTGGTCAAAATACAAACAGCAGCTTTTGACTTCCTTGTGATCATTAGCTTGAGTAGCTGTTTGGAGTTGTGATGATGTCTGCATCTGTGTGCTACTTCACTTTGTTGCTTCTTTGAAACTGTGAATTTTCTGCAAAACTGACTGCTTTTTAAATAAAGCTTTGTATCTCTGTAGAGATGTGCATGCTGTGGGGGAGAGTGTGAGACAATCACTTGCTTCTCCCTCTGGAAGCAAGAGCCGTAGAGGCTGTGTTTTCAATTCAGCAGTGCAAATACCTCTGCTCTGGCAGTGCAAAATTGTTCAGACCTTGGAGATCAAACTCAGTTTTTGTGAAACTGGACCAAAACAGGCAGAGAAGGCTGATGACCTTAGGACAACTTGTCTAGCTCTCTGCTGCCAGTTTAGGATGACACAGGAATTCCATGTGAATATCTTACATGTCAAAGAGCATCTCTGATAACACTAGCAGGCGAAGTCCGGGCCAGTGAAGAAGGTGTGTGATGGAGAGGAGGATATGGTGTGGTCTGAAGCACTGCTCTGTCCACTGCAGTTTGTAATAACAATGTGGGGGTTCCCGTATGGCAAATCTGATCCTTGAAAACTTTGTGCAGAATTGGGGGCGGGTGGAATTTGAGGCAAAGATATTTTTCATGCAACATAACATCTTCTCACAAGTTCATGGATTGATTTCATCAAGCAATGAAGAACTAAACTTGAATGGTGATCATAATACTGAAATAAATCTAAACCTCAATTTAAGACTATTGACTTAAGACTCAAAGTTTACTGCTCTCACTACCCATGGCTCCATTCAAAAATTTTCCAGGCGGTGGTGGCTACTCTAGAGTGTCTTTCTAAGAGTTCACATGAGAGGTCCTGTCTTTGCCCTGCCCTTCTGTGAGTGGCAGTGATTTAGCCTGGCCCAACTGCACATCCCAGTTCAAGACAGTGTGTCGCTCAGGGTACTGTGTGAGATCAACATAGTAATGGTGGCAGGAAATTAAAAAATAGCTCTGAATGCTATATGGCTGTTCAAGTAGTCACACCTGTTACAGCTAGCTCTGATTTAATTGTTGTTCTAAGTCTGCTTTAGAGAACAGCTCTTCTTCAGTTAACAGGGTAGGCTTCAAAAAAATGTTCTCATTAGTATCATTCTGTAATTTCATGATTGCTTCATATGGTGAAAAAAGCAGGAACAGAATTTCCTGAGAATCCTCAACCATAGATTGCGGAAACTTAAAAGAAAAAACAGTTTTAGAAATCCTGTTATTTCTTTAAGTCAACATTAGGCTCCTGGAGATTTCTGATCTAGATCAGTGTGTACATCTAGCAACAGCAGACTTGTAAATCAATGATATCGTGCTGGAGTCAGCAGCTTCCTGGAGTTCCTTCTGTTTTGTGATACAAACACAGGTTTTGTTTCTCAATGCCTTTTCTTATCTTCAAACTCGTACTTAATAAGATGATACAGTAACTATAATTCTTGATACTGTTGTATTTAGTGCTTAAAAAAATCCAAAGCAGCGTCATGAAACCCAGCTTTTTTAAAAAACTTCATAAAAAACAGACTTGAGGATAGAATAAAGTTTATATTGACAAATCATGTAGGTTGTAAGAAACTACAAATCATCCCGACTGCAGAACAAAGAAAAAATATTCAACAGGCATATGGGAAGAGAAATCCAGAAACTATTACGTTTGCTCAGTAATACCCAGTGCCCATATCTGTCAATAATCCAGTGGTCCTCTCTGACAAAGTGTTACCTTTTACCTACTGATGTGCTGAAATGTGTACATTTGTGTGATGCAGAGACCATATCTTAAATTACCTTTCCTGCCTCTTCCAGATTTTTTTCAAGTATTATTCTAGGTGGCAAAAAAAGCAGTAAAATACTTAGGTCAAGCAGAGTTAAAAGCTGATTTCCTCCACCACAGTAAACAGGCTACTCTTAACTCTAAATTTTCTTGAGCTGAACACTTGTCATCTCTTTTTTTTTTAGCGGGCAATTTGCCGTAGTGAAAAAATGCCGTGAGAAAAGTACTGGTCAGCAGTTTGCAGCAAAATTCATCAAGAAGAGGAGAACAAAATCCAGCCGTCGTGGAGTAAGCCGGGAAGACATCGAGCGAGAAGTTGGCATACTGAAAGAGATTCGGCATCCTAATGTGATTACGCTTCATGATGTCTATGAGAACAAAACAGATGTCATTCTCATTCTGGAGCTGTAAGTAACTCTAGAGACCCATGGACAAGTAGGAGAATGCTTGTTTCTTTGGTTTTTAAAAACAGACACTTTGAGAATTGCAGTGATTTCATTGAAGTTCCTTTTCACCCAAAAAGGGAATAGATTCTCTATGTAGTAATCTTCATTCTAAGTCAGTGTTGTAGCTTCTGATTTCTACACATATTTTTCACGCTGAATGCACTACAAAGTTTAAAAAAAAATTCAGCATATTTAGGATTTCTTCTTTCTGTTTTTGCTTTAATCACTGTTGGAGTTATGGATCCAGAATAGCCTTTAACTAAATAAACTGATGTGAAGATCAGAGCACAGGAAAATAGATATTCTAAGTGGAGATTAGTTTAGTAAATTTTATTGCATTTTGCATTGGTGTAAAGTGGCCTCAGTGAATGCTTTTTCTCATTTCTAACCAACATAGAACAGAATTTTCCCAGTTCTCTCTTGTTGAAATGAGAACTGAAATTTCAGACTGTTTCATACTGGTTTAGTTCCCAATTTTTCATCCAATGTAATTGCTAATAGTTTGAGGTAAATATGTCAGCAGAGACTACTTCTGTATTTTTTCAAGTCTGTCTTCCAGTTCCTCAAAGACTGCAATTGTGGGAGTTGAGCATTAGTCACCTGTTAAGAGTCTGTCAATGCCTGCTGCTGGACGGCAGCATTCGTCTTTTTCTTGGCTGTTAATGTGGTTTTTCTTAAGTAGGTTCTGTCTTCCTGTTTACTACCTTTGATAAATTTTTTTGTGGTAGATAAGTGATATTTCCTCTATATAAAGATAGTTCAGTGTTGTATGGTTTCAGTAACATGTAGATTTACAGCAGAGATTTAAAAAGAAAACTGGGAAGTAACTTTTGGAGTTCCATTTTTTCTTATGGCCTATATATGCATGATACTACTTTGTTGTTTATGCAGACATATTTATACACTTCTAGTCCAGCATGTGATGGTTTATTGTAATAGTTGTAGTCTGGCTTGTTTTTTTTTAGTTCCAGTTGTATACACTTGCATTAGTTTGCCAAATTTGGATAATTAAAACAAGTATTTTTTTTCCATACTAAAATATCATCCTGTATAAAGTAAAAGTTCCTCATATTCTTATTATTTCTTGGTTTTGTTCAGAATTCTTTGAAGTGTGACATGAATATGCAGCAAAACTAGGTGATGCTTCTTCCTTTCCCCACTTGATACTAACTCTAGTGTTCTCTTGCTCTATAATCTTACTGTCAGAGTATTGCTGCTTCTGCAGCTCCTTCTGCTCTGAAATCTGTCCAGATGAAATCAGGCCAGTGTCTGTACTTGAAAGCTGTGAGGGAGACTTGGTAATCATGGCAGTGGTAGGAGGAATGGGACTACTCCACCCACCCCACTTCACACATGGAGTAGGAGCTCTTTTGGCTGCAAGGCTGCTGTGTGTGTGTGTGTGTGTGTGTCAGTGTGTACCCACTATTGTCCACTGAGCAGAAGAATGACAATCTGCATATTTCATGAGCTTAATGGCATGAAGCTCAGCAAATTATTTGATTACAATTTAGATAATTGTTTTGCGGAGGTGAACAATGTCTATATCGTTTCGATTGGAGATATTTTTTTTTTCATTTTTCCTAACTGCTTTGTGAGTGTTTAAAGTTGAAGAAGTGCTATTTTGGATATCACAAAGGTAATGCATTTATTTATTTAGACAGTCAAAGAGGAAAAGATGACATTAGCAGTCCCTTTGTAAACTTGAATATGCTAACTGCTACAAAGTTTTGTAGTTCTCAAAGTCACCGTGATGTTACATAAAGCTATTGAAAAGACAGGATTGTCATTGTAATCACATGCTTAGACATTCAAAATGTAATTCTTTTTCTCTAACGTTCTAATACTCACATTTTGCTTAGGGATCCACCCTCTTGACAGTCTGTTCTTACAGAACAATTTCATACAAACAGAAATACAGCTGAAATCTTATTAAATACCCTGTTTCACTATCCTTAGGATCTACCCTAAGTGTCCATTTTCCATTCCGATTAGAGCATAGTATATTTCCTGGCACTTGTGTTCTGTTCTGACTACAATAATGAGGAAGTATACACACAGAGACGCAATTTTGTATAACTGAGCAAATGCAGCTGCCCTTTTGTTGCCATACATGCACAGTCCTAGGGCAACGGGGTCTCTGGCCTGTTCACTATTGATTTTTAATTTCTGCCTCAGCAAGAGGTTTGCTATGTTGCATACAGCCTTCTAAACATTTTTCTGCCTTACTAACTGGCAGTTTCTCAGAGGTGAGTAACTGACTGGACAAGGGGGAATGGCATCAAACTGAAAGATGGTAGACTCAGATTGGTTATTAGGAATTGTGAGGGTGTTGAGGCACTGGAACAGGTTGCCCAGAGAAGTTCTGGATCTCCATTCCTGGAAGTGCTCAAGGCCAGGTTGGATGAGGCTTTGAGCAACTTGGTCTGGTGGGAGGTGACCCTGCCCATGGCAGGAGAGTTGGAACTTGATGATTTCTAAGATCTCTTCCGACACAAACCATTCTCTGGTTCTATTCAAGGTCATGATTTATATGCAGGAATATGTGGGCAAATGGGTAATTACTGCAGTGGCCAAGCAGGTCCTCACAACACCAGAGCTACTTAGCACAAAACAGAGCTACTTTATCCACATACATGTTTGGAAGTTTTTCTTTCAACCATCTTATATCAGGAAACTAATTTACCAAAAAACTCAAGTTTTATGAAGCATTTAATTAATGAAACTTTTAAAACCAAATCCTTCCTTAAAAGATTCAGCAGCCATGCACAAGAATGAGATATTCTTGAAGAACCTTACTTTATTGCAGTCTTTTGGTATATTTAGAGCATTCTGACATATTTTCATAACTCTAGGTCTTTGAGACAAGTGTCTCATTTCTTGATATGGAAATAACCATTTAAATTCCCACTCTGTGGACTCTTTCATCAACTTGAAAAGAATGTTATGCATGTTACATACAAACTGGAAGCCACTGTCTTTTCCTCATCTAGCTTAAAACCTTAATAGTTTTCTTTTTTTTTTTTTCTTTTATCGCACAAATAATTGAATTAGTCAGAATTTCATGGTAGGTTTTTCTATCCAGCTGCAGCAGTTAGAATCTGTTATATGTTAACAGTACTAAGCTATTTCTAGTGAGCTCTGCTGAAGCCATCATTTTTTCAGACTTCACAGACTAGAAAACACAGATGTCTATGCACAGTGATAATTATTTTCTTTCCTCAAGCATGTTTTGCACCTACTTTGTTCCTGTTTTTCTGGCCTTGGATGCATAATTTCTCTCTTCCATTTTATTTTTTCTTCCACTTCATTATTAGTCTTTATTTAGGCTGCTGATATAAAATATACTCAGTTTGTGGTTCTTTGTGGAGCCTTGGTTATGGTTTCTTGCTGCAACACAAAAATACTTTCATCCTATATTGCATTGTATTATGCAATAGAATTCATGAAAGTAGTGCAGGTGGTCTCTCTTTTTTTTTTAAATGGTTTGATAGCAATATCTGACGCCTTTTACTTGGAAGCTGTGGATGGAGCTAGGTATTCATACTTTCCTCTGCAAAAAACATAACTTCATTTCTGAATTTGAAATCTTAATTTAAGATGGTTAGCTCTTCTAGCGTGGTTCTGAGTGATGATTATCTGTTTTATAATTTTTTAAAAAATAGAAGGCTTTGAAAGTATTTAGAAGCATTTGTGTATTAAATACTAGGACTTATGCTTCATTTGAAAGCATAAACTTTCTTTTAAACTTAGTCTTGTGTATGACACGGTCTCTGAGTTTCAATTTTGTTGGGAACTTCATATTAATCAAAACAGAAGAGTGCAAGGAGAGGATGATACATCCTTGTGTAAAAATGGTGACAGTTTCATTAGTTGATCATTGAAGAGTAAATAACAGCAGATAACTGTGAAGTCTTTAAATTCCTCTTCTATCTTATTGGTGCTTTAATTTAACGTTTTACAGTTATGCTCAGGAAGAGAATTATAACCTGTCTTCCAGAAGCTTGAAGACTTCACAGGGTTTCTTTAATTTGTAGTCTTTGTCTTTTGGTAGAAATACCTCTGAGGTTTTTGTTAATTTTACCTATAAGTAAATAAAAAAGTTATTCTCCAGTGGCTTTGCACTGAAATTTAAGAGGAGGATTAAATATTTGGTGCTTCTTGGATGTAAGAGGCAGTTAGCAAACCCTGTGACACTAATTTGTAGATCTTGTGCCACCTTTGGATTTCAAAATCCGAAATTCCAGGCCCAGAGATAAATGCACAGAGAATAAGTAGACAGGTTAGAACAAAGGCTTGACAGGGCTGACAGGACAGGCTCTAGAGCTGGTATGACTCTGCCACACAGTGAGAACTGGTTTCCTTGTGCAGCAGTCCCTGAGCATAATCATTGTCCCTCTTGTTTGCTAAACCTGAATGCTGCTCATATATTAAATTTGAATGTTGTAGATGAGATCAAAATACTAAGGCACTCTGCTGGGCCAGGGTAACCACCTGCTGTATCTGGACTCTGGGCACCTCAGGAACTTCAGTGATGAATACCTAAATACCAGTGCAGGAAAGTGCAGGAGTGCAGGAAAAATCCACAGGAGTGTTCAGGCCCCCTCCCACCCTGCCCCCGAGTGGGATTTCACTGCTTAAATTATAGTCCAGGTTTTGGTGTGTGTGTTCTGGCTGGCCATTGAGGGTAATGCTTCTTGCTCAGTGTAACTGAAGGATTTAAGCACACTAAAGAAAGGATTTCATGACAGTGGTGTCTCTAATAGAAGCTGGACAAATGAAAATGGTGTAGTGGTGCTGGAACATGTCATCATTTTTCTGGTAGCTAGACAAAGAAAAATTGAAGTGCAGTGTTGTTCAGCCAGTAGGTAATTTATTGAGCTAGCAGCCCTGATCTGCTGTTTTGAATGTTTGGTACACTTTGTACTTCTGAGGAGTGGGTTGGTAACTGCACTACTCATAATAGTAATGAGGTGGATGTAAACCCCCTTATTCTTACATAAAACAAAGTAATAATATATGAGTCTTGGGCTGACAACTGCATGACTGGCTGTCATACAAGAAGTGTTTGACCAGAGAATCCCTAGGGAAAACATTTCTTTTACAAATTGACAGAAGCAATGCTTGGACTAGAGAAAAATTCAGATAATTCATCAAATTGCATCTGTTTTAAAACTGGAATAAATTGCTTCTTTAACTTAGTTTATGTTGTTTTGAGATCTAAGCAAGCTGTTTCTTTAAGGGGTTTGGGCCTAGATTTTAGGGTTCATTGTAGATCTTTAAATTCATTAGAAATACTTAGATAATCATTAATTACCATTTAGGTGCTATTGCATAATAAGCAGTATGATCATAGCATATGACTGAGTCATTATGAGGTGACCATGCTGTCTTTGAAGGTTAATTGATTCTGAGTTCCCTGAGTAGGTTCCCCATAATGACTTCCTCTGAGATCTGGCGATAGTTCTGTTTCATAGTTAAGAAAGCCTGGCAACTTGCAAAAAGCACTATCCAGAAATCCTTTTTCCATGGGCGTGATGTATTTTATTTCCCAGAGGGAGGTGTGTGGGTTGCAATCACATCTGTCAACCTTCCTTTGGGAAGGCTGGGAAATGCTTTTAGCACTATTACATTTTATAAGAAAGAATGCAGTCAGCTGAAAGCTTTAATTTACTTTTATCATTTCAGGAAAGCTAGCATTTCTGCTTAGAAGTATCAGTGAAATAAAACATACCAGCTTTGCTCTTAGTGAAAATGTTTATACAAAACACTTCTACAAACATGTGCTTTGCTACTTTAAAAGAATATAAAAGGTCATGTTGTAATGATGAGATTTACTCAGCCCTTTTGACTTTCTGTGTTATAACATGGTCAATAATACATTAGAATTAGGTGGAATTAAGATGTGACTGCCACAAAGCACAATCACTTATTTTGTCGAGCATGATATCTGAACAACATATTATGGCTGTGAAATTATGACTTAAATGTAAACAGAAAGGTTTTATATAGGAACATTAACAAATTAGTGCTTTAGAGGAAAACAGTATGTGAAGGTGAACATGGAAGCTTTGCAGCCATAAAGGAATTCAGCTGTGACTTGACTTGTAATCAAGTTTCTCTGTTAATCTGAGTGGGTGTAGGTTGCTGTCCATCCTTTTCTTACTAGCATTTTGGCAATTAGAGTCATCTTAGGGCCCGGAAGAACTGATCAGGAAGCTGTTCAGTAATTCCTACCAGCAAACAGAGAAATTGAAAGCTCTGTGCTTCCTGGGGATGCCAGGCAGAGATACTCCAAAGTCCTCCACAGGAAGATGCACTAGTGCTTGGTGAATCTCTTGCCTCTCCACTCCCTTCAGGAAGCATCTTTATCCAGTTGGTGGTTGGGGGCAGCAGTCTTTTAGGTGCTGGTTGTGAGGGCCCTTCTGTAGAGGCCCAAAGGCAGGCTGGGAGCAAGTTTGTGTGGCTTGGGAAACCCATGCAATGGTTTGGTTTCAGTCAGATTTCATCAGAGTGCTTGTGCATCAGCATCCCCAAAGCTAATTTAGAAACAAGGGCCCGTTGTAATGGAGGTAGAAACTGTACTTCTTGGTAGAAGATGATGTTCAAAAAGAGCAGTCAAAAGGGCTGACGTATGGAATAACCTCTCCCTTCTTCTTTTGATTTAACACTGCTTGTGTATGTGAGATGGGATATGCATGTTGGTGGAATGGGGCTCTCTCCTTGCCTTCCTTGCTCCACTTTTGAAGGTGACTCTGGTTTACTAAAATGTGCAGTATTTATATATTGCGGGACTTTTACACAGGCTGAGGCACAGGACTAGACGCAACAACCCAACAGCATTTTAGGAGGCTTTTGAAGGCTGCAGTAGCTTACACAGCCTTTACCAGCTTCTTCTAACCCATTTCTTCATCTGTGACATTGGGAAGTCTAGTTAGGATCATCTAGTTATTCTACATCTACAATACAATTATGAAATCTGTGAAACCCAGCTCTGCTGATAAATCTGAGGACATTGTAATTCAGTCAATTAATTATGGAAGTCAGACTTGTAAAGTATGTTGAGTGTGGACCTGTATTAACCCATCCCTGACTCACTTGAAGATTGCCTTGCAGTGATACCATGGGTTTTCCTATGCCCATGGTAGCGCAGCTTAATACCAGATCTTCCTGAGTCTGCAAGTGGGAGTTTCCTGACAAACATAAAGAGGAAGCTGAAAAACGCAACCTCCCATGGGGACATGGGTCACTGCCCTACATGTGTGAGATGGGTCTCCCTTGGAGGTTGCCTGGTGCAGAAGGACCTTTCTGGGAAGGCAGGCATTTCTGAGCTTCCAAGTGAAACTCCTTGTGCATGCTAGTATAGCCTTTTACTCATCCTTGCTGTAAAAACCCTTTTCTCTCATAGTTATTACTACCATAAGTAAGCAGCAGGAGCAGCTTGATGGGCACTGTGCTTGCCAGCTATGGCAGCGCCCCAGGCTTGCGGAGCTCACCCCCACAGCTAAGGCGTTACCAGCAGGAGAATTCACAGTGGCCCCCTCTGTGAGGGGAACCCACGCAGGTTCTCCTCCTGGACATCAAGAGTGAGATGTGTAACATGAGGGGGCACACCAAAGTCCCACAGACCAGAGGTACAGCTGCTTCTGGAACAACGCTTGGAGTGCATTACAGCTCGTCCCTCCTCACTCGCCTACTCGTTCAGCAAGGGCTGCCAAGTCACTTAGGGTAACAGTACTTCAGCATCAAAGAAGCACACAACAGATTGGAAAAAATCTACCACTTCTGCTAATAAACTTTCAGTTTTGAAAAAGAAAGAAAAACATCTCAAGCCTTTTACCTTCTTTGGCCCTCAGTTTTGAGATTTGAAAGCACTGGGTATATTACCTATGAAATACAGATAACGTTTTATTGCACACAATTATAAGGCTTATGATGTGTCATTAAAGAAATGTCACTACAATTAACCTGTGGTAAAGACAGAAGAATTGTACTCAGCAGTACAGAATCAGAATAATTGCAGGTAAGAAGAAACTGAATAGTCTCTTTCCATTTTTTAGACAAATGCATACATCTCGAAAAGTTTCAAACTTCAGGAATTAAATCTTTTTTGGGGGGTCTATAAGGAATGGGTATAAACAGTGATAATCATAGACGCAGTCTTTGAAATTTAATAGTCATGTCTTTAACGTGCCAACAGGACTAGGAGCAAGCTTCACCAGCCATGAAGCATAACGCCACTTGTGTGACACTGTCAGTCTGAGACTGCAGTGTGGACAGCACAGTGCTTCAAGAGGGCATTGCTGCAAGTACCTGCCTGAGTACTTCCCTTGTATTTGTGATGGCTGATGAATGATTTAAGCACCAGCAGGAGCTTTTGTTGTTTTGCACTGTTTCCAGCTGCTTGAGAAGCAGGACCAGAGGCAGTCTTTTAGTACAGTCTTACAAGCTCTTCTTCAGCTGAGGATCCGTCTTCTGTGGTTCCCCAAACTGTGTGATAGCTAGCCCAGTGCCAAGCCATGCTGAGTGCATGCAGGTGATGGGTTTTGCTGTGGCTGTGCCACAGCTGCCCATGGCTGGAGCAGTAGGCACCGTCAGTCTGCCTGCTCCATGTGGCAAGGCGGTGCTCTCCCGTCTACAGCCACTCAACAGCTCCAGCCAATGACGCTTGTAAACATGTGCAAGTAAGTTTCACGTGATGCTAAGACCTTTAGCCCAATAATTGGAAATGAATGTCACTGTTCAGCTCAGTGCTGCAGACATACAGACGTTAGCCTGAAAATATTATATTTTTTTTTTTTTTCAGTCAGAAGCAAACAATGAGAGAATATGCATGTGTGTCCATTCGGAAGATGCTTCTGAGCAGTCTCTGTAAAATAACAAGTTGGATTTAATCATTAGGAATGCCATTTTACTGTCTCTACAACTACAAAAAAAAATCATTAAAATGACTTCTCATCCTTACAGTCTATAATTCTTATATTTTAATGGCACTTTGTTTCAATAATTGCTTCCATGCAGAAAATATTACAACACGAATAATACCCAAAACAATACTCTCATTATTGTCTAGGCAGCTCAATGAAAGCTCCAAGAACTCATTAAAATACACTTTTCGTGCAATTTGCATTACAATAATGCAGATTAAGTCTCTTAAAAAGTAGACATGATAAAGAAGTCAAATGTATTTCCAGAAATTTACCCAAACTATTTACCTATTGTTATATGTTAATCACCACCTCATGTTTCATAATCAGAGCTTTAAATCACAAACAGATTATTTTCTTGCCCTGCAGAAAAGCAATAAAAATTAGGGTACACTTTCAGAATTTGTTTTAATATCATTACAATAAAAAAAAACAAACAGGGGGTATTATGACCATTTCTGCAATCTCCAAGGCTTTTCTTTGTACCCCATATGACTGCCCACTGCGGCAAACTACTTTTCTCACAGATGAGAAAAGTAGTTTGCCACAGTGGGCAGTCATATGTCGTTTAGCTGAAACGTGAAATGTGTTTGTCTGTTATTTGGGAATAGCTGTAATTCTGTCACTTCAGTTTCCTGTCACTTCAGTGTCTCTTTATGCTGTTGACTGAGTCAAGAGCTGCTTGACTTAGCTGAGAGTCATCTCTTTATTCCTTTTTCTCTCAAATGCAAAAATCCAGGTGTGCTTATGTACCCTGTCTTACTTCTTTTCTTTCTGCTGTGGGGATAGAACACTCTCTGGAAGTAGTCTTGAAGGTGTTTCATTGTAGAAAAGGTATCATCATGTTAGAGTACAAATACAATATAGATGCTGCATGTAATACGGTATTTCAAAAACATAATCTGTTTTCAAATATGTGGATGCTCTGGGGAGTTCAGAAACTAAATACTAGGACAGCTGCCAATAAATATTTCAAAATAAGCTTTAATTTTTTTTATTTTTCAGTGAGGGTGTAAAAATCTGATGTGTTACTGATATGAGCCAATTAAAGTTTCATTTTCTAGATAACGTAATGTCCCATTATGTTAGTATGTTTTGAGTCTCATTACTTCATATTTCATTTTATTCTTTTAAATGTGCATAGAGAGAGTAGGAGGCTTTCGCTTCAGTTAAATTTAAATACTGTTAACCATGTTATTTGGGTTTTCTAAACTTTTTTTTTGTCTGAAAGTAAGACTTTTTACTGTATTCTTTTCAGGGGAGGGAGGGGCTTACTAACTTTTGGATATCGAATTCAGTAACTTCCATAATTTTTTGGGATATTTGAAACATTTAAAGCATCTGGATCCTTTTCAAGGTTTGAGGACAGCTATGCTGAAAGGAACCCATGGGTTAAAACAAGCTTGTCAATAACTCTGCTTCTGCTCTCCAAGTGTTGCAGGTGGAGAGCTCTTCGACTTCTTAGCTGAAAAAGAATCTCTCACGGAGGAGGAAGCCACAGAGTTTCTCAAACAGATCCTTAATGGTGTTCAGTATCTCCACTCTCTGCAAATTGCCCACTTTGATCTTAAGGTGTGTTGAACAGATAAAAACTTTGACAACTGAAAGCAACATCCATGAAAGTCCTTTGTAATTCTAGCCACAAATCAGTCATCATGCAGATCTTGGCCACAGTTTTGTTTTGCTAGCTTATGTAGACAGGGGAAAGCTCAGCCACTGGAAAGAAGTTACTGAACTGTAAATAGTTCCTGTCTGTAAGATTCTTCAGGGGAAATGGCACCTCCTGACAAAATTAAACCATTCTGAGAAAACAAACCTGAAATAAAAATGAGGACTATGTTTTTCGGGTTTTGTTTTTTTTTTTTTATGTGAATGTAATCTGGGTGAAACATTCTGACCTAGATGCCTTTTTCAATTGGGTTTTTTTTTAGACATTTAACTGAAACTGCAGTGAGTTAAATACAAGGATTTTTGTGGAGCAAATGACAGATTTCCACTTCTGTCTTTTCCCCTTTTGTGGCTTTTTTGTTTTTTTCAGAAAAGTTGTTAATTGCATCCTTTTGATAATGAAAACAGAGCTTTTTATATCTAAACTGAGCAACTGCTTTTCAATGTTTCAGTCTCAGGATCTTTTCCCCCATAAGATTTTTTTTTTTTCAAAGGTAGACAACTAAACATTTCCCCTTAAGTCTTCTCAACTGGGCAGAGAAAATGAGTAAGAGAAAAAGAAGACACAATGATTTCATTATAATTGAAATATGGTTCTAAAAGGGAAGGGAAAGCATTTCAGGGTAAACATACCTTTTCCAGTTTCATCCTCATCACCTCAGTAATACATCTGGTCTTTGTATAACAGCAAGAGAAAAAATTTTAAAGCTAGAAAGGAATGTATTTATTAGAGTATGAAATGTGAATTTTCACCAATGTGCTTGTAGTTGAACAAGTCATCCTTGGATACACCGGATACCAAAAATTTGTGCATTAAATTAGGCAGCAATGTGCAGACCAATGAGTATACAGTAGAAATGCAGGGAGGAAAGGAAATGCACATATCAGGTCCTGTGACTGGGAAAAAAAGGAGGTGTTACAATGAAGAGCTGCCTTTAACAACTCCAGAAGCCCTTAACACTCTGAACAGGATGGATGGTGGTTCTTCAGAACACACCAGCTTATGGACGCAGCAGGACATGGAGACTAAGTAGCTGGTTCCGTATGCTGATTAAAGTGATGCAGTGTAGGAACAGGCCCCTTTGCTGATAATCCTGGCATTTCATCTTCGTTTTGGCTTTGCAGATCTTTGATGTACGGTAATGTGAAATCCATATTTCAAAATAAGCTAGAAGAGACAGGAGAACCTGTTCTTTTTCCTTTCTATTAAGTGTGTTGAGCCTTAAAATCTGGGAGCTGGACCAATCCAGAAGTTTCCCTGGAAGATCCAAAGGCAACAAGATACACCTCCTTGATTGTTTATGTGGTGTGAAAGAAACATCTTTCAGGAACTAATGTAAACCAAAGCCAGTAGCTGGTTTTTAGAGTTTTGTTTCCTGGAAGCTCCCCACAATGCTGGAATGGCTGTAGCGCATGGCCTGTGATCTTTACTGGGGGACAAGGTGTTTCACTTAGGGCCAGTCCACATGAAAACTGCAACTGTGGTATCTACAAGAAGTAAAATCTTGGCTTTGCGGAGATCATAATGCTCCAGCATCAACATGGAATTCTAATTTACTGTATTTAACTTTTAGCATATGTTAGATCATAATAGAAAAGACAGGTTTTTTCTGCCTAAAACACAATTCAAGTGTCTAACAGAGGTAAAAAGGAATGTTCAGTGCTGAAGAACACTGGTCCACAGTTTGTACCTATGTGTAATCTCTCTTTCTCTCCCCCTCCCTCCTTCTCAAAGCCTGAAAACATAATGTTGTTGGACAGGAATGTACCGAAGCCTCGAATCAAGATTATTGACTTTGGTTTAGCACACAAAATTGACTTTGGAAATGAATTCAAAAATATCTTCGGAACACCAGAGTTTGTTGGTGAGAAAACTGTTGTTTCTTCAAACTATTCTTTTTCAGTCAGTGAAACAGTATTTGTGGCTTAGCTTGGGTTGGCTGATTTACAGATTATGAAATTTGTGTGTAATTTGTGACATTTTGAAATTTAAATAAGCAATTTGTAGCATTTGACTTCAAATTAGTCTTGCGTTAAGATGTTTTAATCTATCAGCATCTTAACTTATTATCTCTGACATACATGGACTCAGAGTGAGACTTATAACTGTTATTTGACTAGGTACTTACCTTGCTGCTTTTTCCTTTAGCTCCTGAAATAGTAAATTATGAGCCTCTTGGTCTTGAAGCAGATATGTGGTAAGTTATTGGATCTTACTTGAAATAAATCTCTCATGATTATGCTTATGTTCTAACCATTTTTTTTCTCTCCTCTCTCTCTTTCCATCTATTTTTCTCTCCTCTCCCTCATCCTTTTTTTTTTTTTGTTTGTTTTTTTCTTCAATCCAGGAGCATTGGTGTAATAACTTACATTCTGTAAGTACCAAAATCTATGGATGTTTCTTGCTAATGCTGTTGTTTTTTTAATTCTTATTCTATCCTCAGGGGCGTTGGTGTTGTTTGTACAAAGCAAACCATTCTGATTGCACATGATGATTCAAGTTGTATGATCTTAAAAGCAATAGTATAATTATTGAAAGAATTGCCATTAATCAGCCTTGAGCTAGCATGGGAAACTGTTTTCAGATCTGTAGGTGACTATCTTAACAGTGTTCTTTAAAATTACAGCAAGGTTTTTTGCCCTGCTACATCACATTTTCCTGAAGGTAGATTTGCAGCCTAAAAACGGAAAAGAAAAATGTTATTTCTACTGTTATTTGATCACAGAGGGTTGAAGCAGCAGTATTACAACATGTAATGAGAGAAATGTCTTTCTTGCAGTCTAAGTGGTGCATCTCCATTTCTTGGAGAAACCAAACAGGAAACGCTGGCAAATGTGTCTGCTGTGAATTATGAATTTGAAGAAGAATTCTTCAGTAATACCAGTGCCCTAGCTAAAGACTTTATACGAAGACTTCTAGTCAAAGACCCAAAGTGAGTTGTTTTTCTTCTGTGTAGCACTTAACATCTCGAGTATTTGAAGTTACATGATATTTGGAGGTGATGGTTTAATAAACATAAAAAAGTGTGTATTTTATTAATATCTGAAACAGTTTTATCTCTTATTCTCTTGAAGGAAGAGAATGACTATTCAAGACAGTTTGCTGCATCCTTGGATCAAGGTTAGCATGCCATTCATTCTCTGTTGTCCTGTTTTTAATCATTCTTCATTTCATGCTTTTCAAGTTTCTTAACATGGAATATTGTCATAATTGTTTGATGTAACTTACTGTTTTGGAAAGCTGTCTGCATGAAAGCTAACATATGCAGAATGTGGGCTTCATTCATATATGTGCTATGTGAGTTAGCAGTAGGGAAGTAGCCCCCTATGGGATTTAAACTCATGGTCACACAGAAGCTAATCTTCAGAGAGCATTGCGCTGACAAACATACAGTCTCTGAATCCAGCCCAATTTACACTAACTTTTCTTCTTCCATGCCCTTATTTAGACTGGGAAAAAGCCAGTAATCTCTCTTCTGTCCTTCCCCTTTAGACTGAAGAGAGCAGTTGATGTGGTGGTCTACTTCCTTCTTCAGTGTTTCAGTGTTTGGTTTGGATTGAGCTTTTGTGAAGCTGCCAGGTAGAGAGGGAGAAAATGGCACCTGCCATTCTTCGTAATGTGTGTAGTACTCCCTGGCAGTTCATTTCTTTTAATTCAATATCACATTCTGATTGTGAGTAGAAAACCCATTCAGTGCCATTGATTTCCCAGGATATGGGGATGCACAGTAGGTGTTTGATCCCATTCTACTTCCCAGAGAATCAGTTAGAAGAATATTTATCTGTGCCACAACTGCTCCAGTTCACAGTACAACATCCGAGGGCAGGCATTTCTACACCAATATGCCAAACTACAAATTTGACCATGGTTTGCTGACTTTTTGCTGAGGTAATCTGAAATAGTTGAAATGCTTGGAACATATTGACACAATATTTTAAACCACTAAAGCAAGCATTGTGCAAATGGGTTTCTCTTGGATCAAGTTCCACGCTCATGCAAAGACACAGGTTATTCTGTACCCTATTACTTTGCTTTACAACTTTCCAGGTATTTGATTCCCACTCCACTGGTCACATGCTCTTTTCCCCTTTCCCACCACCATCTTTACCTGCATTTCCATGGCAGGGAAGGTTGAAACTAGTTCCCTTCCAATCCAAGCCTTTCCGTCATTCTTTTTTATACATATGTACATACATATATATATATATATGTATGTGTGTATATATGTATGTATATATATGTATATGTAAAAATTACTTCAAGAATAGGATCATAAAATCCAAAATTCAGTATTCCACTAGTCATTGGTCCTTAGTATTAGTCCGTGAAAAATTTGAAATTATGCAGGCTTGGAGCTTGCTGCACTGGTAGGTGGGATGTGATTTTGGCAAGGGGGTAGTTTTTCAGCAGCATCTAGGTAATTACACTGAGGCTGTAACAAAGATTGGCTGCATTTAAAATCAGTCAGGAAATCCTCATAGAAGACAGGATTTATCTTGGAAATCAAATGCCTCTGTTGGAGAGGGAGGTGAAGGACAAGGTATTCTGATGTTTGAAGGGTTTTTTTTGTTTAAAATGAAAAGCACATTTTGTGCATTCTTAGGTCTGGATTTCCCTTACAGCATTTTCTTAAGAAATTTCATCTGTATGCCAGACTAGACTCTGAATATTAAAATCATGTGCTTACAATTACTTTATTATTACAGTATGATTGGAGTACTATTATAATGCAAGTGGAAATCATCACTGAGGGACAGTCTTACATGCAGATATTATGGCATTTTTTAGAACAGCTTTATTTTCCTTTTGCTCTCAGCCAAAAGACACTCAGCAAGCACTTAGTAGAAAAGCTTCTGCAGTGAATATGGAGAAATTCAAGAAGTTTGCAGCACGACGAAAGTGGAAAGTAAGTCATTCACTAACACATCAGAATGTCGGTGACATACAAATGCAGTAGCTTTGCCTGTTCCAGGGAAAAGTCAGCACATTTAAGAGTGGAAAAAGAAGGAAGAAGAAACATGTTCTTCTGTCACTGGGAATAAATTAGGTGCTTGACTATGGCAATATGGGAGAGGACTTCTTTGTTAATGATCTGCATACAAATGCTTGTGTGTTGATTGTTTGCTTTCTGCTTCTGATGGATTATAAATAGCAATAGTTGAAGTTTCAAATTCAATATAAAAAGCAGATGGGGTATTGGAATCAAACTTCATTTTGTTTTGCTAAGTCCTTTAAAATCTTTGCAATAGCATTGTATCAGAATTTCCTAAATTTTTTTACATACAGCTTTTTTCTTATTATTTTTATAAAGCAATCAGTGCGCTTAATATCCTTGTGCCAAAGATTATCGAGATCTTTCTTGTCCAGAAGTAGCATGAGTGTCGCTAGAAGTGATGATACTCTGGTAAGTGTGTTCTTATATATTTAGAATGTTTTATGACATATTAACTTTGTCAGTTTCTAACTGACAGAAATATTAGGTTCTTGAAGATTTGCATAATTCACTAATCTCATAAGTAGGAAGAAATAGATGTTCAGGCTACAAAGGTCACTTATCCATAGTTTGATCTTCTGCATCTTGAAACCTTGAAATTTAACTTATCCTTTTGAGGCTGATACCCAATGTCACAAGCAGTTACTTCAGGAGGAAACTTTAGAGTTGGCCAGTATTCAGTTTGTGGTACTAGATATGACTAGAGTTGAGTAGTTAGGAGCAATTGCTGTATGTTTTGTAATTACAAATGTTTGTAAATCCAAAATCATTTTTCTTAGCTTACTCTACAAGTTTTAATACACAATTCAGAAATTCCCCATGATCAGCAAGGAATGTGTGTTAATATGTTTATAGCTGGGGAATATCATCTTTTCTGTTCATTAATAGGATCAAACTTCAAAAATTCTGCAAAGCCCTTTTCATGCATACTGTCTTTTCCATGTCCCTCCTGTGCAACTCCATGCTCATGTTTCCACTTTTTGCTCTTATCTTTTGGCTTCTGTGCTCTTTGTTCTCCTCTTGCTCTCCTTTCCCTGCCCACCACCCCCCCCAGCTTAGCTATCTCTATGCCTTTTAACACTGGATCAGCGTTTCACACCCGTGTTCCAGCAGAAAGGATTTACAGTCCAATGTTAGTGTCCTAAAAAAATCTGAAACCTCAGGAGAGAGGAGGTAATAGCAGTCCAAATAATGGGCTCTGTGAATTTCAGCTCTTTGAAATTCTAGTGCAGAGGAGAAAAAGAAAGTTACACCTGCAGAGGTATCTAGGCTTATTACTTAGGTTCTAGATTTTTAACTGATCAGTTTGAATAGATAAAAGCTTGAACCAAAGCACCTCTCCTGTGGATGACACAAAACCTGGTAACTCGGTTGGGTTCTTGGCCTCTTGGGTTTTTTATCATCACATGTGTGCAAGGAATAATTTCATTTTATGCAAGTATTGCTTCTGTTGGTATCTATCACCTATTTTTCCCATGAGGAAAAAAAAATACACCTAATAGAAGAAACCTGTGTGGAACCTCGGTGAGTAACAGGTTTGTGTGCGAAGAAGAGGGAAGCATATTTTACTAGAAAACATGTGGGGAGTTTGGTGTAGATTTTCAAATAACATGAATACATGCTAGCCATATGCTTCATGAAAGATTACAACTTGAACCTGAAGCACTCTTTTAGAAAAAATATTTCAAAAAATTTAGGGTTTAATTTTATTTTTTTATTTTTTTATGTCTTGGCAGCTCTTTAGATATGGATTTTTTTTTCTTAAAGCTAACAATTTTTCTTCTTTCGCATTTAATTGCAAGGATGAGGAAGATTCTTTTGTGATGAAAGCTATTATTCATGCCATCAATGATGACAATGTTCCTGGATTACAGCACCTTCTGGGATCTCTGACAAATTACGATGTCAATCAACCTAACAAGGTAGTGTGGGTCTGTGGTGAGGTGTGAGGTGTGTGGGGGACAAGCTACCACCCTGTTGAATAGAGCAGTGAGATTGTAAAACAGAAATGTAACACCTGAAATGAAAAGGCAAGGGAATGGGAAAAAAATTCTACCTTTTTTTCTAGGAGAAATTTTCATGTGCTTTGTGTTCAGTCTTCTCAAGATACATTAAAATGGAGCCCAAATTGGGATTTTTTTGCCTAGGCATTTCAAAAGTATAACTCAAATCTATGGTCAGGAGCTGTGGTTTATCAAATATAACCTTCACTCCTGGTTGCAGTTGCTGTTTCTTGTGACAGATGATAGATAAAGATGACAGAATACCTAAGAATAACCAGACTGCTAAAACTGACTTTGCAAAGCATTGATAGGAAGAGAAGCTGAAATCTGCAGAAGTGGGTTATATGAACATGTTAGATGGCGGTGTTCATTTTCAGTAATGAAATTGCTTGTCCACTACAGTATTTCAGTGCATCAGCAACATCTAGGAAAGTGAAATGGGACTGCCCATTAAAACAATAAATACAGTGATTTCTTAAATGGTTCAAGACAAGGTCACACTTTTTTTGCGTGGTTATAGTGACCTTCATTACAAAGTCCTTTCAGAAATAATCATGAAGAGCAGTATAGAAGTAAAATGTATGTTATTTTACTGTGGTGGGGTCTTGAACCATTTAAGAAATCACTGTATTTTTTTGTTTGAATGGGCGTTCCATAGATGTTGTTTATGGTTTATGTATGAGGTGGTGTAGGCCGCAAAGAGATCGCACAGGGGAATGTTCTTGCCAAACAAAGCTAATAAGAGCTAAACATTAATATTCCTAATTTAAAAAGCATAAATTTACTGTGTGATATATCATGAATTCATCTCAAAAATATGAAAAATTGCTGTGCAGTACATTTTATTAAACAAAGAGATAAATTATTTTTTTCACACAGTATTTCCTGAAGACTTGAAAGTAGAAATCCAGAAATGCTATTCAATGCCTGCCTTCTATTCCACTGTTTTCTTAATCCTTCAATAATTACTTACATCATTCTTGCTTGTATTTCCTTATTAGCATGGAACACCTCCACTACTGATTGCTGCTGGCTGTGGAAACATTCAGATGCTTCAGTTGCTTTTAAAGCGTGGATCTCGTATTGATGTTCAAGATAAGGTTTGGGTTCTGCTTTTCCACTGCTCTTTTTAAGTTTTTCTGTGCAGTTAGCAGGAGAAAAGCAGTTCGGACCAAGTGGTACTGGATATTAAAAACTCTGAGCTGTAGATCCTGTTTTCTGTCTTCCACTGCCAAAATATAAGACCAAGTTTTTAGCAATGTCATTTGTTACTAATACGCATCCTCTGACTTTCATCACTTTATTAGCTGAAATAATTTGAATTATACTATCTTATATTGTAGCTCATGCTTACAAAACCACATCAAGTAGTTCAAAGTAGTGATTGCCCTAAAACTAAATAGTGAACTTTACTTAATATAGAATAATAAAAGAATATTTTAGCTGTGGGGAATATTGCAAATAAAACAACAATATATTTGATGGAGGATATGCTTTGTAATAAGCTTTTTTCCAAATGTGCTCT